>NC_092352.1:2683955-3359838 GCF_963676685.1 Mytilus edulis
TACCGTTGTCATATCTGAAATATTATACAAACTTGGACCGGTAAGGGCATTTTTGATTTTTTTTTTTGTTTGAGGACTGCCCTCCATGCAGTTATAACATCTAAACTGTCACAACCTTTGGAAATTTAGAGTTGTGCCATTTCACTACGCAAATGACTATTTTTATTTGGCATATCTTTGTAATCTGGAAATTTTAAAATTGTACCAGCGTCTGTGGTGTTCGCTTAAATTGTATAAATTTCAAGATGTTGATATTTCTCAGTTTGAATATATTGACATAATTCATTTGACAACGTGCTATTATTGAAGAAAGATATCTGTTATCCGAAATATCTAATATTTGTTCATTTTATAGTTATTTAATGGTGATGTTGTACCCTCTCTGGCTTGTTATATATTTTATTTTGTAGTGTACCGAATCATATTACATGATCCATTGCACTGTAAGATTAATCGTTGACTATTTATTCAGTCATTTTATATAAGTATATGATGTACACGTACGTTTTCCTTTATCAATATCGTTAGTTTCGTTCATTCATATATAGGTTCATTTTTGAGACCTGTTATTTGACATGTTTAACATCGTTTTTTAACAAATTTAACAACTGTTTGATAAAATATATAAAATAACTCACATGAATGTTCTCTCTGTCTAGTGACTCATAAGTATTAATATCCCTTATCAGTAGTTTCTACTTTCACTTTCACTTTATTCTTTTCCCAAAAATAACTGTATAATGTTAGGTTTTTTTTGGGGGTTTTTTTTTTGTTTCTTATTCAATATGAATCACAGTTTGTGTCTACTTTTGTTTTGTAAATAAATAATAAATCAATCAAACAATTTTGAATATTTGAGTCGGTCCTGGTGCGCTTCGGGGACATAACACGGAAGCAATAATTAAAAGATATTCAAAATACTCGGCGGGAACCATCTCCATCAGAGAAAGATCCATTTTAAAAGAAAAACAGATTAAATTGTGGTACCTTTTCTATGCTAGTAATGTAGTACTTGGTTATAACATAGAATAATACATAGTAATAATCTATTAAATTAAAGTTTCACATATTGGACTACAAAAAATTGTATACAGATTCAGATTATATCAAATTTATTAAATAGTAATAAAATAAGACAAATATCAAGACAATCGGACGTATGTGACGCTTCATATAAATTATACTACCTAGCTAGTTAAAAAAAAAATATTGTGAAACATAGTAAAATATCTTTAATTTTTATTATAAGAATTTTTCATGTGAAAAACGTAAGACTTGAAATTAAAACGACACAATTGAGTATGGCGTACAATAGTAAATTGAAAATAAAGAAATTGAATAAATAGAATAGATAAATAAAATGAATAAAAAGAGGTAATATAAACAGCTTGTCAGGAATTGTTTATAAAAATAGCCTCGAAGTTAAAAAAAAAACAAACAAAAAAAACGCATAAATATTTTTTTAATATATATTGTATGTTAAACATTAAGAAAACATGGTTTCTAGAATAAAAATGTGGTATATGGGTATATTCATTTGTTTTTGGAAGAAATGAAACAGATCTTTTACAGAATGAGCGGTTTTCTTTTAATGTCTTAGGCCATACGTTATGACAACTTCTTACTATTTAGATGGAATTACTTTCCTAAATGTCTTGAACATTGCAATTATAGTCCGTTAATATAAATTGATCTAAAAAAAACATTTATAAAAAATGCTTTGCAAAATATTAAGTTTTAATTAAAAAACAGAATTGATATCAGATAAATATTAATTATTTGTTTCTTCTAACAATTTGTGAAGATGAGATCAGTAATAGAAGAAATATGAAAAAGTGTGTTGATATACAATGTTTAAAGTCCTATGATGCATCAAATTTAATATATAAGAAAGTGTAGAAATATTAATATACTTGTAAGGATTTTCTGTTCGTTTCCAAAAATGTTGCAACATAGTCAACCAGTTGACGGTGGCCGCTTACTGGAGGAAGAAGGCTCAGGTTTATGATATTTAAAAGGTGTTCATATACGTTTTTATGCCTTATTTCATCAAAAGCTTCAGAACAGAACTGTTATTAAATTATTGCCTTCCCGTTTGCTTATTCTCCGGCAGATTTTCCGAATGTAGGTACATGTGTCTTTACAATGATACATTTCGTTATTTCATCGGAAATCGAACGCGGTAGCGCAAGTACGAGTGAAAAAACGGTAAACGAAATGTCTATAACAATAAACGTGTTTGTTCTACATGTCATTCTCTTAACCCTACTTGACTAGTTTTGAATGATTGTTTGAAACTATCAAAATCTGCTCTCTTATAAGACACACCTAATTAGTATATAGGTAAAAAGGCGGATTCTGCTGAAGCCATATTTGTTCAAAGCCGTGAAAATACAGTAGCTTTATAGATATATGTGAAAACGTAAGTTACGTGTCATTTTCAAAACTGTGATGAAAGTGATTTAGACCAGAACTCAATAGTTGTGCAAGAATGTATTTGGCTTAAGGTCATCGCTGTTAACACGGGCACCACAAGGTTATATTTCATTTGCGACAAAATATGAAAAAAACATCATTTGCGTCATATCACAGGTTATACATGTAACATATAACGGAAAAGTTAAATATTCATTGCTGTATCGTGAGTAAGATTTGTTTCTACAGTATTTCTCCTGGATGATTGTTCATTCTCGTTTCTAATACAAAACTGAGGTTTATAATTATAAATTGTTCACATGTAGGACGCCTCAAGGTGCGGGAGTTTCTCGCTGCATTGAAGACCCATTGGTGACCTTCGGCTGTTGTCAGCTCTATAGTCAGGTTGTTGCATATTCAGATTCAAGGGGGGTGCCTTTATTCGGAAAAATTTGGTTGATTATATAGGAATCACTAAAACATGACTGGATCGGGCCCCCCATATGTCAGTGATCCCCCCGTTATGAAAAGTTCTGAATCCGCCAATGTGTTGTCTCTTTGACACATTGCCCATTTCCATTCTATTTTATATAAATATCCTTCCATATTTTTTGTCACCGATTTTAGACGATTTTATATTGCATCATTAATATATTACAATTCCTACTCACCATACATGTACATATAGATTGCTTACTTTGTCTCTGACATGATTAATTATAGCTTAGATTAGACGGTGAAGAAAATAATAAAACATATTAAAGAATATTACACTCGCTAAATATCATTTAAATAACATTGATATGTTATTTGTTCGATTGTAAGAAATCAATAGAATATAACACTTATATAGAAAATACTAATTTCATAGTCATTGTGTCAAATAATTACAGAAAGTTTGTGTTCTAATTGAGATCTACAATGTTTGTTTGGACAATAGTCAGAAGAAACTAGTATTGCTTAATATAAGCATTGCGATTACTATATTTCACTCATCATGATGGTAAAACGATTGTCTTTTGTCCTTATTTTTCTACAACTATTGGACAAAGTCTATGCACTACCTACTTTTAAAATAGGTAAGTTAGTTATAATTACAACTCTGTTATTATCTTTTTAACTAAAGCGTAAGAACATGATTTAAAATAAAAATCGCATGTATCTTTTATTATCTTTCTTGTTCTAGTTCTCATTTAAAATAAATTTGCTCTATATTCAATACTTCTATTTACATTTTGAAATTGAATGTAAAACCAATTTGTTAATTTTTATAAAACGTAGAATTGTACTATATTAATTCGAATCTGCGATCCTATTAGGTTTGTAATTTAAATTGTGTATCGTGTAGCATTTCCAATACCTCATTTTCGGATTCAACTTAATCTAAAGATTGCATTAGTAACACTAATTAATACCATGCAAAGATTGTAGCACGATGTTCCCCCTTTTCCCGCCATATCTTTGTCATTGTATGTTAACATTTGGTATCTGTTCTGGATCAGGCTATCTGGACCATTTGTTGAGAGAAATTGGGTGTTGTTTTTTTTTCTCAGTGTGGTTTGTTGTACTCTCAGATATTTTTTATAATTCCTTTTATCCACTTTTATGAGCTGGCTGTACTTATCTTATACATGCATTCATGATATCTTAAGTATTTCGACAAGTTGTTTTGGTCTTTAACAGTCATACATATACTTAAATTAGATTTAAGGCAATTTCTTATTTTTTTAGAACAATTTATTTGGTTTTTACACACACGGCGGTTTTGGTAAAGGAAATATAAGCTATTTCTTCAAAATACTTAAGTGTGGAAGAACACAACATGTACTGGAACCCCTGGGCTAAGGTTATTGATTAAATTGATACATGTATGTATATGAGCATTTGAAATTATTTGTACACTGTTATACCATACCATATGTATGCTCATATATTTCTTGCACTACTATTACTATATGAATGAAAATGTTATTACTATACTTAATCCATATATTTCTAAGTGTTAGTTCATAAAATGCTTGTTATACTTATTTATTTCATTTGCTTGCTTATTGTGCCACAAGATAAATATATGTTGATACCTGTAAATTCATGAAGAAAAAAAATAAATTATAAATACAAAAACAATAACGATGCATTTTGGTTCATTTTAACTATACAACTAGTCTGGCAACAAGGTGTTTGTGATAACGAACACTATTGTGTCAAGTGCAATTTTTCTGTAATATAAGTGACTAGGGTTGTCAGTTTTTTTCTGTAATATGATTGACTAGGGTTGTCAGTTTTTCTGTAATATGATTGACTAGGGTTGTCGGTTTTTTTCTGTAATATGATTGACTAGGGTTGTCAGTTTTTCTGTAATATGATTGACTAGGGTTGTCAGTTTTTCTGTAATATGATTGACTAGGGTTGTCAGTTTTTTTCTGTAATATGATTGACTAGGGTTGTCAGTTTTTCTGTAATATGATTGACTAGGGTTGTCAGTTTTTCTGTAATATGATTGAATAGGGTTGTCAGTTTTTCTGTAATATGATTGACCAGGGTTGTCAGTTTTTCTACCGTAGTTCTGTGGTTCTCTACGGACACTTCGACTTCCTCTATTAATAATTTGATTCAACGTATCTTAAATTATTAGTTATGTATTCAAACACATCTTCATATGTTTTTAGCAAAAAGAATTACTATGCGATGTCCATTCATGGTCTAACAATATCTTCACTCTCTGACAAAATAATAGCAAAGGAGCAGCACTTTGATTACTGTGCTTCCTCTCAAAAATAAGAATAGAGTTTCAATTTTATTTCAGACAATAGCATTGGAATTTTTATATTATTAACATCGCATTAAGCTTGTTTTATTACAGTTGTTTTAGTCCAGGGTGACGTGTGGCAAGGTCCATTTAAAAATGAGACAGTGAACACTAATGACGTCACGTTGGAAGTAGTAAGCGTCACAACTGAGAACAAAATATTTGATTTCACAAATAAAGGTAAGATAAACCAATCAATAATCTTTTTATATTTGATACCACAGTGAAGTTGGTTTAGATACGATAATATTTTTGGCAGCCGTCTTAATCTATATACTACCTTAAGGATAATATCGATTTCATTGAACCTCAACTCCTCTGAACCATAAAGAGTCGGATGTGTGTGATATGACGTATAAATGAAATGTTTTGAACTTCCTAAATCTGTCTTTGAAACAATCTTTTTTCTACATAAAAAATATCCAAATCGGAAGACCGTTATCGATCCGTGTCTTTTATTCGCATTAGCCCTTGATCATGCCCCCGAAATATATAATACTAAAATAACGAGGTCATGAACTTCGTCTTTTATGCAGTGATTAAAACTACTAAATTCAATTTTTGTCACATGAATTTTCTGGTCGTTGTTAGAAAACGGGACTGGTTTAAACAGAAAAAAAAAATGACAGCAGAGAAAACTATTGCCTGCTAGATATGGTCGGGTTGTTGTCGCTTTGACACATTCCCCAATTCCTTTCTCAATTTTATGTCCTTAAAATGTTCAGCACTTTATCAGATAACAATACAAATTCTAAAAAATCGAGACTTAAAATAAGGTGTAGGTACTTTGATTAAGTCACGCATCCGCGATGTCGCAGTTTTTTAAAAAGTGCATTCTAATAGCATAGGCGGATTTAGGGGGGGGCGGGGTCCCGGCCCCCCCCCCCCCCCCCTTTTGGGGAAAAAATTTGGTTGCTTATATAGGGAATCACTGAAGCGTGACTGGAGCGGGCCCCCTCTTAGGTCAGTCAGTGGGCCCCCACTTATGAAAATTTCTGGATCTGCCACTGAATAGCAACCACTAGTTGGTTCAGATACGATAACGTTTTGCTAACCTATCTTATAAAATTGAGAATGGAAATGGGGAAGGTGTCAAAGGGACAACAACCCGATCAAACAGTAAAAAATAACCGGAGAGAGTAAATCCCACATTCGAAGGCATGATTCACCTGTCCCTTCAACAAAAATGTGTGGTAATTCAGTAATAATGGTGGTCCAACTAGACTTCAAAACATGTAAATGAACTAAAATTAAAAATCATAATAGACTAAAAAATACCTCTACCAATACATACAGTAATAATCAGATTAAAGGAAGTCCAAATATGATGTCAGAATAGGTAACAAAAGAAATAAGCAAAATGACAATTATACAAAAATAAACAAAGAACAAATAGCAGTAACTGACATGCCAGCTCCAGACCTTAATTAAATTTATGAAGAATATAAATAAACTAAAATTAAAAATCATACAAGACAAGCAGACTAAGAGAATATTACTGAAAAAAATACTACATCAGGGTTTTCGATATCACACACTAGTCAAAACATTTACTTAATTTTATCATCTGTACAAAGACATCATTCGTGAATCTAATTCAACATGCAGACATGTCATATGTTTAGGTATTTCACATCCAAATGTTGACAGGCGAAAAATGCTGCGGGTTTAAATGTGTTTTGTGAGAAATCAAGCCTCCCTCTACCTATTTCCAATGTTTCAAACAAACACACAGGCAGCAATAGGCACTACACAACTCGGTCGATTCAAAGCAGAAAACCGTCCAATATAAACACAGATCGAACATGGCAGGTCATTTATACACCCCTCACAACAAAGCCAAAATGAAGGTTTAGACTTATTGTAGTACCGTGGATTTAAAAATTTGTTTAAGAATAATATTCAGTTGTGTTTTAATTAACTGAAAACAAAATCAAAATAAATACCAATGTAACAATATTCAAGGGTCTAATTACAGTATTTTTCGTTTTCGTTTCTATGCTTGTTCGGTTTGATGATGTTGTAGTTTAGTGTCTGTTGTTCCGTTGTTGAAATTTCCTCTTATAGTTGACGTATTTCCCTCGGTTTTAGTCAGATACCCAGATTTCTTTTTGCTTAATCGAATTATGTTATTGAACAGCGGCATAGTACTTAGTGTTGAATTTTCAACCTTTGAAAAAAAAAGGTTTCTTAAAACGATTGATAGGTTTCTCCGGATCGTATTTATTTTCGGGCTCGGCAAACAACAACTCCGATATAATTAGAATGTGCAATGCCGTTTGAAATATGTAAATTTTTATAAATAATTATAAATGCTTAATTACATCTCGGATACTTTCGAAATTATACCTTACTTGTTGTTATGCATAACTTATCGTTCGTACGTCAATCTCCTTTGATTGGTTGATAGAAATATATCTTGTTATTTGAATTAGTTCACTGGTCAATTCAACACGTTTAATACAAATATTATTGTATTGTCATTCGCCAAATTGAATGACCTTATATTGATTGTTTTATAAAGATGTATGTTAAATAGTTTATGTATTCATGCATCTTAATCAATATGTGACAAAATAATACAATAAAGTATTATTTATTTATCTAAATTAAAAATCATTGTAGTTACGGTAGCTTTTTAAACAAAATGGCTAATTTTCAAATAAAAATTCCAATACACATGCTACGTGTTGGAAAATAGAATAGTTATATTGATATAAAATACTTTGTGTAAATAAAAGTTTTGGATATTTTCCCAAGTCTTTGAAATGAAACAATTCTTTGGAATAGAGTTTATACGAAAAAATCCAACATACTAATTACTCAACGTGAAAAAAAGGAACCGCATGATGATTATACAAACGAAGAACAAATGACGAACAAAAAAATTCAAAACAAAATAACAAATAGTAACGTTTTTCAGAAATTATTTACAGACTTTTCGGATTCCTATATACCAAAGTAACTCTCAAAACTTGAAATGCAAATATATATTGTCTAATGTAATGCGATACTTTTTTATTTCAGAAATGGCATATTAAAATTTCTCTGAAAGCGTTTGCTCTTTACTGTATTAAGTAGTAGATATTTTACTAAATCATTATGCAGAAACTTAAAAGTATCAAATGTACCCACTATTAATAACCGAACTGACTTCATAATCGCTTATAATGTTGTCTACATTTTTCTACTCTACTTCCAAAAACTGTGATTTAAAAATCAAGAGGTATAAAAATGTTTTTGCAAGCGCGCTATTATATAATTGTTAATTTTTATTTTTCTAATATATTGATTAACAGTTTGTGAGTTGGCACCTGGGTCTGTTGATGGATTTGTCCTATTTGTTGACTGTAGGACAGCCATGGTACTAGAGAAACAGAAGATATTCAGTTCCGTACCGACTGTTGTAGTGATTCGTGATTTCTGTCACGTGACAAGCACCCGGATGATACAGTTACGACCAGACTGTACTTACAGCAATACACTGTTAGCTGACATTGCTGCGTCCAAGCTTTGGCGCAATGTACTACTTTACTTTGACACTACTTACAGTAAGTTTGTTCTATATTTGTAAGAGCATAGACTACTATAATGTAAAAGAGGGGCAAAAGATACCAGAGGGACAGTCAAAATCATAGATCGAAAATAAACTGACAACGCCATGACAAAGAAGAAAAGGACAAACAGACAAATAATAGTACACATGCCACAACATAGAAAACTAAAGACCAAGCAACACAAACCCCGACAAAAACTCGGGGTGGTCTCAGGTTCTCCGGAAGGGTAAGTAGATCCTGCTCTTCGTGTGTTTCTCATGTTATTACAAACCCGGTAAAAGTTAGTAGTCAGTCAAGTAGTTAATAAAGCCAATCATTCAAAAACCGGTTTCGCCAAAAAAAAATCACGCCAATATAAGACTATCACCTTCAGCAATCTATGTTTTCGTCGATTTGAAAAATTAATTTAAACAATCAGCAAATTCTATTTGACAGTTTTGAAAGAGTAAAATAAACTGACCGTATGTCAAACCTTGAACATTAGTATTCTTCATTGCAAAATGTTCTTATAATAATTGACGTTCACGGTAACAGAAATTATTTTGTTTTAGATAATTGCCACTGTGCTTACATGAATAGGATTAAATATGAAAAAGATACTAGTACGTTGCATACCAACAATTTAACACTATTTTTTTACTTAAGGATCCTTGTGCCTGACAAATCTCCTCATGCAACTGTCTCTGAATTCTGTTTCAACAAGAATGGTCAAAACCAACAACTACGCTGGACCATTGGAATATCTACCTTATATAGACAGACATTCACCTGATGGAATCTTTGTTCTTACGGCAACCGATACAATGGAGGATATAATATCGCAGGTACAGAACGAATCTCTTAAATACACAACTGATAATTTTATACCATATGAATACATTAATTTCTCGGTTAAAAAGTCAGCGGCAAAGACATACAAATCCTATAACATCACAATTTTCACACATTTTAGTCAACGCATCTCAATCTAATTTCTTGAATTCTAAACCAGTCAATTTTATTTAACGATTTTTCTTCATTTGTCTAAAACAGCTTTTGAAAGTATATAATGTAGATAATTACACCTTATGTAAGAATCCGGGGTTTTGATTGGTTAATAGCCAGTGTATTTTTCACCAATTTACTGTTATCAAATGAATATCGTTCATTTTTAACGCCGCCGGGGTTTTTGCTAAAAGGATATGCCTTTTTTACCCTCTCTACCGTGGTATTTTGAACAGATATATCATGTTATGGAGGGGTATTTGCGAAAAATACAACTCGAGGGACTTAAATTTCCCGAGCCGTTAGGCAAGGGAAATTTTGTCCCAAGACTTGTATTTTTTTCAAATACCCCGCCCCCCCCCCCATAACATGATATATCTGTTTAATTACACCGAATGAATTTTAATTTAAACTCTCTGTACTAGGAAAAGGAAATATTTATTTGAGGACAAGTACTATCATAAAATATACCGCGGGAACTATACATGTACTTATACGCGTTCGCGCTGTCTTTATGTAACGTCATATCCGAACAAAATGGCGGGAAAATGCTCGCGAGGGTAAAAAAGGAATATCCAAAATGGCAAATACCATGGTATTTGAGGCATATTCACCGGCAGTGGTAAAAACAGCCAGATTCGTTTGAAATGAGAAAGAAATGTTAGAATATGCGAAAAATACACTGGCTATCAGTCAATCAAAAGCTGGCATTCTTATATAAGGTGTAATTAGCCAAAAAATACTCTATCCGACTGGACGCTTGTAACGTCACGATCATCAATGCGTTTTAGTACATTAACATTCGGTGTAATTAAACAGATATATCATGTTATTGAGGGGTATTTGCGAAAAATACCAGTCTTGAGAATGAATTTCCCTCGCCTTACGGCTCGTGAAATTTAACATTCTCTCGACTGGTATTTTTCGCAAATACCCCTCCTTAACATGATATATCTGTTCATTATTGCAATAATACATATGTTTTAGTCTACAAATAAACCGATAAAAGTATAAATAAAAAAATAATGTTATTTCATCTAAGGGTCAAGTCGGTAGTTCGAACTTTCCATGGGTACTGATGTCTGGTGACACACAATTGGTAAATCGTAGTCAATACAATGACAGCTTCGTCGTCTTACTGAGGAATCAGTTCAAAGATTTGATATCGGATCAAGAAACCTGTAGATCGAACCATTCCAGGTATTTGGTACGTAGTCTTTAATTATAAAGTAGTTTATTGTTTAAGTGAAAAGTCACCTTTTAGAGATGCACCCTCTTGTCTAAACAATTATGTTTTCATTAAGAAGATAATTGGAACCATTGAAAAGACATCATCTTGATAAACCTTACCCATTAGGGTAGTACTAATGACTTCAACTTCGAAAATAGTCTTGTTTGCCGGTTTATGTTCTTCTCATATATGTTATGATGGTATGATACTAAACCCCTAACGGGAAGGATTGTGCCTGATGTTCATATGATGAAATCATAATCTTTTAGTCAGTTTAATTGAAGTCTGGAGCTGGCATGTCAATTAACTGCTAGTAGTCTGTTGTTATTTATGTATTATTGTCATTTTGTTTATTTTCTTTGGTTACATCTTCTGACATCAGACTCGGACTTCTCTTGAACTGAATTTTAATGTGCGTATTGTTATGCGTTTACTTTTCTACATTGGTTAGAGGCATAGGGGGAGGGTTGAGATCTCACAAACATGTTTAACCCCGCCGCATTTTTGCGCCTGTCCCAAGTCAGGAGCCTCTGGCCTTTGTTAGTTTTGTATTATTTTAATTTTAGTTTCTTGTGTACAATTTTGAAATTAGTATGGCGTTCATTATCACTGGACTAGTATATATTTGTTTAGGGGCCAGCTGAAGGACGCCTCCGGGTGCTGGAATTTCTCGCTACATTGAAGACCTGTTGGTGACCCTCTGCTGTTGTTTTTTATTTGGTCGGGTTGTTGTCTTTTTGACACATTCCCCATTTCCATTCTCAATTTTATTGTATGCCGCCCAGGATAACAAATGGTGTCCATCGGATGTTGTCAAGTTTGTTTGAGTTTGTGTAATCCGGCTTTGTTTTCTCTCAATCGATTTATGACTTGAACAACGGTATACTTATGTTGCCTTTATAAATTGCAGATCATCAATGTTTCTGTTAATACAGCTGCTATTTTGGTAGTCGTAATTTCATGGTAATGAAAAAAATAAGAAGATGTGGCATGATTTCTAATGGTCTCCACAAGAATATCTTTATCATCAGTATTTTTTTTAATCCATTTATGCTTCATTTGAAAATGAATATTATTATACCTCTATTTTCAGGATTCAGAAATATATTTATCCGATGCCACAAAAGTCATGTTGGAAATATTTTCAGAAGTTGTGATTTCGAAAAACATAAAAGCGTTAGAACCAATGGATTGCCGACAAAAAAGTTTGCCAAGTAATAGGACTCATGCTATGGAAGTTTTCAAGGTAGAACATTGTTTGTATAAACCTAATTTCCAAGTTCATGAGAAGATTTGAAAGACATGAACGGCATTGTGATTGTTTGTTAGGGTTCAATATACTTTGCAAGACTCGTTTACGTGAATTTCTTTTTCTAAGAACAAGAAGTTAACAAGTAGCTTTGATGTGTTCGTAAATGTAGAAAGTGAGAGAGAAACATTAGACCTTCAGAAGAATGATCGTTCTTTGTAGCATCATTTCATATTTATTTGCAATTTAAATGGTTTTTATTTTTAATAACAATAGAACAATACTATGTCATACTAGGCGTTGTTTGTTTTTATTTTTACATCTTTCCCCACGCGTGCCTTCATTCCTTTTGAAAAATCGCTCTTTTTAGCGGCATTTCATATTTATTTGCAATTTAAATGGTTTTTATTTTTAATGATAATAGAACAACACTATGTCATACTAGGCCCCACGAGTGCCTTCATTCCTTTTGCTAAGTTTCCCTACCTTTTGTATGGTAAACAAACATCAGCCGTCCATCGAACTAAGTATGTCATTAGAAACTCTTTGTTTGGTGCGACTAGCTTGATATCTGAATATGACGGTTTCTACATGGTTGTGTTGTATGCTATTGTTTTGACTGTTTCGGTTTTTTTCTAACTTCTTTATTCTTCAAAGTTATTTGTTTTTCTTTGTTGCTTTCTTTATGTCTTCCTCCCTTTTAACTTGTATTTCTGTGTTGCTTTCTTTATGTCTTCCTCCCTTTTAACTTGTATTTCTGTGTTGCTTTCTTTATGTCTTCCTCCCTTCTAACTTGTATTTCTGTGTTGCTTTCTTTATGTCTTCCTCCCTTCTAACTTGTATTTCTGTGTTGCCTTCTTTATGTCTTCCTCCCTTTTAACTTGTATTTCTGTGTTGCTTTCTTTATGTCTTCCTCCCTTTTAACTTGTATTTCTTTTCCTTGTAGACATTTCAACAAAACCATGTTATGAATTATTCTGAATACCAGATATGCAGTACTGAAAACAGTTTGACAGATTCGTGGAAGTATATGGGCAATTGGTCAAAGGACAATGGAATCTCGCTGGTCACAAGTAGATTGTTTGGAAATGAATTCATCGACTTCAACAATGCAACGCTAAAAGTAGCAGCACTTCCGGTAATCGATACTTCCGTTTTTACTACTTGTTGTAAATCAAATATTCAGTATTTAAGCTGGTATCCGTCCTCTGCCGTTCTTTGATGAAAATGTTAACTAGATGTCAGTAAAAACTCAAAGATTTGTACTTAGTGTTTTGTTTTGGGTTTATGAATGTATAAATATCATGTCATATCTAGTATGTGGTTTTGTTACATTTGTTTTTCTGCTTTGTAATGATCTGTTATGTTGAGTCCTATTCAAACAATTTTAAAGTTTGTTCTTATGTTTTGCTGTTACACCACTGTCCTAATTTAGGACAGGATTGAGCGCACAAGAACACAAAATAACTCTGCCTCATTCTGTGTGTGCCTGTCCCAAGTCAGGAGCATGTAATTTGTTGGTTGTTGTCGGTAACTATTCATAGTTTAGGTCATGTCCATTTTAATGAAGAAATGAGAGCGCTATAAACATTACAACTTTGATGCAACAGTCATACAAGTGAGAGGTTTAGCGCTTTTAAACCAGGTTCAATCCACCATTTTCTACATTTTAAAATGCCTGTAACAATTCAGGAATATAACAGTTGTTGTTCATTCGTTTGATGTGTTTTATCATTTGGTTTTGCCATTTTATTAGCCCTCCAGGGACGCAATGTCAGATATTGCTACCATTTAGTGTAACACAAAAATGACGTTAAATTGGAAACATGCTTTATCTAATTCTTCCTGCTTTCCTTTTTTGGTAAATGTAAAGTATAACATACAAGTATAAATGCCATGAGAATCAAATCCAATATGATTTTATAATTAACATAGCATATTCAATTTTACTGCTAGTAATTATGTGTTTTTGGAGGAATATTGCTGCATTATATATTCAAACCGAGTATGATTTTATTCAAGCAGTGACATTCAATAGGTTATACTTATGATACTGAAGTTTTCTTACTTTTTGATCGTATTATAGATGTGTATTTTTGTAATTTGTGCATCATTTCGTTTTGTTGAAAGCAGGACATTTATATTATATATATATTATGGAGGAAGGAACATGCGAATGCAGTTCATACCGTCCCTAGCATATTACGCTTATGTCGATGTCAAATTATGATAACGGACAAACTTGGAAGACATTTTGATTAATCCGTATTTTTTATAGATAACCCTGTAATCTTAATTATATTTGGTGTACCAACTTCAAATTCAAAAGTACTTTTTATTGGTATAGTTATCAAAGCCGAAAAATAATCTTCTCGAAATCAAATCTCTGTTTTTTTGGCCGTAAAAGTTTTGTGAAGGCATGAAAGTTTAACTCGGACATTTCCGCAAGACATTGTATATCTATTGTTTTGAATTGAATATGTAGCTCCATTTATTTTTCAATTCGAACTTTGGGAGCTAACACTTAGTACAAAACGATGGTGCTTACAATTTAATGATTTATCTCTCATAATTTTATTTTTGAACTGAAATGTTTCAAGTTTCCAAATTAAATTTCCGATGGGACATTTCCGTACATCATATTCTTTTGAAAATATGCATGCAAATTTTAAATGGAGACAGCCATTTTAACCAATACTGAAATATATCACGTCATACAATGTTCATGCAAAATTTCGAAGAGTTGCGTGAACATTTCGCGAATCGTTCGAGTTTTATGTTTCGAGTTTGTTACATGGGACAACGCTAAGTCAACGTTTTTCGGATAATCTGTGTCTTCCTAAGCCTAGGAATATTATATTTTTATTCTTTCTCTATCATAATGTGAAAATTTAAGAATCAATCTTTATTTTCATGTGTAATTTGAAATATTTATTTCAGCATTTCTATAAAAATTTTCCCGTCAAATATTTACTTAACGCTATTTTTCGTGGTAGTACCAATATCTAACGTTGCGTCAGGGACTTTCCGTTATGCATTTTCCTCAGAGTTCAGTATTTTTGTGATTTTACTTCTTCCTTATTTTCACAAAAAAATCTGACGTATTACTAATCATCAGTATGCATTTCAGTATTCAAAAACAAAATTTTATACTTTTCGGTCATATCAAGTCAAGTACATTCAATAATGATTAAAACAAATGTAACTTGGTCAAAACGAAGAAAAAAATAAAATCACAAAAATACTGAACTCCGAGGAAAATTCAAAACGGAAAGTCGTAAATCAAATAACAAAATCAAAAGCTCAAACACAGCAAACGAATGGATAACAACTGTCATATTCCTGACTTGTAATAAATATTCGAGCATATATTACTTCTAAAATTATTTTACATTCATTGGATATAAGATTGTGATTAAAAAATCCCCAAGATAACCTATATCACTGGTATTAAAGAGATAATCGTAACTGCAATTACGATTATCCCAATATGGCGACGGTAGATATAGGTAAAATCTTTACACTCATTTTTCTTAAATGTAGCATGTTTTTGTCAATAGTTACTCAGCTGCAAGGTTTATCTATACCATTTCTTCATATTTGAATCGTAACGGTGCACTGGAATTGTCTAAGCGCTTTGAAAATAGCCGTTGAAAAATTCGGGATGATAATCGTAACTCGGAAAAAAGATAATCGTAATTATGGTATTTAAAAATAAAAAAGATAATCGTAACTGGAAACTGTTTTATTGATATTGACACTAAAAACGTATATCTGATAGCATATTATGAAATTATGGCGATGAATTATTTACGAAACGTCCCAACATCTTATGACATTTCTTTTTATGCATATATAATTAATTGTTCTTATGAAAACAGCTACATACTAGTATATTATAAAATTGGAAGGGTGAACAAGCTTCAAGAAATTTGGAAATGGGAAAACACGAACTTTGTTAATATACAGAAATGTATTGAACTAGGTATGCCACAAAATATGTGAATGAGCGATGGAAATTATGATACATGACAATAATTGTCAGGCGACACGCATGTGTCACCTTACATCAGATTTCTAATTAAGACAGTAAAGAAAAAATAATTTATCCTGAAGTAAATAGTAAATATAGTTAATATTGTTTAAATTATTTTATTGTATGTGGTTATATGTGCTATTTCTGCCCCCGGGAAGCCACTGCTGATTTAATTCTAGAACATACCCTATTATGCCATAACGAAGTAGGAAAGACATTTAGTATTCGTCAAAAACCGTTTGACGCGTAATTAGTGGCTACAGTTTTCATGTCACTTCGATCATTTTTCATGGATGATATCACAACTTAAAGTTATGATGAACAAGAGATAACTTTGAAAAGTGTTTCACAGTGTCATTTCTTTTATAGCTGACTATGCGGTATGGGCTTTGTTCATTGTTGAAGACCGTACGGTGACCTATATTTGTTAATTTCTGAGTCATGTTGGTCTCTTGTGGAAAGTTGTCTCATTGGCAAACATACCACATCTTCTTATTCATATTAGCTACTTCATGACTGTCACTGAAATTTCAGTATCTCAGATATAAACTATAAACAACACAAATTCAATTTTGAATTATGATAATATGACATCCTTAAAACATTTAATGCTATATAAGACTAGAGAATGTTTGGCCCTAAATGGGATTCTTTGTGTATTATGAAATTAAGTAACGTGGAGTTCATTGACAAACATGGATTTGTGTTCTTTTATAGTTTGGCCAAAAGCCCGAAAATCAAAAAATAAAATTGATGTAGCTTTAAATTTTCTTACAAGAAATACTTATTCAAAGAATGACTGCAAAGATGAGAATAAAATAACGCATATTCCGCAAAATTAGAAACAAACTTATTAAAAATTCATAAATACTCGGTATATGAAAAGTATGCTGCATACATATGCATGGAAGATATTGTAGAGAAAAATATTGAAGGTACTAAACAAGGAACATTTTTGTATTTGCATACTTGCCATATAATTAGTACTTTTCTATTAAATGAAAACATAAATTAGCCTTTCCTAATTTTCATGCATTTTTCTGAAGCACAAAATATTTGTTTTAAAATCTATAAAAATCTTTGTAATTAAACCAGTTCCGACTGTGATAATCTACATGTTTGGCCCTTTGATGTAATTTATCAATATACATATTTGTGTTTTTTTTCGTCTGTCAAATGCTTCGTAAGACTATAGGTAAGGCTAATAAAAACAAAAAATAAAAGTAACAATAAACAAAAGTAACAATAAACAAAAGTAACAAAAAACAAAAGTGACAATAAACAATAGTAACAATAAACTGGTAACTATTCTAGATCCTTTACCATCCACACTGTTTAAAGAAACGTCCTAAAATACATGGGAATTTGATCAAAACATTTGAATTAAATTTTTAAAATCATATATCAGTATAAAATAGAAAAAAATGAATCCAAAGGAAAAATATGGACGGCTGAATTTATTGATAAGAACTAAATCATCAGCGTATAACAGATATGATATATCATTATCATTTAACTTGGGTGGTTCACATGTTGAGTCAAAAATAGATGGTAAATCATTAATATATAAAGAAAATAATGTAGGGCTTAAAATACACCCTTGTTTTACCCCAACTGAGGAATTAAAAAAATCAGTGATACCTTCCGAGATCTTTACCAAGTACAAAACCTCTTTATATCTATCTTTCATTATACTAAAAAAAAAGGGACCATCTATGTTGTAATAAGACAATTTGTAAAAGAGGGCATCTCTATTAATAGTATCAAATGCCTTCCTGAAATCAATGAAACAGGCATATATCTTTTTTGACATATGAAAATGTGGTATACGTGACTTTCATTTTGAGCAATGAATTGAAAGGATTGCACTTTTGGAATATGGGATATAGCTAATCCATCCTTTTTCTCATCAATTAGAGATATATAGGTAAATTTTTTTCTTCATTTATTTTTATATACGTTAATGTCATCGTTTAACTGGGCATTTACATTTTTAACACACAAAATACCATTGAAATGCTGAAAGACACATTTATTATGTTTCAGTTACTATTATCATATAAAGAAAATTACGATTATCAAAGAAGAAAAATACCATAGAGTTACGATTATCATCCCGAATTTTTCAACGGCTATTTTCACAGCTCTTAGACAATTCCAGTGCACCGTTACGATTCAAATATGATGTAATGGTATAGATAAACCTTGCAGCTGAGTAACTATTGACAAAAACATGCTACATTTAAGAAAAACGAGTGTAAAGATTTTACCTATATCTACCGTCGCCATATTGGGATAATCGTAATTGCAGTTACTATTATCTCTTTAATACCAGTGCTATATGTTCAATTTTAGCGTTTTATAATAATAATCTATTTCATAAAATCGTTTACCATAAGATTAGTTCCTATTGCAATACATTAACATTGACATCTTTCGTGATTTAAATCATTGGAGTCTATTCAAATGCTTCCAAATAACGAATAATGATTTTTTTCCAAATAGAATGTGTTGCACTAATTGATCTAGCAATTCTACAGATCATGAACAGTACAACTCGAATCAAATTAAATCATTATTCCAATTAATCTTTTTTTCGATTAAATTTGATTGTCTTTGACAAAAATATATAAAAATATAGATGTATTGATGACATGCAACCGTATCCCTTATATTGTTTAAATGTATCATGTATGATATAAATGAAAAAAGTGCAAAAGAGAGGCGAAAATACCGAAACGGATAAACGAACTCTAAATCAAAAACACACTGACGATGCCTTTGCCAAGAACAAACGACCAAAAACAAATTACAGTATACAAAACATTGCATAAAAACTAAACTGTAAGAAATTTGTCCTTATGATAGTAACCCAATGATACGAAATGATCTAATGAACATTATACGACTTTCAACAGGCTACATCTGCTTAAATCTCTATGTTTAAAAGACCACAATGGCCAATATACTAAAGGGCTTAACTGATTTTCCATGTCAACACAGAGGTATTTACTACTGGGCTGTCGATATCCGCGGGGATGTCCACCAGCGTTGATTTATTTAGTGTAAATTGCCGACTTTGCAAGGAATGTATAGCCAGTCAAGGTCGTTAAAAGCTTCCATCGTGGTATATACTTATTAGCTGTGATATAGTTTAATATTTGAATACAATTTCAGCTCGATCCGTTTGTATTCTTCAACATTGACGATAACAACCAGACAACATACAGCGGTTTCTGTATCGACATCCTGGACCAGCTCGCATTGAAATTTAACTTCAAGTAAGTCAAAACCGCTATGAACTATGTTGATACGTCTGTCAATTTTTTTTTACCTTCATTTTTTATTGTAAAACGAATATGAAATGGATAAAAATGTTAAAAAAGCAATGTTATGAATACAGGAACACAAATTTTACTAAGCAGAACAAACATAAGCGTATGTTGTATGGTCTTATATCCATGATGGTCGAGAACAAAAGAAATGAGTCTAGCATCCCTATTGTGAAATTTCCATTTCTATGTAACAGCATTCTAGCAGCTTCTGAATATAAAGTATATTTATACTATTTGATGCACCACATTTCAACAGTTTGAATTTCAGGTATCTTCCTATCATGATTTGCTTGTTAAGAGGTTTCTACTTGAAGTTGGTTGATAGGATGGTAAATCTGTTTCCCAGATGACGATTGATATGTTCCAATTACCAGAACCACAGTTCTGTTATTCTCTTTTTCTCGAATGTGACGTACCGAATTAAACTAACACCGGGTTTTTATGACTGGTGCCAAATATGGCATTATTAGATCTGCTAACGCTTTAGGAACATCTGAGATCACCTCCGCTTGTGTTGTGTGTTTTTAGTGTTATTGTTGGGATTGGTAATGCTCAGTGTTAGTTTTCTATAATATTTGCCCTTTCTTTGTTTTCTATAATAATTGCCTTTTCTTTGTTTTCTATAATATTTGCCCTTTCTTTGTTTTCGGTCACCCATCCACACTTAAATGATCATGAAATTACCGAGTTAATAAATGAAAAGAAAGGCAAAGAAGAAAGTATTCCATCCATAAGGTCCTATGTTGTGTTTTACATACTGCTGTTTGGCTTTGCACTGTTGTTCTTTTTACCATGGCATTGTTAGTTTTTTTTTCTTTTAGTTTGAATATCACTTCGGTATATGGCGCCTCTATCTTAGTAGCAAACAAGTATTTTTTTTTACAAAAGAAGTTATCACAATTTAGGTATTCTTATATGTTTTTATCTCTTTTAAAAGTTATGAGATCGTGTCCCCTGCCGACAATGCCTACGGAAGTCTTGAGGATGATGGAACTTGGAATGGAATGGTTGGTATGGTCATGAGTAATGTGAGTAAACCATTTATTTTTATCTGTTGTTCCTTTTTACCCTCTAATAGTCGATGTATTTCCCAGGGTTTTTTTTTGTGACCCGTATTTGTTTTTGCCTAATCGATTTATGAGTATTAAACAGCAGTATACTATTGTTGCCTTTACACAGTGTACCGTTTAATATGTTAATTGTTTGTTTATGGCTTTAAAATGTTACGGTACAAATTAAACTCCAATACATACATAAAGATAAACATAAAAAATACGTTTTATATATTCGACTTTTTTGTAATTTACAGAAACTGTGAATATGTATAACGTCCTAGTTATGAAGGGCTGTTCTGGTCATAATTTAATTCGGCAGACGTACGTAAGAGGTATGCGTAACAATTTGTTAACGTTCACTAGAGGTACACATAACACTTGATTTTAATTCAGCTAGCGAAATGTTTTCCCAGTCCTAAATCTTTTGAAACCAGTATATTCATCTGATCTGTAATTTTAATTAATTTTTTTCTATTCTTCACTATTGTCGGCTTAATTTAATGTTTTTATAGGATGCAGATTTTGCGGCAGGTCCTTTCACAATAACATCCGCCAGAGAATCTGTGATTGATTTTACAACAACTTATATGGAGGAAGGTATTGGAATTCTGACAATGAGACCAAAGGAAGAAGAAAATAAGGAGTACAAAATGTTCAAACCATTGTCTGTAACAGTCTGGGTAATGATTGGTGTTGCTATAGTTATTGTCGGTGTGTTGGTGTATGTCAACAACAGATACAGCCCAGTTATCCCAGTTACCAAGCCAGAAGACAATGAACCTCAACAAAATCCACCAAAGCTCACCTCTTCTATGTGGAACGTTTATGGATATTTTGTAGAGCAAGGTAACTAAGGCTGTATTTGTTTTGAGACTTTCCGTTTAGAGTTTTCCTCGGAGTTCGGTAATTTTGTTTCGGTAAATTAATGGATACATCTAGTGCTGTTCAAAGATAAAATATCTAAATAACTGAAATCTGAGACAACAAGCCTACAAAATCAATGGAGGTTTAGATGAATAGCAAGATCTGACTACACGATGAAAAAGGAGAGACGAAAGATACCAGAGGGAGAGTCATAGATAGAAAATAAACTGACAACGCCATGGCTAAAAAATAAAAAGACAAAAAGACAAATGATAGTACAGAAGACACAACATAGAACACTACAGACTAAGCAACACGAACACTACCAAAAACTAGGGGTGATCTCAGGTGCTCCGGCAGGGTAAGCATATCCTACTCCACATGTTGCACACGTCGTGTTGCTTATGTTATAACAAATCCGGTAAATAGTCTAATGAAAGCTATACATTAAAGGATATATACTGTCATTCATGAATATCATTTCATTTTCCAAAACAATGATATTTTTAAGCCTGAACAAGATTCAAGATTGTATGGGTTTTGTTGCTTTTTTCTAGAGTGAAACTGAGAGGCTTTATTATTTTTGTATTAATGATATACTCATATTATCATTTTAGGAGGAGATGAACGACCACGATCTTTATCTGGTCGTCTGATATTAAGTGTCTGGTGGATGTTCACTATTTTGATGTTAGCGACATACACAGCCAATCTTGCAGCTTATTTGACTGTGACAATTATCGACTCACCTATCAATAGTCTCGAGGAACTGGCGAATCATGCAGACATTAGACCTTTAATATTTTCCGGATCAAATCTACAGACTTTGTTTAAGGTACATTTTCACTGTGAAGCATCACCGCTTGACAAAGGTACCCCAAAAACCATGAAACAAAAATAGCAAAAAGTACATATTCAAATTCCCGTCCAGTAAACAGCTATTCGCCGCTATTCGCTTTATCATCACGCATTTCTCTGCGGAAACAGTAGTTTATTTCTTAATACAGTAATGTTCAAGCTTAAATATGACGCACATGTTCTAAATGAATAGTTGAAATGTTTTTGAACCAGTTTAAACGCATCATATGAGTGCTAAATAGTAGCTACATTTTAAGAATCATAATCACAAACTTGACTTCTTTACAAAATGTAGAACATAACGAAAATGATAAGAATTTGACTTTTTCTGACTTCATATTAGGGGAACCTATATCCCGTGGTGATGCTATACCGTAATGTTTATAAGAAAACGAAATGTACTGGAATTAATTGACGTTAAGGCTTCAAAAGACATAAGGTAGCCAATTTAAACTGTCCAGTTTTATATAGATAATCCTGTTTCATATAGATAAGTAGCATCCTATACTAATGAATATTCGAATGAGTATTTCTTTAATGATATTTGAACTAATTATTACCAATTACGTCAGTTGGTGTAAATTGCCAAACAATCATCAGTAGAATTATTTATATTTTAAATATAAAGATAATTGTACGAATCAGAACTTTTATTTGTGTATTACTAATGGTACTGTTTTATTCTATCGAAATAAATTATTTAACCACGAAAGACTCAACATTTCAACTCTGTCGGATGGTTGTTTCATTAATCATACCAAATCTAATGTTTATGTTAATATTTGATATATTATATTAATTCCTTTTAACTGATATATTTCCACAGACTGCTAAATCGTCGGTATATGGACAGATCTGGAGTAAAATGTCTGGTATGCCAATAGTTAAAGACATAGATACAACACTAAGCTATGTGCGAACAAATGAGTATGCCTTCTTGTCGGACTTCTCACTTCTGGAATACATCATGTTACAAGACTGTCAGACGTACGCCATGGCGGATGAAAAGTTCAACAATGCAGGGTTTGGCTTTGTTCTCGAAGAAAATTCACTATATTTAAATGCATTTAATCTTGCGTAAGTAACATGTTGTGCAATAAAGGCAACAGAAGTATACCGATGTATTAAACTCATAAATCGATAGAAAAAAAAACAGTCGGGTCACAAACCAAAATCGAGGAAAACGCATTAAATATAAGAGAACAACGACACAACGTTAAAATGTAACACACACAGAAACGAACTATAATATAACAATGACCATATTCCTGACTTGGTACAGGACATTTTTTTAAAAGAAGAAATGGTGGGTTGAACCTGGTTTTGTGGCATGCCAAACCTCCCTCTTTAATGGCCAGGTTAAATATAACTTTAAAATTACAACACAACATTACAGGACTACAATACAAATAAATAGGAGAACATATTTGACAAAGAAACACACGAATACTAGCTTACAAAAGGCATCCTGTTTAAAATTTAATACGCCAGAAGCGCGTTTTGTTCACACAAGACTTACTAGTGACGCCCAGATACAAAAGTTTGGAAGCATAAACACAAAGTTCAACATACTTTTACTCACAATATTTTTAAAACTTGATAAATTAAAAGGCACATGTTTATAAAGTAAACCTTATGCTGATCGCTATATGTCTTTTCGAAAAACAAATTATTTGCTATCTCATTGTCAATTATTTCAAATCATGATTTTAGCACTACAAACACACGTTTTTGTGATTCTAAACTGTCCATTCTTGGAATTGCATTGGCGGTGCACTGTTGTTAAAAGTTCATTTATTTTCTTTTTAATGCTATAGAATACTGAAGATGAATGAAGCAGGATTAATTGAAAAATGGCGGAAACAATGGTGGTCTCTATCAGATGATTGTACTAGTTCCGATAGAACTGGCTCTGCGCAGTCGCTCGGATTAGATAGTATCGTTGGCCTTTATTATGTTTATTTTGGAGTTGTCGGTTTAGCTGTATTTGCTTTCCTCATTGAATTAATCTGCAGCAGGAAGATAGTCCAACGATGGATTTCAGTACAAGTAACGAAATTGAATGCTGTAAAGACAATGCTCATAAACAGGCTGATTAACAGGGATTCAGATGTTGTTACCTTAGTAAAATGATCAGGATCGGATTAAGGTGGTAACCAACACTTTCACCAAAATTAATTTGGCTCGTTTAATTTTCATAAAATTACTTTGACCCTTTAACAAAAATATAAAAATTTCAAAAATTTTGAACCAACCGTTTTGTCAGAAAAATGTCACTGGTTATATAGCAGTTTGACAAACACCAATTTTGATCATTGAGAAGCTTTATATTCCCTTTACAACACAATGTAATTAAAACGTTTAGCTGACTTTACAGAGTTATCTCCCTGTAGTGTTAGGTACCACCTTAAGGATGACCTAAGAGTCCTTTAAGGGAACATTTGAATTATTATTTAGTGAATAACTGAATCATGACTTGAGCGAGTCCCTCTTTTGAGTAAGTGGGCCCTTATGAAAATTTCTGTATCCGCTACTGATGATAGAATGTTTCTTTTCTTTTCTTTGGATTGATTTATATATCATAAATCTTGTTTTTAACTAGTTATAATGGCAAATAAACTACTACGCATAAATTTGGTGTTTAACTGTTTATGATAGTAAAGAATAACTTTTGTCTAGCTGAATAACTGTTGCATTCAAAGATTCTACAGTTAAAGGAGTTTTCCATCATACCATTGTTTCTTATTGGGACAAAAAGTCCGAGTAATCACGCAGTAATTTCATATATTCTATGAAAAAACTATTTTTTTTTAAAAGTTGTCTTAAAGTGAGGCGAACGATACCAAAGGAATAGTCACACTCATAATCGAAAAGAAACTTACAAAGTAATGGCAAAACCTCAATAAATTGTTTTAAAAAATATAGCTCAATTAACTTTACCTTTTACCATGTGTTAATTATAGCAGAAGTAGAAGTGTTTCAATATATTTGTCAAAGGAGTGGAGGGTATTAAACAAATTTTTTCAATATCAATTCTGTATGACGGGCCTGTAAAAAATAATTAATCATGCTTTATCTGTCGTAGAATTGCATAAAAAAAATAAAAGTGCACAGTACACAATACCACTACCAAGTTCAACTACCGACTTCTCAGAAAACGTAGAAATACACAAGGAATGCAGTTCTTTTTAATCACGTGGATATTATGATAGTTTTCCTTTTAAAGGCTTTAGTGTTTCTTAATATCATATTTGTAAACGCATTGAAAAAATGTATTAGGGACAGAAAAGCATAGCATCGAATTAGGATCTCATAAAATGTTAAAAAAAAAGTCGCAAATCAACATTTCAAATACAAAAATGATGAAGTTCTCAGAAACAGCATAGTGCCACAATGATAAACATGTAATAAACTATAAAAAGATTAAAAAAAAAAAAAAAAAAAAGATGAAACGTATACAGCTTTATAACAAGCAAATAATCTATAACCGACAAATACAATGACATTCAATAAATTAAATACAGTAACCATACTTTTCTACAGAAATAGCAAAAATCTCAGTATAGATAAAACAAAAACACAATTCCATCGGTTTCCCCTAACTCCACATCAAAAACAACTTTGAATTATTTCCAATAACTCAGCTGTGTTACATTTCATAACTGTTGCCACCTGTCTATGAAATTAACGATATCTTTGGTGTCCGTAATAAATAATTATTTTTCAAGTTTTTTTCTGTTAAATGTCTTTCCACAGAAAACGTGAATCATTTAACATAGCTGAAAGATCCTTGTTAAATGGCGTATATAATTTTAATAATTTTTTTCTGGTTACATGTGACATTGGTGCAACTTTCTGTTTTACTTTTGTTACATGTTTACGATTCTTTGACAGAATTCCCAAATCATTCATTTGCTTCATATTTAATTCACCTAAAAGTAAAGGTAAAACTCATTAGAGATCAAATCTATAGACTACTATAAACATTGTAAGACAATAAATTGTAATTGTTATCTTATCTAGCATATATATAGACAATAACTGTTAAGTGTCTTTAAATATCAGCTGTATTTGTACGAGGCTAGGAAACAAGGTGTATGCGAGCTTTTAGCGAGCTACTACACCTGTTTCGAGCCGAGTACAAATACAGCTGATATTTAAAGACACTAAACAGTTATTGTCTTTATCCTGCAATTAATTCTGTATATTGTTTGTGTTTTGAAAGACACAACAACTAACATATTTAGCATTTATTTTCGATTTGTAATCCCTTGAGACCCGCGTAGTAATATCAAAATCACACATTACGCTGAAGACGGTTTCGCAAAAAATAATCTCGAATGGTCAACAATAATACATCGCTCAAGGTGAATAATTATCTATTTTAACATAACAACTAATTTCAACAGTAAAAACAAATAACAAAACATTGTCAAATTTGAAACAGAAGTGTACGAGTTGTCCTACGCTTCAGACTTGACTTTCACTAAACATGCATGCTGAAATTGACATGGTTGATTTTGTGACAATCATACACATTCAAGTTTTGAAATCGACAATTGTCATCGTCATTGGAATGCAACTGGAATACACATTCGGAGGTCACACAGGTTCAAACAATACTAAGTCCGGCAGTGGGCGGAGCTTTAAAGCGATATCTGTATAGTATACAGATACAGCATAGCGATATCTGTAGGGCTGTATCTGTATAGTAGGACACCCAATTGCAGGATAAATAGATTTTAAGGAAAAACTTTTTCAAGACAAATATTACCACACATGGTTTGTACAATCTGTTGTTATATTTTTCCGTATAAGAAATGAATTAATCAATCGTGTTTAACGGATCTTTAGTAGTGTCAATAGTGGAGCAGGTCCGCCTTTCTACCCGGGGACACACAATGATTTTAGTAGTGTCCATGTTTCCTTATCTTTACATTTCTACTGTTGATTGTGGAATGTTGATAGGCGTTGGTTTTTAATTTTTTTATTCTGAACATACACTTTTCCTGATCTGGAGAAATTTAGTCACATCCAAGAGTTTTGCTAAGATCATTTAAAAACTAAAATGACAAACCATACGATAATGAAAATGCAAACAAGTTTAAAGAATAATTAAAGCAAAGCAGATTTATAATGATTCTAGTTATTATGAACACTTACAATTTTGAGTACACTATATACTGAAAATTGTTGTTAACAGCATATGGAATACGTATTAATATAGTTGATAATATATGAACTTAGAAGCGGGTTTAGAGCCTTAACACATAATGTATGCAGCTGTCTCGAGCTAGAAGCTGTTTATTCAGTAGTTGGTTTTTTTTTTGTGTATCATATTTGTGTTTCGTTATAGTTTTGTACAAAAAGCAGGCCTTTATTTATATATTTTGACTTGTTTCCCATTTGTCATAGCGGGACCTTTTATAGCTTACTTTGTTGTATGAATTGCTCATCGTGACAGGTCGTATGGTGACCGTTAGTAGAAAAACTTTTACCTCTTTTGGTTTCAGGTGGAAAAATGTCTCAATAGCAATCATACCACATTTTTTTCTTTTCATACCTAACATAAAATGTTAAGTTGGAACGATTATAGATTTTGAGCATGCTCAATATAATATAAGGCATGCATGTCTAACTTTATTTTCTCATACAACTCTTCCAAACACTAAGACGCAGATTTAAAGTTATATATGTAATAAAATGTCATTCCTAAAGTGTTATCTTATATATATATATATGAAGAAGATGAGGTGCAAATGAGACAACTCTCCATCAAAGTCACAATTTGTCAAAGTAAAACATATTATGTCAAAGTACGGCCTGCAACACGGAACCTTGCCTCACACGTGCACCGAACAGCAAGCTATAAACATGATAAAATGTCCCAAAAATGACTAGTGCAAAACCATTTAAAGAGGAAAACGAACAATCTAATCTTTACAATGTGTTAGCTTACCTGCTTTAAGGAATTTAAATAGTTTCGACATGTAATTGAACATATCTTTGGTATAATCTTCTGTCCTTAAAATTAAGAACTGATCTCTGGGGAAAACTTTAAACCATTCTAATAAATATACACTATAGAATCCAACATTTATTCGAGCCTGAAAAAAAAATTAGCATTATAAAAAGAATGGTTCTCATTTTGAAAAGTCTTTTATGAGTAGCAGATGCAAGCTTTTCGATACCGAATGAGTTGGGTAATGTATATCCAATATGCTAGTTTTCCTATCGAAGGTCGGTGGTTTTCTCCGGGCACTCCAACTTCCTCTATCAATAAAAACTGGCCGCCAAGAAATAGCCTAAATGCTGTTCTTTAAAGTGGCGTAAAAACAACAAAAATCAAATCAAATCCCATATGCTGGTGACTTTGTATATTGCTTTCAGGGCGGAGGAAATTGATAATTTCAAAATTAATATCGACGCGTTTGTCATAGATGGTTAAATAAAGCCAATAGTAGTATACCGCTGTTTTCCATTGGAAACTTATTATAAAATTTGTCATTTTCAAGTTTTATTGGTAAAAAAAAGAAGACTGCAATACATAGCAAAGTTTTGTTTTAGAAATTACATTTTGTTCTGTTTATAATCCATGTTGTTATTTATATTTAGATAAAATATTATGAGAAGCTTTACACAAATTAGTAATACAAATTAGTAATAATTTGTGCATATTGCAAATAAATTATATCAGTTTAGTATTGGTTTATAGTGATAAAGCAAAATGCCACTGAGGTCATTAAATTAGATGTCAATAGAATTACTACTTTTTACATTGATTCGTCTTCTCGTGGAATTCTCTGAACTCAGACAGTGTAACCAACCCTTTGGGGTTGCGCTTTTTAAGATGGTTGACTCATCTATTTGCTATTATCGTCCATTTTTTAGAAAATTTCACTTTGTGAATTTCCTCCATTTTTAAAATATAATTTATATAAATCAAATTACCGTTTAAAACAGACACTTTTGTAATAAAATTTAATTTACACAAACTTGTAGTTATTTCCCCAAATAAATTGTTTTCTAATTTCGTATAAGGTTTTTGATTTGTCTGTCTGTCCTCCTTCTCCTACTTTCATCTAGCTTTTTGATACATTTTTATATAACTATGTTATATTTGGTAAACATTGATCAATTTTATTCTAATCAATATTCATATCAACAACTAGGTATGTTTTCAAACGTCAAAATCAGTCAATCGCGTAGTGGAATTAACTATTTGTGGATTCTTTTAAATGCTATATATAACTTTTGGACTAGTTTATATCTCGGTCTATTTCTGAAATTTATTCTTACATACTTTTGATTTTTTAACCCTCTATGCTAACATTGCCTATGTAAAATTTTAAAATCGTTTGTATGCACATTGAACGACAAATTTATGTGACGTATACAATTTTCTGACTTCAGACACTCAAATCAATGAATGTGTTCGTAGATAGTAGATGTTTTTGTGTTCTGTTAAATTGTTCCTTTTAAAATTGTTATACGCTGATGACTGATGTACTAATATTTTGACTATTTTATTTATTGTGTCTGTTTATTTAACGCATCAATGTAAATATAACGGAATTTGATGAGACTGTCATTAAAGGGAGAGGGTTAGCGCTATAGCACCAGGTTTAATCCACCATTTTCTACGTTTGAAAATGCCTGTACCAAGTCAGGAATATGACAGTTCTTGTCCATTCGTTTTTGATACGTTTTGTTATTTGATTTTGCCATGTGATTATGGACTTTCCGAATTGATTTTCCTCTAAGTTCAGTATTTCTGTGATTTTACTTTTTTCTTAGCCATGTAAATATCTTAAAGTTATAAGTGGCCATCTGACAATATCTTTATTCAAGATTCAACCTATATATCCATGATGCTTTGGGTGATTCAATGTGACTTTCCATATCAAGCATATTCAAACCCCCTTTTTAATAACATATTTCTTTTAACTTTACCTGGTTTTTCATTCTAGATCAAATTTAAAACATGTTTTTTATTTCTATTTATCTTTTTATTTTACAATTGGCAAACAAAAACTTGCAAAAAAATAAAATGAACAGGTACACACCAAAGAAATCTGAGGGAAAATTTTATTTCTTTTGCAATAGATATCAATAATTTACTGTCACCGTGTTCTCTTAAAATAAGAAAAAGCATTTCAATACAAATAAATGGAGAAATATGAAAACACATGATGCCTCGATTGGATCAACGCTATAAAGGGACATAACTAGAATTTTTTTTTAAATGACACCATTCGGATTCCAACATATTATTACACAAATCAATACATATTCCAAGAAGTACCTTTTCGACCCATTTATGTATATGATTTGCATCATAAAGACATCTTCGGAAACTTTTTACTCGATTACATTCATTAAGAATCTGAAGAGATGAATTGACAGCAACATCAAATGCAGCACTTGTTGGTACACCACGTTTTAGGAAAAAGTAGTCCGAGTATAATCTACAAATTATTACACATTTTTTTAAGGCATATGAAAAAAGAAGTCCGAGTATACTCTACAAATAATTTCACATTTTGAAAGGCATATGAACAAGTAGTCCGAGTATAATCTACAGTGAATAGTGAGCTAGAGCAATCCAATTAAAAACAAAAAAATATTTGTAATACACTGAAAATAATCAAAAATAAGGTTTAACGCAATATGTTGCATTTTATGTTAATATATAGATTACCTATTCGGACATCGGACTCGGACTTCTCTTCAACTGAGTTTTACTATGCGTATTGTTGTGCGTTTGTTTTTTCTGCATTGGCTAGAGGTATAGGGGGAGGGTTGAGATCTCAAAAAACATCTTTAACGCCGCCACATTGTTGCGCCTGTCCCAAGTCAGGAGTCTCCGTCCTTTGTTAGTCTTGTATTATTTTTATTTTAGTTTCTTGCATATAATTATATATTTGTTGAGGGGCCAGCTGTAGTTTATGCATCCGATAAGTTATACAATTAACAAGACGTAGTTGACCTATGAACCGTAGTAATGACACAATGAACAATCACAATAACGTTTGAAGTATGAACATCAAATCGAGGTGAGAAGAACCAAGTCGGATGGAAATTGTTAGTTCTGTGCAATCAATAAAGTATGCTTTTGTTTTTAAATTATCAAATGGCCAACATTCTAAACTCCAAGTACCTGTCTATTGGATTTCGTAAAATAATTATAAATTTCATGTCTGGATTAAGATGTCTTATTAGATGTGGAGTAAGAATTTCTGGATCAGATTTATTTAAATTTTGTGGTATCTGTGGCCATCCTCTATAATCCCACATATCCATTGGAGTGCCATCACCTGAAAAGAAACACACTTTTAGCAACTGTGGCAGGGTTGATTACATCCCAGCTCTTTTGTTCTACCAGGGGTGGTCTGACCCGGATCACCCTGCCATATCACCCCAGCTAGCGTTTCTTTATTTTGCATGCTTTCCTTTGTTTTGTTATATTTTGGCGGGAATGTCAAATCCACTATGAAAATTATATTTAATTATACGGTAAAGACTATCTATCAACATTTACGTAGAAAAAATCCAGTGTTTGTGCTGGAATTCGAACTCAAGACCTTTAGCATATCAGCCCACGACTCATTCTCGTACATCAGGCCGACTGGTTACCAATTATCAGTAATTTAACAAATTTAAAGGAAGCAAGATATTTTCATAAGTGGAGCGAGTTGCAAACCTTTATTCAGTGGGGTTTTAACCATTTTCGTAATTAGTAAGTTGTCAGACTGATTATTCAATGGCATTTATCTCTTTTATAAATGGGGGGAATTGGAAAACAAGAGTAGGGCAATTTTGTTAGAAAGTGGCATTTAGTGTAGGCCGATTGATCAGTGGGCGAATTGGCATGGTTTCATATTCAATCATCGTGTTCGGGGGGTCATAAAGGGTATACATTATATAGTGAAATATAAAGTCTATTTTAAAGATTTTGTGGCGTTCTAAACTAAATTCTATGAGTTGTAAATGATCGTGAATGGTTTTTCGTCTTATCTAAAACAGCTGGGATGTAAATAGTTATCCCACTCGGACTTGGTGTATCAGTGTTAGATCACCCTCTGGCCTCCGGTTATCGGGTGATCTTACACTGACACACCGCGTCCTCGTGGGATAACTATTAATTAATACATGCATTGTTCATGGGAGAGGATTGATTAACTTGTGACTCATACCTTTTGCATATTTAAGCAAATAAAATATGTTGTTATCTATTAATCATGTTTTTCTTTGTCTAATATGTTCTCCTATTTATTTGTATTGTAGTCCTGTAATATTATGTTGTCATTTCAATGTTATATTTAACTTTGCCATTAAAGTGCGAGGTTTGGCATGCCACAAAACCAGGTTCAACCCACCACTTTTATTCCCCTTTAAAGGTGTCCTGTACCAAGTCAGGAAGATGGCCATTGTTCTATTATTGTTCGTTTCTGTGTGTATTGCATTTTAACGTTGAGTCGTTTGTGTTTTCTTTTATTTTTGAGATATTGAGATCAGACGTGGCACGGTACTGGTCTATCCCTAATTCATGTATTTGGTTTTCATGTTATATTTGTTATTCTCGTGGTGTTTTGTCTGATGCTTGGTCCGTTTCTGTGTGTGTTACGTTTCGGTGTTATGTCGTTGTTCTCCTCTTATATTTAATGCGTTTCCCTCGGTTTTAGTTTGTTACCCCGATTTTGTTTTTTGTCCCTGGATTTATGAGTTTTGAACAGCGGTATACTACTGTTGCCTTTATTTGAAACTAATTGATTCATACTTCAAAATGGTTTCGTTTTTATTGTATTAAAGGAGCACTATGACTTTGATTATTTATTTTTTTCAATCATTAATGAAAGTGAAATAGTGAAATAATAAATCGTTTGTAAGTGTTTGTAATTTTGTAAGTGAATAATTCGATCTCATTGCATCCGAATTCATGGTAATTTCGATTTAACCCCTTAGCTAGAAATGGATAACGCATGCATTGTGCGTGTTGGGTTATTTAAAGGAAAAGAATGTAAACATTGAAAGTGAAACAAAGGTTAATCATTTGATTGACTGATTCGTTCCACAAAATATCATTCTTATGCAGCTAAAAACGATGATTAACAGATATGTTTAATCTATAATAAGAAATTGAACAGATCTAGAAAAATCCAAATGCACGAGTTCGTGTCTTTTTATTATCTATATTTATGTTTATATTGCTTATATGACCTTCAGGGGTCTCCGGAGGTCAACTCGAAATTGAAGTAGACTGCGTCAAGACTTAAATACACACGAAACAAATTTAAATTTTTTCGAGCTCATGCCCTGTAAATTGTTTATTCTATACTTTTTATAATACGGATAAAGGTTTAACATTGTTATCAATGAAATATGAGAATTTGAGTCAAATAAGTGTACACGAAATTGACAGCTAGTGCCTTTTAACATTTATTTGCATAAATGTATGTAAAATATTCGCTACTCGAAAGTTTCATTTTCTTACTATCAGCTGCTATAGTACGATCTACACGTTCGTAAATTCAGTATACTTAAAACTAAAGACTCGTTGAACCGATTTGTTCCAATCAATATAAAATGTAAGTATTTCATTTTAACACTGCAAAATTTATACACTCAGACTGAACACGAAAACTCCGTATTCCTTAACTGAACACATGCTTTTTGAACAATGGTACATAGAAGACATGATATCACAACAACGAGAACAACGTTAAAGTTGAACTGAAGAACTGAACATGGTTGATTGTCACGGGCACTTGTCGAAGAAAAAAAAATCATATTTCTATACCTGAAAGTTTGGTTAAGGTGCATAGATATATTTTTTTCTGTGTGGATGATTAAAAATGAAAGTGATTCAACGTCAACGTAATAACTATTATATTGTAGTGATATACTTATTTTTTATCAGAACACTCTGGGTTTTTGTTATATATTATATTATTATGTATATAAAAGAGGGACGAAAGATACCAAAGGGACAGTCAAACTCATAAATCTAAAACAAACTGACAACGCCATGGCTAAAAATGAAAAAGACAAACAGAAAAACAATAGTACACATGACACAACATAGAAAAACTAAAGAATAAACAACACGAACCCCACCAAAAACTAGGGGTGATCTCAGGTGCTCCGGAAGGGTAAGCAGATCCTGCTCCACATGTGGCACCCGTCGTTTTGCTTATGTTATTACAAATCCGGTAAATAGTCAAATTCGGTAGGTCACATTCATGAAAGGGAAGGGGATTGTAGTTACGACGTAAGGAACAAAACGTAAAACGTAAAAGTGATATATAATTTCCATCCATTTATATATCATTCTACTAATCTATGCTAATGATATTGCATTGTCAGTGCAGTGCAAGTGTATAGTGTTGAAAAGGCATTTATGTTTTTCCACGTTTGTTGCAAAACGTTCTTGAGATATTCTTCCGCTAGCGTTCATTTCTCTCTCTCTCTCTCTCTCTCTCTCTCTCTCTCTCTCTCTCTCTCTCTCTCTCTCTCTCTCTCTCTCATCTCTTCTCTCTCTCTCTCTCTCTCTCTCTCTCTCTCTCTCTCTCTCTCTCTCTCTCTCTCTCTCTCTCTCTCTCTCTCTCTCTCTCTCTCTCTCTCTCTCTCTCTCTCTCTCTCTCTCTCTCTCTCTCTGTCTCGATTACTAACCTGTTATCATGTTATGATATCCTTGATCATTTACAGTGCTGCGTATATGTGCTGCTGACGAATCAAAGTATGATATGTACTCATAGAAGGTTTGTCGTCGTCTTTTTGTGTTCTGTCTTAACCAGAAACCTAAAAAAAACGATAGGAACTATAAAGACAACTTTAAATACCAAACAGCCTATTGTTTATGCGCATCAACTAACGCAACTTGGTAGTGATATAAAAGCTCTATGACGTTGTTTCTGGCACTGCAATATAAATGTTATTTCCGTTAAAACAAACGAGAGCAAAACTCTTGATAAAACTCTTACATTCATGGTTGATGAATATCAATGTAACATTACAGTTGAATACATCATTTAATTATTATAAAGCGGATTGGTAAATGACTCCTGTGAAACCCTAAGACATCGCCAAATTGATAAACCATCGATAAAGTAAATAATATATTTCTGAAACTTGACCGACTGAGAAAATTCAGAAAAAAACACGTTTTAAATGACAAAGGATAACCAAGAATGTTAGCGGTATAAACAACACAGTCATTACAAATTGAAAACCGCAAAAAACAACCCTTAAAAATTTTAGAAAAGCAGCATGAATCCCTCAAAACAAAACTATGAGTGTTCGCACGAGTTCCGTCCGATATCGTGTTGCTCATGTAAGTAAGTTCATAAATCGATTTAGTAGGTCACATTCAAAGAGGACAGAATTGTGATTATGATAAATGGAACATATCCGTCGTCATCTGTAATACAAATAACCATAATTGTATATCAACTCATTATGGTATCCGAAAAAAAAATTCACTGTTTTAAAACTCTTGATTCAAATGATTCCTTGTAAGCAGAAACTCTCTATAAAGTAAGATATCTAGTCTCAGGTGATCCGGAAGAGTGAACAGATCTTGCTCTACATGTGGCAGCCGTCGTGTTGCTAATGTTATGAGAAACCCGGTAAATTGTCTAATTCGACGACATAAACAACATATCGGATATTATCTGTGAAACAGTTATTTCATAACAGCATCCGTAAAATTTACGAAGGGATGATTTCAACTTCATCATTTCGAACTCTTAGATTAACAGCTTCCTTGTGAGCAGTAACCCTCTATCAAGGAAATCATGATAGGAGATATAAGCACGGGAATATCGTATCAATTGAGAGATATATACTCCGTATGCATGTGCTGCTGGAATGTTGCTACATAAAAATGGAAAGTTCACAATTGGAAAGCTGAAATCATCTCTTTTGTTCTTAAGTTTTGTTTTCAACCGACCCTCATTGTCAATTTCTAGATGTAAGCCAATAAATGAGGCAGACATAGCTGCATACGTGGTATCCTTTATCTCTAGTTCCTTGGGATAGATGGGTTCAACATAGACATACAATTTTGAACATGATCTATATAACGGAAGGTAAAGTTAAAGGATATTTCTAACTTCTTATCTAACCTCTTAAGTTCCTGTTTGAAGTCAGCCTTATAATAATAAAGGAACAAGGCAGCAAGAGGCAATTACTTACAATAAACTTAAAATGAAAAGTTGAATCATAATTATTCACACTATTTGAAAGAATAAAAAAGGATCTAAAAAAATCAAAACTTACTTGAAAAATTCAATTATAGTCGAATCTGTGTTTATTCTACGACTTAGGATTACAAGTTATTGGGGGATATCTGTATTGTATTTTAAGCTCCGACGGCATCAATTGGTGGTATGAAGGTCGCAAATTAAGTTTACTGGCGACGCATTAGCTTAACATACAATATTAATATCTTCATTCTAATGAACAAATAGAAAACCACGTGTACAAATACATTTAAAATCTGTCAATCGTCGTCTGCGCTTGCGCGTACGTACTCGATCATAGCATTAATTGTTAACTTGGAATACTTACCATATCTCAACCAGCTCCACCATTTTGTTTCTTTTTCTTGGTTCCCAGTGTTCCCCTTTATTTCAGGATGTTTGGTTATTCTAGAGAAAAGATCCGTGGTTCCAGATTTGTCTATCCCAATTAACATAAAGTATGGAAGACATTTAATGGAATGGTTCACATCTCTCCAACAAGGGTTTTTAAAGTTTGGCAAATACTGAAATGGTTTCTAAAAAAATGTGTGTTGTGTAGAGTTCAAGAATAATCGTTGCATTTTGCAGATTTATTATTTTTTTGGAAGAAGAGAAAGCGGCAAACGCCTTCATTGAAAACGAGGAGGGTAGGGTTGAGGCCACTCGCAAACATGTTTAGGCCTGCCAAATTGTATATGTGTTTTCAGTCATGAATCATTGATTCAGTAGTTTTTGTTCGTTGCTGTAAGTTTCATTTGCGTTCCGTTTATTATTTGTCCTTGAGCAGGTTGATGGTATTTTTGTTTGATTTGTTGAACATTTTGTCACGTTTCTATAGCTGACATCGGTATGGGTTTTGTTTATTGCGGAAGGTCAAACTGTGACCTTTATTCTATTTAATCTATGTCATTGAACATGTTGGATAATTGTCTCATTGGCAATTATTCCACATATCCTAAATTTATAATGTCATAAAGGAGACACGGAGCAACTCAATGATTAAAAATGTCGTCGACAACAGACGGGTGTCTAGAAAGTATACTAAACCAATATGGGTCTATAATAAATGTGAATATTTTGACAATAACAAAGATCTCCCATAAACATCGAAATCAGATTTCACATAAGAACTGACTAACATACAAACCATGCACAGAATGTCATCAACACTTGTATTTTGTCTTTTGTTTTGACAGTACTTCTCTTCATACTTCCAGGTGTTAAATCCAATTGATCTGTTTGTATGACTTTTGTTATACACGCTGAATTCTAAAAAAAATCTTAGTTTATTTAAGACACACACAGTCAAAATAACAAGTATATAAGCTATTAGAATTTTTATCATGGTATTACAACGATGAATTAATCGCCAAGATTGTTCCATGTTGTCGTTGAGTCGAGATGAACTGTCTTCATAGCATGTCTGAAAGAAAAAAAGAAAAACATTCATATACTCGTAGACATAAATTTCTTGCTTTGGGTTATAATAATTCTTATTTTGTGAAGATCCACATTCTATCAGGAAAAAAATCTACTTGCCGATTTTTTTCTTGTATTCGTTCAAACTAGAATTCCTTCAGAACCTTCAAAAAGAAAATAAGGACAGAGTCAAAATTACAAAAAAAAATAGACAATGCCCAAATCCTTAATAGACAATTGATAAGAATGTTGATAAGACTAAAAAACGAAAGAAAATAATATTTTGAATTTTGGCATCACAGTAGAAAACTTAGTAAGGAATTTAAGTTGCCATACAAATTTAAACTTTTAAAAATTCGATCAACGTAATATATTAATAAAATATTAATTACCTACAGAACATCTCTTCAGTGTGACAACATGTTTGACGCATATACCTTGAGGTAATCGAAGAAGTTACTTATAATATTTATACAAGGAACAGCAAATCACTGATTAAGATGTCAAGATGCACGTAAGTCGTTCACTTTAATGTGAGGTAATACCGATGGAAGATTAATTGATAAATTTATCAAAATATTATAATGAAATATATATGTGGTGCAAGCTTTAAAATAATCACCTACGCGGGTTATTAAGTGTGCACAACATTTTTTTATATTATCATTTCTCCATAGACTACGCGTGTTATTCATTGTGTATCACATGTTTTATTCTATTTCTTCATAGACAGAAAACATATTACAGCCATTCCGTAAATGAATTTGCCTGTCCTTCGGCTTATATACCGGTGATTTTATAAACGTGTATTTGATAAAAATGTCCATAGTTTTGTGACAATATACAATTATTGACCTCTGATGTATCAACCCAGAAATATGAAGGCAGAGGGGAATGTCATATCACTTGCGTTGTTAAATCATTGGATCAATTGAAATCAATTGAAATCAAATGTCAACAATTGTTTAACGATATGACTTTTTATCCTTATCCATTTTTCTAGTATTTGTTCAAGATACTTTTTTTACTTTTAAAACTTCTCCCTGATTTATATTAAACATATCATATGGTTTTGCAGTTGCTAATTGTCATAAGTGAGGGCCTCGACAGGTAATTGGGAGCATGGGAGAGAGGGGCAGAAGAAGGAAGACGGGAAAGGGACGGGAGAATGGAGAGAAGGGGCAGGAGAAAGGAGAAAAGGGGTTAAAAAAGGAGTCAAAAATGTATATTAAAATCATTAACATTTAGCAGGAAAACAATTATTTAACAAATGAGTTAATCAAAAGATTAAAGAAAGTGCTAATAAAAAGTAAAATAACAAAACAAACAAAAAACGACTCCAAGGAAATATAAAAACGGAAAGTCCTAAATCTAACTGCAAAATCAAACAAATGGAGAACAACTGTTATATTCCATATTGGTACAGGCATTTTCTAACAATTTACAGGATTTATAAGTGAGCCCATGCATGTATAGAGACACATGTCACCATCCTTGTTTTCTTTTAAAGATAAATTGCTTCAAAGTTAACCAATATGCATAGAATTTGGCAGAAAAAGGATGACATTACTTAATATAGAGTAATAAGCTATTTTTTCTGAGACGTATTGAAAAAAATATGTAACAGGATCTGAATGGTGTTTGTTATTTTGTTTTCATTTCCCCTATCTGATTTCGTAAATTTCCTATTAGTTCTACTGATTTAGTTTTGTTTCCAACTAACAGGGTGCCCATTCAGCTTCAAAATATCTTTTGAGTAAACAGTGATTTTCAAGTACAATTTGAATTGATTGATATGAGGTTGCAAAATGTCCGGTGGCAAATATTTCAGGTATGTTCAGTACGATACAATACAATTTGAAGTTGTTGTGTCTAAAAGGCACATTTCTTATGCAGCAATAAAAAAGGTAACTAATAAAAACATTCTGTTAGTTGTAAAAGTGAAAGATAGAACAATACCTGTTTTTAATATAGTATATTCTCTATGGGTAGTGTGCATAGTTGCAGACAAACCTTGCAAACTGTATTAAATGTAAGTTCAACATTCTGTCATTCATGAAAAATGATACAATAAAAAATATCTCAGAACATACATGCATTCTCTGTAAGTAAAACACTTATAAAAGTTCCACCTTGAAATTGTACACTATAGAAGGAGGAAGTCGGACTATGTGCTCTGTATGCCTTTATGTATTTTCAAAATACCAAATTTAGCAACCTGTCATAAAAAAAAATTCTTGACTGAATATGCGCACTTTTGGTATATATATTCATTTTAAAGTTGACATAAAAAAAATATAGCATTTTGAAATAAGTTGTATAAACCCTATTTACCGATTAAGTGACGGACGGCCAAAATGACACGAGTAAAACAGTATGCTCGAGGCATTTTGGCTATGGACCAAAATATTTAATAAGCGTTTATGTTCTATTTTACAAAGCATTTGGTGACAACATTCATTTTTGAATAAGCAGCTCATAGTGGAATAAAGTTGGGAAATCTCAACTGTACATTATGGCCAACCCAACAACAAAACACACCCATCTCTGTACACCATAGTGTAAATTAACATGAACCAAAATGATATTAAAATGTAAGTGTTTTCAGTTTGTTTCTGCATTAGAAGAAATAAAGGCAAACCAATATATCTTTTTAATCTATTTTTGGCTTTCGGAGCGCTTTTTGGGGTTTATCTTCATCAAAATTCCGATTATTCATTTATTGTTGGCCACTGGGTTTTATTTAATCAATCGTGTAATTGACTTTTCCTCACTCCGATGTTGCTGTCCTGTGTAAACTGCGCTTATGCGATTACAGTATTGGCAATTTTTTTTTTACAAGCTTCCGGAACCATATTTTCTGTACAATCCAAAAATATTCAAAAACGGGTCACTGGACTAATATGTTATAGATGATGTTCTTTCACTAAATAATTCAAAATTTGGTGACTATGTGGAACGCATCTATCCAATCGAGCTAGAGATAAAGGATACTACAGATACAGTTACGTCGGCCTCATATCTTGACTTACATCTAGAAATTGAGGGTCGGTTGAAAACAAAACTTTACGACAAAAGAGATGATTTCAGCTTTCCAATTGTGAACTTTCCATTTCTAAGTAGCAACATTCCAGCAGCACCTGCATACGGAGTATATATCTCCCAGTTGATACGATATTCCCGTGCTTGCATTTCCTATCATGATTTTCTTGATAGAGGGTTGCTGCTCACAAGGAAGCTATTAAACCAAGAGTTCCAAATGGTGAAATTGAAATCATCCCTTCGTAAATTTTACGGACGCCATCACGAGTTGGTTGACCGTTATGGAATAACCGTTTCACAAATTATATCGGATATGTTCCTTACATCGTAAATCCCCTTCCCTTTCATGAATGTGACCTACCGAATTAGACCATTTACCGGATTTGTTATCACATAAGCAACACGACGGGTGCCCACTGTGGAGCAGGATCTGCTTACCCTTCCGGAGCACCTGAGATCACCCCTAGTTTTTTGGTGGGGTTCGTGTTGTTTATTCTTTAGTTTTCTATGTTGTGTCGTGTGTGCTGTTGTTTGTCTTTTTCATTTTTAGCCATGGCGTTGTCAGTTTGTTTTAGATTTATGAGTTTGACGGTCCCTTTGGTATCTTTCGTCCCTCTTTTATGTTATAGTAGTCTAAGTGGAAAAATATAGGGAAAGTTGTGCGCCAAAATAACCAAGTTCAGGGACAGTTTTATTATTCTTATTCGTTAATTCCATTCAAAAAATCATTTTCTGTCTGATTTTCAACGACTGCTTGTACTATGTATTTTCGATTAATTATATCCCGTATTATTTTCCAAAAGAATCTTATTTTGTCTTTTTTGCAAGAAGCGTTTTTCGGCAATCATTTTAAAACGAATTGGTTTCTTATGAAATTGCACTAATAGTGTCACTAAAATTCCCCGTATTTTCACACATTATCCTGCGTTTCTATTATGTTTGATTTTTTTATTTTTATTTAATCATCGGAAAACGGCGAAAGTTAGAGTTAAGCTGGGGTCACACATTCACGATTTTTACTGCCGTCCTTGACAGGACTATTCCCGATTAAAATTTGTCAAAAATCGAAAATATGGGAGGTTGCTTTCGAATGTCTCTCCTAGATGGATATTTGTATGAGTCTGATCACCTCGCAGGCACATTGCACCCAATTTGTCTATCAATGTATCTCTTTTAAGCGCATCTCCTCCTGAACAACTGGATGGATATTAATGAAATATTTACACAAGAAAGTTCTACATGTTAAAGGAGAGATACTCGTTACTTTAATATATGGCATTACTAATCGTCTAGGCGAAACTCTTCATGAATGTTTTATGGATTTTAATGAAATGTATGTCGGAAAAGGTAAGAGAAAGAGAGCAAAGGGAGGAAGAAGGGGAAGGGGTGGGAGCAGGGAGAAACTTAAACCCCTGTCCAGCCCCTCATAAGTTGAAATATTCTATAAATTTCCCTAAACACAAATACACACACAAAAAGAAGAACAGAGAAACATACACCAAAACAAGTGAAAAAGAAAAAAAACGGGAATTTACTTAACGTCGTGAACCTACGTCATTGAACTATCTATATTTAGGTACACGGACGCTTTTCCAAATCTTATATTAACCTATTGATTTTTTTTGTTGCAGTGAGTATTATAAGTTATATGGTTCGCTACTGACCCCCTATAGATCCATGGAGTGTTAGTTAAATACGTAGAGGGTGAGGCCAGAGGCAAAATGCCTTGTGGATTTTATTTACCCTCTTAGGTCTGTATAACGAATTTATCGCATGCTGAACCTTTTCTACAGTAGACGTTACTTCATGAACCCCCTACTAAATTTACTAACCTCCATGGATCCATAGGGCTCACCACGTGACGGCTTTAAACCAATCAAAACGTGATAATTTATCCGCGGTGCGATAAAACTTTTTATCAATGTGGATTTCCTATACTTTTAGCCAATGAGAAGTATATATTTTAGTCAGATAATGATTCCTGATGATATACAGAAAGGATTTTTATGAAAAAAAAGTTGTTATAACTTGTGGCTAATCCCTTTTGCTACTTTTGCAAATAAAATATGTTTAAACTAAACAACAAGGACTCATCAATGTGATAGACTACTTTGACGGAGAATGATTATGTGTGTTATTTGTTACTTTGTCAATATTTTGTTTTGTGACTTTTGAAATATATTTTAATAAATCATTCTATTTTTTTTTTAATTAGAATACAATACGTACAATAATTCATTCTTTTGATAGGGATTATACAAGCCCGTCAGATCAAATCGGCCAATTTCTCTGAAACAGTCTATTCTTTCCAGCGTATTTCTTTACATGTCAGTTAGAGTTTGTTCCTGATTGAAAATTAATATTTAATAAATATATATATATATATATATATGGTATGCTTGCCAATGAGACAACTTTTCATAAGAGACGATATGACACAGAAATTAACAACCATGGGTTCGTTTGTTATTTGAAATGTTGATTGCTTCAAAAGGCCAATGTCGTGTATACTTAACAATCCCCATTTTTGCTCGTATCAATACTGGGTCTTTGACGAGTCATTGGTACTTCAAAAGGGACTCGCTTGTTACGTTTCTTGAAGGACAGAGGGTCAAAGTTACAAAAAATGTTAAATGCCCGAATCCTTAATACACACTTGATTAGAATATTTTAAAATCACGAAAATACTGAACTCTGAGGAAATTTCATAACGGAAAGTCCCTAGTAGAATCAAATGGCAAAATTAAATGATAAAACACATCAAACGAATGGACAACAATTGTCATATTTCTGACTTAGTAAAAATATAGAAAATGGTGGATTGAACCTGAGATTTAGAATTTTAATAAGACTCAAAAACAAATATTAAATAATATTTTGAATTTTGGCATCACAGTAGAAAATCATAGTAAGGAAATTAAGTAACCTTCAAGTTGAAACTTTTAAAATTTCGATCAACGTTATACATAAATAAGATTATTAATTACCTAATGAATACTTTTAAGATTGATCACTAACTCATCAGTTTCAAGCATAAACATCGAAGTAATCGAATAAATAAAGGCAATAGTAGTATACCGCTGTTCAAAACTCATAAATCCATGGACAAAAAACAAAATCGGGGTAACAAACTAAAACCGAGGGAAACGCATTAAATATAAGAGGAGAACAACGACATAACACCGAAACGTAACACAAACAGACCAAGCATCAGACAAAACACCACGAGAATAACAAATATAACATGAAAACCAAATACATGAATTTGGGATAGACAAGTACCGTGCCACGTCTTATCTCGATTTCTCAAAAATAAGAGAAAACACAAACGACTTAACGTTAAAATGCAACACACACAGAAACGAACAATAATATAACAATGGCCATCTTCCTGACTTGGTACAGGACACTTTTAAAGGGGAATAAGTAATTTGTTTTAACTAACAGGTAGTAATCATGTATGGTTATACCAGTAACATGAAATCACCGATGCATATAGGTCGTTCACCTTAATTTAAGTTATTACACTTTTTCAAAGTGGGACGAGTCGGTAAACAAGAGTGGGGCGATTATTTTTTAAAGTGGCGATATAGTGTGGGTCGATTGGCAAACACAAATTGATAAATTAATCTGAATATTGTAATGAAATATATATTACATCCATGCTCCTTTGTTCTTACAGGTGTGATCTAAGCCGGATCACCCCTACCAGATCAGCCCAGTTTTAGTTTCTTTGTTTTGCATGCTTTCCTTTGTTCTGTCACATTTTGGCGGGAATGTCAAATCCACTTTAATAAACTATACGGAAAAGACTATATATCAAAATTAACGTAGAAATAATCCAGAGTATATGCTGGGATTCGAACTCAAGACCTTTAGCATATCAAACCACAATACATACCACTACACCAGGACGACTGGATACGAGCTAACAGTAATTTAACATACTTAAAGGAAGCAAGATCTGTTTATAAGTGGGTCGAGTTGGCAGACCTTTATTCAGTGGGGTTTAAATCTTTTTCGTTAATAAGTGAATTGTCAGACTGATTGTTCAATTTGATTTTACACTTTTGTCAAAAGTGGGACGAGTCGGTAAACAAGAGTGGGGCGATTATTTTATAAAGTGGCGATATAGTGTGGGCCGATTGGCAAGTGGGGTGAGTTGACATTGTTTGATATCCCCTCATCGTGTTCGGGGGTCATAAAGGGTATACATCATATAGTAATATATAAAGAATATTATAATGGATATGTGGCGTTCTAAACTAGATTTTATTAATTGTTAATGTTTTTTTCGTCTAATCTAAAACAGCTGGGATGTAAAATAGTTATCCCACTCGGCCTTGTTGTGTCAGTGTTAGATCACCCTCTGGCCTCCGGTCATCGGGGTGATCTTACACTGACACACCGCGTCCTTGTGGGATAACTATTAATGATGCACCATTTTTGTCAACCACTGCGACTAAGAACAGATGTCCCGATTGCCAAGGAGACAACTCTTTATCCAAGTCACTGTTTGTAAAAGTAAATACAATCAACAGTAGTATACCGCTGTTCAAAAGTCATAAAACGATTGAGAGAAAACAATTCATGGTTACAAACTAAAACCAATGGAAAAACATCAATTATAAGTTGTATTATCCTAGTAAGAAGTTACTTGATATGTTATCACTTATTGGGTATTGTCGTTTTGTCATGCCTGGGTCTCTTTTAAAGCTTACTACAAGTTATGGTGTTTGTTCATTGTTTAATACAGTGGTATATAGCTATTTATACTTTCATCCTTGTGTCATTAATACATAGTTGTCTTGGTCATAGTGTTACATCTTTTAATACCTATATTATTTGGATTTGTTTGGTTGTCATTATTGGGGTTGTTTTTTTAGATAAAAACAAATATCACATTTCGGGGTCATAAAAATTGTGTAATTGAAGGATAATATATCACTCGAGAATGATAAAAATGTATTGGAAAACAATTATCAGGGAATGGATACTAGAGCGTGAGGTTAAAACTATGTTGACAGCAACAGTTGGAAGGTTATGAATTGGATACACTTATTTCAGTGTTACTTCCGTGTTTTTTATTTATATTTTGTAAAGCAACGTTAAAGTTGTACAATTATTGATTATTTTATGATATATTGTTTGTTCTATTTTGCTTGCGTGTATGGTGAAAAAGTGTTAATAATGTTGTTGTGCTACAAAAACTCCTGTTGGTTAAGCTTACGGTGTTTTCACTCTGATGATATTGACATATTTAGCAAGTGATTTACTGTTGATCGACAAAAAACTTCAATGTCCTTTATTTCTATTCCCCATTCATCATCGGGGTTTGTACCACATTTAAAATTGAAGACTTGGGACAGACACATGAACTGTTTGCTATGCTTTGTGTTCTTTGTTTTTTATCTTATTTTTTTTATTATTTTTATATTTTGGTTGTAGTGGGGGAGGGTATGAGATTGAAGGGAATATTCAATGAAGAAATTGCTTTTCATATATACAAATGTACTTCCAAAATATAAACAAATGTAGGGGTCACGGAACTTATGTTCTTGACGAATAACGAAAAACATGTCCTATCGAATTCAAAATCAGACTCAAACAGATGTATATTTACTCATCGTAGATACCAGGATTAAATTTTGTATTTACGCCAGACGCACGTTTCGTTTACAAAAGACTCATTAGTGACAATGGAATCCAAAAAAGTTAAAAAGGCCAAATAAAGTACGAAGTTGAAGAGCATTGAGGACAAAACATCCTAAATGTTTTGCCAAATACAGCTAAGGTTATCTATTCCTGAGGTAGAAAGGCCTTAGGGCTGGTGATACCCTCGGGGAATTAAAACTCCACCATCAGTATATATTACGGATTACAAATGTGTCGAGGTTTCTGATTGGATAACAACACAGAGATGTCAGTATATATTCAGGAAACTGCCGGGGTATATACGACGTTTTTATCCCCAATTGGAACCTCAAAAACGTCATCATAACACCGGTTACTATGTGACGTAGTCATAAGCTATCAAGACTGTCAGAGGTTCACAGAGGGAAAATAATGACGTGCTTCAGTCAATAATACATTTTTGATACAAAATCACGCATTTAACACTTTTAATACTTTAATTTGATGTTAAAAGTGTTATTATAAATTATTACATACACGATAAAATTATGTTCACAGCAAATTAGAAAATCCTTCACGTATGCCGAACATATCAGGTTGGGTTTTTCAATGTATATGTGTTGTCAACAAATACCTGCACTGGAAAATAACATTAAGTCAGGGGTAATCCGTAATATATGTGTAATTCAGGTCTCAGAAAGGGTATATACTGTGACATTCCCAGCTTAGGGCTTATATCCCCTTCGCCTTCGGCCCAGGGGATATAAACTCTTAGCCGGGAATGTCACAGTATATACCCTGTCTGAGACCTGAATAACATATAATATATCGAGCTTTAAGGATGTTCGCTGCTCAGTTTCAAAATAAATAATTTTTCATAAAACTAGTTTATTTTGATAGGGGATTAATTGAGGAATAAAAAAAGCAAAAAATATATAGGGGTCAATGTGTTTGCTTTCGAGATATAAGCCATTAGAAATTTGGTGGGAAAATGTTCTCTCTTGACTTTTCATAGCTTTATCATTGGCCAGTCAAAGTCCTAAAATACTATGAAAAAATAAATAAGATTTTATAAGACTTTTATAAATGGCTTATAATTATACATGTAAAAGATTTATAAAAAGAAAAATGGGGGTTCATGGGCAAAATTTTTTAAGGTATTCAAATGGGTGAAACCAGAGGATTCCGAAAATCTGACAAAAATTCCAAAACATGACAAGCAGACATCCTTAAATCTTCTCGAATTCATATAATAAACGTTGTGAATGAATGTAGTAGTATCCATCAAAGATCTGTTATCTTAATCTAATCCTCAAAAATGACAAACTACAACTGCTACTAGAGTTCTTACTGATATTACAAATTACGATTTTAAATACAGAAACTCTTAAATTCAATATTTGAGCAAATAGTAAAATAACAAAAACTCCGATTTCATTTAAAACCCTAGTATCAAAGATCGCCGCGATATAGCCTTGTTGTGCTAATGCGGCGTAAAGCAACCGACAATAAATCAATCAATCAAAACTAGAGGCAATAGTAGTTTTCCGTGGGTCAAATCTCATTCATCCATTTCGGAAATATAAATAAAAGCATAAAATAGATACACATTGAAAATACTTTAAAACTACAATGCAAAGAGATGTATAAAAAAAGAGAAATATATGCCTTTAAGAACGGCTTCCCTTCATTCTACAACTTCTCAAATTTTTCAAAAATATAATTTCCGTGGTTTGCTGACAGTTTGCATATTCGTGGATATCTGATTTACCAATCTCTGTATACAAAGCCTATTGAAAATATGATATTCGCTAAACATTTGAATTCGTTGTTCACCTGTACCCACGAAACCCACGAAATTGGTATCTAACGAATTGTAATGAATCCACAGTAATCAGCAAAGCCGATCTATAGGTACAGCCAAACTTTAAACCCGAAGCGTTATATCTTGAAAGATTTTGTCAAGGTTTTAAGTAATCTTTGAAAACGTTATCATTGACGTAATCATTTACCAGCAATATTTTGATAAAATTCAAACGACGGAATGACGAACGAGTTAGGATATATAAACACCGTAAAATAAGGCCAAATAAACTCATCATATATATCAGGAGAATGAATTTGTTCGCCAGTCGCGGCGCATTTCGTCTACAAAAAACTTCACAAATTAACGTTCTAGTCACATAAGTTTAAAACGCCAAATCAAGTACGAAGTTGTGGAGCAGGATCTGCCTACTCTTCTGGAGTACCAGGCCTTACGGTCATAAAACTTTCGAGCAAGATTTGTGTACTCAGACTAGAGAATCAACCAATCAAAATACAGGATTTGGTGTTTCAAGCATGATTTTTGTGATCCAAGCACTGAGCAAAGTTTTATGACTTCAACCTCTGAGATCACCCCCAAATTTTGGTGGGGCTCGTATTGCTTAGTCTTTAGTTTTCTATTTTGTGGCTTGTGTACTATTGTTTGCCTGTTTCACTACAAACCATTAAAGTCTGAAATGGCCTATATCTGTACTCGACTATACTGACTTTTACTCGACCAGTCTGAATTGGTCTGACTTTTACTTGACATTACTCGACCCCAGTCTGAACCATACTTGACTGTACTGAATCGTACTTAACCCTTATCTTGGCCATTGAAAATAGTCTGAACTATTACTCGACCAGTCTGAAACAGTCTTAACCCATTCTCGACATGCACTCGACCTATTTTTCCAGTCTAACCCATACTTAACCAAAGGTCTGAACAATACTCGACCGGTCTGAACCATACTAGACCAAAAAACATCTACTTTTTAACTGTTAAAATAAATTTCTTTTTAACTGACATATATAACAACAGCCAACAAAATTTATATAAAATTTTAACCTTATAAAAGAAATATATCTCTGATTATATTTAGGATAAAAAAAAATATATTATATATAACTTACATCAAAAAAGGATAAAATTAAATGAATGAATAAAATTGTTTTTCTGATTAGTGGTGAAATATAAAGTATAACCTCTGCTTGGGGGCAAACTCATAAATAAGATCACACCTGGTCAGAGGTATTTAATTCTAAATAACATTGATTCAAAATTGCAACATCATGTTTAGATTAAATAATAAGGCATTTCGAATATACATGTATGTACTAGATAAGTAATACACGAATTTAAGAAAATAGGGCTTTCTTTTTACCTGTAAAACACACATGTATTGAGGTAATTAGAACATATTAAAGTGCTTTATGTATGCCATGTTAATTTGACAAAAACATAATTAAATTGATTGAATTTTTTTTACTGTTACTTTGGAATACATTTTCTTTTTAAAAAGGTTATCAAGGATTGCTATGGAAATTCTATTATCATGATTATATTAAATTCTTGGTTTAATAAAATTAAACAAAACAATTAAGCTCTCATTTTTTTTAAATTTATTTAGTTGTTTTATATACTATTTTATATATATCTTAATAAAAAAACATTCACTGCATTATTACCTGAACTCAACTGACACCATAAATCTATACTAGGCTTAAGCAGAGACATATATACACATGTGTATATATGTATCTGGCTTAAGTCAATGGTGAAAATAGTCCAGTTACCATAAAATACTACCGAAATATTCATAACATTTTGAATAATATTGAAAATATTAGTCACAATTCATTTTTTAAGATTATTTGATCAGCTTGTTTTATTTATATTTCAAAAGTTGATATATATTATTATGTAAGTGCTGATTAATATTGAGTTGAGTTGAAGTTATATTATGATTGATTATTGTCAAATTTTAATTTCAATACTGTATTGAATACATTTTTAATTTCAAGTTGTTGTTCAAATTTCATTTTTATTGAAAAAAAATCCTAAATTGATAAAATTCAGTTGATAGATACAAAGAATAGGTCTAGGTTGGTTAAGACTTGGTCGAGTATGGTTCAGACTGGGTCGAGAACGGCTCAGGCTAGGTCGAGTACGGTTCAGACTAGGTCGAGTACGGTTCAGACTAGGTCGAGTACGGTTCAGACTAGTATAAAATGGTTAAGTACTGGTCAAGTACACATTCAAACTGTTAAGTATGGTTCAGACTACAGTTGAGTATTATCAAGTAAATTTCAGACGAATTCAGACTGGTCGAGTAAAAATCAGTACAGTCGAGTACAGATATAGGCCATTTCAGACTTTTAATGGTTTGTAGTGTTTGCCTTTTTAATTTTTTTAGCCATGGCGTTGTTAGTTTATTTTAGATTTATGAGTTTGAATGTCCCTTTGGTATTTTTGGCCGCTCTGTTTTGTACCTGTAGAAAACTCATTTTAAACGGGATATCACATCCTCGTTATCTCGGAGATGTTGGTTAACGAAATTGCCTCGAAATTTAGAATCTACCTTCAAAGTTAGTTAACTTATCGATCCTTTAAATAAACTTATCCTAAAAGGCTACTGTGATGAGATCTTTGAATGACTTTATTAGTAGTTATATTCAGTCACTTAGCAAACTAGATATTATTGTTATCCTAGGGACTTTTCGTTTTGAATTTTCCTCGGAATTTTGATTTTTTGTCATTTTACTATATACGTAATGCACAAGGTCATTTTTTTCGCTGACTATTTATGGTGTCTATACACTGAATTCATTGGATGTTGGTTGTGTACTGGTTGATGATTTAGTCATAACGGCATGATTTTTGGATAAGTTTTTATTGGCTTTGAATAAGCTGTCAGTAGCTGCGAATACTATCAGTATCTATAGCGTGTTTTTGTTGTTGGGATTTACCCGGCCACGTCGACCCTGTATTTTAGTTTGATCTATTTCTATTTGTATCTATCTAATGTGTAAAGTCTTTTTCAACTGATTTTTATAATTTGTTCTCATATTGTACTGTAACACCACTGTCCCAGGTTTGGGGATTGTTGGGATCTCGCTCAAATGTTTAACTCCACGACATTCTATCCCAAGTCAGGATCCTGTAATTCGATAGTTGTCTTTTGTTGCTGTGTTACATACTTGTTTTTGTTCATTTTTTGTAAAGATATTATGCCGTTGGTTTCCTCGTTTGAATTTGTGATTTAGGTGCCTTTTGTAGCTGACTATCAGTATGATCTTTGTTCAATTGTGAATTTCTGTGTCATTTTTTTCTCTTGACAAGAGTTTTCTCATTGGCAATCATTCCAAATCTTCTTTTCCTTATTCAAAGCTCGAAATTCGGGGGAAAAACTGACTGACCCATGACAAAAAACAACAGAAAAACGACGAAATGAAAAACAATTGTCAACAAACCACTACACATAAAACTGCAGACTGAATTTGAACCACATTCAAACCGAATATGGCATCACTCAGTAGAGATGAGTAAAATCACAAAAATACTGAACTCCGAGCAAGATTTTTAAAAATTCAAAAAGGAAAGTCCCTAATCAAATGGTAAAATCGAAAGTGCAAACACACAAAAAGAATGGACAAACACTTTCATATTTTTGACTTGGTACATATATTTTCTTATGTAGGAAATGGTAAATTAAACCTGGTTTTATAGCAAGCTAAACCCCTCACTTGTATGACAGGCGCATACAATTCCATTATCTTTACAAGATATGTGAACAAACAAACCATATCACCTTATTCGTTAACCATGCGCTATGCCTGATTCTAACCCTTAAAACTGACCGAATGTGATATTCAAAACTAAAATACGTTTAACAGGACAAGTTTATGCGATGATTTTACCGATAAAACAAGATTGCCATTAGAAAATAAAAAAAAATATAAACGTAATGCAAGGTAATACGAAACTAGGGGTGATCGAATGTGATCCGGATTGAAAGACAGATCCTTTTCTCTTGTTGCACTCATCGTATTGCTCATGTGCTGTACAACTTTGTACTTTTTCACTTTCGATCTTGTATATCTGGGCGTTATGTATTCGGGTTTAGTTTTCTGTAATTAGTTTTTACTTCAGTTTCATTATGTATATCTCTTTCATATTCATTTGTTAAAATTTACTGTTTGCAATAGTGTGAATTGTTTTATATAATATGACTGTTCTTATCCTGGGCATACAAACAATGCCGTATTTGGCAAATCTTTTCAACTTTTGATCTTCAGTGCTGTACAATTTTGTATTTTTTTCGTCACTGGTGAGTCTCGTGTGGACTAGACGCGTTTTTGGCGTATTGAATTTTAAACCTGATGCTTTTTGTTATCTATTAATCATGCTTTTCTTTGTCTAATATGTTCTGCTTTTTATTTGTATTGTAGTCCTGTAATTTTTTGTTTTCATTTCAATGTTATATTTAACTGTGCCATTAAAGTGCGAGGTTTGACATGCCTTAAAACCAGGTTCAACCCACCACTTTTATTCCCCTTTAAAAGTGTCCTGTACCGAGTCAGGAAGATGGCCATTGTTATAATATTGTTCGTTTCTGTTTTCTCTTATTTTTGAGATAAGACGTGGCACGGTACTTGTCTATCCCATATTCATGTATTTGGTTTTGATGTTATATTTGTTATTCTCGTGGTGTATTGTCTGTTGCTTGGTCCGTTTCTGTGTGCTGTTGCGTTTCGGTGTTGTGTCGTTGTTCTCCTCTTATATTTAATGCGTTTCCCTCAGTTTTGGTTTGTTGCCCCGATTTTGTTTTTTGTCCATGGATTTATGAGTTTTGAACAGCGGTATACTACTGTTGCCTTTATTCATGATAAATATGATAAATGCAATAAGTGTCACAATCAATATAACGAGTACAAGATCTATTTTCATATTGTGGTTGCGACCAATGACTATATTCGTGGTAATCAGATTCTCAATGATGATAAACCAACTTGTGACAGCGTTTTTAAAACTTTCAGAGAGACGACTTCAATTTCACTTTTTGGAACATGTAGATCAATAGTTTTCTTATAAACAACTCTCTATCAAGTAAAGCATAATCAGAAACGCATGCTCTTGAATATCATTTCAATTGAACAACATAAATAAGGGGCAAAAGATACTAGAGGGACAGTCAAACTCATATAGATCGAAAATAAACTGACAACGCCATGGCTACACATTGTAAAAAACTATTGAAGACTGCATGAACTACCAGTATAGGATAGAATCGTAGATCCGGATTTTCAAAATGACTAACAAAGTAAATGAAAAAACTTTTTTTGAATTATGTCCTGTCGAATCTTGATACATTTTAGTCAAACAGCATTAGAAGACACCAAAAGCAGCAACAGTCAGAAATAAGACATAAAAAGTCTTCTAGGAATTTTCAAAAACAACTCTAATAACTCTAATGGTGTGTCAATATATGTTTTATTCGTGTTATTTATCGACTGTTATATTGTATCTTTTTGAAAACATCTTTCATCTAAAAAATAAAACGAGAAGAAATAAACAGTTGGGTAATGTAAAAATAAAATCATTTGTTAAATATTCATGTACAATTTAACAAAATGAAATTAAACGTTTCTAGTTTATTGGTCTATCCATTGTTATTCTTATGAACAGTATACTTGAACCGTCGCGCACAGCACGTAAAATAAAATCATGCATTCATGTCAAGCTCGTGATCTAACTCTGATGACATGCAACATAAAAAGTACTTCATGTTTTGTCATTAGAAATTAAAAAAATAAATCTATTTTATGCTCAATTTAAAAATAATTGCACACATAGTATTATAAAATATTGTTGAAATATAGTATATTTTTTCCTTTATTCAATTGAATAATACGGACTAAGCAAGAATCTCTATTGGAGTTTATTGAAAGGGAAATATGTGTTTAGTAAGATACAACCAAAAATAAAGTACTAACCTAACATCTTTTTTGCACACAAACGGATGTAAATATGTAGTGCATGGATAGTCGTGCCATTTACCATTGCCTGGATGAAACATGCCACAATTTTCCGCTCCATTTCCAGGCTGACCAGATTCCCAATTGAAATACGTTGTCGGAGCATAATCAACTGCATTAATCCAATGTTTCAAGTCTCCATCCGTAATACCAAGCCAAAACGCTTTCACGTCTAGATAACAACAATTTGAAATTATTATTAGATGATTTAGAAGTCTCTTTGCGTCTTCTCTCAATTTAAAAAAAAATAAACTGCATTCAATAACTTTTAAAGCACTTTACTATTTGTTTAACGGGAACTTCAAAAACTTGTAATCATCTTTCGCAAATGTAGTTGATTTTTTATTACTGTTTGTGTCTAATTCCTTTTTCTTTTTCACTTTAGATGTTATCATTTATTTGTCTTTTCAACTGTTTTATTTTACTGTGACTGTGACTGTTACATTTAATGTTCTACTTTTGAGACTTGCTATTACTATTCTTTAATTTCTACCTTTGAACTGTGACTGTAACCATTTATTTTCATCTTTATCTTTTACGTTAACCAAAGACGAGCCTTCTTTCTTGCAAAATCTCTAAAGTTAAGAAAAATACAGTGATATGCAACTGCACAACACTCAGTGAATCTTAAATGATATAAAATAAGTAATCATATCAATGTGGAATAATTCAATCATACACTTGTACAATGTATAACATTGATTAATTCAAATTATTATGCACACCATGTGCTAGTCTACATATAATTAATAAATCCAACCTACGAAACTTTAATATTAAGGATTCAAAGTTAAAAAAATAAAAGATCAAAGCACAACCGTGAAACCAAAGTTGTTCCAGGTGGGAGACAATTCTTATATACACACTTTTTAAAGTATTGTCAAGTCATATAACAAATGTTATCAAAAATCCTTTCCAAAACGATACTTGACTCAAATGAACAGCATTGCATACTAAATATTGTGACATAAACATTTAATTTATATTTTCCCATTCCTCACATCTTTAGTACACGACTTAACTGAAAGATCGAAAAAATGAAACAATTATTTTGACTTTTTAAGTTTAGAGGCATCAAAATAAATATATAAAACAAACTTAAAATATCATTTCTGATTTCTGATAAATGGTGACTAATGAACATCTTTGAGAGTTATATAAGTAGTAGATAGTCATTGTAATTTTACAGTTAAAAGGCCAAAAAAGGACCTTGTCATACTTCGTATAAATTTTAAATCCCTGTTTATCTTCTCTCATTATACTCATGAATAACTATCACTTAAAATAAAGGTAGATTTTTAAGAATCTTGAAACTCATACCTCTCCTTCAAACCACGTTTTCTTTTCTTTGACTAAATAATAACAATGGTCCCTGAAAGGCTTCCAATCTTTATGGCATCCCCCATTCAAGACTGTATATTTCCCTTTATATGAATAATAAAACAAGACGTAGTTTTTCAATTTCAGGTTGGGATCTTATTTATGTTATACCGTACCTTTATTTCATTTCAACGATGACCTTTGAACATGCCATTATTTTATTTTTTAATTTGAAAATGACAAGATTGAAAGTTTTGATATTCAGAATGAAATATGAAGTTGACTGGTTTAGAATATACTTCTAATGTAACAAATGAAATAACTAATTGCTTTATAGTTTGTTTTAATGCTGTTTGTAAGATCTTTAATAAAGTGTATCCTAGTTTTATGATGACTTAGAAGATGAAATAACGATATCAAAAGTATTATTCAAGGTTTTACAAATTTACAATGGTTTTAAAGTATCCATTTTGTTTAAAGCAAAAGCCATACTTGGCTAAGCATAATTGGTAATTTGATCTAGACTCGTTTTTCGAGTTAAAAATAATTTAAGAAAAATGTGTAACTTGAATTTAAAACGATAGATTATTAACGTTTGAAATACCTGGTTTTCCTTTAACCATAAACACTTTTGTATAAAACGTGTTGTATAAGTTATAAAATTGTAAAAGCTCTTGGTAAGTACTCACCTTTAAGGTCAGTTTTCAAAGTGTCAACAGATTTTGTGAAAGCCAGGATATGATTTTGAAGTTCTTCAATGTTTTTACGTTCTGTGTTCGTGTAACAAGAATCAAGAGCTTCAGCCGCCATTACAAAAACCAAAAAAATAAACAGCTTCATTCTAACAAAAAATAGATAAGATAATCATGATAAGACGTCGGCTGATGTCTGTCATATTTGCTTTTTATTTAGTGTTTTTGATAAAATTTTGCTGTTGGGTTTCTCGTTTGAATGCTTTCAATGTGTTGCCGATGCCTTTTATGGCCTCTTATACGGAATATATCATAATGGTAATTGTTGAATGTCGTACATTGACATATAGTTGCATACATACATACCCTTTTCAACTTTATGTGGGTAGTTGTTCATTTGGCAATAATGTTATAACTCTTTATTCTTATCTGAATAAAATTCAATTCAATCTAAAGATTGTCCTCTGAATTCTATTTTTGCATACGACTCATTAGTTGCGATAAAAAAAACCAGTTTGATCCAAATCCACTACAAAATTGAAGAGAACTAAAAACCGAAAAAGTTGTGCTGAATATAACTGAGGCAACTTGAACCTAAACGTTCTAAACATATTCAAATTAAAACAAAAGTTCACCGCTGAAACAATGTTTGCACAATAATATATACTTTCTATAAATATTTGTGAATGAAAACAAGATATTTGTATAATTTCGTTCAGTAACTTTGTTGACCCGAAATTTTTGGACTGCATTTTCTCATTTCGCAAAAAGAGTATAGGCTTTCATTCCCAAACGGCAATTTCAAAAACACCGTTTCAATACTTATTTAGGTCAATAATGAGTTTCTATATGGCAATACCAATTTTTAAAATTATAAAATAATAAAGTAATATTAAAACTTACCTTATTCAACTAAAGTTGTTTGTATTTCTCTGTGAAAGGTGTTAATTCTTACATGTACTCTATACAGTTTATCTGCACATGCCGCAGTCATTAAAAAGAAATTTGATTTTACCGTAATCTGAGACAAAAGTGTTATGTTTTAAAATGTTATTTCCGTGTAAAAAAAGGTAAAACATCGATATTGGTAACTTATTTCTTCATTGGAAATTCTAAAACCTAATTACATAACATATAAATTATTGCAGCACAACAGATATAAAATTGACTGGTGTTAATGCCGGTTCCTGATTTTATTTTCTGTGTTCGTGTTGCTTAGTCTGTGTTTGTTTGTCCTTATTTGCTTCTTGTGTATATGTCGCATTTCTTTGAGGTTTGTGTGTTTTCTGGTTTGTATTGTTGTGCTGTTCAGTGTGTGGTGATACCTATAGTACAAAGGTCTAATGAATTATTGATTTTTTTTGGGAAAATATCAATTGAATATTTTTTAGTGAATATATTTAATTTTACTTAAAGGTCAAAACGCAGAAAAAACTTAAGGCAAATGAATGCATAAATTTTCTTATTTTAGAATTTTGAATAAAATAACTAGATATTAGTGTGCGTTTTAACTCCGCTACACTATCCAATAGACTCATCATGGATACCAAGATTGAACTTTTGTATTTGAAACCAAAGTACACAATTGTAATTATCTTCTATTGTCAATGTGTAAACGGTAGAATTAAAATTGCAAATGATATTTAGTTGAATAATGAACAACATGAGTAAAAAATTGCAATGAAAAATGGTATTTTCTGCTGTTTTGAAAGTGTAGAAAAACTTAAGAAATGGACATGAGGTACAAAGTTTGGTCATTACTGGCAAATAAAAAATAATGGTAGAAAACGATTTGTTTTATGTTTCAAATAGCGATGTAAAACTTTCAATACAGTAGTAAATACTGAACTCCGAGGAAAATTCAATCCTAATCCCTAATCACATGACAAAATCAAATAACAAAACACATAACAAAACGATTAGACAAGAACTGTCATATTCATGACTAGATATTGACATTTGCAAATGTAGAAAATGGAGGATTAAACAAAAACCGTATACAAAGCCTATTGAAAATATGATATTCGCTAATCATTTGAATTCGTTGTTAACCTGTATTCACGAAACCTGTATTTCGGAATTAAAAAAATCTGGCCAATATAAGGCTATCACCTTCAGCAATCTATGTTTTCATCGATTTGAAATTTCAACAATCAGCAAATTCTATTTACAGTTTTTTGAAAGTTTGAAATAAACTGACCGAATGTCAAACCTTGAACATTAGTATTCTTCATTGCAAAGGGTTCTTATAATAATTGATGTTCACGATAACAAATATTATTTTGTTTTATATAATTGCCACTGTGCGTACATGAATAGGAGATACTAGTACGTTGCATACCAACAATTTAACACTCATTGTTTTCTCAAGGTTCGTTGTGCCTGACAAATCTCCTCATGCAACTGTCTCTGAATTCTGTTTCAACAAGAATGGTCAAAACGAACAACTATGCTGGACCATCGCAATATCTACCTTATATAGACAGACATTCACCTGATGGGATCTTTGTTGTCACGGCAACCGATACAATGGAAGATATAATATCGCAGGTACAGAACTTATCTCCTAAATACACAACTGATTATTTTAATACGCGTCTGACGTACTAAATTATAATCCTGGTAACTTTAATAAGTAATTATACCATATGAATACATTGAAAGACATACAAATCCTATAACATCACAATGTTCACATATTATAGTCAACGCTTTAGATCACTCAAGCTCTAGCTAATTTCTCGAATTCTAAACAAGTCAATAAAATTGAGAATGGAAATGGGGAATGTATCAAAGAGACAACAGCCCGACCATAGAAAAACCAACAGCGGAAGGTCACCAACAGGTCTTGTTTACTTAGCTCCAGGCACATCTTAAACCAGGTTTTGAAAGAAAAGTATTGCAATAACATAAATACATATGTTTTAGTCTACGAATAACCGATAAAAGTATAAATAAAAATAATGTTATTCCATCTTAGGGTCAAGTGGGTAGTTCGAACCTTCCATGGGTACTGATGTCTGGTGACACACAGCTGGTAAATGGTAGTCAATACAATAACAGTTTCGTTGTCTTACTGAGAAACCAATTTAAAGGTTTAATATCTGATCAAGGAACCTGTAAATCCAACCATTCCAGGGAATTGGTACGTAGTCTCTTATCAATTAGCACTTTCATTGTCAATGCCATCCTCATGCAGTATCACACTTTTTGGCACAACTATTTGGAATGTTGGGTTTGATGCTCTTCAACTTTGTTCTTGTTTGGCTTTACAACTATTTTAACCTGAGCGTCACTGAGGAGTCTTATGTAGACGAAACGCGCGTCTGGCGTATTAAATTATAATCCTCGTACTTTTGATAACTATTTTATTGATATCTTAATTAATAAAAATTATACAATACAATTATCTTTCAACAAAAACGTGAAAAAGAACTAAAAGAAATATAGCAAACGCATTTGTTACAGACGTTGCTACATGAAAACATCCCGTACTGCATAATAGATGCATCATTATAAAAAATCAGTTTCTATGATGAAAAATATGTAACCATTGAAAAGGACACATTCTTAATAAACCTTGCCTATTTGGGAATTAATGATGACATCAACTTCGAAAATGATCTTGTTTGCATATCATCAATGTTTCTGTTAATAATGGTGCTATTTTGGTAGCTTAAATGTCATGATAATGAAAAAAGTAAGAAGATGTGGCATGATTCTCACCGGTCACCACGATAATACCTTATTCATCAGTAATCATTACAAAAGATTTTGGATTCTTTTATGTTGTATGTAAAAATGAACATCTTTATACTTCTATTTTTAGAATTCAGAAATATATTTATCCGATGCCATAAAAGCCATGGTGGAAATATTTTCAGATGTTGTGCTTTCAAAAAGCGTAACAGCGTTAGAACCGATGGATTGCCGACAACAAAGTACACCAAGTAATAGGACTCACGCTATGGAGGTTTTTAAGGTAGTGCATTGTTGGTATCACCATCACGCTATGGAGGTTTTTAAGGTAGTAAATAGTTGGTATCACCTTAATATCACGCTATGGAGGTTTTTAAGGTAGTGCATTGTTGGTATTACCTTAATATCACGCTATGGAGGTTTTTAAGGTAGTGCATTGTTGGTATCACCTTAATATCTCGCTATGGAGGTTTTTAAGGTAGTGCATTGTTGGTATCACCTTAATATCACGCTATGGAGGTTTTTAAGGTAGTGCATTGTTGGTATCACCATCACGCTATGGAGGTTTTTAAGGTAGTAAATTGTTGGTATCACCTTAATATCACGCTATGGAGGTTTTTAAGGTAATGCATTGTTGGTATCACCCTAATATCACGCTATGGAGGTTTTTAAGGTAGTGCATTGTTGGTATCACCTTAATATCACGCTATGGAGGTTTTTAAGGTAGTGCATTGTTGGAATCACCTTGATATCACGCTATGGAGTTTTTTAAGGTAGTGCATTGTTGGTATCACCTTGATATCACGCTATGGAGTTTTTTAAGGTAGTACATTGTTGGTATCACCTTAATATCACGCTATGGAGGGTTTTAAGGTAGTACATTGTTGGTATCACCTTAATATCAAAGTACACCAAGTAATAGGACTCACGCTATGGAGATTTTTAAGGTAGTGCATTGTTGGTATCACCTTGATATCATGCTATGGAGGTTTTTAAGGTAGTACATTGTTGGTATCACCTTGATATCACGCTATGGAGGTTTTTAAGGTAGTGCATTGTTGGTATCACCTTAATATCAAAGTACACCAAGTAATAGGACTCACGCTATGGAGGTTTTTAAGGTTGTACATTGTTGGTATCACCTTGATATCACGCTATGGAGGTTTTTAAGGTAGTACATTGTTGGTATCACCTTAATATCAAAGTACACCAAGTAATAGGACTCACACTATGGAGGTTTTTAAGGTAGTGCATTGTTGGTATCACCTTGATATCACGCTATGGAGATTTTTAAGGTAGTGCATTGTTGGTATCACCTCAATATTACGCTATGGAGGTTTTTAAGGTAGTGCATTGTTGGTATCACCTTGATATCACGCTATGGAGTTTTTTAAGGTAGTGCATTGTTGGTATCACCTTGATATCACGCTATAGGGTTTTTTAAGGTAGTTCATTGTTGGTATCACCTTAATATCACGCTATGGAGGTTTTTAAGGTAGTCCATTGTTGGTATCACCTTAATATCACGCTAAGGAGGTTTTTAAGGTAGTTAACTGTTGGTATCACCTTAATATCACGCTATGGAGTTTTTTAAGGTAGTTCATTGTTGGTATCACCTCAATATCACGCTATGGAGGTTTTTAAGGTAGTGCATTGTTGGTATCACCTTGATATCACGCTATGGAGGTTTTTAAGGTAGTTCATTGCTGGTATCACCTTAATATCACGCTATGGAGGTTTTTAAGGTAGTACACTGTTGATATCACCTTAATATCACGCTATGGAGGTTTTTAAGGTAGTTCATTGTTGGTATCACCTTAATATCACGCTATGGATGTTTTTAAGGTAGTCCATTGTTGGTATCACCTTAATATCACGCTATGGAGGTTTTTAAGGTAGTTATTTGTTAGTATCACCTTAATATCACGCTATAGAGGTTTTTAAGGTAGTTCATTGTTGGTATCACCTTAATATCACGCTATGGAGGTTTTTAAGGTAGTGCATTGTTGGTATCACCTTGATATCACACTATGGAGGTTTTTAAGGTAGTTCATTGCTGGTATCACCTTAATATCACGCTATGGAGGTTTTTAAGGTATTACACTGTTGATATCACCTTAAAATCACGCTATGGAGGTTTTTAAGGTAGTTCATTGTTGGTATCACCTTAATATCACGCTATGGAGGTTTTTAAGGTAGTTCATTGTTGGTATCACCTTAATATCACGCTATGGAGATTTTTAAGGTAGTTCATTGTTGGTATCACCTTAATATCACGCTATGGAGGTTTTTAAGGTAGTACATTGTTGGTATCACCATGATATCAAAGTTGATAAGAAGATTTGAAAGACATGAGATCATTGCAATTGTTTGTTATAGTTGTCAGATATAAAACATTTTAAAAAATAATCGAAAATTTAACTTTGTAACTCATTAACATGAATTTTTTTCCCCCCAAGAACAAGAAGGCGAGAAAAATAACCATACATCATTCAAGAACATCGTATTTCTTAGCGATATTTCATTTTTATTTGCAATTTAAAAGGTATATATTTTTAATGATTATACAAAAGCGTTATGTCATACTAGACTTTGTTTGTTTTTATTTTTACATCTTTCCCCACGAGTGCCTTCGTTCCTTTTGCTAAGTTTCCCTACCTTTTGTATGGTTAACAAACATCAGCCGTCCATCGAACGGCTGTTTATTTTATATATGTTATTAGAAACTCATTGTTTGGTGCCACTAGCTTGGTATCCGAATATGACGGTATCTAAATGTTTGTGTTTTGTGCTACTGTTTATTTTGTGTGTCTTTTTTTTACTTCATTCATCAGAGTTGATTGTTTATCTGCTTTGCTTTATTTATATCTTCCTCCCTTATACTTTGAACTTCTTTTCATTGTAGACATTTCAACAAAACCATGTTATGAATTATTCTGAATACCAGATATGCAGCACTGAAAACAGTTTGACAGATTCATGGAAGTATATGGGTAATTGGTCAAAGGACAATGGAATTTCGCTGGTGACAAGTAAATTGTTTGGAAATGAATTCATCGACTTCAACAATGCAACGCTAAAAGTAGCAGCACTTCCGGTAATCGATACCTCCGGTTTTTTGCTACTTGTTGTAAATCAAATATTCAGTTTTTAAGCTTGTGTCTGTCCTTTGTCGTTGTTTGTCGAAAATTGAAACTAAATGTCAGTAACAACTCTCAGATTTGTACCATGTGTTTTGATTTGGGTTTTTGGATGTATAAATATTCTGCTGTGTTGTTTTTCTGCTTTGAAATTATACATTGAGTTGAGTCCGTTTCAACTGACTTTAAAGTTTGTTTTTATGTTGTGCTGTTATACCATTTTCCCAGTTTAGGGGGATTGAGTACGCAGCAACATATATAACTCTGCCACATTCTGTATGTGACTGTTCAAAGTCAGGAGCCTGTCGTTTGGAACTATGCATAGTTTAGACCAAGACCGTGTTAATGAAGAAACGAGAGCGCTACACACATCATGACTTATTACACAAAAGAATCGGACATACGTATTACCAATCATCAGTATGCATTTCAGTAATCAAAATCAAAATTTTATACTTCACGGTCATGTCAAGTCAAGTACATCCAATAATACTTTTATAAATCTAGATCAAAACAAAGAAAAAACGAAAAATCACAAAAATACTTAACTCCGAGATAAATTTAAAACGGAAAGTCCCTAATAAAATGGCAAAATCAACAGCCTAAACAAATTAAACGAATAGAAAAATAAAGACAACAGTAGTATACCGCTGTTCAAAACTCATAAATCCATGGACAAAGAACAAAATCGGGGTAACAAACTAAAACCGAGGGAAACGCATTAAATATAAGAGAAGAACAACGACACAATACTAAAATGTAACACACACAGAAACGGACCAAGCATCAGACAAAATCCTACGAGAATAACAAATATAACATCAAAACCAAATACATGAATTTGGGATAGACAAGTACCGTGACACGCCTTATCTCAATGTGAATTTACGCTAAAAATAAGAGAAAACAGACGACGCAACGTTTAAATGTAACACAGAAACGAACTATAATATAACAATGGCCATATTCCTGACTTGGTACAGGACATTTTTAAAGGAAAAAGTGGTGGGTTGAATCTGGTTTTGTGGCATGCCAAACCTCCCTCTTGTATGGCTATGTAAAATATAACATTAAAATGACAACACAACATCACAGGACTACAATATAAATAAATTTGAGAACACAATTGACAAAGAAACACACGAACAATAGCCAACAAAAGGCAACAAGTTCAAAATTTAAATACCCTAGAATTCCTTTTTGTCCACACAAGACCTACAAGTGACGCCCAGATACATAAGTATGAAACCCAAAACAAGTACAAAGTTGAGCAGCATCGAGAACCAAAAGAAAAAAAATGTGCCAAGAACGGCCAGGGTTTTCCAGAACATCCCTATTATTTAGAATAATTTATACTTTTGCAACAACTGTCATATTACTGACTTGTTTTAATTTTCAAGCATATATAACTTCAAAAATTATTTTACATTTATTGGATATAAAAATTGTAATTAAAAAAGCCCTTTGATAACCTATATGTTCTATATTACCGTTTCATAAAATAAATCTATTTCATAAAATCGTTTAACATAAGATTAGTATTTGTTGCAATACATTAATATTTACGGCTTTCGTGATTAAAATCATCAGAGTGTATTCAAATGCTTTCAAAATGACGAATGATAATTTTCTCCCAAAAGAATGTGTTGCACTTACTGATCTAGCAATTCTATAGATCATAAACATTACAATTCGAATTAAATTAATTCATTATTCCAATTATTCTTTTTTTTGTTCTATAATTAACACCAGAAATATTTCACAAGAAAGGCAAATTTGAAATATCGTATCTATTTGTCTTTGACAAAAATGTATGAAAATATAGATGTTTGTAAAACATGCAACCATATTGATATCTAGGTTAAATATATCATGTATAATATATATGAAGAAAAGTGCAGGACAGAGGCGAAAATATGGAAACGGATAATCAAATTTTTTTAATCAAAAACAAACTGACCATGCCTTGTCAAGGAAAAAATTACCGAAGACAAAAATAGCAGTTAACCACATATTGCATTAAAACTCAACTGTAAGAAACCTGTCATCATGACAGTAACCCAATACTGTCGAGGACGTCCATCAGTTTTTCCATTTACCAAGTGATTGCAAAAACTTATCAGTGATATTGTCAAATAATATTTGAATACAATTTCAGCTTGATCCTTTTGTATTCTTCAACATTGACGATAACAACCAGACAACATATAGCGGTTTCTGTATCGACATCCTGGACCAGCTCGCATTGAAATTTTACTTCAAGTAAGTTAAAAATGCTATGAGTTATATCATATCTTCCACATTTGTGTTTCCATATGACATATGACATATGATTTGAACTTCCTCTTTTGATTCTGGTTGGCTTTTATTTTACCAAGACATTGTTAGTTTGTTGTCGAGTTTGAATATCCCTTTGGTATCTGACGCCTCTCTTTTAGTAGCAATCATTTTCGTAAAAACAAATTCTCACTATTTAAAAATTCTTTGATGTTTTTCTCTTTTTTTAAGTTATGAGATTGTGTCCCCTGCCGACAATGCCTACGGAAGTCTTGAGGATGATGGAACTTGGAATGGAATGGTTGGTATGGTCATGAGTAATGTGAGTAAACGATTTATGTTTTCTGTTGTTCCTTTTATTCCCCTATTCTAGTCCATGTGTTTTTTTACGTTTTGTTTTCCAGTGACCCGGATTTGTTCTCGTATTGAACAGTGGTATACTACTGTTGTCTCTTTTTGTTAAGTGTACACAGACAACTGGTTTTTTTTTAAATGTCTGTTTTTTTCTTCAAAAAGTTTAGGTACATATACAAAATGGAACATTTGAGAATAGATAGATATAAACCATTCTTTGTAGTTAAGTTTAAACGTCTTTCGTTGTTTAAAGGGAACAAACGGATTTCATCAATTTATATACTTAAAATTAGACATAAAAAGAAATTATATATTTTACTTTGAAAATTATCATTTTCCTCTTTTTTAGAAACTATGAATATGTATAACTTCCTAGCTATGAAGGTCTGTTATTGTCGTACTTTTATTTGCCACACGTACGCTAGAGGTAAGCGGAACAGTTTGTTCACGTACCCTAATGGTACAAGTTACGCTCGATTTTTAATTTAACTAGCGACAGGTTCTCAAAGTCCTAGATCTTTTGTAACTAGTATGACCATCTGATCTGTAATTTTACTAGTTTTGTTTAGTCCCGATTATGCTTGAATATCATGAGACGCCTATCTTGGCAGAGCACACAATCTCGCTCATTTTGGTGTAAATTTAAAGTTATTGTTTGTATCCTGGAATTGTCTCTTTTCCAAATCAATTATTGAGATATAAACATCAATTAAATATTGGCGCCTGAATTAAATGTTTTTTGTAGGAAGCAGATTTTGCGGCAGGTCCTTTCACAATAACATCCGCCAGAGAATCTGTAATTGATTTTACAACGACATATATGGAGGAAGGTATTGGAATTCTGACAATGAGACCAAAGGAAGAAGAAAATAAGGAGTACAAAATGTTCAAACCATTGTCTGTAACAGTCTGGGTAATGATTGGTGTTACTATAGTTATTGTCGGTGTGTTGGTGTATGTGAACAACAGATACAGCCCAGTTATCACAGTTAAGCCAGAAGACAATGAACCTCCACAGAATCCACCAAAGCTAAGCTCTTCTATGTGGAACGTTTATGGATATTTTGTAGAGCAAGGTAACTAAGGATGTACTTGTTTTTGGAACTTTTCATTTAGAATTTTCCTCGGAGATCGTTTTTTTTAGTTATTTTAATTTGTATGTATGAACAGCTATCTGTATGTCCAATGCCTCTATGACACAAATAATCTCGTTACGTATATAACTGACATTTCAGATTGATTCTCTATACATACTATACATAATTTAGTCCGTTAGTTTTCTCGTTTGTATTGTTTTACATTGTCATTTTGGGGTCTTTTATAGCTGACTATGCGGTATGAGCTTTGGTCATTGTTTAAGGCCGTACGATAACCAATAGTTGTAATTTCTGTGTCATTTTGGTCCCTTGTGGACAGTTGTCTCATTGGCAATCATACCACATCTTCTTTTTCATATGTAATAAAAACTTTGACTAGTAATGGGTATCACGAAGTAGTCACAATGCATGCAGTTGTAAATTTTGAAACGAAAAAAATTGCCAGAATTATGACATTGAGATTTTTTGTTCATTATTTCGTACATAAATATTGTCGTTAGCTTTCTCAGTTGAATTGCTTCACACATGTCATTTTGAGGGTATTTACAGCTGACTATACGGGTTTTGATCATTGTTGAAAGCCATACGTTGACATTAAGTTGTTATTTTCTATGTCATTTTGAGGGTATTTACAGCTGACTATACGGGTTTTGATCATTGTTGAAAGCCATACGTTGACATTAAGTTGTTATTCTCTATGTTATTTGATATCGTGTGGCTAAAATTATTTCCTTTCTATAACGTACCAATTATGATGGATACATCTAATACTGTTCAAAGATAAAATATCTAGATATATTAAATCAGAAGCAAATGCTTAATAAGCCTACGAAATAGCAAAATTTGACAACAAGATGAGAGTTATACATAAAGGATATATACATTAAATTTATCGATGTCATTTCATTTTCCAAACAAAGTAAGCCTGAACAAGGTATAAGATTGTATGGGTTTTCAGGTGGATTTTTTTCTAGAGTGGTACTGAGAGGCTTTATTTTTTTGTACTAAAGATATATTCATATGATCATTTTAGGAGGAGATGAACGACCACGATCTTTATCTGGCCGTCTGATATTAAGTGTCTGGTGGATGTTCACTATTTTGATGTTAGCGACATACACAGCCAATCTTGCTGCCTATTTGACTGTGACAATTATCGAATCACCTATCAATAGTCTCGAGGAACTGGCGAATCATGCAGACATTCGACCTTTAATATTTTCAGGATCAAATCTACATACTTTGTTTAAGGTACTTGTTCATTGTATAGCCTTACCGCTAGACTTAGATATCCCCGAAACAAAGAAATAGTAAGAGCAAAAAGTACATTTTCCAATTGCCGTCCAGTAAACAATGATTTTCCACCATTCGCTTTATCATCATGAATTTCTCTACGTTATCAGTGTTTTAGTTTACAGTGATGTTTAAGCTTACAAATGATGCACCTTTGTTCTAAGAAAACGTCAATAGTCGAATGATATTTTTTGTGTACCAAGTTTAAACTCCTCACATTGGTCCTACATAATAAAAATCATTATCACAAACTTTACTTGTCTGCAAAACGTAGAATATCATGAAAATGACAATTACTTGAATTTTCCTGACTTATCATTTTTTTTCCAACACTTCGTGGAAGCTATATCCTGTGGTTAGGGTACACAGTTTTGTTTATAAGATAACGGAATGTACTGGATTTTATTGATATTGATGCTTACAAGGCCATAAACTTGCTATACAAACTGTACTATTTGCGATAAGTTACGTCACGGTACTCATGTATTTGGTTTTGATGTTATATTTGTTATTCTGGTGGGATTTGTCTGATGCTTGATCCGTTTCTGTGTGTGTTACATGTTAGTGTTGTGTCGTTGTTCTCCTCTTATATTTAATGCGTTTTCCTCAGTTTTAGTTTGTTACCCCGATTTTGTTTTTTTTTCCCATACTGTGGATTCATTTATTTTCGTGGGTATCATTTTTCGTGGATTAAGGAAAACTTGCATGTTCGTGGATATTTAATTTCGTGGTGTCTCCGAAGTCTTCATACAAGCCTACATGAATTTTGTCATTCGTTGATCATTTAATTTCGTGGTTCACCTATAACCACGAAATCCACGAAAATTGGTATCCCACGAATATTAATGAATCCACAGTAGATTTATGAGTTTTGAACAGCGGTATACTACTGTTGCCTTTTATTTATATAGAAAATAAGCAACCTACACTAATAAATATTTCAAAGTATTTCATCAATAATATTTGAACTAATTATTACTAATTACGTTAATTGGTGTAAATTGATAAAAAGAAACAGTAGAATTATTATATTTTGATAATATAGATAATTGTACGAATCGGAACTTTTAATTGTGGATTACTGATGCTACTGTTTTATTCTATCGAAATAAATTATTCAACCACGAAAGACTCAACATTTCAACTCTGGCGGATAGTTGTTTCATTAATCATACAAAATCTAATGTTTATGTTAATATTTGATATATTATATTAATTCCATTTAACTGATATATTTCCACAGACTGCTAAATCGTCGGTATATGGACAGATCTGGAGTAAAATGTCTGGTTTGCCAATAGTTAAAGACATAGATACAACACTGAGCTATGTGCGAACCAATGAGTATGCCTTCATGTCGGACTTCTCACTTCTGGAATACATCATGTTACAAGACTGTCAGACGTACGCCATGGCGGATGAAAAGTTCAACAATGCAGGGTTTGGCTTTGTTCTCGAAGAAAATTCACCATATTTAAATGCATTTAATCTTGCGTAAGTTACATGTTGTGCAATAAAGGCGACAGTAGTATACCGATGTATAAAACTCATAAATCGATAGAAAAAAAAATCCGGGTCACAAACCAAAATCGAGGAATAAGCATTAAATATAAGAGAACACCGAGGCAACGTTAAAATGACACACACACAGAAACGAACTATAATATAATAATGACCATATTCCTGATTTGGTACAGGACAAAAATTGTGGTTTGAACCTTGTTTTGTTGCATGCTAAACCACCTTAATGGCCAGGTTAAATATAACATTGAAATTACAACACAACATTACAGGACTACAATATAAATAAAAAGGAGAACATATTTGACAAGGAAACACACGCATAATAGCTTACAAAAGGCACCAGGTCTAAAATTTAATACGCCAGAAGTGCGTTCACACAAGACTTACTAGTGACACCCAGATACAAAAGTTTGGAAGCATAAACAAGTACAAAGTTGAACAGCATCGAGGCCCTAAATTTTAAAAACAGTTGTGCCAAAAACGACCAGAGTTTTCTGCTTGGGTACAATTGCGTATTAAAAATAATGTCAACTTATGTGTTTGGACAAACAAAAGTATTGTTACTTTTACTCACAATATTTTTAAGATTGATAAATTAAAAGGCACACGTTTTTAAAGTAAACCTAATGCTGATCGCTATATGTCTATTCGAAAAACAACCTATTTGCTATCTCATTGTCAAGTATTTCAAATCACTATGTTGGCACTACAAACACACGTTTTTGTGATTCTAAACTGTCCATTCGTGGAATTGCATCGGCGGTGCACTGTTGTTAAAAGTTAATTCTTTTCTTTTTAATGATATAGAATATTGAAGATGAATGAAGCAGGATTAATTGAAAAATGGCGGAAACAATGGTGGTCTCTATCAGATGATTGTACTAGTTCCGATAGAACTGGCTCTGCGCAGTCGCTCGGCTTAGATAGTATCGTTGGCCTTTACTATGTTTATTTCGGAGTTGTCGGTTTAGCTGTTTTTTCTTTCCTCATTGAATTGATTTGCAGCAGGAAGATAGTCCAACGATGGATCTCAGTACAAGCAACGAAATTGAATGCTGGAAAGACAATGCTCATAAACAGGCTGATGAATAGGGACTCGGATGTTGTTACCTTAGTAAAATGATCAGAATCGGATAACAGGATGGCCTAAGAGTCCTTTCAGGGGACATTTGAATTATTATTTAGTGAATAACTGAATCATGACTTGAGCGGGTCCCTTTTTTGCAGTAAGTGGGCCCTCATGAAAATTTCTGTATCTGCCACTGATGATAGAATGTTTAATTCCTTTTCTTTGAATTGATTTATAAAACAAATTTTGTTTTTAACTTGTTATAATAGTAAATAAACTACTACGCATAAATCTGGTGTTTAACTGTTTATGATTGTAAATAATAACTATTGTCTAGCTATATAACTGTTGCATTCAAAGATTCTACAGTTAAAGGAGTTTTCCATCATACCATTGTTCCTTATTAGACATAAGCCGATACCGATACCGATACCGAAACCAAAAATAGTAGGGAATGGAAAATGTTTATAATGTTAATTAGTTCAACCGTTTTACTCCATTAAAATTGAGAATGGAAATGGGGAATGTGTCAAAGAGACAACAACCCGACCAAATAAAAAACAACAGCAGAAGGTCACCAACAGGTCTTCAATGTAGCGATACCAAAGGAAAAGTCACACTCATAATTGAAAAGAAACTTACAAAGTCATGGCAAAAACTTAATAAATTGTTTTAAAAAATATAGCTCAATTCACTGTACCTTTTATCATGTGTTAATTATAGCAGAGGTAGAAGTGTTTCAATATATTTGTTAAAGGAGTGGTGGGCATTAAACAAATTTTAAATATATCAATTATGTATGACGGGCCTGTAAAAAATTTTAATCATGCTTTATCTGTCTAAAATAAAACAATAAAAATCATGAAACGTATTCAGCTTTATCAGTCGACATGTGTTTATAACAAGCAAATAATCCATAACCGACAAATACAATGACATTCAATAAATTAAATACAGTAACCATACCTTTCTACAGAAATAGCAACAATCTCAGTATAGATCAAACAAAAACACAATTTCATCGATTTCCCCTTAACTCCACATCATAAACAACCTTGAATTATTTCCCATAACTCAGCTGCGTTGCATTTCATAACTGTTGCCATATGTCTATGAAATTAACGAGCTCTTTGGTGTCCATTATCAATAATTATTTTTCAAGGTTTTTTTCGGTTAAATGTCTTTCCACAGAAAACGTGAATCATTTAGCATAGCTGAAAGCTCCTTATTAAATGGCGTATATAATTTTAATAATTTTTTTCTGGTTACATGTGACATTGGTGCAACTTTCTGTTTTACTTTTGTTACATGTTTACGATTCTTTGACAGAATTCCCAAATCATTCATTTGCTTTATATTTAATTCACCTAGAAGTAAAGATAAAACTCATTAGAGATCAAATCTATAGACTACTACAAACATTATATTTAAGACAATAATTCTAATTGTAATTTTATCTATCATATATATAGATTTTTAGAAAAAAAACTCTTGCAAGACAAATATTACCACACATGGTTTGTACAATCGGTTGTGTTATATTTTTCCGTATAAGAAATGAATAAATCAATTGCGTTTAACGAATCTTTAGTGGTGTCTGGTCAATAGTGGAGCATGTCCACTTTTCTACCCGGGGACACACAATGATAAAAGTAGTGTCCATGTTTCACTACCTTCAAATTTCTACTGTTGATTGTGAAATGTTGAAAGGCGCTGGTTTTTTATTTTTTTATACTGAACATACTTTAGTCTTAGATGCATGATTTTATTTATTAGTTGTTAGTGGCTTTGAACTAGCTGTCAGATAACTGCTAGTACTCTCATACCTTTTCATTGTGTCTTTTTGTGTCGGGATGTATACGTACCCGGCCACGTCAACTTGTAATTTTGTCCATCTGATGAGTTAAGCCTTTTTCAACTGATTTTTATAGTTCGTTCGTATGTTGTACTGTTTATATACCACTGTCCCAGGTTAGGGGGAGGGTTCGGATCCCGCTAAAATGTCTAACCCCGCCACATTATTTATGTAAGTGCCTGTCCCAAGTCAGGAGCCTGTAATTCAGTGGTTGTCGTTTGTTTATGTTTGTGTTACATACTTGATTTTCGTTCATTTTTTTTTTACATAAATGAGGCCGTTAGTTTTCTCGTTTGAATTGTTTTACATTGTCTTATCGGGGCCTTTTATAGCTGACTATGCGGTATGGGCTTCGCTCATTGTTGAAGGTCGTACGGTGGCCTATAATTGTTAATGTGTGTGTCATTTTGGTCTTTTGTGGATAGTTGTCTCATTGGCAATCATACCACATCTTCTTTTTTATATACACTTTTTCTGATCTTGAGAAATTTAGCCCCATCCACGAGTTTTGGAAAGATCATTTAAAAAAAAAGATGACAAACCATACGATAATGAAAATGCAAACAAGTTTAAAGAATACTTTCGATAAGATATAATTAAAGCAAAGCAGATTTATATTGATTCTAGTTATTATGAACACTTATAATTTTGAGTACAGCATATACTGAAAATTGTTGCTAACAACGAATAGAATACGGATTAATATAGTTGATAATATATGAGCTTAGAAGCGGGTTTAGAGCCAAAGCACATTCTGTATGCAGCTGCCTCGAGTTAGAAGCTGTTTATTCAGTAGTTGGATTTTGTTTTTTGTGTATCATATTTGTTTTTCGTTATAGTTTTGTACAAAAAGCAGGCCTTTATTTATGTATTTTGACTTATTTCACATTTGTCATAGCGGGACCTTTTATAGCTTACTTTGTTGTATGAATTTGCTCATCATAACAGGTAGTATGGTGACCTTTAGTAGAAAACTTTTACCTCATTTGGTTTCAGGAGGGAAAATGTCTCAATAGCAATCATACCACATCTTTTTCTTTTCATACCTAACATAAAATGTTAAATTGGAACGATTGTAGATTTTGAGCATGATCAATATAATATAAGGCATTCATGTCTAAATTTATTTTCTCAGACCACTCTTCCAAACACTAAGACGCAGATTTAAAGTTTAGGCAACGTATTATATATGTAATAAAATGTCATTCCTAAAGTGTTATCTTATATATATATAAATAAAGAAGATAAGGTGCCAATGAGACAACTCTCTATCGAAGTCAGAATTTGTAAAGTAAACCATATTATGTCAAAGTACGGCCTGCAAACGGAACCTTGGCTTACACCGAACAGCAAGCTATAAACATGATAAAATGTCCCAAAAATGACTAGTGTAAAACCATTTAAACAGAAAAACAAACAATCTTATCTTTACAATGTGTTAGCTTACCTGCTTTAAGGAATTTAAATAGTTTCGACATGTGATTGAACATATCTTTGGTATAATCTTCTGTCCTTAAAATGAAGAACTGATCTCTGGGGAAAACTTTAAACCATTCTGATAAATATACACTATAGAATCCAACATTTATTCGAGCCTGGAAAAAAAATTAAGCATTATCAAAAGAATGGTTCTCATTTTGAAAAGTCTTTTATGAATAGCAGCTGCAAGCTTTTCAATACCGAATAAGTTGGGTAATGTTTATCCAATATGCTGGTTTTCGTATCGAAGGTCGGTGGTTTTCTCCGGGCACTTCGACTTCCTCTATCAATAAAAACTGGCCGCCACGAAAAAGCCTAAATGCTGTTCTTAAAAGTGGCGTTAAACAACAAAAACCAAATCAAATCCCATATACTGGTGATTTTGTATATTGCTTTCAGGGCGGAGGAAATTGATAATTTCAAAATTGATGTCGACGCGTTTGTCATAGATGGTTAAATAAAGGCAATAGTTGTATACCGCTGTTCGATATTGGGAACTTATTATAAACATTCTCATTTTTAAGATTTATTGGGAAAAAAGAAAACTGGAATACATAGCAAAGTTTTGTTTTAGAAATTACATTTTGTTATGTTTATAATCCATGTTATTATTTATATTTATATAAAAATATTATGAGAGTCTTTACACAAATTAGTAATAATTTGTGCATATTGCGAATAAATTATATCAGTTTATTATTGGTTTATAGTGATAAGGCAAAATGCCACTGAGTTCATTGAATTAGATGTTAATAGAATTACTACTTTTTACATTGATTCGTCTTCTCGTGGAATTCCCTAAACTCAGACAGTGTACCCATCCCTTTGGGAATGCGCTTTTTAAGAGTGCTTTAATCGTCCATTTTTTTTTTAGAAAATTTCACTTTGTGAATTTTCTCCATTTTTAAAATATCATTTATATAAATAATAGTTATCAAAGGTACCAGGATTATAATGTAGTACGCTAGACGCGCGTTTCGTCTACATAAAACTCATCAGTGACGCCCATATCAAAATATTAATAAAGCCAAACAAGTACAAATTTGAAGAGCATTGAGGATTCAAAACTCCAAAAAGTTGTGCCAAATACGGCTAGGGTAATCTCTGCTTGGGATAAGAAAATCCTTAGTTTTTCGAAAATTCAAATCAGAATAAAATTACCGTTTTAAACAAACACTTTTGTAATAAAATTAATGTACACTAAATTGTAGTTATTTCCTCAAATAAATTGTTTTCTAATTTCGTATAAGGTTTTTGATTTGTCTGTCTGTCCTCCTTCTCCTTCTTTCATCTAGCTTTTTGATACATTTTTATATAACTATGTTATATTTGGTAAACATTGATCAATTTTATTCTAGTCCATATTCATATTAACAACTAGGCATGTCTTCTTAGCCATGTAAATATCTTAAAGTTATAAATGGCCATCTGACAATATATTTATTCAAGTTTCAAGCTATATATTCATGATGCTTTAGGTGATTCAATGTGACTTTCCATATCAAGCATATTAAAATCCCCTTTTTAATAACATATTTCTTTTAAGTTTACCTGGTTTGTCATTCTATATCAAATTTAAAACATGTTTTTATTTCTATTTATCTTTTTATTTTACAATTGGCAAAAAAACTTGCAAAAAATTAAAATGAACAGGAACGCACCGAAGAATTCTGAGGGAAAATGTCATTTCTTTTGCAATAAATATCAATAATTTACTGTCACCGTATTCTCTTAAATTGAGGGAAAATATTTCAATATTGATAAATGGAGAAATATAGAAACACATGATGCCTCGATTGGATTAACGCTATAAAAGGATATAACTAGAAAACTCTTTTTTTTAAATGACACCCTTCGAATTCCAATATATTATTACACAAATCAGTAAATATTCAAAGAAGTACCTTTTCGACCCATTTATATATATATGATTTGCATCATAAAGGCATCTTCGGAGACTGTTTACACGAGTACATTCATTAAAGATCTGAATAGATGAATTGACAACAACATCAAATGCAGCGCTTGTTGGAACACCACGTTTTAGGAAAAAGTAGTCCGAGTATAATCTACAAATAATTACACATTTTGAAAGGCATATGAAAAAAGTAGTTCGAGTATAATCTACAGTGAAATAGTGAGCTAGAGCAATCCAATTAAAAACCTAAAAATATTTGTAATACACTGGAAATAATCAAAAATAAGGTTTAACGTAATATGTTGCATTTTATGTTAATATATAGATTACCTATCCGGACATCGGACTCTGAATTCTCTTCAACTGAGTTTTACTATGAGTATTGTCGTGCGTTCGATTGGTTTTTTTTTTGCATTGGCTAGAGGTATAGGGGGAGGGTTGAGATCTCAAAAAACATCTTTAACCCCGCCGCATATTTGCGCCTGTCCCAAGTCAGGAGTCTCGGGCCTATGTTAGTCTTGTATTATTTTTAGTTTTAGTTTCTTGCATATAATAATATATTTGTTGATGGGCAAGCTATAGTTCATGCATTCGATAAGTTACACAATTAACAACACATAGTTGACCTATGAACCGTAGTAATAATAATAATACTTTATTCCGAAAGCGATACAGCTTTTAGGATACATATACACAATTTTACACCAATATAAGAATTTATGTTAAAATAAAGTAATGACACAATGAACAATAACAGTAACGTTTAAAGTATGAACATCAAATCAAGGCTAGAAGATCCAAGTCGGATGGAAATTGTTAGTTCTGTGCATTCACTAAAGTATTTTTTTGTTGTTAAATTATCAAATGGCCAACATTCTAAAATCCAAGTACCTGTCTATTGGATTTCGTAAAATAATTATAAATTTCATGTCTGGATTAAGATGTCTTATTAGATGTGGAGTAAGAATTTCTGGATCAGATTTATTTAGATTTTGTGGTATCTGTGGCCATCCTCTATAATCCCACATATCCATTGGAGTGCCATCACCTGAAAAGAAACACACTTTTAGCAACTGTGGCAGGGTTTATTTATACATGCATAGTTCAAGGGAGAAGACTATATAAGTTTGATTAACTTGTGCTTCAAACCTTTTGCATATCTAAGCAAATATAATATGTTTAATTGATTAATACTTCAAAATGAATTCGGTTTTATTTTATTAAAGGTGCACTTTTTTTCAATCATTAATGAAAGTGAAAAAGTGAAATATTAATATGGTTTGCAAATGTTTGCAATTTTGTAAGTAAATATTTGGATCTCATTGCATCCGATTTCATTTTCTTACTATCAGCTGCTTTATTACGAGCTCTACGTTCATCAATTCAGTATACTTAAAATTAAAAACTCGTTGAACCGATTTATTCCGATCAAATATAAAATGTAAGTATTTCATTTTAACACAAATTTATACAGTCAGACTAAACTCGAAAATTCCAAATTTCCTTAGCTGAACACATGCTTTTTGAACAAACGTACATAGAAGACATGATATCATAACGTTAAAGTTGAACTAAAGAACTGAACATCGGATGACCGCAAGTTCTGGTAGTATGTGACGAGCACTTGTCTCAGAAAAAAACATCATATTTATATACCTGAAAGTTTGGTTAAGGTGCATAGATATATTTTATTCTGTGTGGGTGATTAAAAAATGAAAGTGATTCAACGTCAACGTAATAACTATTATATTGTAGTGATATACTTATTTGGTATCAGAACACTCTGGGTTTTTGTTATATATTATATGAATATCTCTCTCTCTCTCTCTCTCTCTCTCTCTCTCTCTCTCTCTCTCTCTCTCTCTCTCTCTCTCTCTCTCTCTCTCTCTCTCTCTCTCTCTCTCTCTCTCTCTCTCTCTCTCTCTCTCTCTCTCTCTCTCTCAATATTACTAACCTGTTATCAAGTTATGATATCCTTGATCATTTACAGTGTTGCGTATATGTGCTGCTGACGAATCAAAGTATGATATGTACTCATAGAAGGTTTGTCGTCGTCTTTTTGCGTTCTGTCTTAACCAGAAACCTAAACAAACAATTGGAACTATAAGGACAACTTTAAATACCAAACAGCCTATTGTTTATGCGCATCAACTAACGCAACTTGGTAGTGATATAAAAGCTCTATGACGTTGTTTCTGGCACTACAATATAAATGTTATTTCCGTAAAAACAAACGAGAGCAAAACTCTTGATATAAATCTGACATTCATGGTTGATGAATATCAATGTAATATTACAGTTGAATACATCATTTGATTATTATAAAGCGGATTAGTAAATGGATCCTGTTAAACCCTAAGACATCGCCAAATTGATAAACCATCGATCAAGTCAATAATATATTCCTGAAACTTGACCGACTGAGAAAATTCAAAATAGAAACACGTTTTACATGACAAAGGATAAACAATAATGTTAACGGTATAAACATCACAGCCGAAAAATACAACCCTTAAAAATTTTAGATAGCACATGAATACCTCAAAACAAAACTATGAGTGTTCGCACGTGCTCCGTCAGATATCGTGTTACTCATGTAAATACAAAAACGGTCATATCTCGATTTAGTGGGTCACATTCGAAAAAGAGGACAGAATTGTGATTATGATAAATGGAACATATCCGTTGTCTTCTGTGAAAAAATATCCAAAACGGTATATCAACTCATTATGGTGTCCAAACAAAATTCACTGTTTTAAAACTCTTGATTCAACCGATTCCTTGTAAGCAGAAACTCTCTGTCAAGTAATATATCTTGTCTTAGGTGATCCGGAAGAGTGAACAGATCCTGCTCTACATGTGGCAACCGTCGTGTTGCTAATGTTATGACAAACCCGGTAAATTGTCTAATTCGACGACATAAAGAACATATCGGATATTATCTGTGAAACGGTTAATTCATAGCAGCATCCGTGAAATTTACGAAGGGATGATGTCAACTTCATGATTTCGAACTCTTAGATTAACAGCTTCCTTGTGAGCAGTAACCCTCCATCAAGGAAATCATGATAGGAGATACAAGGACGGGAATATCGTATCAATTGAAAGATATATATATACTCCGTATGCATGTGCTGATGGAATGTTGCTACATAGAAATGGGAAGTTCACAATTGGAAAGCTGAAATCATCTCTTTTGGTTCTTAGTTTTGTTTTCAACCGACCCTCATTGTCAATGTAAGACAATAAATGAGGCAGACATAGCTGTATATGTTGTACCCTTTATCTATAGTTCCTTGGGATAGATGGATTCAACATAGACATCAAATTTTGAACATGGTCTATATAACGGAAGGTAAAGTAAAAGGTTATTTTCAACTTCTTATCTAAACTCATAAGTTCCTGATTGAAGTCTTTCAATACACTTAAAATGAAAAGTTGAATCATAATTATTCACACTATTTGAAAGAATAACAAGAGGCTGTCACAACGACAGCAAACCGGATTTATCAACATTTATTTGTGTCCTGGCAATATCACAAGAACCATTACTGATGAATGGTGAAAGTGAAAATCGGCAATATCAAATTTGACCTCCATTTTGTCATCAGTATCAACATATTCAAATTTGAAAAGCTTAGATTGAATGATTCATGAGTAAATGCAACAACGTGAATGGAAACGCAATTTTACGATCTTTCAAGAACCATAACTCCTGAACGGTAAAAGTCAAAATTGTCATTATTGAACTTGACCTCTATTTTGTCATCAATAACAACATATTAAAATTTGAAAAGCTTTGGTTGAATGGTTAATGAAAAAATACACGGACACGACTGGAAACATCATTTTTCAATTTTTCAAGAACCATAACTCCTGAACGGTAAAAGTCAAAATCGTCATTATTGAACTTGACCTCCATTTTGTCATCAGTAACAACATATTAAAATTTGGGAAGCTTTGGTAGAACAGTTCTGGTGTAAATGCACGGACACGACTGGAAACTCCATTTTTCAATCTTGCAAGAACCATAACTCTTGAACGGTAAAAGTCAAAATCGTCATTTTTGAACTTGACCTCTATTTTTACTTCAGTGACAACATGTTTAAATTTGGGAAGCTTTGGTAGAACCGTTCTGGCGTAAATGCACGGACACGACATGAAACTCCATTTTCAATCTTTCAAGAACTATAACTCCTGAACAGTAAAAGTCAAAATCGCCATTATTGAACTTGACCTTCATTTAGTTGTCAGTAACAACATATTGAAATTTTAAAAGCTTTGGTTGAACGGTTCATGAGTTAATGCACGGACAACATTTGATTGCCGCCCGCCCGGCCGCCTGACCGACCAACCGACCGCCCGCCGTACATCCCCAAATCAATAACCGACATTTTTGTCACAAAAATCCTGTTAAAAAAGGATCTAAAAGAATCAAAACACCAAGAACCAGATTTACTTGAAAAAATCAATTCAAGTCGAATCTGTGTTTATTCTACGACTTAGGATTACAAGTGATTAGGGGATAACTGTATTGTATTTTAAGCTCCGAAGGCATCAATTGGTGGTATGAAGGTTGCAAATTAACTTTACTATCGACGCGTTAGCTGGACGTACCAAATGTTATCTTCATTCTAATGAACAAATAGAAAACCACGTTGACAAATACATTTCAAATCTGTCAATCGTCGTCTGCGCTTGCGCGTTCGTACTCGATCTTAGCATTAACTGTAACTTGGAATACTTACCATATCTCAACCAGCTCCACCATTTTGTTTCTTTTTCTTGGTTCCCAGTGTTCCCCTTTATTTCAGGATGTTTGGTTATTCTAGAGAAAAGATCCGTTGTTCCAGATTTGTCTATCCCAATTAACATAAAGTATGGAAGACATTTAATGGTATGGCTCACATCCCTCCAACAAGGGTTTTTAAAATTTGGCAAATACTGAAATGGTTTCTAAAAAAATGTGTCTTGTGTAGAGTTCATGAACAAATCGTTGCATTTTACAGATTTGAAAGAAGAGAAAGCGGCAAACTACTTCATTGAGAACGAGGACGGATGGATTGTTTACTGGCAAACATGTTTAACCCTGCCAAATTGTATATGTGTTTGTTTTCCAGAATATCATTAATGCTGTTCATGGCTGTTAGTTTCATTTGCGTTCCGTTTATTATTTGTCTTTAATCGATTTGATGATATTTTTATTTTTTTTTGTTGAACATTTTGTCGCATTGTGGAAGGTCGAACTATGACCTTTAGTCTATGTAATCTATGTCATTGAACAGGTTAGATATTTGTCTCATTGGCAATTATTCCACATATCCTAAATTTATAATGTCATAAAGGATACACGGAGCAACTCAATGATTAAAAATATCGTCGACAACAGATGGGTGTCTAGAAAGTATACTTAACCAATATGGGTCTATAATACATGTGATTATTTTTGACAATAACAAAGATCTCCCATAAACATTGATATCAGATTTCACATAAGAATTGACTAAAATACAAACCATGCACAGAATGTCATCACCACTTGTATTTTGTCTTTTGTGTTGGCAGTACTTCTCTTGATACTTCCAGCTGTTAAATCCAATGGGTCTGTTTGTATGTCTTTTGTCATATACGTTGAATTCTAAAATAAATCTTAGTTTATTTAAGACACACACAGTCAAAATAGCAAGTATATAAGCTATTAGAATTCTTATCATGGTATTACATCGATGAATTAATCGCCAAGAATGTTCCATGTTGTCGTTGAGTCGAGATGAACGGTCGTCATAGCATGTCTGAAAGAAAAAAAAGAAAAACATTCATATAATCGTAGACATTTCTTGCTTTGGGATATAATAATTCTTATTCTATGAAAATCCACATTCTATCAGAATAAAAAATCTACTTGCCGATTTTTCTTGTATTCGTTCAAACAAGAATTCATTCTGAACCTTCAAAAAGAAAATAAGGACAGAGTCAAAATTACAAAAAAATATAAAATGCCCAAAACCTTAATAGACAATTGATAAGAATGTTAATAAGACTAAAAAACGAAAGAAAATAATACTTTGAATTTTGGCATCACAGTAGAAAACGTAGGAAGGAAGTTAAGTTGCCATACAAATTTTAACTTTTAAAAATTCGATCAAAGTTATAAAATTATATAATTAATAAAAATATTATTTACCAACAGAACATCTCTTCAGTTTCTTGTATATACCTTGAGGTAATCGAAGAAGTTGCTAATAGAACATGTAATCACTGATTAAGATGTCAAGATGCACGTAAGTCGTTCACCTTAATGTGAGGTATTGCCGGTGAAAGACAAATTGATAAATATCAAAATATTATAATGAAATATAAAATGTAAAAATAATCACATACGCGGGTTATTTAGTGTGCACAACAATTTTTTTATGTTAGCATTTCTCTAAAGACTACGCGGGTAATTCATTGTGCACCACACATTTTATGCTATTTATTCAGGCAGAAAACATATTACAGCCATTCCGGAAATGAATTGTAACAATAAACAATAATTGACTTCGGATGAGGTTAATACAATGATTTATCAACCCCGAAATATGAAGGCCAAGGGTGAATGTCATATCTCTTGCGTTGATAAATGAAATCAATTGAAATCAAATGTCAACAATTGTTTTACGATATGACTTTTTATCATTCTCCATTTTTCTAGTATTTGTTCAAGATACTTTTTTTTACTTATAAAACTTCTCCCTGATTTATATTAAATATATCATATTGTTTTGCAGTTGCTAATTAATATAAGTTGAAATATCCAATAACTTTCACTCAAAACAAATATACACAAAAAAAGAAGGACCAAAAGCAATTGAAAAAGAAAAAAAAACGGGAATTTACTTGACGTCGTGAACCTACGTCATTGAAGTATCTATATTTAGGTACACGGACGCTTTTCCAAATCTTGTATTTACCTATTTTTTACTGCAGTGAGTATTACAATTTATATAGTTTGCTACTGATCCCCTATGGATCCATGGAAGGTTAGAGGGTGAGTCCAGAGGCGAAATGCCTTGTGGATTTTATTTTCCTTCTAAGGTCCGTATAACGAATGTATTGCATGCTAAACTTTTCTACAGTAGACGCAACTTCGTGAACCCCAAACAAAATTTTCTAACCATCATTGATACACAGGTGGTCATCACGTGACAGTTTTTAACCAATTAAAACGTGATTATTTACCAGCGATGCTTTTTATCAATGATGATTTCCTATACTTTTAGTCAATGAAAAAACATACATTTTTTAGTCATATGATGATTCCTGATGATATACAAAATGGATTTTTATGAATTATCCGTATTGTTTTGCGTTTACTTTTCTACAATGGCCAGAGGAATAGGGGGAAGGGTGAGATCTCATAAACATGTTCAAGCACGCCGCATGTTTGCCCCTGTCCCAAGTCAGGAGCCTCTGGCCTTTGTTAGACTTGTATTATTTTAATTTTAGTTTCTTGTGTACAATTTGGAAATTGGTATGGCGTTCATTATCACTAAACTAGTATATATTGGTTAGTGGTCAGCTGAAGGACGCCTCCGGGTGCGGGATTTTTTCGCTACATCGAAGACCTGTTGGTGACCTTCTGCTGTTGTTTTTTTCTATGGTCGGGTTGTTTTCTCTTTGACACATTCCCCGTTTCCATTTTCCATGTTATTTTACAATGCATAAGCGCTGATTCTTGAAATAGAAACGAGGCACTATACTTCAGCTACTGAACAAATGGGTGCCTACAAGGACTCATCAATGTGATAGATATATAGTATACTATTATATAATAGTATAATACATACAATAAGTCTTTCTTTTGAAGGGGATTATACAAGCCCGTCATATCAAATCAGCCAATTTCTCTGAAACATTCTTTTCTTTCCAGCGTATTTCTTCACAGATCAGTTTGAAAATTTCATTGCTTCAAAAGTCCAATGTCGTGTATACTTAACAATCCTCCTAATTTTTCGTGTCAATACTGGGTATTTGACGAGTCGTTGGTACTTCAAAAGGGACTCAGTGACGTTTCTTGAAAGACGGGGGTTAAATTTACAAAAATGTAAAATTTCCGAATCCTAAATAGACAATTGATAAGAACATTTTAAAAATCACAAACATACTGAGCTCTCAGGGAAATTAGAAACAGAAAGTCCCTAGTAGCATTAAATGGCAAAATCAAATGATAAAACACATCAAACGAATGGACAACAACTGTCATATTCCCGACTTGGTGCAAGCATTTTCGAATATAGAAAATGATGGATTCAACCTGAGGTTTAAAATGTTGATAAGACTCAAAAACGAAAAATTATTAATTGTTTAAATTTTGTCTTCAGAGTAGAAAATCATAGTAAGGAAATTGAGTTGCCATTCAAATTTAAACTTTCAAAATTTCGATCAACGTTATATATAGATAAAGTTATTAATTACCTAATGGACACTTTTAAGATTGAGGACTATTTCTATAGCTTCAAGCATAAACATCGAAGTAATCGAATAAGTAACTTGTTTTAACTAGATAGTTAATAGGTAGTTATCACGTTTGGTTATACCAGGAACATGAAATCACCGATGCATGTAGGTCGTTCACCTTAATGTATGTCATTTCCAGTGCAAAGCAGATTGATAAATTAATCTAAATATTGTAATGAAATATATATCAGTCTATGGAAGAAGCGTATCGATAAAAAATGTTCTTATATCACAAAGCGATGTTGTCTAATATCAATTGTAAATATGCAGACATTTCATGCGGAAAATGTTGTTTTCGGCAACGAAAACTTAACTTAAGAAAATACTATCTTTAAAACTTATTGTTCAAATATAAACAACAATTGAGTCTAAATATACATTGAGAAGTTAGTTAGAAGCTAAAGTTTATGTCCGTTTTAAATTCGAAGTGCTATGTTTTTCTAAAATACATAAATAAACAATGCGATGATTTTAAAATATCAATGCGATACTTTTAAAATATCATAGCAGTGTTTTTCTGATATCAATATTAGTACCGATTAGTATTAATATTAGACTGTTGTACCCATTTTTTGACAATTTTACCTATTGTGTCTGTTTTGTTCACGCATCGTTGTAAATATGACAGAATTTGATGAGACTGTCATACACGTGAGAGGTTAAGCGCTATAAAACCAGGTTCAATCCACCATTTTCAAAACTTGCAAATACCAGTACTGAGTCAGATATATGACAGTTGTTATCTATTCGTTTGGTGTGTTTTATCATTTGATTTTACCAATTAATAAGGGACTTTCTGTTTGGAATTTCCTCGGAGTTCAGTATTTTTGTGATTTTAATTCTTAGTAGTAATGTATGTAAATAAGCAGTTTTAAGACCATTCCTTCAATTCAAATTGTTTTTGGTAACATCTTACAAATTTCTCAATTATTTTTGGAAGCAAAACTAATCAAATAAGGGTTTAATAAACCATGCCGTAATCAAATAGCTGAGTATCAAAATGAATGTTCACATATATAACATTTCGCAAATTTTATAATGAACGCACAGAAATAATATATATCCGATATGCTCGCAACGCTCACATGGTAGACTTTTATTGGATAACAATGAAACGAACTTGTGACTTAGATAAATCATACTGTCCTCGTTCAGATTGATTTGACAAAATCTGTCCTGTACTTTTGAATCTCCTTTTTTTTTACAAATTAGACCGTTGGTTTTCTGTTTGAATGGTTTAACACTAGCAATGTTCTTGTTCCTATATAACGTGGTGTTCGCTGTGAGCCAAGGCTCCGTGTTTAAAGACTTACTTTGATCTATAATTGGTTTACTTTAAACAAATTATTACTTTGATGGAAAGTTGTCTCATTCGAACTCATGCACCATCTTCTTATATCTATATATAAATCTTTAAAATGTCCCCTTCTAAATAACTGCTTTCCAGTCCTCCAATTGAACGATCTAAATGTATGAATATAGAAAAGATATATACACATTTCTAACGTCAAAAGACATTTACATCTTATTTATTTGTGTTCTAAACATTTTTTTTTAAATACTCATTGAAGAAATGAATGTATAACCAGTGATACGGATTGTTATTTTGCACTAAGAAATGTTCGCGTATTTATACGGTCGGTTACTAGCCAAAACTCTGTGGCAAATCTCTGTGGCAACAATACATCGGTATGCCCTCACGGTCATCGCGATGTAAACACGATTATGTTCATAGAGATGTCGATTAACCAACGGGAAAAGTCTTTGATATCCAAAAAGAACTGTTTTTCTTCTCAATATCTTTTTCTATGTTAATAATAAATACATTTTCTGTTTGACAAGATTTTTGATTTTCGTTTTATCTGAAGTTGTCCAATTTATAGTCTTAGGCTACTCAGTTGGTATCTTCAAAGTTCGGGACATCAGCATTTGTACATTTTAATTTGTTTGGATTATTGATTATACCATTTGACTATTTATTGTAATTTGGAGCTGTATTGGATTGGATTGTTTGAATGAATGTTCCTTTTAAGAAATGATATTTTTGTCTATTTCGATATTACCAAAGTGGAAAGGCTATAGCAGTGTGACTAGTATATTATAATGTAATAGGTCCGTAGACGTATTTGCAATCGAATTCAAATTCCGCCATTGCATCATAACTTCAAATAGAATTATAAAAAATAAGATGTAGTATGATTGCCAATGAGACAACTGTCCACAAGAGACCAAAATAACACAGAAATTAACAACTATAGGTCACCGTACGGCCTTCAACAATGAGCAAAGTCCATACCACATAGTCAGCTATAAAAGGCCCGATAAGACAATGTTAAGCAATTCAAACGAGAAAACTAACGGCCTTATTTATTTAAAAAAAATGAACGAAAAACAAATATGTAACACATAAACAAACGATAACAACTGAATTACAGGCTCCTGACTTCGGACAGGCACACACATAAATAATGTGGCGGGGTTAAACATGTTAGTTAGTCGGTTAAAGCATGTGATTTAAAACATTAGACTGAACATATTATTAACACTTTCAACTATCAATAGGGTCAAGAAAATTTTTTGAAATGATAAGTTCATGTAAGTGTTAATTTTGTTACAGTTACAGTTACGAAATTTTAGTAATATTAATCCTAAAACATTAAACCGGTCATGATCTAAGTTTGTGAATGATGTTGGCAGTTTCTTGACATGCATTGTGCCGTGTCAACGTATTCAATGTATACTAGAAAACTATAGCAGTAATATTAGAAAAGTGTCGCACTCCTAATTTTTTAATATTAAAAAATCATCGCTATGATATAAGACAAATATCGCATTGATATTTTAAAATATAGCAGTATCGTTGACTTATAGGTGATTTTGGCGTAACAAACAATTAAATTCATCTCAATTGCATTCCACTGAATTTGCTACATGATATTTAAAGAAGGTGTACATCTACAAATGATAAATCGTGCATTTATGTTTCCTTTATTCAATTAATCAATGTTCTCGTTTAAATACACCTTGCTTGCTATTACATGAAATAACTCATGACAATTATACCCCAGACGTATGTCGTGTTGAAAGTCACCCTGTTTTAAGAAAAGAGTCATTACTTCATACCGAGATAGTTGCCTTTCTTCGTACAATTGCTAACATTCGTCTGAAATTTCTCACAATGCAACTCGTTGATATAAGACAATATCGCTCGTTGATATAAGAAAAGCTTTTATCGAATCGCTTCTTACATAGACTGTATATGGTGCACCATTTTTGTTAACCACAGCGGTTAAGAACAGATGGCCTGATTACCAATGAGACAACTCTCTATCCAAGTCACAATTTTTAAAATCAAATACAAGCAACAGTAGCATACGGCTGTTCAAAAGTCATAAATCGATTGAAAAAAAAAATCCTTGTTACAAACTAAAATCAATGGAAAAACATCAACAATAACTTGTATTAATCTAGTAAAGAACATAACTTTGAAGTTACTTGATATGTTTTCTCTAACTGGGTAGTTTTGTTTTGGCATGCCGGGGCCTGTTTAATTTTATACCAGTTATGGTGTTTGTTCATTGTTGAAAACAGTGGTCTATAGCTATTTAAACTCTTTGGAAGTTGCCTTGGTCATAGTGTTGCGTCTTCTTATACCTATAAAGTTTAAATTTGTTTGGTAATCATTATTGGTTTTATTTAGATTAAAAAACACATTTCGGGCCATTAAAAATGTGTAATTGAAAGAGATAATGTCACCCGAGAATGATTTAAATGTATTGGAAAACAAATATCAGGAAATGAATACTATAGCGTGAAGTAAAAACTATTTTGACAGCAACAGTTGGAAGGTTTTGAATTGGATACACTTTTTCAGTGTTACTTCCGTGTTTCACAGTCATTTCTTTAACGTGTAAGTTGTACAATTATTGATAATTTTATAATATATTGTTGTTCTAGTTTGCTTGCGTGCATGGAGAGATAATTTTAAAAATGGAAACGGTAGTTTGGCCTAGAATAAACCACATGCCTTTTACCTTGTTTTTCTAGTTTAGTGTGCAATTACTCTTATTGGTTAAGTGGTAGGTGTTTTCACGTTTTTTATATTTAAATATTAAGCAAAGTTTTTACTATCGGTCAGAAAAACCTGTCATGTTTATATTTCTTTTCCTCACAATCACTTTGATACTGCAGGCTATTGTATTGGTGTTTTTTTTCTCTTTTTTTGGGGTGGAGGGTATTTTTGTTTTTGCTTTGGCTTTTTTAAAATGACATTGATGTGTAGATTAAATAAGGGAATTGAATTGTATAATTAATTCCGAAATATAAAGATAGGCGGCAACAAGCGTTATGTTCGTTGATAATTTGTAACACTCCAAAACGTGTCTGATTCATTCAAACGTATCCGATTCCCACAAACGTATCCTATTCCCCAAAACGTGTCCGATTCCTCAAACGTATCCGCTTCCCCCAAACGTGTCCGATTCCCCTAAACGTGTCCTATTTACACAAACGTATCCGTAATACTCAAGTTTGCCCAAACGTGTTCGATTTCATAACCCAAAAACGTGTCCGATATTTTTTATTCGCCGAAACTGTTAAACGAAACAATAAATATTAATCGGTACCAGCTTTATAATTAAATACGCTAGACGCGCATTTCCTCTACATAAGAATTATCAGTGAAGCTCAGATCAAAACAGTTAAAAAGCCAAACAAGTACAAATTTGAAGAGCATAGAGGACCCAAAGTTCTAAAATGTTGTGCCAAATACGGCTAATGTCATCTATTCCTTGGATAAGAACATTCTTTTAGAAAAATTCAAAGATTTGTTATAGGAAATTTATAAAAATGACCATATAATAGATATTTATGTCAACAGCGAAGTGCTGACTACTGGTCTGGTGATACCCTCGGGGACAAACAGTCTACCATCAGTGGCATCGACGCAGTTGTGTAAATAGTTATCAAAGGTACCAGGATTATAATTGAATATGCCAGACGCACATTTTGTCTACAAACTGAAACTTTTTTCGAAACAGGCGTCTGGCGTATTGAATTATAATCCTGGTACCTTTGATAACTATAAGTTATAAAAAAACAAAAGAATTGTGTCAACTGGACCAGCTTTTATAGTATAAAAGCCCCTGAATTGGTATATGATTCACTTTTTGTTTGCTTTGGAAATTCCGTATATCGTCAAGTTATCGGAATTCCAAAAGGGTCTAACTGTGCACTACTTATTGCGGACCTGTTTCTACATTGTTATGACTAATGTTGACTTTAATATGTACACTAAAGAGGTGGTTCAGCCTGTTGAACTAACTTTAAAGAAAGCTAATACTAACAATAAACACTGCCCTTTCCTGGATCTTGATATATATATCTTTTATACCTAAATTTATGATAAAGATATGATTTTTCATTTCCAATTGTTAATTATCTATTTTAGATGGTGACGTTCCCTTGTCACCATCTTATGATTTTTATATATATATCAACTTGTTCAATGCGCTCTTTTATGTAACAACGTATTTGATTTTAAAGAAAGAAATTTGCATATTACTGAAAAATTATTACACCAGGGTTTTCGATATCACAAACTAGTCGAAATAATTACTAAATTTTATCATCGGTACAAGTCAACATTCAATATGTAGACATCTTATACGCTCAGCTATTTCACATCCAATCTTTTAAAGTTATTATTCTTAACAAAGCATAAACATGTCGACATTCACCTCAAAAAGCTTACCAAACCTTTAAAGAGACTTATGAAGAAGGAAATATAGTAACGATACAGTTGTTCGGTAAATAAATATGACAGATTTTGATTTTAATATTGATTCACTCATAGGGTCTATTGTAGACGAATCGTGCGTATGGCGTAAATCTGAATTTTAATCCTGGTATATATGATTAGTTTGTTTATTGGCATGATACGGGTTATGTTCTTCTCGTATATTTAATCACGATATGATTCTAAACCCCTGACAGCAGGGACTGTGCTTAATTTTCATATGATGAAGACATTATCTTTCAATCGGTTTAACTTAGGTCTTTAGTTGGCATGTCAGTTACTGCTTGTAGTCGTTTGAATCGGAGTCTCGTCAGACACTTGCAGAAACAAGAAGATCAAATAAGCCAGATTATTTAATTTCACTTTCAGATATACTGATGATGTTCTTTTCATTAACAAACCGAAATTTTCTAATTGAGTTCCAGTAATATATCCCCCAGCACAAGAAATTAAAGGAAAAACAACACGGCTTCCTCTGCCTCATGTTTGACATACACAGTCATCTCAGTACCAGAATCTATAACAAACGAGACGATTTTAATTTTGAAATTATAAATTTTCCCCAATTTTTCCAAAAAGATTCATCAGAAGGTACTTAGATAGTTATCAAAGGTACCAGGATTATTAGTTAGTACGCGAGACGCGCGTTTTGTCTTCATAAGACTCATCAGTGACGCTCATAACAAAATATTTATAAAGCCAAATGAGTACAAAGTTGAAGAGCATTGAGGAACCAAAATTCCAAAAAGTTGTGCCAAATACGGCTAAGGTAATCTATGCCTGGGATAAGAAAATCCTTAGTTTTCGAAAAATTCTAAGTTTTGTAAACCGGAAATTTATGAAAATGACCACATTATTGATATTCATGTCAACACCTAAGTTAGACCTTGTTGATAAAAAGTAAAATCACAAAAATTCTGAACTCAGAGGAAAATCAATTTGGAAAGTCCATAATCACATAGCAAAATCAAATAACAAAACGCATCAAAAACGAATGGACAAGAACTGTCAAATTCCTGACTTGGTACAGGCATTTTCAAATGTAGAAAATGGTGGATTAAACCTGGTTCTATAGCGCTAACCCTCTCACTTTAATAACAGTCTCATCAAATCCCGCTACATTTACATGATGCGTTAAATAAACAGTCACAATTAATAAAATAGTCAAAATATGGGTACATCAGTCATCATCGTATAACAATTTTAAAAAGAACAATTTAACAGGACACAAAAACATCTACTATCTACGAACACATGGATTGATATGAGTGTCTGACGTCAGAAAAATTATATACGTCACATAAATTTGTCGTTAAATGTGCATACAAACAATTTTAAAATGTACATAGGCAATGTACGCATACAGGGTTAAAAAAATCAAAAGTATGTAAGAATAAATCACAGAAATAGACCGAGATTCAAACTAGTCCAAAGTTATACATGTACATAGAATTTATGAGAATCCAAAAATGTTTTAAAAATCGTATCAGCTGCATAAATAATACATGATGGTCTTGATGCATAGATTCTGCTTACTGACGTTGCTTATCATCTTAACAGCGTGTTATATTGTTCTTTTATTTGTCTTTGTTCAATTATTTATTAAAGTCATTTCGTACCTTGGCAAAAACCATTTCGTACCCTGACCATTTCGTACCTTAACCATTTCGTACCTCACGGAAGATTTACATATATGTCATTTCGTACCTCATGGAAGATTTATAACTGTTTCAGATTTATGCCATTTCGTACCTCATAGAGATTGTATTATACTATTGTTCTCTGCTGTCTATTTATGTTTTCTATTATGTAATATATGTCGTTAATTTTGCCATAACATGTCTATGCTTTGCAATAAAGATTCATTCATTCATTAATATGAATTTTACTGTTTGATCTCTTAATGTTATATCCAGTTGACGTGGCTCGGTACTTATACATCTCGTCGATGGGTTTGTTTTATCTTTCATTTTTACTCGTGTTTTTTGTATATGCGACATTTGGTTCTCATAACGTGACTATGTACTTTAATATATCCCGTCTTTATGTTATTGTTCTATTATAAATCATTATGATATTGTTCTATTATAAATTCTAAAATACTTTGAACGACCAACGACAAAATTAGTATACTCGCGTAGTGGTATTTACCATATGTGGATTCTTAAAATTTCTAAAGAACTTAGTTCTGTGTAATTCTAAATCTTTGTCTGTTTCGGAAATTAATTCTAACATAAATTTTGATTTTTTAACCCTGTAGACTATCATTGCAAATGTGAAGTTGTATATTATTTGAATACACATTGAACGATAAAATTTCTTCCTATTTGACTTTTACTTTTTCTGACGTCAAACATGCGAAGCAGTGAATGAGCTTTTTTAATTTGGTCGATGCTTTTTGTGCTTTTTGTAAATGTAACTATATTTTGACTATTTTACCTATTATGTCTTTTTTTGTTCACATATCGTTGTAAATAAACTCATCATAGATACCAGGACTTGATTTTGTATATACGCCAGACGCGCGTTTTGTGTACAAAAGAATCATCAGTAACGTTCGAATCCAAAAAAAGTTAAAAAGATAAATATCACAAAATTTGATGTGACTGTCATACAAATGATAGGTTTAGCGCTATAAAACCAGGTTCTATCCACTATTTTCTACATTTCAGGAATATTACAGTTTTTGTTCTCCGTTTGATATGTTTAATCATTTGATTTTGGCAATTGATTATGGACTTTCCTTTTAATTTTCCTTGCAGTTCAGTATTGTTGAGATTTTACTTTTTTGTTAATTTATGTATCATTGTCATTTTGCTACGTTAATGTCGTTGCATATTCTGACATCGGACTCAAACTTCTTATTACTAAGTTTTACTGTGTGTATTGGTATGTGTTTTGGCTAGGGGTATAGGGGGATAGTTGGTTGAGATCACAAAAACTTGTTTTAACCCGCCGTTATTTTGTGTCTTTGTTAGTATTGAATGATTTTTAATTTTAGTTTATCTATATTTTTGGAGTTTAGTGTGACGTTTATTGTCATGAAATAAATACAGTACAAGTATATACAAGAACACTCAAGACAGAGAAATATATACCTAAAAATTTAAGTTACTCGTACATTTTGACACGTTGAACATGGAATAGCAACGGATAATTTAAATTAATTTAGTACAGTACACAAGAACAGCCTTATACAATTACGAAAAAAGGAAAAATCACAAAAATACCGAACTACTCCGAGGAAAATTAAAAACGTAAAGACCATTATTAAAGACAAAATCAAAGCTTAAACACATCAAACAAATAGAAAACAACTTTCATATTCCTGCATTGGTACAGGCATTTTCGTATGTAGAAAATGGTGGACAATACCTGGTGTTATAGCTAGCTAAACCTCTCACTTGTATGACAGTCGTACAAAATTCCGTAATATTGAAAACGACGAGGGAACAAAACAAATAGACAAAATAGGTAAAAATGTCAAAATTGAGGTACAGCAGTCAATTTTGTGTTATAATCTTAATCATTATGAAAACAAACAAATATGTAACAAAGAAACACAAAACGGCACATAGACAAAGCACATTAACAAGAGTACAAGAATTTACGATAGCACAATAACACAATTAGGGAATGTATAAGTACAGAGCCAAGTTCTATGTAACAAATACCACGACAAATTATACCTCTAGCTCCTAATCTTTCAACTCAGAAACTGGTGAAGTCTTAGTGACACATGTAAGATCTTGAAAAGCAAAAAAAATGGAAAATATACATCCCATGTGCAGGTGAAGTTGGTATAAAGCTACTAAGGTGGATGAAGTTGATAATTTCTTAATTAAAATCGTATCTTTTGTCAGATTTTGGTACTGAGATGACCGTGTATGTAAAGTTCGAGATATCAGTATATAAATGAGGCAGATGAAGTCGTGTCTGTTGTTTCTTTAATTTCTTGTTCTGAAAGATCTAGTTGTTGTCCATTCGTTTGTGTTTTGTCATTTGATTTGTTTTGATTTGCTTAAGAACTTATAGTTTTGAATTTTCCTCGGAGTTCAGTATTTTTGTGATTTTACTTTTTAAAACCCAATCAGAAAGGTTTTGGATTGTTAATGGAAAGGACATCATCAATATATTTGTATGTTAAATTGAATAACCTGGTTTCTTTGATCTTCCTGTTTTTGACAAGTCTCTGAAAGAACTCCGACACAGATAAATGTTTTTGTAGTTCCTTTTTTTCCTCTTATAGTTGATGTTTTTTCTTCGGTTTTAGTTTGTTACCCGGTTTTGTTTTCGCTCACCCGATTTGTGACTTTCGAACAGCGTTAAATTGCTGTTGGCTTTCATCAAAGAAACCATGATTTAAATTTTGTATTTGCGCTAGACGCGCATTTCGTCTACAAAAATCTCACTAGTGACACGCTTATAAAAAAGGTCAAATAAAGTAAGAATTTGTAGAGAATAGAGGACCAAATATTCGTAGACGTTTTACAACAAAACATGGCTAAAATAAAAAAAAAATCAGGAAAGACAACAACAAGTTGATGATGCCGCAGCCAAAATATTTAAGGAAGTTGTTGAGTAATTTATGAAAACGCATCTTATTGTATAGCTGACTTATATAAACGCTAAAACCAAATTAAGAATTGCTTATAATGTAGTTTCTAACAAAGATGTGAGGAAAAATATTCATATTGGAATAGACAGATGAATAGACGAAACCTGGAGGTATAATTATAAGCATTACACAGAGGACAAATTGTGGACAATTCCTTCTAACTCGTGTCACAAATCGTTTTCCTTAAGGTAGTAAAATGCTGTTGATAAATCGCCTAAGGTTATATTTCACTCGAATTTTTCTGTCTGAAACTCTGTTCAAAGCCAAAACTCATAAATCGATCAAAACCTGTATTAAATATTATGTTAAGGTTGTATCTTGACCTTTCTTACAGTTGTAAAAGAAAGTATTCTAATAGTAAGTTAAAATTATTTAATGTTGACCGTGGACGGTATAGACAGAGAGATATTATTTATCTCTTGTATGTCGATTGCCTTTAGTTCATTTTGTAGTTAGTTTGCTGTCCATAGAACAATACCCTATTGATGCATTATTACTATATACTCCGATCACAGAAGCAAAAGACCAGATCAGTTGATAAAGTTATGATATCGTATTAAACATTCAATTTTGATGTGATGGGTCATGCTAGAAATAGTAGCAATCCTAATTGTTTGCGTGGTAAAACATTGGATCTCTTATTGCAGTGATCTGTCCATTTATCTATATGAAAATAAGAAAACGTTGTACGAGTGCCAATTAGACAACTATCCATCCACATCACAATATAAAAAGGTTTACATCTATTGGTCAAAGTACGGCCTGTATTATGTAGTATTGGCTCACACCAAAAAGCAATAAAAGACCACATAATGAAATTTGTAAGACAATGTATACCCTACATATTCTTTTTTCATATATCGTGAAAGCAAAAAAGACCAAAATCAACTCTATAAAAATCTATAAATAACTCTACTGTTTTGCATTATATGTTTTATTCGTGTTATTCATCGACTGCTTTACGATTTCTTTTTAAAACACATCTTTTATCTAAAATAAAAAATATACAGTTTAGAAAATTAAATATCAAACATCTATAGACCATATATTTGTTAAATATTTATGTACAGTTTTTCTCTATCTCAAATAAAAGTGTTCATGCACTGTACGTCATATAAAATTATATTGTTTCGTCTATTTTACTGTCAATATTGATCTGATGGCATGTAGCATAAAACAAAAAGTTCATGCATTGTCATACCGAAAATTAAAACAAAAACGAGTATTTTCTTAATCTTAAAACTTTTTAAAAAAATCAAATGTTCATCAAATTAATTCTTTGCATTTCATTTCATCAAATCAAATAAGGAATTTTAAAGTAGCGCAGCTGATATTCTTGAAATGGAAAAGTACACACCTAACATTTTTCTTGCACACAAAAGGAAGATATTGTGTGCCGCATGGGAAGTCGTGCCATTTACCATCGGCTGTTATGAGCATAGCACAATTTTCATTTACATTTCCTGGCTCGCCAGATGCCCAGTGGAAATATTTAGTCGGAGCATAATCAACTGCATTGATCCAATGTTTCAAGTCTCCATCAGTAATACCAAGCCAAAAGTTTGACACGACTGGAGAATAAACATTCTAAATTCATGTTCAACTTATACAAATACCTTACTGTCTTCTCTTAAAAAGATACTCTTTGCCGCATAATTCTTTGTCTGAACAATGACTTCAATACTTTTTTTCCTTTGAGCACTGTATAAAGGATTTTCTGTTTAAATCTGTGTCTTTTGGTTTTTTTTTCTTTTTTGTTGCATCTATGTTATCTGTTATCCTTTATGTTGTTTGGTTTTGGTTGTACATAAATTTTTAACCATGTGTATTTAACCGTTTGTCTGTAACTATATATACTTAGCATTTTATCTGTGTCTATAATATATGTTTTCTTAACAAAAATATCTGTACTGTACTCACATCGAACGGCAATAAAGGACCCGAACATAACTAGTGTAGTGTAGTAAATTCCCTTGCTAGTATTGTATTTTTTTTTTATTCTAGATCATTTGTATGTTTTAGAGTATAGTTTGACATCCATTTTAACTAGTACACTTTTCTAATTAGGGACCAGCTGAGTTGCTCTTTGGTCGGGTAACCCGGTTGTTGTCTTTATGATAAATTTCCAATTTTCATTCTCAATTGTAATGAAAAATATTTTTGCTTTGATTATTTACTATTTATTGAGCTATCACTTTTTTCAAATATTTACCTTTGAACTGTGACTGTAACCAGTTATTTTCGTCTATATCATTAACGTTAACCAAAGACGAGCCTTCTTTCTTGCAAAATCTCTAAGGATAAGATAACAGATAAGTTTTATGCAACTGCACAACAACAGTGAGTCTTAACGTATATAACATAAGGAGTCTTATAACGTGGATTGAATCAATTATATGTAATCGTAAATTGAATAATTCAAAATCCTATGTGCACGTCTACAAATTATGTATAAAAATAAACTATGCAACTTAAATATTAAGGATCCAAGGTTTAAGAAATGTAACTATGTATGCGCACGTCTTTAAACAGGAGTAGTTTAGGGGTAGAGGGATATTCCTTAATTTGAAACGAATAACTAATATTAAAAAAATATACATACTATTCGCATTATCAAGCCCTATATATATATATATATATATATATATAGATGTGACTAAAGAAATGTACATTGTTTTATAAGACATATTAAATGTATTATGATAAAAACATTAAATTTAGTTTTCCTTCCTTTGTGTACACACCATGCTTGAAATATATAAAAACAAACGGAAAGAAATGTGAATTTGTTTTTAAATATTAATAAAACTAATAAGTGTAAAGGCAGCAATATAAATATAAATGAAACATACATACATGACCAAATAAGACCATGTTCATACTTGTTTCGGCTCATGAATGAAAATCACTCAAAATGTAAAAACAAAAAGTCACAAATAAATGGACTCCGAGGAAAATTAAAAAACGGAGAGTCCCTAATCTAAAGGCAAAAACATTAAAAAAAATAGACGTTAAGATTCATGAAGAGCATACCTCTGATTCAAACCATGTTTTCTTGTCTTGAACTAAATGATAACAATGATCCCGGAAAGGCTTCCAACCTTTTTTACATCCACCATTCCAAACAGTAAATTTCGCTATATATAAATACTTTTAAATAGTAAACAAGACGTAGTTTTGTATTCAATTTGATCTTACTTTTAACTATGTAATGTTGTACCTTTATTTATTTTCAAAGATGACCTATGCACATGTCATTATTATTTATGTAAAAAACGAACATGTATTGACTATATAAATATACATGATAAACCTTATTGATCATATGATATATTCTGAACGACTGAGTTGTATGAACCAGGACGACCTTGAAGCTTGTTAAGCTTGACGATGACTAGAATGAACGTTTTGATAGTCAGAGTGAATTATAAAGTTAACTTGTTTAGATTATACCTCATTTGTATCAAATAAAATATACATTGATTTATAGTTTGTATTAATGCAACCTGTGTGGCCGTTTTTTTTTAAAGGGAAACTTCGCAAAAAAATCAAAAATTGATATTATGTCCATTCTGTATAAAAAGGCTCAAATTTATAGATATTAAAGTTTTATTCCGCTAGATAAGAGATCAACATCGATTTTAAATTTTGAGTATCAATTTTCTACGCTCCGCCATTTTGTCATCTTCTAGGATTATAATCACGATATGTCTATAAAACACAAAGGACCAAAACTACAGTAACCGATGTAGTCGTAATTGCGTGTCGATATCTTGTCAATCGTACGATTGTTTTATCTGACTAACTATAAACTTGATACGGAAAATGTTCTTATTTTTTTTTAAATGACCATTATTATATATCTGTTATTTTTAAACTGTTAATATTGGAATTAGTTAAAAAGTCAAAGTTCAAAAATAAATAAGTGTTCCGTGAAAATTGTTTTCAAAAATCTAATTCGTTCATAATTCTTTAAAGTAATAAACTTATGAAAATATAAAAAATACCACCAAAAAAATAAAATTTGAAGAAATAAAAATCTATATACATATTTTTTCCGAGGGTTAATTTGGGAAAATGTAATTTGTCAATAGTAAAGGACAGACTGGAACATACCAAAAATATTGATTTAAAAAATGTACGCACTTGTCGATGTTGGCTTATACGCCTGGATAAAAAGTTACGGAACTATAGTGCAATTTAAAATATATGCATGTATCAGACTATATTGTATACCAAAAGAAGAAGAAGAAGAAGAAGAAGAAGAAGAAGAAGAAGAAGAAGAGAACCAGTTTGATTTAAATACAGGTCGATTTATATCTTGCTTTGGTTCATCGAAGTTATGAACATAGTAAAATCCCAGTTTTATATATCAATTAGATTGTTCTCGAATAAAGGAAGAAATTCGTCATCATCACAATTGTTCCGACATTCATGTAAAATATATGCAACTGGACGTACACTAATAATCCCAAAGGGATGTGAGTATTTTCTAGGAAAACTATTGAGTATTAAAGTTTCAAATCAATTTCGGGATTTATTTTCTTTCTTGCCGTGATATGATAGCAATTTAAAGAATAAACTGCTTGTTTGCTTGAGCGGTATTCTTGCCAGTTGAACAGCCTTATAAGTTACATTCAAAAATAGGGAAAGATGACATAAAATTCGTTGTCTTTTGTTTTTGAACATCGTTGGTCAAATAGATAGAGTATTATACGTTGTGAGACGAGGACTTTTTCAACAAATACTATAAATACAAGTGGAAGTTTTCGTTTTTTGCAATTTGAGAGTAAATGATGTATCAAACGCATGTAAAATGTGTCACTGGATATAAAAATCAATCTCAAAACCTATTTCCGTATGGAACTTCCCCTTTCAGTGACCTGCAAATTTAACAGATGATACACTTTATAAGATTTACATTGAATTGAATTGATAACGAAGGATTGCTGATGTTTAAAATATCTAATTTCTAATTCACTATAAAACCCCTCGTATAAAAAGTTTACTTTTATATAAAATTGCAAAAGAACTTGAGTAGTACTCACATTTAAGTCCAGTTTTCAAAGTGTCGACAGATTTTGTGAAAGCCAGGATGTGATTTTGTAGTTCTGCAATGTTTTTACGTTCTTGGTTTGTGTAACACGAATCAAGAGCATCGGCCGCCATTACAAACACCAACAAAATAAACAGCTTCATTCTTACAAAAACAAAGACGATCATTATATACACATGTAAATAAGTATTGCAACACCATTGTAATTAAAAACACACTCTTTATTTTTTTGTGATATAATTTGTTAAAATAGAACTTGTTAAACATTATTAAAATATCACCTGAGTTTAATCAATAAATATCGACTCGATAAGTTCTTATCTGCAAATGCAGCTACCGTACCCGTAAACAGCAAAACGGTTATCCGTTTGAATGGAGGCTGCGCACAAAGTTCTATTTCTTTGGCGTATAACGATCAACCATGATGTCAACAATCATATTAAGATTAATTTTGAAATGTCCGACATTGTAAAGTTCCACTAGAGTAAAAGTTGTAAAATGCATTTTTTTGTACACAAAACACTTCATTTTGTTATTAAATTTTTGGTTAGATAATTATTTTGTATTCAAACATTTTTTGTTCGCTTTAAGGCTAATGTTATCAAAAACTATGTTTCAATATTATTTTACAAATATTTAATCATCTAAAATAAGAGGCTGATTTTTCGAGTTTTAAAAAATCAATGCAATATTTTTTTTTGATGTGTATATTTAGTCATTGACTGCTGTCTGTCATATTTGTTTTTCATTTATTGTTTTATATGAGTGTCGTACAGCGACCTACAGTTGCTTACATCCACACCAATTTCAATGTCAATATTCAATAGAGTGTCAATTTTGAGTTTTCAACACAGCTACATTTGCAAAGGTACTATTTCTGTTAAAAAAAATGCAGTTCTGGAAATTTACTTTCAATATTTAGTACTATTTCTTTACTTTAAAACTATTGTTATATTTAGGTACTTGTATTTTACAGAACTTGATTTGTACTAAATATTTTGGTACAGAAATAATACAATATTCCATGTTTGAAAATGATATCTTCAAGAGATTTGAAATAGAAAAACTTTCCGTTTCTGTGTGTGTTGCGTTTCGGTGTTGTGTCGTTGTTCTCTTCTTATATTTAATGCGTTTCCCTCGGTTTTGGTTTGTTACCCCGATTTTGTTTTTTGTCCATGGATTTATGAGTTTTGCTCAGCGGTATACTACTGTTGGCTTTATTTATTCAAAATGCTGAAAATGTAACGGTAGTAACCTAAAATCTGTAGTACCCAAATTTCAAGTACAAATAAAGTACTGTAAAGTACAGGTACCTTAGTATTACAATAGTTTTAGAATAACAAAATAGTACTGAATATTAAAAGTAGATTTCCAGTACTACAAATTTTTACTACAGAAATAGTACCAATGCAAAAGCAGCTGTGTACACAGCAATTACATACATTTTCATAATTATGAATTATTATTTAAACTTACCTTATCACTTAAAGATGTTTGTATGTTCTGTGAAAGGTACGAGTGATTACATATAATACAGTTTATTTGCACATGCCGTAGTCATTAAAAAGAAATTTGATTTTACCGTAATATGAGACGACATTAGGTGTTATGTTTTAAAATGTATCTGTTTAAATAAGCAGAACACCTTTTTTTTTTATTTGCAAAATCAAATGTACAATAAATAACAATCAAAACAAAATCTCAAAACAGATACTGAATACAAGTTAAATGCTTACCCTCTATATAATTCCGGGCAATTTTCTTATTGAGATTTGTTTGCCTTTATATGGTTGCTTTCGTGTCGCTCAGTAATTGGTTTTGTCAATGTTTTGCTTGTCAACTGTTTTTTTATTGCTCATTAAAAACATCTTGCTTGTGCGTCGTATTTGTTCATGTTTGTGTTTTGGTATAGTTGTACTGTTAAGTATTTTCGCGAGTCCTTTCCTATGAATAATTGCTGTTTTTCTTGACATATAAACAAATGCTTATTTTGTTCAGTTTATTGAGTTTAATCAAAGTACGAAATGCAGCTCGATCTCTGCAATATACACATGCAATTTCGTAGTTTTGATAGACAAGACAGATATAAGTGCGAGTGTCATCGCTATTAATAAACACTAACTGGAATTCTTCAAATTAGTGTAGAAAATAGCAATGGTCCTGATCGTATGTTGTTCGGTGTGAGCTAAGGTTACGTGTTGAAGGTCGTACTTTACATATAATTGTTTACTTTTCAGTCGGAAACCAGGTTGAAATAGAACAAAAGAATCGAAGCTCTCTATTAGAGAAGGCGATAAACGTTTACAGTATTGTTTACTATAGTGACAAAAAAATTTAAAGTTAATAGAAACAAACAAAATTGCAATTTTCTTCTCAATTACGAGGTGTTTTATTTTAAAAACACCATTTGCATAAGTTTTCAATTTATCTAGTTCATAGTTAAGCAGAACAATTAGATATCAAGTCGACGACATGGGTATCTTTCAAGTTGGATGACAAAAATGCATAACCTCCGATTTTTTTTGAAAAAATTACCACGGACGGAAAACATATCAATCTATTAGTTCGGTAATTTTCGTGTCTGCCCTTCCATTATGTGACTGAAGAAAAAAATCCAAAAAATGGGTAAAAATCGTATCGAAAAGAGAAAATCGAGTCACCTTTTTATGTTAGGGCGTGTTTGAGTTGATTATTTTGTCTTGATATCGTACAAAGTAAGAATATTTCATACATCGTCTCGCTTCAGATTCTATCATTTTTATATATTAAAGCTACAGGTTGACGTTATAACACAAAAATCAAAGTTATAAAAGATGAAATATATGGGTCAAGTGAAATACCTATTTAATGAGTCACAAAAACAGAGAAGGTGTGTTCGAATAGCTATTTTTTTTACTGAAAGTACTTGACGACAGTCTTTCAAGTTGGATGATGAAAATGCATATCTTCGAAAAATTCTAATTTTTTGTGTGTGATAACTAGAGTTTAGAGTCTTCATACACTAACAAAATCTAGTCTGCCCTTCCACGAAATATTTAATTAGAATTTTTTTAAATGTTTATGATTTTTCGAAAATTCCACCTGACAACTGATCAGACACAAGTTTTAAGTTGAATCAATGCAGACAAGATTATTAACTGATGCTCATTATCTAGGTAATACATTTGTTTTTTTTTTTAAATACAACTGACATATAAGGATCGTAATGTTGCAATGTGGATAAATATATCGGTTTCCAAGAGCAAAATTGGTAGCGCGTCATCCCTTCAATGGCTTCCGTTTCTACGATTGTGAAAATGAACTGGCGTAATGGGGAGATAATTTTGACGAAGTAGGATCCTGACTGTTTTTACACATTGCAACTTGGGTGGGGAGTTGTCGCATTGGCACTCATACCACGTATTAAACAAAATAAACATGTACAATACTCACTAAAGAGTTTTCAAACTTGGGGCATGGAGATGAACATTCGGCCGGGTAAAACTTGGTTGTTTTGAAAAGTTTGTGTTTTGTTGTTGGTTTTAAAAGAGAACACCAAGATCAATATATGTCTTCCTCTTCCATTATGTATATTTCCAACAATAGTGTTAGGAAAATATCAGTATGTGTTTTCAAATTACTGATTGACCTCAGTGTGTAACTCGTAGTCCCTTGCACTTATTTTGAAATTGATAAAGAGAAGGATATGTATATATTAGAAATATAGTTTGAAGTAGTACGCATTTATTGCGTAGTTGTCAATCTTTTCTATTGGTACGTTTCTTGAAACATTTGGTTCTTATTGTTGAGGTTATAAATCATTCTGTTAGATAAAGACTTTTACACTGATAACATAATGACAATGTATACACCAAATTCAAGGTATATGTAATATATGTAAGCGTGTGTATAATCTCGTGTTCCTAATCAGAAAAGGACTAGAAGGATCTTACAAGCTAAAGGTTGGTAATGACCAATGAAACCGTTTCTTCCTTTTGAAGTACGAATGTATTTCACAAGTTTACTTTGTCGTCTACTTTTCTGATTAGCAGTGGACCATCTTTTGACCATAGCAGGTCAGGATTTTATATTATTTGAAGTTATTTGTGTACCTGTTAAAACTGTTCAATCATTCACACACGAATAGTTGTGGTTTTGTGTAAGATTTTGAAATATTTACATTATTATGTCAATGTACATGTATTATTTTTCACTGTCGTATTATTTCTGTATTCTTGTTATTGTTATAACACTGTTCCAACACAGTCATAAGAAAGAAGACTGAAATCGATGATAAGTACGTTTTATAACAACATCATGAATAGATAAAGGCAACCGTAGTATACCGCTGTTTCAAATTCATAAATCGATTGAGAAAAAAAACAAATCCGGGTCACAAACTAAAACTGAGGGAAACGCATCAAATATAAAAGAAGACATTCGACACCCAAAAAACAAAACATTAATATGTAAAACACACAGAAACGGACTATAACATAACAATGGCCGTTTTCCTGACTTAGTACTGAATTTTTAACTCACTAATTTTATAATGTTTGCGGTATTAGATTATTGAATACAAGAATTGTCGTCTTATCCATTTTACGGATCATGTCTTCATTCTATCTGGATGAGAAATATTATTTTATTAGCTATGGATTTCTTTCCTAGAAAAAAAATGTTTATTGACAAGATTACCTAAGAAATAAGTTTAAGGAACAATTGTTACTACCGGACTGAATTTACTATTGAAGATAAAGTCCTGGTTACTTGATTTAAGATTAAGCTTGTTGGCCTAAAAAAATACGAATAAATTCCTACTTTATGATTTTGTGACAAAAAAGAATCAAGAAAATTCAATAGAGTTATTTAACTTACAACCCACTATTTTTTGTGTTTGTTCCAAATGCAGGGAGTAGTTATCGGACCTGAATTAACAAATCTATAAAAAAAAAAAAAAAAAAAGACATCCTTGTTGCTGCAGAAGATAATTTCATGGTAAAATCTATCGAGTAAATTTAACCTTCATGGAAATAATTAATAATTTCTAAATGTATCATATAATTATCATCAGTATTTATTTAAAAGGCCAGCGATGGTTGGGTTACAAATAATTCAATTATAATAGTAAAAGAGAGCCGAAAGAGGTTCAAACTTTAAAATATTTTACAAACTGACAATATCGTGGCAAAAAAAGACAAAAAAAATAGAAAACTAAATACTAAGCAATACTAAGCAACACGAACCCTACCAATAATCGGGGTGATATTAGGTGTTCATCATTTAGTCCCCATTCAGTTGCTCATGAAGGTACAAACTAATTGATAAGTCTTACAAGTTAAGTCGCATTCCGGGATATGTGACACTCGCCACTGTGGATGTCTTTCTTGCTATCCAAGATTTTACTGTATGAATATAATTCTATTATTTTTCAGAGGATGATGTTCAGCTATATTGTTCTGATTCTTCTTTTATCTGAAGGTAAGACACACTAGTTATATCCATCAAATCGTCTTTAATATTTATATGATTGTTGATTAAAAGTAATTATCCCTACCCTTTAAGTTAGGCGGTAAGTTATCATGACAAACGGTCCCTTTCGCTTAAAAGTCAAGTTTTTGAAACAAAAACCATATTCTTAAAAAATAATTTTCGTGTGCAGACGTTGGGTAAGTGGAAATTATTCTGTAAACATTTGTACCTTGTTTTTTGTTTGCTGAGACATATAAGGGTTCGTGTCTGGTGTTTTCATTTAAAATCAAAAGATTAGTACCTTTTATGAGATTTCTACGCACCACAATAATAACATTAACACGAGTAAAACAGCACGAAGCGATAATATTGAAAAGAATACTTTTAATATAGAGCAAATAAAAGAATCTCACTTATTTTGAAATCAATATTGGTGGTGCGCTTGTTCGGAACGCTCACTAGAATCCATTGCTTTAATAAAATATGAGTAAACAAAAGATATACATTAGCTTTTAATCAGGTACCTAAGACGTGGCGTTTCGTTTACACATTGCCCAACAGAGACGCAATACTTATTGAAATCCAAAATTAAATACTCGAAAAGCTATGAGACAATTAACCAAAATGTGTTAAATCCTACTATAATCCTAGTAATTTTGATAACTACTTTAGCATCATCACAAATAACAATTTTGCATTTTACAAAAACAAAAAGGAGGGTAAAAGTTTGCTTAGCTGTTCTAACAACAGAACTTTACAAACTTTTTAGTAGTTGTTTAATTTTTATAGTGATTAAGATTGAAAAATAATATGATGACTTCTGTAACTAACTTTGACTATTTTACATTTGATGTCTGTTTGTTTTGTTCATACATTCTTGTCAATTAATGAGATTGTATGCGACTGTCATACAATTTACGAACTGCACTTTAAAAGTCAGGGTTATGAATGTAGTTTTCCACTCGATTGATGTGTTTGAGCTTTTGATATTGCCATTTGATATTAAAGGTGCTTTTTTATTTTCCTCGGAGTTGTTTTTTGTCATTTAGCTTCTCTTTCATGTCTATTATAATACAGATTACAGCTTTCTGATATCTAATGGCTAGATATCCATATATGGACATGTGTGTTTGGTACTTTATATTTCATAGATTTACTCTACAATTTGCTGTTATTAATCACATAAATACTTTTTCAGCCGCTGCAAGTTATAAAAGGGTTTGTTATTTTACAAACTGGGCCCAATACCGTAGTGGAATCGGAAAGTACAAGGCCAATAATGTAGATCCGTTTCTATGCACGCACGTGATTTATGCCTTTGCCAAGTTGGAATCAAATTACATCAAACCATATGAATGGAATGATATCAGTGTATGGGGTAAGTTTATAAGGTAGAGTCAATAGTGCATATGGCAAAATTCATTCGTATATGGGGTAATTCCATCAGTTAACGAATTAAGTACTTGATTACGAACATGTGTTCTCAGAACATTTATATATATATAACTTATTGCATTGCATATATTTATATATATTGGATAAAAAAAGTTTTGGTTGGTAAAACGTTTGGTATGTCCATTACTTCTTTTATAGAATTAGATGTTGTCGGTTTTTTTCTATATTAAAAGAACGTGTTTTTCTATGTTGTGATGTTATGCTATTGTTTCAGAAAAAGGGAGAAGGTTTGGATCCATTAAAACGTTTAATCCCGCTGCAAATGTTTGCACCTGTCCCAAGTCAGGAATCTGATTACAGTAGTTGTCGTTTGTTTATGTAATATATACGTGTTTCTCGTTTCTCGTTTTCTTTATATAGATTAGACCGTTGGTTTTCCCGTTTGAATGGTTTTACACTAGTAATTTTGGGGCTCTTTATAGCTTGTTGTTCGGTGTGAGCCAAGGCTCCGTGTTGAAGGCCGTACTTTAACCTATGATGGTTTACTTTTTAAATTGTTACTTGGATGGAAAGTTGTCTCATTGGCACTCACACCACATCTTCCTATATCTATTGTTTATCAAAACCAGTCGTTATCTTACAGTCAATCAAACAATTAACATTTTCTTATTCATTTGTTTTTAAAAGTTTGTTTTGAAAACTTTTAGAACACACACTAAGTTGAAAACGGTGATTATTCATACATATCCATTTCAGGAAAAGGTCAGTTTGATATGATGCATGATGTAAGAAGTAAAAATCCTGACTTAAAACTACTGTTAGCTGTTGGAGGGTGGAATCATGGGACTAAACCATTTACAAGAATCGTGGCAAACCAATCAAACATGGATGCATTTGCTACAAATTCAATAAAATTCCTTAGACAGAACGGTTTTGATGGTCTTGACTTAGATTGGGAATATCCTGCCAATAGAGGAAGCCCTCCTGAGGACAAAGAGAGATTTACTTCCCTTGTTAAGGTACAAATAATAAATAAAGCACAAAGAAAATGCATCTTCTGTTCAATATTTACAAGTAGAAAAGTTCAATTTGAAGAATGAAAAAAAGGTTTTTTTTTATTTAACTAAACATGTTTCTTTATTTCAAAATAAATTGATAGTAGACTTTCAAATAAGTAAATGTGAGTAGCTTAATCTTGTACCAATCTCTATTAATGAAAGAAAATATTTTTTGACAGACATTACGAACAAAATATGACAATGAAGATTTGAGAACTGGTAGTTCTCGTCTGTTGCTAACAGCAGCTGTGGCAGCCAGTAAACCGGAAATAGAGAGTGCGTACGAAATCAGCAAAATAGCAGAGTAAAGTTTTAATTTGTTTTAATTATTTATGATGAAGATTCATGTCTTTTACTGTTGAATTAAATTTTTTATATATAATTTTTTCAATTTTAAGACAATATTATCTATTATATATTATTGGTAAATTATATTTTATGGATATACCTGAAGTAATGGTTTTATTTATAGACTGAAGACGTTTTTAGTTAACACATATTTTGTTTGCAAAATATCGGGAAAAGGGTAACAGAAGGTTTTCTTCGAAGATCAATATAAATCAACAGAATTTCAAAGTTTGCAAATATTTAAGAAATTTCTTTTGTGTCATAATGGATTTTATTGTTATCTTTTTCAACATACAGATCACAAATGTGTATCTCCTGAATAAAATTAAATTTCACACGTAACAATTGCTTTATCAATTTTTTTCTTCTTCAGGAATTTGGACTTTATAAATCTAATGGCGTTTGATATGAATAGTGATTTTTATAATGGTACACAATGTAATACTCCACTTTACAAATCACTAACTCCATACGAGGCTAATAATGTTGTAAGTAATAATAAATAGTACAAAGTAATAATAAATAGTTCAAAGTTATAATAAATAGTACAAAGTAATAATAAATAGTACAAAGTACAAAGTAATAATAAATAGTACAAAGTACAAAGTAATAATAAATAGTACAAATTAATAATAAATAGTACATAAAGTAATAATAAATAGTACAAAGTAATAATAAATAGTACAAAGTACAAAGTAATAATAAATAGTACAAATTAATAATAAATAGTACACAAAGTAATAATAAATAGTACAAAGTAGAATAATGAACTGAAACGAAAATTCAAAACCGAAAATTCCTTATCAAATGTCAAAATCAAAAGCTCACACACATCAAACGAATGGAAAACAACTGTCATACTCCTAATTCCTGTTGCACTTGAGTGTGTTTTCCCTCTAATAGTTGATATGTTTCACTCGATTTAAGTTTGTAGCCCGGATTTGTTTCCTCTCAATCGATTTGTGATTTTTGAACAGCGGTATACCACTGTTGCCTTTATTTATACTCCTGACTTGATACAAACATGTACAAAACAGTGTTTACCTAATTAATCAATAATGTTTTAGAAGTTAAAGAAATACAACTCTGACTCTTAACCATGATAATAGTTATGTCATGTTTATTGGTAAACCGGATAACAAAGCGGATATTATAATCGAATTTATATGATAATGCTGTCTATGGAGGTCGAAAATATATATACGATGCAAGTTTACTTCTTGGACCTTTTATTAAACGTATTATTAAAAGTTATCCGTTTGACACTATAGTTAAATAATTGAATATCGGCTTTTTGGCCCTTACATTAATATTATTATCAGCAGTTCAACATTACAAAATATATTGCAATACAGTTTAGAAAGCGCAAGTTCATGCTTTTCTCATATACTATTTGATATTTAGTCTAAAAAGCATGATGCATTTATTAACTGCCAATTGTTTGTTTGCTTCTCTCAAACCAGAAGCCTGGAGTGGAAGACATGGTTTGCTGTCTGTCATATTGTTTATATTGTATTGTTTATTCATAAATCAGATTTTTGGTTTACTTAATATGCGGCATGTGTTTTACTATTGTTTGTAGTGTTTTCATTGCTCCATTTATTTAAAACTCTATACCTGATTTTACAACGTATTAAGGATGACACTGGTTTTTTTAAGGATTTTGCTGTTAAAATGTGGTTGAATAGCGGCACTCCAAAAGAGAAACTTATAATGGGTATGGCATCATATGGAAGGTCTTTCATATTGAATAATACATCTGAGACAGGATTGGGTGCTCCTACTTCCGGTCAGGGTACTGCGGGTTCAACCACTAAAGAAAAGGGGTTCTTGTCATACTATGAGGTAAGTTTGATATGATAAAGAGATAAAAGATATAATTTTTTTGTCATTGTCATTGTCATGTATTTTATCTCGGGTTTCATGTAAATTTATTCTTAATTTATCGTGGTTTATCACCAGCCCAGTAGTCAGCACTTCTGTGTTGACATGAATTATCCTCGATATGGTTATAATTCTAAATTAACAGTTAATAACACTTGACATTTTGAACTACTAAGACTTTTTAACCTCAGTGATATATAACCTAAAATGTATTTTGCAAAATGTTTAGGAATTTTTTGTCCGAAATGCTCTTAAACTTCGTACTTTGTTTGTTGCTTTTTCTTACTTTTTTTAAATGCGAGTCTGGCGCAAATGCAAAATTTCAATCCTGGTTTCTATGGTGAGTTTATTTACATATGAATTCTAACATTTTTTTCTTCCCATATTCCTGTTGAGGTCAATGTAATGAACTGATAACGCTAATCCTTATATCTATAGTCTATATGCCTGTTGTGTCACGGTTTATCCTATGTATCTTTGTAGTATCTTTACAGTAGGGAGAATTGGTTTGTATGGTCTAATGTGCGATTGATTCTTAATGTATTACTTACAACATAAAGGATCAATGCCCTAGGGTGATAAAGTATTCTGTGGATAATTTATTATGACTTCAGATATTGTTTCAATCTAATCAACATTCAAAGGCAATCAATAATTATTTATTATCATTCTTTGACAACTAGATCTGTTATGACATTATGTATCAGAATTGGACAGAGATTTGGCTAGATGAACAGAAAGTACCATTCGCCTATCATGATAACCAGTGGATCTCATTCGAAACTCCGAAAAGTATTGCCATTAAAGTAAGTACTTATGTCAGGAAAAGATAACTTTTATATTCCAACAATAATTATAAACTTTCTATTAAATATTGAAATTGATATAAGATAATAAGGCTCAGAAGGTCTGAAATACATTTTCGAACACTCCCTTTACATTAACGATAATCGTCTCTGAAACTATTTGGCAAATTTGAACCAAACTTGGTCATAGTCATCATTCACATCTGTCAGTGACTTTCATGTGTACAGTATTACAATCAATTAGACAGTTGAATATGTTTTATATACATGTACAAACATTTGTATGATTGCCAATGAGATCAATCTCCATCAGATACCAAATGACGTAGAAATTAGAAAATATAGGTCATCGTACGACCTTCAACGATGAATAAACCCGAAACCGCATAGTATAGCCAGTTATAAAAGGCCCCGAAATGGCAAATGTATTACAATTCAAATAAGAAAGCTAACGATCTGATAAAACAATCAGCTAAAAACAAATATGATATACACAAACAAACGACAACTACTGAATTACAGTAGTAGACTGAATGTGGTGGAAAACGTTTACAGGCACCAAAACCTCCCTTAATCTGGAAAAAATATAGATACAAAATACGAAATACACTTAGCACATACGCTGTGTTATCTCAGTTACTTAAATTGAGTTCAAAGCAAATAACAACGCATAAAGTAATTATGTAATCATGTTTTTATTCTTTTGTCGGGTTGGTGTCTCTTTGACACATTCCCCATATCCATGGGGGTTTTTTAACTAAGAAGAGGAAAGCAATCAGTGCACATCCAACGTTCAATGGATTTAGTGTAAAGACGTCTTTAATAAATTCAACAAATTAAGACTGTTTTACTTAGAACAGAAACTGACAATTCAATAACTTTAATCAAATTCTGACAGTTATATTCTAGAAGACTTTATCCAGTATAGTCGTTTAACAAGGAGTACTTAAAATTTAAACTTTATAATTGTTTTTTTTTCCTAACAGACAAAATACATTATAGACAATGGTTTAGGAGGAGGTATGATGTGGGCATTAGATTTAGATGATTTCCACGGTGTGTGTGGCCAAGGCAAAAACCCTTTAATGAAAACAATGAAGGATGTTTTCAGTGGTAAACCAGGACTTGATTTTGTACCGACTGCACTACCTGTAGTTGTTGGGTAATATCATCAGGTAATTAGCTGTATATCTTAAGTTTTACAGCAGTGGAACATCAAAAGTCCACCAATATAGATTGCTTTAGCGTATTTAAAAGCCTTTTTGTAACTCGATCTATAATTTATTTTACATGTTCATCCAAACCACTCTAACTATTTCAAAATAGAACACGTCACTGTTTTTTATATCCTATGGTGTGTATTGTTAATGAAATATGTTCGTTGTTGTCTCGCAGTTTGCATGTTGTGTCGACTATTATGGTATTTGTGTGTGCGTTTCTCTGTTATAAATGTTTTTACTGTTTTTTTCTCAATCGATTTATGACTTTTGAACACCTGTATACTACTGTTGCCTTTATTTGACAATGTGTTATTCAAACGTTAATCACTCTTTCTCTTCATTTAAAAATGTTCCTGCATCTTTAAAGCATAGTATCTTTTTATAATTTAAACATTACTACATTGAACATACCATTAAGTGTTATACAAAAATATATACCTGTAATAGTAATTATATTTGACTTTTTTTTTCTTTATTGTAGACGTGATATCATTAATACGAGGGAGATACATATCGTGAATGTGACACATTGTATATATTAAATACTATAAATCAATAAATCAAAGAAGGATCTTAGTTTGTAATTGATAAATTGATAAATAAGATTTTGGTGACTGCAATACAAAGCCAGAATGCACGTAGTTTTGTGCTAAGACAAAGCAGATTAGCAAAGACAAAATACATTACCATAGCAAAATAACACTATGATAAAAAGACAATTACTTACTCAAAAGGACAGATTTTAGAAATAAAAGCAACAATATACAAAATTAACGCTAATTATATAATAATGTTGTGTTTAACATTGACTATGCGAAAATAGTAGCCAGGGTGAGAGACAATAGTGCACGACCCGAAGGGGAGTGCACTATTGTCTCAAACCCTGGCTACTATTTTCCATAGTCAATGTTAAACACAACATTAATATCATTATTATACTGACTGTGTACTATTTTGAATAGTGACAATAGTGTATTTCAATGTAAAAAAATGCTTTTTATGTAATCTTATCAACATATATTTGCTCTCTTAAAAAGACTTTGACTTTGTCTTTATAGCTGCAAGAAAGATTATCAAAGGGATGGATTCAATAGTATGTTTTGAGGTGAAATGATTGTTTTTAACTCTGTATCTGAATATAAATCATTACTGACATACAATAGAATACTGGTTGGCCTGGTGCTAGAAGTTGTGTTAAACTTGCTATAAGGTTCCAGCGGTTTGCTCATTGTTGAAAGCTTAAACTCATGTTCACTTCAAGATGAAGAAGTACAATTAAAGCATTATGTCCTAGATTTGTCTCTGTATTATTTTGGATTTTTCTCAAGAAGGTGTACTCCAAACCTCTTCCATATCATTTATTAACCTTCTTCACAGTACTCTATAACTTAAAAAAAACAAGTAATAGTAACAGTAAATGTCATTTATTACAATTTATCTGTAACAAATGACTATTTTTGTTTCAATAGCAGTGAACATATGTTAACACATATAAAATGAAGTTTTAACAGAAACTAAGTCTCTTAAATGTCCTTATAATTCAAATAATATCTACTACAATGTATTTTCCATCATTGTTCAAATTCAATTATTGTAATAGTTGATATTAACAGTACAATTTGAAATATTCATCAATGGCATCATCTTCATTTGCTTTGGGGCACTAATTTGGTGGTCAGAATTCTCGACTGATTGGCAATAGTCCACCAAAACATCATCAGGTAGTCCCAAAAAGTCAATGATATTTGGATCATATGGTGCAGTTTCAACTGAAATAATTTAAATAAAATCAGCTTTTGAGTGTGAACAAAGTACCGATACTATTAGGTAACAAATTATTCTAGTTGAACATAACAAAGTTGCACAAATAGTTCTTGGCCATATTTACACATATAGCGGTACATCATTTGTACTATCAAAAACAAGTAAAAGCGTACTTTCATTTTTAAAATGTATTGAAGAATGTTGAGACATAAATGTATTTACATGTGTTAAATATGCAATTAATTCACCTGAATGCCATTTTGTTCATGGACTCCTTTATATGTAACGGGACATGTAGGAGAGTGACTTTAAGGAAGATCTCATTGTTGAAGACTATGTGACAAACCTTTTGTCATTTATTTCATGTTTTGACCCAAAATATATGTTGAATAGTTTATACTATTTCAATAGTACCTGAATACAAAAAGAAAACATACCTTGTCTCTTACTATTTCTAACAGCAGAAACAGTCTATATTACTGGTAGAGGTATTGGCTGTTCATTCTCATCCGACGTGAAGGTAGAAACAGTCTTTTCCTGGGACAAGCTAACTGTAATAAAAAGAATTAAGTTTGTTTTTACACTATCTTGCATGTAAGGAGAACTATTTATATATTATATAGACTATATGTACAAAAGGACTTAGGAGCCATATATGAACAGTTGTCTTATCAGTATCTTAAAACAGTACAACCCAAGTTTAGTGGCAAATATTAGAATACAATTATCGATGTGATTTTATTGTGCTATAATATTTGAGGGGAGTCAATGCAACAATGTAGTGTGCTATATTTCATGGTACCGACAAGACGATAAATACATGCATTTCTCCTAGGTTATTTTTTCTTTGCATTTCTTTGATTATTTTGTTTAATTTGATAGTTTACATGATTATACTTACTAGTTACACTCCTACTTTCTGTCTGTTGTAATGTTCCATAGGTACATTTACTTAATGCATCAGACATACTCTTTTTCTGTTTATCTGAAATGTATTTATAAAAAAACAATGAAAGCATTTTATATATGAGTTCAGAAAATGATTGACAGACAATAAAATTAATTTATAAACATGCACAATAAAATAAAGAAATGTACAAGTAAAGTCATTAGAATAAAGAATATATTAATATTGAACTCAGTCATTTCACACATAAATAAAACCCAATACCTTTTTGAGATTTTACATAAAAATTTTGGATAAACTCAATTATGATATTAAAAGCAAAAATATTCTTACAATATTGGTGTAATTCAATGTATATTTTTGTTATTATATGTACAAATGATGTACTGCATAAGATATATAGATATCATTTAATTTCCGATGGAACGTGTCTTCTGATTGGCTGACGTTATTTTGTTTTCAGCCCATAGACATAATATAGTCATGTCACCGTGACGTCATCAACCTTTTTACATGGTTTTCTACGGTTTGAAATGAAATTTAGAATTAAATTATAAGAAATGACTGTAATATACCACATTTTTATGTTATTTCTTCATAGATAGAAAAAATATTACAGTCATTCCTTAAATAACTGTATTAAAATTTTAGCAATTGCACAATGAATATTAAATATTTGTGTATAGCATTTACCTGAAGTATCATAACAATAGCTTGATAAAGATGCCTCATTTCTGTGTCCACTGATAGTCTTGATGTGACGGGATTGGAAGCCACTATAGTCCAGCAAGGTTATGCATGTTGACCGGATACAGTGGTTGGTGTATTCTCTAAATAATTTTGCGGACTTCGACAAATTCTTCATAAACACTTTCATGGTGTTCTGTCCAATTGGTTCATTTCTGAACCACATATCATCTTGTTCACTGAATGAATTCTTTGGATGCAAGAATAATCTGTTGCTTGCATTATTGTGTTTCTTTAGATATTTAACAACAGACTTAATAGGACATCTATCTGTGCCAGTAGCATACGACCTTCTGCTGTTGTGTTTTTTTATTTTGGTCGGGTTGTTGTCTCTTCAGTCTTTGACACATTCACCATTTTCATTCTCAATTTTATCATTCCCCCTGAACCCTCTGGCTCATTTGTAGTACCTTGGTGGTTTTTTGTTAGTTCTGTTGTATGTTTACGGACATACATCTGCCCTTGTTGATCCGAGTCAACTTTAAATTCATCAACCTTCAATTGTGAGAGATTTTCTTGACCCCTTCTGCAGAAATATAAGATTGTCTCAAATATAGTTTTATTTAGGAGGCCCTGAGGAGTTGACGTGTTAAAAACTAGTGGGTGTTCATAAAGCATTCTCAAATCCTCTAGTGAGATAGCCTCATGGTGGGTGACAGTTCCTTTTCCCTCTTCTCTCGTTTTCCTGAGTAGGGAAGTAAAGTTGTCGTTTGCTCGGGTAAATTCGGGGTCGGTTATGATGTCAAAAAAACTGTCGTTCTCCTTCAGATATCTATTTATGCTCTGTCGTATGGCTAGAAGAGTATTTTTCTTGTAATATTCTTGACTTTTATTTCGGATGTTGGCATAAAAATCTTGCAATAAATTTGCGATTTCATCTTTTGTGGCTTCCAAAATGTCAATTTCCATACCTCTTTCAACAATGAAATCTGACAAAACTTTAACAGCAAAATGTGTTTGTTGACCAGTTTTCTTGGACTTAAAGTTCTCTTTTCTAAATGTTGTAGGGTCGTCTTGACCAAACCGCGACATCTTGTTTGTTTTGTTTTTTTGCAGACGACAGTATAGTCAATAAGCGACTTTAATTAGTGGTTTATAACATCGTTATTTTAAGCGCACATATGATCAGGCTAATAAGCCCAGCCCACTTGTCTATCAATGCGACTAAGCTCCACCTTCCCTCGTGAAATAAAACAATGATTGACGTTAAAATCAATAGTCTATTGCAACAGCAAGACATACTATTTTCGCATAGTGCAGTTAACGCTATATATTTCTTTTAAAAACTATGCAAAAATAGAGTAATTAAACTATAGAAGGACATTCTTACAGAAAGTATAATAATGCTACATAGAACACCTTACAAATATGGGGACGACCACAGGTGCTACATCGAAAACCTTTCAAATATGGAGATGACCACAGATACTCCACAACGTCAGGAAAATATGTCGGGATTTTTGGTTCTTCTTCAGATATAGTTTCAACTTCATGTCATTGAAAATTACGATATTTTGAATTATAAGTTAGAAATAGTGTGGAATGTTTGGTTATGTGATTTGCAGTATGTGTTGGCTTGATGGTTAGCGATAAACGACTAAATAATTGAATCAACCTGGTGTTTACCTTTGATGTTACACTACTGTTATTTTTCCTATTACCGATTGTAAAATTTTGACTGAGTGTTAATTCAAATGGTGGATGGTGCATGTATGGCAAAAGACGGTTACCCTGTTGAGACACAAGGTATCGCTCTCTTTGGATTTAATGTAATTTCCTCCGTTTTTGGGTTTTATTTTTTACTTTTCTCTCAATAATCTAGTTACGAGATTTGAACGTCAGTAAAAGAGAGGCGAAAGATACCAGAGGGACAGTCAAACTTATAGATCGTAAATAAACTGAAAACGAAATGGATTAAAAAGAAGAAAACACACAGACAGATAATAGAACAACAACGCACAACATACAAAGACCAAACACAAAGCAACACGAACCCCACCCAAACCTGGGGGAGATCTCAGGTGCTCTGGAAGGGTAAAAAGATCTTGCTCCACATGTTTTACCCGTGATGTTGCTAATGTTATTCAAAAACCGGTAAATAGTCTAATTCGGTAGGTCAAATTCGCGAAAAAGGACGGGAATTGTAATTACGACATAAGGAACATATCCGAAATCATGTTTGAAACGGTTATTCCATAACTGTCAACCAACTCATGATGGCGTCCGTAAAATTTACGAAGGAATGATTTCAACTTCACCATTAGGAACTTTTGATCTGATAGCCTCCTTGTGAGCCGCAACCTCTTAATATTGATTTCTAGTTGTAATTTGTTGTATGAGTATCCATGTATGTTGGCGTTTGCTTTTGTTGCATTCCAAAGATCATGTTGTTCTTTTGTTTCCTTTTATAGTTTGTGTGTTTCCCTCAGTTTTAGTTTGTAACCCGAATTTATTTCTCTCGATCTTCTTTTTTTATAAGAGAAAATAAAGCATTCACTACTCCTGCGTTAAATGTATGATATAAATCGGACCTTAATATTTTGTTAATGATATGAATTTTTTGGCATAGATCACCTTAGCCGTATTTGGCACAACTTTTAGAAATTTTGGATTCTCAATGCTCTTCAACCTTGTACTGGTTTGGCTTTTTAAATATTTTGATATGAGCGTCACTGATGAGTCTTGTGTAGACGAAACGCGCGTCTGGCGTACTAAATTATAATCCTGGTACCTTTGATAACTAATTAAGATAAATAATTTTTAATAAGATGTAAACAGAAAAAAACAAAAGTTATAATGACCAAACTGTTTAATTAAAACATTTAGAAAATTGTTCATCTGTACACGACATTGTTATTGTATAACGACATCTATTAGCGATATCAGGGCTATGGGAAGACTAACGAAGACGTGTTCCTTCTATGGGAAGACTAACGAAGACGTGTTCCTTCTATGCGAAGACTAACGAAGACGTATTCCTTCTATGGGAAGACTAACGAAGACGTGTTCCTTCTATGGGAAGACTAACGAAGACGTATTCCTTCTATGGGAAGACTAACGAAGACGTGTTCCTTCTATTTTCCGTTTATTCAACAGTCAATATGTCCACTGCCTCTTTAAACTAAACATAAAATCTCTCAAAGTGCAGCTGTAAATCAATTATAGTTTAATGAAGAATAGGTATAGAATTGATCCAAATGATATTGAAAAAGAAAATCACAAAAATAATAAACTCCAAGGAAAATTCAAAACGAAAAATCCCTTATCAAATACATCGTATGAATATCTTTGGTCATAACTGAGTCAGATGTAAAGTCTGTTTGTGTTTTCGGATACAAGAACAGTTCTCGTCACCGTCTTCTTTTCGCGAAAGCAAACATTGACCAATATTACATAGCATAGATAAAAACAGCAGTCCTGCCAAACCAAAAATAATATATTTGTTGTCCAAATCTTTCACTAAATCTGAAATTTAAAAAAAAAATCAAAAATACAATGTTTTTTAAGTTTGTTAAATCAATTCAATATTTTATTTACGTCTCGCCTTATGTATAACATTACACAATAAATCTATAAAAGATACATTTTGTATAAAGAAACCAATCTGCACATATTAAGAGAGACGATTACAACTAAAACAAAATGTATGTACATTATGAATATGAAATATGAAGAGTAAAAGTATACAACATAATTATTCTTCTATTATTTACAATATAAAACTTCTCGGCGTCTTCGGACGCAAGAAATTATTAAACGTGTTGTTTTCATTTTTTACATCACTGTGTCGATACCTCTGCTGGTCATCAGTCCCAGGTGCTATCATCAACTTAGTAGTCCGTACTTCGGTGCTGACATGATTTAACAAACTTTAATTGTTGTCTGCTCTATGGTCGGGTTGTTGTTGCTTTGAACATCCACCATTTTCTACATAAGAAAATACCTGTACCATGTCAGGAATATGACAGTTGTTATCCATTCGTTTGATGTGTTTGAACTTTTGAATTTGCCATTAGATTTAGGACTTTCCTTTTTGAATTTTCCTCGGAGTTCAGTATTTTTGTGTTTTTACTTTTGACACATTCCCCATTTCCTTTCAAATTTTATTTACTAAAAATGTCCGTTTATAAATTTTGAAATTATTAAGAAACTTAGGTTTCAACTCCCTCAGGCAAAGTTGGTTTAAGATGAATTTTGCTATTTATTTTAGGTATTTTTTACATATAGCTCTTCAACGTTTTCGGTACTTATCCATCTTCGGATTTCAAATGTTTGGCTTTGGGCGTTCCTGATGAAGGTAAATCCAGAAAAGCGCTTCGGACGCAAGAAATTTTTAAACGTGTTGTTTTCAATTTTTCAGAATATAATTACAAGTTTTGGCAAATAATCTTATATTGTCTTGATTCCGAAATAAAAATATCATTTTCTGACAATCTGTAAAACTATTAAAATACTCATCAATTTTAAGAGATTCAGAAAAAAGATCTTGTCGAAGATCATTATAAACATAAATGTTAAATGTTCTCGTGAATTAATCAAATAATTTCAAATAAAGATAAACAAATAACCACTTTCAAGATATAGACATGTATACAAAACCTTTGTTTCGTATACGAACTTTCTTCCGAAAGGATTGAAATAAGATAAATCTTTAAGTTAAAACTCAGACAGTGTCCACATTTTTTTAAAGTCATTTGAAAATGACATTATTGCCCTCCATTCTAAATTCAAACAAATTATTTATTCACATTTGATACGTTTAAAAATTACATTCTAATTCGGATGGAGAAAGACACGTGTACAACAAAAATGTATGACAAAAATACAAAAAAACGTCCAAGGTAACCTCAAAAAAGGCTCATCAGTGACGCTCATATCAAAATTTTTATAAAGCCAAAAAAGTACAAAGTTAAAGAGCATTATGATCCAAAATTCCAAAATGTTGAGCCAAATACGGCTAAGGTAATCTATGTCTGGGATAAGAAAATCCTTAGTTTTTCGAAAAATTCAAAGTTTTATAAACAGGAAATTTATAAAAATGACCACGTTATTGATATTCATGTCAACACCGAAGTGTTGACTACTGGGCTGGTGATACCCTCGGGGACGAGACGTCCACCAGCAGTGGTATCGACCCAGTGGTGTAAATAGTTATCAAAGGTACCAGGATTATAATTTAGTACGCCAGACGAGCGTTTTGTCTTCATAAGACTCATCAGTGACGCTCATATCAAAATATTTATAAAGCCAAACAAGTGCAAAGATGAAGAGCATTATGATTCAAAATTCCAAAAAGTTGTGCCAAATACGGCTAAGGTAATCCTTAGTTTTTCGAAAAATTCAAAGTTTTGTAAACAGGAATTTTTTTTAAATGATCACATAACTCCCTTGTGTGTGTTTAAAATATGACAACAGTAGTATACAGCTGTTCAAAAGTCAGAAATCGATTGAGACAAAGATAAATTCAATTTACAAAGTAAAACCGAGAAAAACGCATCAACTATAAGAGGAAAACAACGAAACACTGTAGTGTCGGTATTTTTTGCTAAATCAAACTGTAAAACAAATAAATCACACGTGGTTAAAATGTCCTTAGTTCTTTTAGACACATGGATTTAAAGAATTTCTTTCATATTTTATCATAATAATGTATATATACCTCTAGAATATTCTTGTGAATCTGGTGACTTTAACTTAGAAGTTGTTGAGGAACTTTTTGATACAGTAACATCTGTATTGTCTGTTTCTGTCACCGAGGTTGATTCTGAATCTGTCGTTACTGATTCGGTTGTTTCAGCAGATGAAATGTTAGCTATAACTGTTGGTAATAAAGAGTTATTGAATGTTGTCAACAATTCGGTGGTAGATGGCGATACTTCTGTCGACATTTTTTTTGTCCAATCAAATTGTTCTGACTTTGTGGTTAATTCTGTGACTGTTGAATTCAGCCTCTCTGTCGATGTGTTTTGCATTTCACTGGATTGATTTGTTGCTTTGTTTGTTGATTCCATATTTGTATCTGATGTATAGCTGGTTGTTTGTTCAGTTTTTATTTGAGTAGGGCTATCAGTAGGGACATCATGAGTTGTTGATTCTCTCGTTAAGATAATATCTCGAGTTGAATGACTGGTTGGTTTATCAGTTTTACTAGATACTGGAGTTGTTGTAGTATCTTTAGTTGAGAATATGTCATTGAAAAAACGTTCTGTAGATTTATAAATGGTTTCTGTAAGAGTATCATCAGATGTTTTACTAGAATTTATATCTTCAGTTGATGGTGTTGCTGTTGAAATATATTCATGAGAAGAAGCGTTGAACATATTTTTCATTTTACTAATCAATGGGTAAGCACCATTTCCACAGATGCCATTAAAATCATCAAAATCAATGGCCCATACCATAGCTCCTCCTAAATTGTTTGATATTATGTAGTTTACCTGAAAATACATATAAATAAAGGCAACTTTAGTATACCGCTGTTCAAAAGTCATAAATCGATTAAGCTATAACAAATCAGGGTTTCAATCCAAAACCGAGGGAAACACTTCAAGAAGCTTTTCTTATCAGGAGTAGATTACATTAGCCGTATTTGGCACAACTTTTGGAAAGTTTTGGTCCTAAATTCTCTTAAACTTTGTACTTGTTTGGCTTGTTAACTGTTTTGATCTGAGCGTCACTGATGAGTCTTATGTAGACGAAACGCGCGTCTGACGTATTAAATTATAATCCTAGTACCTTTGATAACTATAATCAACTAAAACCTTAATAATATGTGAATAATATTTTTAAAAGAACATTTTCATATTTGATGAGCAGGGCATTGGGTTTTGACAAGTTTTGAGAACTTTCCATTTTTCAAATTACCTTTAAGGTATATCTTTTTATTTTGTTTTTACATTTATTTGTATATATTGAGCAACTCAGTGAATCACCCTGCAAAGGCTACGACAAGAAAGAAGCTGTTAATTCAGAAAAGATATCAAAAACATATATTGCCATATTGTTTGTTGGCATATTGTTTGACAAGGTATATGCGTATAAAATCATAAGAGTTTAAAACTGATATAACAGTGAAAAAACATTATAAACCAACGGCACATAACTAGTATAATTTCGACAAATACTGACTAGTTTGATAAATAATTCAGACATGAATAAGACAACATAAAATTTCATTAAAATATTCTGGCAATACTATTTGTGTAAGACTATAATTAAGGAACATCAATCTTAGATATTGTAAAAAGTAAAATCACAAAAATACTGAACTCAGAGAAAAATTCAAAAAAAGGAGAGTCACTAATCAAATGGCAATATTAAAAGCTCAAACACATCTAACGAATGGATAACAACAGTCATATTCCTGACTTGGAACAGGCATTTAAGTTATTTAACTCTCACCTTTATTTCAATACTTCTAAGATTATCGAACCCAACCCACTGGTTTCCATGATAGGCATATGGCACTTGTTGTTTGTCAAGCCACACCTCTGTCCAGTTCTCTGATTGTATTTTTGAACATATCTTAGTAAGAAAAATAGACATTTTACAATTTCATTATCTTCACTGAATATACTGTCTTTTCAGAGTGTTTTTTTCCCCATTACCACTTAGGATGATGTGATTTGTTTTAATTAACTTTGATAGTGGACTTCAGGGTTCAATTTTAATAATAGTAGAAGGTTTTTTTTTAATGGAATGTTCGAAAAGGTATATTTTGGTTTTGATATTCCAGTAGAGAAATACTTTCATTTCACTAAAATCTTGAGATTTCAACTGACTCAGGCTAAAAGACTCATCTGTTCATCACTCTATTGTTTTGGTGCTTTTATATGTTCTATAATAAATGTAAAACGCTATTACGCACTTTTCATGGGTTAGCTTTTAGAGGAAAGCGTACATCCAAACAGGATGATCAAGACCTTAAGACGTGATGATCAATATAGCCAAACCATTGGCAATCATAAGTATGATTGGTTAGTTACGGTAACTTTTGGTATAATTGCATACCAAATCTTACCTCATAATAAGCCAACACACTGCTCTCTCCGGTATAAGGTCCAGCTGTACCAAGACCAATAGCTGGCGCCCCTAATCCTGTTTCCATGGCATTACTTAATGTGAAAGATCTTCAGTATGTAGGAAACCCCATGATCAGTTTTTCTTTCGGTGCTCCTCCATCTAACCACATTTTAACTGCATAATCCTGCAATAAGTACATTATTGTAAAGCGTGTAAATCAGAATAGAAGGTGTATGTTTGCATGGATATAGAAGTTATCAATATTTCGAGGTTACTAAAAAACTAAATTGCAACATTAAAGTGTACCAATACCAATATATAACAGAAAATCAACGACTTTATTTAGGTTAATAACTAAACCAAAAGCAAAAGAACATCCAACAATGTTTAACAGTATACACTTCATGCTTCTGGTTTGTTAAAGGCATATACAGAAAAATGGTAGAATAAAACATGTTGGGTCTTACATGGGAGAGTGGGGTAAAAGTACAATTTTAGAACAACATGTTAACAACGACTGGAAATATGATCTTCTGATAATTTTTATCCACACTTACAACGTTGAAGCCAAAAATTGCTGAGTCATTAAATGGACTGTGATGGCTTGTTACTGTGTCATAATCTTCAACAAAATCGTATGTCATTAGATTTATAAAATCCAAATATCTGAAAATACATATTAAATATTTTGTTTACAGTATTCTAAAAAATTATTTGCACTTTTATATAAATATCATTTTAGAAATAGTAATTACTTTTCTAAACAGAAGTGTGTTTTTTTCTTTTTTTTTAAACGATACTGTTTTAGATCAGAAACCTGTCAAATACTTTGAAAACATAACGGCCAATAAAGAGGTTTTAAGTGTTATATCATCATATGTTTTTGATTTTTTTTGATAAAGATGTGATATAATTGTAAATGAGACAACTACCAACCAAAGTTCAAAAGTAGATGCAAACAATTATAAGCAACCGTACGGTCTTCAAACATTAGATGACACAATACCGTAAAGTCGGCTTTTAAAGGTCCTGTAAAATTGCAGATGTGCCATACCGTGTGAAATGAGTAATCTACAGATAAAATTCCAAGCCAAATGGATGTATCTCTAGAAAGATTGAGTTTAGGTTTCAAGTGATTTGTGGTTACGAAATCCCTGAATAGTTTACCAGTAATACATAGATTTCTTTCATTGCAAGAAAATTAATAATAGAGCACAGAAAAACCGTCTCTTTTGTCTAAATTTTTTGTGAAGAGTTTTTCGTATAAATCTGAAAAATATATTAATCTAGGAATGGACAGTTATGGCTGTTAATATTTATGTAAGTTTCTTTGGGTTAATTTCGGAAGACTCATTATTGTCTGCTCCCTGCGTATGTCAATATATAGCGAACTTCGATTAAATAAGAATATATATATATGATAACCGTAGGACTGACTTTTCAATTTGGAGTAGGAAAGTATGTAACCAATACGCAATTTTGATGCTGTGCTGTCTTAGATAGTTTATCCAATTTAGTCTATTTTGTCAAGGAAAGACATAATTTCAGATACTAATTAGTCAGATTCATTTTTTAGACAAACATTGTGATATATAAAAGTAAAGTGTATTTTGTGAATGCAAATTTTAACAGTTACAAGTATAGTGGATCCAACATATATATTATTTTCTATTATCCGTTGTGTTAATCTTGTGAGGGTACCCCTTCTCCTCCTCGGTAACTAATGTATCCCCTTATTTCATAACAGACATAACCAAGTTGTTTACTTACAGTGATATTTGGTCGATTTCATATGCAGATTCTATTGTTCCCCTGCCTGCTGAAACAGCAGCTGTTAATAACAGTCGTGACCGCCCGGATGTTAACTCTTCATTGTCATACTTTGAATGTAATGTCTGCAAAAAAAAAACAATTTTAAGCTTTAATTCAAGTTATAATACAACTATCCTTTAAAATACTAAGTATGTTAAATCCATTTAGATCATTTGGAGTTTGTTTTATTGCGATGTATTTATGGTTGGAGGTCTTATGTCAAGCTCTTGCATGGTGGCTCTTAAAAGTTGCTTATGAAAAATACATCATTTATTTAAAAAAGTATAAGGGAACACCTTACTTATTCATAATCTTATTTACAATCAAGTATAATAATGTGTAACTTACTTTTATCAATGTTGTAAATCTATATTTGTCTTCTGAAGGGCTACCTCTGCTACCAGGATACTCCCAGTCAATGTCAAGGCCGTCAAAACCATGTGTTCTGAGATAATTCAATGAGTTAACTGGTCGGACACCAATGTAGAAAATGGTCCGCTTCCATGATTCCATCCGCCAATAGCTAAGAGAACTTTTAATTCCGGATTTATTAATTTGAGTTCATTGGTCATTTCATACTGACCTTTACCTTAAAAAAGAGTATACAAAAGTAATCTTTGTTTTATGCACATTTTTGCAGTGTTGTCATTTTAGTGTTTTGTTGTCTGTAGTACGCTCTTTTGACTTTTTTCTTTGCTTTTGAGCAAATCTAAGTAATCATTCTCAACCTAGAGACTTAAAATCTGTACACAACTTGTCTACGCCAAAAGGAAAGCAGTATTTATAGGATTTAGAGCAAACTGGTAGACTCGGAGTCAGAACAAAATATCATGATAACAGGTAGGCAAACTTTTCCTAGGTTGGTTAAAATTTGTGATAGAGTCGCTATCCATCAACCAATAGCAGTTGAAGCTGTGCTGTTCAAACACAAATCAACAATAGACGATTGCTGATTGCTCAAAACTTTGTCTCCAATACTGATATGGACCAACAACATTGACTCAACCCTTAGTGCTTTCATTGAATTATTCGTTCATTTTGTGTCTTTCTTTTACAATTACATTTCTGGTTCTTTATAAAGAAATAAAAAAAAAAAAGCACTGGTAGTAACAGTGGTACAATCATTATTAACTTACTGGATTTGGTGATGTCATTTTCTTCATATGGCTGGATAGTATTCCCAGACACTTTGGCAAATGCATATATTACATGGGTACATAAAAATGGATCAATTTTATCCGCCGTATATTTTCCAATACCGGTTCGATATTGTGGCCAGTTCGTGAAGAAGCAGACTCTTTTGTAACTAGAAATAACTGTAAAAGGATTCAAGTTATTACATTGATATTATAGGTAATATTTGTTATTTTACTTTTTTACATTGATTTTACACATTGTCAAACTTCAGCACTATAGATAAAATTGCTTTACCGTTCTGATATCAATTTAGATTAGTCAACCAAAACGTCACTTTTCATTGTCGGATCACGTTTATTCCATATATTTTCCCTCTTTTACTCATACCCTTATGTAAGTAAATTGTTTTGATTTCGAGCAAAGTATATTCAGTTATTTCAAGACGGTTGTGCACTTCAATTTAATATTATATTATTAAAGTATCATCCTTCAACAAGTACAATCGGTATTTACAAATTGTAAAACAATACTACATGAAATGAAAACCTTCTAAACAGAGTTATGAGATACTATTGATATGAATATAAGATACGTTACATTAAACAATATGAAATAAAGTACTAAAATGTGGAGGTCTTCTTAACATTGAATAACAGGTTTTCGTACACACACGTATCATTTTTACATCTGAGAATAAAAATATAAAGTTTGGTTGTCAGGTATCTAAATTTTTATTAAATGTTTCAGCAACGTAACATGAATGGTTTCCTAAATCGTCAAAAAGAGGAAATTTAATAAAACATGAAATTCGTCTTTAATAAAACCATCATATGTATAACACACTCTGTATTATAAAACTATATGTGCATATCTCCCAGTATCAATCCTTAGTGGGGCAACACCACATATAGATTTGGCGAAAGCTCCTCTGTGTCTATAGAAGGCAATTACATTTGTGCATGTACAGTATATATCATATTTGTTTTGAGTAGCGAATAACATATATCCTACTTACCGGCTACATAAGTTACAGACTTACCTTCACAGTGTAAGCATAGTATCAAACAAACACCGGTCCGAATCATAGCAACGCTGTCTGAAAATGTATATTTCAATGAAATTCTACCCGCAAATAATTTAATTCAATTCTCTCGCCATCTCTTTCTCTCTCATTTCACTCACTATATTGGTTAATACATGTGTATGTTTCTTCATTAAAGAACAACCCAAATTATCAATGAAACAAGAGGCTACTAAGAGCCTGAATCGCTAACCTGGTATAAATATGCAATTTTGATATTTGTTTACGGAATATGATAAGATAATAATCAGCGGTGAGGATTATGATTCTGCAGTCATCTTATCATATATATATATAGTAAACTTAAAAAGAATTGTGGGTGTTCTATCAACCATCCACCCACGAATCATACAGAAAATATGACGAACTTGTGAAACGCCATGTGTAAACTTAGATACAAAATGTTTAGTTATTTAAGAATAATTCATAAATAATAATCGAAAGGGTGTTATCAAAATAATCAGTTACTTTACCTAAATTATTAAATGTTAATATTTTGCACTTAAATTATAAGACACATTTCTTGTTTGGAGGAAGGCCTTACCGTGTTAGTTGAAAACTGTACATAAAAGACAGATAGATATTACTGAAGATATTACTAAAGTATTACAAAGAATCGGTATAGAATGTATACTGCTTGTTAGATATTTCATTGATCCGTTCAAGGTTAGCAATTTGAACCCATTCCTTAGTCTTATTATAAATGTTTAACAATGGTAAAGTCTAAATTAAATCAATGTTTTAAATAGGAAGTAATTTACCTGCAACTGTGACCACAGATAATTGCATAATTATTTTCCTGAACTGCGTTGCACAACCAACATTTAAAGTTAAATGACTGTTAAATTTTAAGTTTCAATCAAACTATACACTAATTCAACAAATTTGATATATATCCTTAATTTAAACGTGGTCACTCGGTTCAACATTCTTTTCGTCACCTCCAAATGAATATAAAAATAGTTAAACAAATTATAAATATGAAATATTCACACAACATACTTACTAAATCGGTAGCAAGAGTAGTTAAATTTTCTTCTAAAATTTGAGTTTTTAAAAATGTTTGCCATATCAATGAAAATGTCATTTTCTTCTTTGAAATGATACCAAGAATGTAAAAATTCTTTCAATCATAAATTCAAATTTTCGTTCAGAATTTTGACTGTACCCTTAAACAACTTTTTACAAATTGGGATATTTCATTATAATTTTTATATTAATATTGTTTATCGAGCCCGTAAGTTTAGATGTGACACATACAACCATTCATATAGAATTTAGGTCTGTTTATATCATGTCAATTGTAGGGAAAAGAAGTAGCAAGGTGATTTCGAATTTCGGATGGTGTATGGTGTTGGCATGGGTTATAAATGTATTTCTTAAATTTACCCATAAATATGTAAGCCTACGATAGAGTAATTTTGGTACCAATAGCAGTGTCATTAGTATCCATCAAATTAATGTGAAGTTGTATTTCTTCAGTACCAACGTGAGCATTTTGACCAGAAAATCAATGGGAGGAGATTGTTTTGGGCAAAAATCTCATTTTTCTTTGCATGTCTCAATGCCATCTTCGTGGGGAATATTCGTGTAAAGAGGGGTGACATGCATAGAGACAAGTGTGGCAGGAAGAGGATTTAAGTCTTACATTTTTCTCATATAATCAGTTGTGTCTTTAATGTGAGATGGTAAATCATCAACATATTGACAAGATTTCATTCGGATGACCGTTGGCTGAAACGATTGAACTTCCTGCTTAATTACCTCACGAATTTCGGACAAAAAAATCTGACAATAGACATTTGATGAAACGGTTTTTGTGTATTTCTACCAAATTATAGCAGTTATATATATATATTTCTTTGCAAAGCATGTTGTTGCAAGATCAGTTTCGGTAGAAACTTGTATCGTCAGGTTGACGTTCAGCCATGATTGAGATCATCATAAGTGTAGGCAGATTTATCATGTTTATCGGATCGTTATTTTTTTCCATTGCAGCTCGTTCTTCGGGGTAAGACTGCAGCAAGATTTATTGTTTTCCAGGTATTTCTAAAAACATCTGATTCAAAATGGTAAAAAAGGATTCTAAGGTGGAAATTAGAGAATATTTGAATCCAAGTAAATTTGTAGTAGTACCTTTTTAAGACTTACTTGACTGAAACCACTTCGTCCCATAACCTTAAGCTTTTAAAGAAGTTTATAGTTCTTCCCGTTATCTGAATTTTTTGAGTCACTATTCAAGTTTTCGTCAATTTTTTGTTCATGTTGTTATTTCCCTCAACGCTTAATAGTTCTTGATGCGGAGACTTTTTGTAAAATTTTCATTTATTGGGACAGATAAAGTGTCCCCTCGACTGCAGAGATGTTTTCTCAACTGGTATTCAGATGATTGACCACACTACTTGAGTAAAGGACTGGATTTATCATTCGTATCCTGTGACCTATGTGTAAAGCGTCACCCTCTTGTCTTCTTTTCTTTAGATGGTACATAAGGGTGGTTGTTCCTAATGTCATCCCTACGAAATGTCTTTTTGTTTTTTAAGCAGATTTTAGGATTGTACAATAATGATGTTTATTGTTATGTTATGTTTTGTTATGTTATGTTATGTTATGTTATGTTATGTTATGTTATGTTATGTTATGTTATGTTATGTTATGTTATGTTATGTTATGTTATGTTATGTTATGCCGTTATGTTTTGTTTTTGTTTGTATTTGTTTTTTTGTTTTGTTTTTGTTTTTGTTTTGTTTGTTTTTGTTTTAATGAGCTGAGTGGATTGAGCCGTAAACTTCAAAACTTGTAATTTTTAAGTGCATTCACTTATTTTGTGGGTGAATACTAAAAGTTTTGTTACGTTTTCTTACCGTTTTTATCTTCTGCATCTTTATGTAACTTGATTAATAAATTTTGAATAAGAATGAATGAGGGGAAAATATTATTGCACCTTCTGATGTAATCAATTGAAGAAATGGTTTGAATCGGAAATGCTGTTTTTGTACGTTCTGAGTCTTTTGACTACAACAAAGAAATGTTCTAACGGTGAACATTCTTACCAAATCATTACAACTGGACATAAATTATATTATTTACTCGGAATACGTCGCGTTTCTTCCAGTCTTTATTCATAAACAGAAAGCAGTCACAAGATTTGTACAAAACACAAACAAAAATAGATTTCTGCAATCAAATGGTTTGAATGAAAGGTTTGAATAAGATGAAGGTAACACAGAACTCTCATGACATTAAACATAAATCATACAGGGAAATAATACCTTTGAAAATTTGAAAAATCCAGGTTTTTTTTCGATTTTTTGGGTGACAATTTTACAACTGTCAACTGAAAAACAGAACCAAAATAAAAGGTTTCAATCTTTTATTAACTAGATTTGAATGTTAGTTATTTATACAGATATGAAAAGAAATGAATTGTCATTTGCATGTGCTTTGGTATTCCCTTCTCCCTTTTGAATACATCTAAAAATGGTTAATTGAAATCTGTGCCAGTTGACCCTAGAATCTGTGTTGCTTAATATTTTTATGTCAAGCAACAATCACTTTTCCATTTTGGCATCAGATATTTTGTATTATGACATCACATTTTTACCAGAATCTTTGCGAAGTCCAGTAGTAGCGTACAAATGGTGTTGATCATGGTGATAAGGTGTTTTATGAATTTTCAATGTGTTTCAATTTTTCTCTGCATTAGGTATGACAGTATCTGAAATAAAAAAAATTGTAATGTACAGACAAATTAACATAAGTTATACAACAGCAACTAAATCTAAACAATCTATTGGCACTCATGCCTGATCTTCCAAGTTCTTATTTATAGGCAATGTCTGCGCGTACCCGCATGGGGGTACAAATAGTCAATGCCATTCGTATAGGCTACGCGTACCCACATCAGGTTTTCTAATAAAAGGCTTTCAAATCAGGAATGATTCAGGAATAATCGGGAATGATACGTGAAATATAAACGGAAATTATCGATAATGTGGGGATTTCGTGTAGAACGAGTGAATAGTATGAAAAATAATATTTTTAAATTGTATTTATTAGATAATAATACATAATAACCATATTGCAAATTAAATGCACACTGATGGAAAATGAAACTTCACAGTCCCTGTAAATGAAAAACATGCACAAAAATGTCAGTATTCACTTCAAAGTCTTACAAAACCTTTAAACAGACTTATTAAGAAGGGATATAGTTTTGATACTGTTGACAGGTCATTTAAGATTGCATATTTTGGCTTTAATATTGATTTACTTATAGGGTCTTTGCATCGGAACTAAACACATTTATTTTTTTTAAACAGTTGTTGGCATGACACAGGTTATGTTCTTATCATATATTTTATGATAGTATGATACTAAACCCCAAATGGAGGGATTGTGTCTGATATTCATATGATGAAGACATAATCTTTCAATCAGTTTAATTGAGGTCTGGAGCTGGCATGTCAGTTAATTGCTAGTAGTCTGTTGTTATTTATGTATTATTGTCATTTTATTTATTTTCTTTTGTTATACTTATATCTTCTGACATCGGACTCGGACTTCTCTTGAACTGAATTTTAATGTGTGTATTGTTATGCATTTACTTTTGTACATTAGCTAGAGGTATAGGGGGAGGGTTGAGATCTCATAAACATGTTTAACCCCGCCGCAATTTTGCGCCTGTCCCAAGTCAGGAGCCTCTGGCATGTTTGGCCTTTGTTAGTCTTGTATGACTTTTAATTTTAGTTTCTTGTGTATAATTCAGAGTTTAGTATGGCGTCCATTGTCACTGTACTAGTATACATATTTCTTAAGGAGCCAGCTGAAGGACGCCTACGGGTGCGAGAGTTTCTCGCTACATTGAAGACCCATTGGTGGCCTTCGGCTGTTGTCTGCTCTATGGTTGGGTTGTTGTCGCTTTGACACATTCCCCATTTCCTTTCTCAATTTTATGATAAAAATTAGTACTATTATTAAATGTAAATGCATATTTAAAGAATTAGATTTTACTGAATTTGAAAACCACCCATATGAGATTTAAAAATAATCTTTTAGTGAAATGTAAAACAGAAACTGAAATTATAAAACATCTTAAACTACTTAAAGCTTGGATGTCTATATAAAACTGAATTAAAGAAGCAGGTAATAATGTCATAATAAACCAATTTTATAAGATTTATGTAACTAGTTTAAAAGATTTTGAAATTTTTTTATATATCCAATAGGTTAAATGTTTTGGCACATTTTTCAACCCTGCACATTTCAAATGTTACCAGTCCAAACAACATCGAACTCGAAAGTTGTCTATTGACTCCAAGTTTCTTTTATACAATTGTATAAAATTGATTGACTGATAGTTACAATTATTCATGATAACTTTGAAATGTATACCTATATATAAATATTTATAAATTAAAACTTCTGAGTGGTTTTAGTCAATTTATTCACTAACTGCAACAAATTTCGTTTATATTTGATCATATTTCACGTTTCATTCCCCATGTTCCCAATCCGATGCCATTTTATTGTAAAACCGGATGTGGGTACGCGTAGCCTACGAATGGTAATTTGACTAATGTGCAACACTTGTATATATAGGTATAGGAAGATGTGGTATGAGTGCCAATGAGACAACTCTCCATCCAAAAAACAATTTATGAAACAATTATAGGTGAAGGTACGGCCTTCAACACGGAGCCTTGACTCACACCGAACAACAAGCTACATGCAACAATATACATGTATATATACATCTTCTGTAGTACAAACATGAAAAAAATTGAGGTATGATTAAAATGTTACATTATTCAAACTACAAAAATGTAAATAAACATGCTCAACAGTGCATAAAATGTATATTTTTATTTTTATTCATACAGTATGAAAAAGATTCAAGATATAAATGATTACCATGGCTACGAACAACATGAATTACAAATATTATATCTAAAATCCACTGTGTTTCAATTATTATACTTATTTTACATTACCTCAACATCTTCACATGAACTTGGCGTGTGAGACCCAGAAATTTCTTTTCCAAGATCCAAAAGGCACTCGGCTGCCGATTGTACATCCCTTCTGCTTATTTTCACCACTTTCCTCCTTGGTGTAGGTGGTTTTCTTTTTCTTTCAAATCTTCTCATCTGTAAGTTTAAGAAAAAATTGACACAATTGCTATAGCTAATAGGTCTAGAATTAATAAATATGCATTTTTAAGCATCTGTATACATGTACATTTTGTATGTACATAATGTATACATTTGTATCATGACATGACATGTACAGATGCACAAATACTGTACATCTATTATATATATACAGGTATATTTTAAAATGTCAAAATAAAAATACTATTAAAGACCTATATATTCTATAAATTTATAAAACTGTCAACTACAAAATTATCAAGATGACAGAGCATTTATCAAAACATCAGCTATAATATACTCGTTACTTGTTTACGCTTACCTGTTCATCTGTATGTAACAAGACTGGGATTGGGTCAGGATTCTTTTCCGTCGGGCCTTTTCCGCCTACGAAATGTTTGCTACAGATATATGTAGATCTTTTTATTTTGCTACAGTTGAAATCATCATCAGGGCGTCCACATGCTTTAATCCATTTTTCACAAGTTTGTCGTCGGGTCAGTTGTTTAGGGAACGGTATGAAAAATACACCTTCCATGTTTTCACGATGACGATATCTTGAATCATTGTTACATGTGCCATAACAACAATGTTTATTACCTTCTGATTTACTTTTTTCTGAGGAACTATCCATATTTTTGTTTAAAAATACAGTTTTAATAACCTCATGCACGTTATGTGTACAACGGAAATCGATATCCGCTTGCATGACATACGGGCACTTTAACAAATGATGTCATTCTAAAAATAACTTTAAATTTATTTATAGTACCGCCGATCTTTGCTATTATTGATTATTTTATGATATATTGTTTGTTCTAGTTTGCTTGCGTGTATGGTGAGAAAATGTTAATAATGGAAAAAGTACTTTGACCTTGAATAAACCGCATGCATTTTACTTTTTTTTTTGTTCTACAAAAACTCTTGTTGGTTCAGCTTACGGTGTTTTCACTCTGATGATATTGACATATTTAGCAAGTGATTTACTGTTGATCGACAAAAAACTTCAATGTCATTATTTCTATTCCCCATTCATCATCGGGGTTTGTACCAAAAGACAGCCACATTTAAAATTGCAGACTTGGGACAGACACATGAACTGATTGCTATGCTTTGTGTTCTTTATTTTTTTTTTTTTTTTTTTTTTATTATTTTTTTTTTTGGTTGTAGTGGGGGAGGATATGAGATTGAAGGGAATATTCAATGAAGAAATTACTTTTCATAAATACAAATGTACTTCCGAAATATAAACAAATGTAGGGGTCACGGAACTTATGTTCTTAAAGAATAACAAAAAAATGTCCTATCGAATTCAAAATCAGACTAAAACAGATGTATATTAACTCATCGTAGATACCAGGATTAAATTTTGTATATACGCCAGACGCGCGTTTCGTTTACAAAAGACTCATTAGTGACAATGGAATCCAAAAAAGTTAAAAAGGCCAAATAAAGTACGAAGTTGAAGAGCATTGAGGACAAAAATTCCTAAATATTTTGCCAAATACAGCTAAGGTTATCTATTCCTGAGGTAGAAAGGCCTTAGTATGTCAAAAATTCAAAAGTGTTGTATACAGTTAATTCATAAATACGACTTAATCAATGATAATTCATGTCAGTCAGAGAATAGCTGACTACTGGGCTGGTGATACCCTCAGGGAATTAAAACTCCACCATCAGTATATATATCGAGCTTTAAATCTTCTCGAATTCATATAATAAACGTTGTGAATGAATGTAGTAGTATCGATCAAAGATCTGTTATCTTAATCTAATCCTCAAAAATGACAAACTACAACTGCTACTAGAGTTGTTATTGATATTACAAATTACGATTTTAAATACAGAAACTCTTAAATTCAATATTTGAGCAAATAGTAAAATAACAAAAACTCCGATTTCCTTTAAAACCCTAGTTTCATAACTAGAGATCGCCGCGATATAGCCTTGTTGTGCTAATGCGGCGTAAAGCAACCGACAATCAATCAATCAATCAATCAAAACTAGAGGCAATAGTAGTTTTCCGTGGGTCAAATCTCATGCATCCATTTCGGAAATATAAATAAAAGCATAAAATAGCTACACATTGAAAATACTTTAAAACTACAATGCAAAGAGATGTATAAAAAAAGAGAAATATATGCCTTTAAGAACGGCTTCCCTTCATTCTACAACTTCTCAAGTTTTTCAAAAATATAATTTCCGTGGTTTGCTGAAATCTTGCATATTCGTGGATATCTGATTTTGCCAATCTCTGTATACAAAGCCTATTGAAAATATGATATTCGCTAAACATTTGAATTCGTTGTTCACCTGTACCCACGAAACCCACGAAATTGGTATCTAACGAATTGTAATGAATCCACAGTAATCAGCAAAGCCGTTCTATAGGTACAGCCAAACTTCAAACCCGAAGCGTTATATCTATGAAAGATTTTGTCAAGGTTTTAAGTAATCTTTGAAAACGTAATCATTGACGTAATCATTTACCAGCAATATTTTGATTACGTTCAAACGACGGAATGACGAACGAGTTAGGATATATAAACACCGTAAAATAAGGCCAAATAAACTCATCATAGATATGAGGAGAATGAATTTGTTCGCCAAATAACGTTCTAGTCACATAAGTTTAAAACGCCAAATCAAGTACGAAGTTGTGGAGCAGGATCTGCGTACTCTTCTGGAGTACCAGGCCTTACGGTCATAAAACTTTCGAGCAAGATTTTTGTACTCAGACTCGAGAATCAACCAATCAAAATACAGGATTTGGTGTTTCGAGCATGATTTTTGTGCTTCAAGCACTGAGCAAAGTTTTATGACTTCAACCTCTGAGATCACCCCCAGATTTTGGTGGGGCTCGTATTGCTTAGTCTTTAGTTTTCTATTTTGTGGCTTGTGTACTATTGTTTGCCTGTTTGTCTTTTAATTTTTTTTAGCCATGGCGTTGTTAGTTTATTTTAGATTTATGAGTTTGAATGTCCCTCTGGTATTTTTCGCCGCTCTGTTTTGTACCTGTAGAAAACTCATTTTAAACGGGATATCACATCCTCGTTATCCCGGAGATGTTGGTTAACGAAATTGCCCCGAAATTTAGAATCTACCTTCAAAGTTAGTTAACTTATTGATCCTTTAAATAAACTTATCCTAAAAGGCTACTGTGATGAGATCTTTGAATGACTTTATTAGTAGTTATATTCAGTAATTCAGCAAACTAGATATTATTGTTATCCTAGGGACTTTTCGTTTTGAATTTTCCTCAGAATTTAGATTTGTTGTCATTTTACTATATACGTACTTTCATTCCTAACTCTACAATCTGTTGATACCTGTATCTTAGCATTACACAAGGTCATTTTTTTCGCTGACTATTTATGGTGTCTATACACTAAATTCATTGGATGTTGGTTGTGTACTGGTTGATGATTTAGTCATAACGGCATGATTTTTGTATAAGTTTTTATTGGCTTTGAACTAGCTGTCAGTAGCTGCGAATACTATCAGTATCTGTAGCGTGTTTTTGTTGTTGGGATTTACCTGGCCACGTCGACCCTGTATTTTAGTTTGATGTATTTCTGTTTGTATCTATCTGATGTGTAAAGTCTTTTTCAACTAATTTTTTTTTGTTCTCATATTGTACTGTTACACCACTGTCCCAGGTTAGGGGATGGTTATGATCTCGCTCAAATGTTTAATTCCACGACATGCTATCCCAAGTCAGGATCCTGTTATTCGGTATTTGTCTTTTGTTGCTGTGTTACATAATTGTTTTTGTTCATTTTTGTGTATAGAAATTCTGCCGTTAGTTTACTCGTTTGAATTTGTGATTCAGTGGCCTTTTGTGGCTGACTATGCAGTATGATCTTTGCTCATTGTTGAAGTCGTACGGTGAACTATAATTGTTCATTTCTGTGTCATATTTTTCTCTTATCAAGAGTTTTCTCATTGGCAATCATTCCACATCTTCTTTTCCTTATTCAAAGCTCGAAATTCGGGGAAAAAACTGACTGACCCATGACAAAAAACAACAGAAAAACGACGAAATGAAAAACAATTGTCAACAAACCACTACACATAAATTGCAGACTGAACTCGAAACACATTCAAACCGAGGCATCACTCAGTAGAGATTAGTAAAATCACAAAAATACTGAACTTCGAGTAAAATTCAAAACGGAAAGTCCCTAATCAAATGGTAAAATCGAAAGTGCAAACACACCAAAAGAATGGACAAACACTTTCATATTTTTGACTTGGTACATATATTGACTTATGTAGGAAATGGTAAATTAAACCTGGTTTTATAGCAAGCTAAACCTCTCACTTGTATGACAGGCGCATATCATTCCATTATATTGACAAGATGTGTGAACAATCAAACCATATCACCTTATTCGTTAACCATGCGCTATGCCTGATTCTATCCCTTAAAACTGACAAAATGTCAAATTCAAAAATTAAAATACGTTAACTAGGACAAGTATATGCGATGTTTTTACCGATAAAAACAAGATTGCCTTTGGAAAATAGAAAAAAAACCGTAATCCAATGTAATACGAACTACTGTAAACAAAACTAGTGGTGATCGAATGTGATCTGGACTGAAAGGCAGATCCTGTTCTCTTATGGCACTCATCGTATTGCTCATGATAGCTATGATAAATACAATAAGTTAAGTGTCATTCGGAGAAGTCACAATCGATATAACGAGTACAAGATCTATTTTCATATTGTGGTTACGACCAATGACTATATTCGTGGTAATCAGATTTTCATTGACAATCAACCAACTTGTGACAGCGTTTAAAACTGTTAAAGAGACGACTTTAATTTCACTTCTTGGAACCTTTTGATCAATAGTTTTCTTATGAGCAACTCTTTCACAAATATAGCATAATCGGAAACGCATGCTCTTGAATATTGTTTCAACTGAAAAACATAAATGAAAGGCAAAAGATACTAGAGAGACAGTCAAACTCATAGATCGAAAATAAACTAACAACTCCATGGCTAATAATCAAAAAGACAAAAAGACAAATAATACTACACAATACTCAACATAGCAAACTAAAGACTTAGCAACACGAACCCCACCAAAAACTGGGGTGATCTAAGGTGCTCCGGAAGGGTAAGCAGATCCTGTTCCACATATGGCACTCGTCGTGTTGATCGTATTATTAAAATCCCAGTTAATAGTCTTACTCGGTAGGTCACGTTCGTGAAAAGGGAAGGGGATTGAAGTTCCTTTCTTTCGAGTTAGAAAAGAGAGATGAGTTCAACATGGTCACCAAACTTGTGAGAGGACATCATTTATATAGCGGAACTTTAACGTAAATGGAAATGTAGCTCTTTTTATTTTTCCTAACAAAAGTACTGTATAACGTTATTTAATTGAGAAACAAGTTAATGAGTAAGAGATTAAGCTAGCTATACGACCGACGGTTAATCCACTATTTTCTACAACAGAAAATCCCTGTACCTAGTCCGGAATATGACAGTTGTTATCCATTCGTTTGATGGGTTTGATCTTTTGATTTTGTAATTTGATTAGGGACTTTCCGTTTTCAATTTTCCTCGGAGTTCGGTATTTTATTTATTTAACTTTCTTTTTCTTAATGGAATGTATAGAAAGCGACAGAGTTTAAAGTTAAAAAGGTACGCATTGATAAAACCTATTGAAGACTGCATAACATGCCAGTATAGGATAGAATCGTATGTCCGGATTTTCTAACAAAGTAAATGAAGAAACTTTCTTGAATTATTTCCTGTGGAATCTTGATACATTTGAGGCAAACAGCTTTAGAAGACACCAAAGGAAAAAGCAGCAACAGTCAAAAATAAGACATAAATAGTTATCAAAGGATTATAATTTGATACGCCAGACGCGCTTTTCGTCTACATAAGATTCATCAGTGACGCTCAGACCAAAATAATTATAAAGCCAAACAAGTACAAAGTTGGAGGGCAAAAAGAGCAAAAAGTCTTCCTTGGAATTTCCAAAAAAACAACTCCAATAACTCTAATGTTGTGTTCTTATATGTTTTATTCGTGTTATTCATCGACTGTTCTATTATTTCTTTTTAGAAAACATCTTTCATCTATATAAAAAAAAGGAAGAAATAAATAAACAGTTTAGTTACTATACTATATATAAAAATATTAATTTTCGCGAACCATTTAGGTCACGGAAATTCCAAAATATGGCATCAGTAAGGAGAGTTGTGCAAATAATGTGAATACACAGAACCCCCATCCAAATTATCTTTAGCTAAAAGTATTCATCATTTTCTATTTTATATGTACCAGCAACATTCCATTTTTCTATAATTTCGATTGAAATATTCCAAAATCTGAGTTAAAATCGATCGAATGCCCCAAATAAACATTGTCTGATTGGTTGAAGTACTGTGGCGTCAATGATTAGCATAATAAGCCTCGATGTAAAGAATAAGCCTCGATGTAAAGCACACGCTTCACATGAATAAGGAGAGTTTTACAAATAATGTCAATACACAAATCCTCCATCCTATTTATATTTTGCTGGAAATGTTGCAGTGTTCATCATTTCTGTTTTAATTCTGCTCAAAACATTCCATTTTTTCTATAATTCCGATTTAAATATGTGGAACCCGCAATAAAAATAGATGGCCTCAATGATCTAATAGCAACGCAAACTGAAATTCCGTTACCCTGAGTTCTACGATGTTACAATAGCCTGGGATCCGGCCCAATCTAGCTGCGCGTCGTAAGGTCAAGATTAGCCAGGATCCCAGTCTAGAACCAACCAAATCACACATACAATACTTTGCGCTCAAATGTAATTCTTGGTGAAGTATACGGGTAACTTCGTTTACGAAAATTTATACAAACTTTATCATTAACATATTACCTGGCTTTTGCATATTCACGTTTTTTTATTCTGAACTGTAGTCGAATTCAATTCTATACAATTTTTTTTACATGAAGCAATAGGAGTAAGAATATTTATTTAGCGCCAATTTAACCAGCATCACAACAAAATTATTTACCGGTATTTTTGTGAAATTTCAGTTCTATAGGTTATCAATTAGAGAAATGTTGGTAAGTATTACTTATTTATGTTAGGGTTCTACTGATGTGCTACTCTAGACCTTTTCGACGGTCCGTTTTATCCCATTTATCTCAATACTATCTCCGATGACAGGAATGTCAACTCGACCTATTCGTGTCGAAAGTGAAAATCCAATCTATTTGATGAAACAATTTCTTCAACGGTTCATGCTTTATTTTTGTATTATTTGATAACCAATCACATTAACGTTGCATGTTTGCATGAAAATGGTTATGTACATGTATTAGTGAATTGTAAGGGCGATGCAGCAGGCGAGGTCAGTGCGCGATCACGTGACATTATTATTTGTAAACAAACATGCTCCCCGTGTAACACGTGTCTGAATTATCCTTTCAAAGTGTTATGATTCTTTCAATGACTATTTTATGATATTTTTGTTTTTGTTTTTAGGTTTGCATATCAGTAGTCCAAGTGAATTAGAAATAGTTCCGAGTTGTGTGTGGTTTTTTTTTAATAGTCTATAAAATTAGAAGGTAAGTCTACATAAGTTATATTTACATGTAACTAAAGTCCAAAAAGATGACTCCACTTTCCCTCTATATTTAAAACCCGCTTACCAATTTAAACAGCATTTGCTCCCCTTGAAAGCTAATTTGCCCCTTCTCCGTCATTTCCCTTTAAATTTGCTCAAAAGTCATACTTATAGTCCATTTACATTAACGGCTGATTTGTGATTTTACCATCTTAATTGAAATTTTCATATTGAACACATTTGACCATTCAGTATGAGTTCCCATGCTTATATGAAGGAGGTTTTAGGTCATGTTTTCCTAAACACCTTATTGCTATTTGTCTGTCTGGATTGTTAAAACCACTAAATCAGATAGTGATGAATATGCAAGTTTTCAACAATCCCGAAATTACACTTTATTTAATTATCCCTATTTAGTCCAATCTGGGAAAAACAGTCATACACTGTATGTACAACTTTCTGTTTGGGTCATGCGACTGAAAATAAAGGTTTTTTACTAGAGAGCTGAGGGAGGAAAAACTTAAGAAAGCGATCATCAAGAAACTTTAATAGAGTATGATCCACTATTTTTCGAAATTGAAAATTGAAGTAAAAAATTATTTTGTTTAAAGTATTTACAATAAGTTAAAACGGGTCTCATTAAAAAGTATTGTGCATGGTGAATTGTTTCAACGGCCCCCAGATAGCTTCAACTGGATGAAAAAGTTGTGTAATTTTAGAATTTATCCGGTATGGAATAAATAGCGATTAGGTGTATTGACATCCACGAAAAAATAAAGGAAGTAAGATACATGTAACTCCCCTATAGGTTTTGATAAATATTGGATATGACATTAAGAAGTTATAAAACTTTATTCTTTGAATATGTTTCTAGCGTAACATGCACGCTTAGTACTGCTTTTTATACGTTCGTCAAAGACGGGACGTATTATGGTATACAAATGTCAGGTGTCCGTCTGTCTGTCCAGCGTAAACATGTGGCACTGTAACTTGAGAACGACTTATTTAAATTTCATGAAACTTGATATAGTTGTTTCTTATGATGGTCACATGATCTATATACTTTTTGGTGAAAATAAGATTAAAACTTTTTGAGTTACGGCACGTTGTAACTTAAACAGGGGGGTGTTTTTTTCACATGTCACACCGTATCTCAAAAACTATCCATATTTTTGTTTAAAAATACAGTTTTAATAACCTCATGCACGTTATGTGTACAACGGAAATCGATATCCGCTTGCATGACATACGGGCACTTTAACAAATGATGTCATTCTAAAAATAACTTTAAATTTATTTATAGTACCGCCGATCTTTGCTATTATTGATTATTTTATGATATATTGTTTGTTCTAGTTTGCTTGCGTGTATGGTGAGAAAATGTTAATAATGGAAAAAGTACTTTGACCTTGAATAAACCGCATGCATTTTACTTTTTTTTTTGTTCTACAAAAACTCTTGTTGGTTCAGCTTACGGTGTTTTCACTCTGATGATATTGACATATTTAGCAAGTGATTTACTGTTGATCGACAAAAAACTTCAATGTCATTATTTCTATTCCCCATTCATCATCGGGGTTTGTACCAAAAGACAGCCACATTTAAAATTGCAGACTTGGGACAGACACATGAACTGATTGCTATGCTTTGTGTTCTTTATTTTTTTTTTTTTTTTTTTTTTATTATTTTTTTTTTTTGGTTGTAGTGGGGGAGGATATGAGATTGAAGGGAATATTCAATGAAGAAATTACTTTTCATAAATACAAATGTACTTCCGAAATATAAACAAATGTAGGGGTCACGGAACTTATGTTCTTAAAGAATAACAAAAAAATGTCCTATCGAATTCAAAATCAGACTAAAACAGATGTATATTAACTCATCGTAGATACCAGGATTAAATTTTGTATATACGCCAGACGCGCGTTTCGTTTACAAAAGACTCATTAGTGACAATGGAATCCAAAAAAGTTAAAAAGGCCAAATAAAGTACGAAGTTGAAGAGCATTGAGGACAAAAATTCCTAAATATTTTGCCAAATACAGCTAAGGTTATCTATTCCTGAGGTAGAAAGGCCTTAGTATGTCAAAAATTCAAAAGTGTTGTATACAGTTAATTCATAAATACGACTTAATCAATGATAATTCATGTCAGTCAGAGAATAGCTGACTACTGGGCTGGTGATACCCTCAGGGAATTAAAACTCCACCATCAGTATATATATCGAGCTTTAAATCTTCTCGAATTCATATAATAAACGTTGTGAATGAATGTAGTAGTATCGATCAAAGATCTGTTATCTTAATCTAATCCTCAAAAATGACAAACTACAACTGCTACTAGAGTTGTTATTGATATTACAAATTACGATTTTAAATACAGAAACTCTTAAATTCAATATTTGAGCAAATAGTAAAATAACAAAAACTCCGATTTCCTTTAAAACCCTAGTTTCATAACTAGAGATCGCCGCGATATAGCCTTGTTGTGCTAATGCGGCGTAAAGCAACCGACAATCAATCAATCAATCAATCAAAACTAGAGGCAATAGTAGTTTTCCGTGGGTCAAATCTCATGCATCCATTTCGGAAATATAAATAAAAGCATAAAATAGCTACACATTGAAAATACTTTAAAACTACAATGCAAAGAGATGTATAAAAAAAGAGAAATATATGCCTTTAAGAACGGCTTCCCTTCATTCTACAACTTCTCAAGTTTTTCAAAAATATAATTTCCGTGGTTTGCTGAAATCTTGCATATTCGTGGATATCTGATTTTGCCAATCTCTGTATACAAAGCCTATTGAAAATATGATATTCGCTAAACATTTGAATTCGTTGTTCACCTGTACCCACGAAACCCACGAAATTGGTATCTAACGAATTGTAATGAATCCACAGTAATCAGCAAAGCCGTTCTATAGGTACAGCCAAACTTCAAACCCGAAGCGTTATATCTATGAAAGATTTTGTCAAGGTTTTAAGTAATCTTTGAAAACGTAATCATTGACGTAATCATTTACCAGCAATATTTTGATTACGTTCAAACGACGGAATGACGAACGAGTTAGGATATATAAACACCGTAAAATAAGGCCAAATAAACTCATCATAGATATGAGGAGAATGAATTTGTTCGCCAAATAACGTTCTAGTCACATAAGTTTAAAACGCCAAATCAAGTACGAAGTTGTGGAGCAGGATCTGCGTACTCTTCTGGAGTACCAGGCCTTACGGTAATAAAACTTTCGAGCAAGATTTTTGTACTCAGACTCGAGAATCAACCAATCAAAATACAGGATTTGGTGTTTCGAGCATGATTTTTGTGCTTCAAGCACTGAGCAAAGTTTTATGACTTCAACCTCTGAGATCACCCCCAGATTTTGGTGGGGCTCGTATTGCTTAGTCTTTAGTTTTCTATTTTGTGGCTTGTGTACTATTGTTTGCCTGTTTGTCTTTTAATTTTTTTTAGCCATGGCGTTGTTAGTTTATTTTAGATTTATGAGTTTGAATGTCCCTCTGGTATTTTTCGCCGCTCTGTTTTGTACCTGTAGAAAACTCATTTTAAACGGGATATCACATCCTCGTTATCCCGGAGATGTTGGTTAACGAAATTGCCCCGAAATTTAGAATCTACCTTCAAAGTTAGTTAACTTATTGATCCTTTAAATAAACTTATCCTAAAAGGCTACTGTGATGAGATCTTTGAATGACTTTATTAGTAGTTATATTCAGTAATTCAGCAAACTAGATATTATTGTTATCCTAGGGACTTTTCGTTTTGAATTTTCCTCAGAATTTAGATTTGTTGTCATTTTACTATATACGTACTTTCATTCCTAACTCTACAATCTGTTGATACCTGTATCTTAGCATTACACAAGGTCATTTTTTTCGCTGACTATTTATGGTGTCTATACACTAAATTCATTGGATGTTGGTTGTGTACTGGTTGATGATTTAGTCATAACGGCATGATTTTTGTATAAGTTTTTATTGGCTTTGAACTAGCTGTCAGTAGCTGCGAATACTATCAGTATCTGTAGCGTGTTTTTGTTGTTGGGATTTACCTGGCCACGTCGACCCTGTATTTTAGTTTGATGTATTTCTGTTTGTATCTATCTGATGTGTAAAGTCTTTTTCAACTAATTTTTTTTTGTTCTCATATTGTACTGTTACACCACTGTCCCAGGTTAGGGGATGGTTATGATCTCGCTCAAATGTTTAATTCCACGACATGCTATCCCAAGTCAGGATCCTGTTATTCGGTATTTGTCTTTTGTTGCTGTGTTACATAATTGTTTTTGTTCATTTTTGTGTATAGAAATTCTGCCGTTAGTTTACTCGTTTGAATTTGTGATTCAGTGGCCTTTTGTGGCTGACTATGCAGTATGATCTTTGCTCATTGTTGAAGTCGTACGGTGAACTATAATTGTTCATTTCTGTGTCATATTTTTCTCTTATCAAGAGTTTTCTCATTGGCAATCATTCCACATCTTCTTTTCCTTATTCAAAGCTCGAAATTCGGGGAAAAAACTGACTGACCCATGACAAAAAACAACAGAAAAACGACGAAATGAAAAACAATTGTCAACAAACCACTACACATAAATTGCAGACTGAACTCGAAACACATTCAAACCGAGGCATCACTCAGTAGAGATTAGTAAAATCACAAAAATACTGAACTTCGAGTAAAATTCAAAACGGAAAGTCCCTAATCAAATGGTAAAATCGAAAGTGCAAACACACCAAAAGAATGGACAAACACTTTCATATTTTTGACTTGGTACATATATTGACTTATGTAGGAAATGGTAAATTAAACCTGGTTTTATAGCAAGCTAAACCTCTCACTTGTATGACAGGCGCATATCATTCCATTATATTGACAAGATGTGTGAACAATCAAACCATATCACCTTATTCGTTAACCATGCGCTATGCCTGATTCTATCCCTTAAAACTGACAAAATGTCAAATTCAAAAATTAAAATACGTTAACTAGGACAAGTATATGCGATGTTTTTACCGATAAAAACAAGATTGCCTTTGGAAAATAGAAAAAAAACCGTAATCCAATGTAATACGAACTACTGTAAACAAAACTAGTGGTGATCGAATGTGATCTGGACTGAAAGGCAGATCCTGTTCTCTTATGGCACTCATCGTATTGCTCATGATAGCTATGATAAATACAATAAGTTAAGTGTCATTCGGAGAAGTCACAATCGATATAACGAGTACAAGATCTATTTTCATATTGTGGTTACGACCAATGACTATATTCGTGGTAATCAGATTTTCATTGACAATCAACCAACTTGTGACAGCGTTTAAAACTGTTAAAGAGACGACTTTAATTTCACTTCTTGGAACCTTTTGATCAATAGTTTTCTTATGAGCAACTCTTTCACAAATATAGCATAATCGGAAACGCATGCTCTTGAATATTGTTTCAACTGAAAAACATAAATGAAAGGCAAAAGATACTAGAGAGACAGTCAAACTCATAGATCGAAAATAAACTAACAACTCCATGGCTAATAATCAAAAAGACAAAAAGACAAATAATACTACACAATACTCAACATAGCAAACTAAAGACTTAGCAACACGAACCCCACCAAAAACTGGGGTGATCTAAGGTGCTCCGGAAGGGTAAGCAGATCCTGTTCCACATATGGCACTCGTCGTGTTGATCGTATTATTAAAATCCCAGTTAATAGTCTTACTCGGTAGGTCACGTTCGTGAAAAGGGAAGGGGATTGAAGTTCCTTTCTTTCGAGTTAGAAAAGAGAGATGAGTTCAACATGGTCACCAAACTTGTGAGAGGACATCATTTATATAGCGGAACTTTAACGTAAATGGAAATGTAGCTCTTTTTATTTTTCCTAACAAAAGTACTGTATAACGTTATTTAATTGAGAAACAAGTTAATGAGTAAGAGATTAAGCTAGCTATACGACCGACGGTTAATCCACTATTTTCTACAACAGAAAATCCCTGTACCTAGTCCGGAATATGACAGTTGTTATCCATTCGTTTGATGGGTTTGATCTTTTGATTTTGTAATTTGATTAGGGACTTTCCGTTTTCAATTTTCCTCGGAGTTCGGTATTTTATTTATTTAACTTTCTTTTTCTTAATGGAATGTATAGAAAGCGACAGAGTTTAAAGTTAAAAAGGTACGCATTGATAAAACCTATTGAAGACTGCATAACATGCCAGTATAGGATAGAATCGTATGTCCGGATTTTCTAACAAAGTAAATGAAGAAACTTTCTTGAATTATTTCCTGTGGAATCTTGATACATTTGAGGCAAACAGCTTTAGAAGACACCAAAGGAAAAAGCAGCAACAGTCAAAAATAAGACATAAATAGTTATCAAAGGATTATAATTTGATACGCCAGACGCGCTTTTCGTCTACATAAGATTCATCAGTGACGCTCAGACCAAAATAATTATAAAGCCAAACAAGTACAAAGTTGGAGGGCAAAAAGAGCAAAAAGTCTTCCTTGGAATTTCCAAAAAAACAACTCCAATAACTCTAATGTTGTGTTCTTATATGTTTTATTCGTGTTATTCATCGACTGTTCTATTATTTCTTTTTAGAAAACATCTTTCATCTATATAAAAAAAAGGAAGAAATAAATAAACAGTTTAGTTACTATACTATATATAAAAATATTAATTTTCGCGAACCATTTAGGTCACGGAAATTCCAAAATATGGCATCAGTAAGGAGAGTTGTGCAAATAATGTGAATACACAGAACCCCCATCCAAATTATCTTTAGCTAAAAGTATTCATCATTTTCTATTTTATATGTACCAGCAACATTCCATTTTTCTATAATTTCGATTGAAATATTCCAAAATCTGAGTTAAAATCGATCGAATGCCCCAAATAAACATTGTCTGATTGGTTGAAGTACTGTGGCGTCAATGATTAGCATAATAAGCCTCGATGTAAAGAATAAGCCTCGATGTAAAGCACACGCTTCACATGAATAAGGAGAGTTTTACAAATAATGTCAATACACAAATCCTCCATCCTATTTATATTTTGCTGGAAATGTTGCAGTGTTCATCATTTCTGTTTTAATTCTGCTCAAAACATTCCATTTTTTCTATAATTCCGATTTAAATATGTGGAACCCGCAATAAAAATAGATGGCCTCAATGATCTAATAGCAACGCAAACTGAAATTCCGTTACCCTGAGTTCTACGATGTTACATTAGCCTGGGATCCGGCCCAATCTAGCTGCGCGTCGTAAGGTCAAGATTAGCCAGGATCCCAGTCTAGAACCAACCAAATCACACATACAATACTTTGCGCTCAAATGTAATTCTTGGTGAAGTATACGGGTAACTTCGTTTACGAAAATTTATACAAACTTTATCATTAACATATTACCTGGCTTTTGCATATTCACGTTTTTTTATTCTGAACTGTAGTCGAATTCAATTCTATACAATTTTTTTTACATGAAGCAATAGGAGTAAGAATATTTATTTAGCGCCAATTTAACCAGCATCACAACAAAATTATTTACCGGTATTTTTGTGAAATTTCAGTTCTATAGGTTATCAATTAGAGAAATGTTGGTAAGTATTACTTATTTATGTTAGGGTTCTACTGATGTGCTACTCTAGACCTTTTCGACGGTCCGTTTTATCCCATTTATCTCAATACTATCTCCGATGACAGGAATGTCAACTCGACCTATTCGTGTCGAAAGTGAAAATCCAATCTATTTGATGAAACAATTTCTTCAACGGTTCATGCTTTATTTTTGTATTATTTGATAACCAATCACATTAACGTTGCATGTTTGCATGAAAATGGTTATGTACATGTATTAGTGAATTGTAAGGGCGATGCAGCAGGCGAGGTCAGTGCGCGATCACGTGACATTATTATTTGTAAACAAACATGCTCCCCGTGTAACACGTGTCTGAATTATCCTTTCAAAGTGTTATGATTCTTTCAATCACTATTTTATGATATTTTTGTTTTTGTTTTTAGGTTTGCATATCAGTAGTCCAAGTGAATTAGAAATAGTTCCGAGTTGTGTGTGGTTTTTTTTTAATAGTCTATAAAATTAGAAGGTAAGTCTACATAAGTTATATTTACATGTAACTAAAGTCCAAAAAGATGACTCCACTTTCCCTCTATATTTAAAACCCGCTTACCAATTTAAACAGCATTTGCTCCCCTTGAAAGCTAATTTGCCCCTTCTCCGTCATTTCCCTTTAAATTTGCTCAAAAGTCATACTTATAGTCCATTTACATTAACGGCTGATTTGTGATTTTACCATCTTAATTGAAATTTTCATATTGAACACATTTGACCATTCAGTATGAGTTCCCATGCTTATATGAAGGAGGTTTTAGGTCATGTTTTCCTAAACACCTTATTGCTATTTGTCTGTCTGGATTGTTAAAACCACTAAATCAGATAGTGATGAATATGCAAGTTTTCAACAATCCCGAAATTACACTTTATTTAATTATCCCTATTTAGTCCAATCTGGGAAAAACAGTCATACACTGTATGTACAACTTTCTGTTTGGGTCATGCGACTGAAAATAAAGGTTTTTTACTAGAGAGCTGAGGGAGGAAAAACTTAAGAAAGCGATCATCAAGAAACTTTAATAGAGTATGATCCACTATTTTTCGAAATTGAAAATTGAAGTAAAAAATTATTTTGTTTAAAGTATTTACAATAAGTTAAAACGGGTCTCATTAAAAAGTATTGTGCATGGTGAATTGTTTCAACGGCCCCCAGATAGCTTCAACTGGATGAAAAAGTTGTGTAATTTTAGAATTTATCCGGTATGGAATAAATAGCGATTAGGTGTATTGACATCCACGAAAAAATAAAGGAAGTAAGATACATGTAACTCCCCTATAGGTTTTGATAAATATTGGATATGACATTAAGAAGTTATAAAACTTTATTCTTTGAATATGTTTCTAGCGTAACATGCACGCTTAGTACTGCTTTTTATACGTTCGTCAAAGACGGGACGTATTATGGTATACAAATGTCAGGTGTCCGTCTGTCTGTCCAGCGTAAACATGTGGCACTGTAACTTGAGAACGACTTATTTAAATTTCATGAAACTTGATATAGTTGTTTCTTATGATGGTCACATGATCTATATACTTTTTGGTGAAAATAAGATTAAAACTTTTTGAGTTACGGCACGTTGTAACTTAAACAGGGGGGTGTTTTTTTCACATGTCACACCGTATCTCAAAAACAATTCTTGATTATGGCTTAAAACTTTAAACACTTCTTAGTTACATTAATCTTAATATCTGTATACTTTTTGGTGATGATTCAAAATTTCATATTTGAGTTATTGAGTATTTATCATGTTTTTTCCAAGTCCGGATCCATAATTAGTTTCAAAAACAGGAAGTGTGCCATTTGGCCACAGACCACAATTAATTTCTCTATCATTTCTTTAGAACATTTTGTATCATTAAAAAAATTGCACCATGCACTTTTGTCAAATTTTTTGTGTGTCTTATGTATAGCACTAGTCTAAAAATATATCCAAAATTCAGAAAGATTGAAGCAATCACTTTTACAAATTTAGCCAATATACATCCATACCCCTATGGACAAGTCAAGAGATGTTCCGAAAACTGTAAATATGACCTTTTTGCACTTGGCCTAATCACTCATTCCATATCAAAATGAGTAAATACAACATCCAAAAAATTATTTTACCTCTCATCTTTCATTTCCACCCAAATGAGTGGGGAAGGGAAAGAAAAAGAATTAAGGAAAAATACACTCTAATTAAAAGGAACTACATTCGTGAACAACGAAAAGCGGGGTCATTAATTATGGTCTTGGGCCATTTGCAATGTTTTTGAAGCACCTGCTGTGCAAATTTCTTGGATTTTAACCTATTTGGAATACCTTTTGACATTAATAAAAGGTTTTACTGGCTTTCTATGCAAGAGGAAGCAAGAGAGAAAAAATATTATGTCATTTATCAGAAGCCTGTGTCAAAAACAGGGTCGGTTGATAATTATTATTTTTTTTTTTTTTTTGAAAGATCCAATAAAAAAGTTAGGGTCGGGGTAAAAAACAGGGTCGGTCAGGTTACCTGAAACACGGATCTTTTTTTTTCTTGGCCCAAGGAGAGTTGTTCAAATAATGTGAATACACAGAACTCCCATCCAATTACGGTTATTTTTGGAAAACAAATAGTGTGATTTGTCAAATTCAGCTGATTTTTTAATCGTCTTGAAAAAAGTGTAAATTTTATGAGGGGGAATAATCCCTAGCTTAAAAACACCCGATCCCGGAGTCCCGATAAAGGTCCTATCCCCCCCTCTTTTATGGTCATGTCTAAGAATTACTGTTTAATCTTCATTTGGCAAGAATACTTCAATAAGATACCCCCATTACTACCCTCATACATGTATATGGACAGATCATATGTTATCCTATGTCATTTGAAATTGTGACGCCAGAATGCATTTCCCCCCCCCCCCCCCTTCTTCATAACCACCATCTTGACCATCTTAAATGAAAAAGTTCAGACGTAAAACTATGCTTGAAACACGCGTGTCACTCAAACGACTTTAAAGTAGTCTCCCTGATCAATTACTTACATCAAAGTCAAAGGATAATTCAAGTTTTAAATCAGAGATTTTTCTTGCCCTTTAACATTTATTGTCACAACAACAGCTTTCTTTTCTAAACTATCTTTACATGGAGATGAGACGTCAAAAGAGTTCTTCAAACATGTGAGTCAAAAAGTGGTAAATAACTCCTGTATGTGACATTTAGTGGAAGCCATTCAACCATATCATTTTGTCAAACAATTCAATCAACACCTTTATTAATTAGTCCTTCGTTGTCGATAGCTGTAAATTGCAATCAGCTGATAATTGATTTTCTGTCAAATTCTTAATGAGGTCAAGGTGAATTCCGAGTATTGTCTGATTAAAGTTAAAGTCCGAGAAACTCGAAAAAAGTAAATAAACAAGAAGGAGGAAAATAAATCTTTCTATATATTTCTTTCGCCAAATTCTTTAGCAAATGACAAATTTTTATCGCCACAAATATTATTTTTTCGCGAATTGGGAAAATGGGGACAGCCAGCGGAAACCCTGTGTAAGGACACCCTATCAAGCTTGTGCTCGTGTTGTGTTAAAACATTTTTAGTATGCTTTAAAATACCAACATTAGAAAAATAAACAAATAATCGATATTGTAAAATATCATTGGTTGAAGAGCCAATAATGATTTACATACATGTATATACATAAATATATCATCCATAAAATACAACTAATTTAATTTACACCACAACTGTTGGAAAAAACCCTTTATGTCTATCATGTATATAACTTATCTCATTCTAGTCCATTCAACTGACAGAATCAGTGTAAATTTCATGAATTCTTTAATATCATGTACATGTATAATCAAGGACTAATCTTTTATATAGCAATATCTGTTAGCCATTTAGAGGTCTTTTGCATTTAAAGATCAGTTTAAGTAGGCTTATTATGGGAAAACGAAGTCAATTTCCAGATCATAGTTTACATTTTCTTTATATTTTGCTGTGTCAAAATAACCTCAATATCAAGGACAATATATAGACCCAAAAACCGTTTATCACATTCTACACATGAGATTTTAGCAGGAAAGACTGTGATTGGAGTATTTAACCATTGCAACTTTTTAATTTGATCTCCTCCACTAATTGAAGTAGAATATTTAATGAAGGTGTTTCCACAATTTAGAATATGTTTATGTATGTATAGAAATGATGTTGAACCTGTTTTATAAATTGAAAAGGTTACATTTTCCCCCTTATTTCAAAATCTAAGCTTGAACCTCTGCGGTCTTACAAAGTTGCCCCCTGCTGGGAATCTGGTTGTAACATGTACAACAATCAAAGATCAACCCACACTAAACTGAATGTAATTGAAAGACATCTAGAGGTTGATATCAGAGGCGGATTTAGGGGGGGGGGGGCTGCTTTTTGAGAAAAAATTTGGTTGCTTATATAGGGAATCACTGAATCATGACTTGAGCGAGCCCCCTCTTAGGTCAGTCAGTGGGCCCCCACTTAAGAAAATTTCTGGATCCGCCACTGGATATACAGTATCTAACAGAAGATGAAAAAGGGAACAATATGGTGAATTTTAGAGATTTATATTATTTCATGTACATGCATTTGAAATATATCAGATATATTGTTTGATTTTTTTTAGTTCTAAGTTCCAAGGTGACCTAGCTTCCATTTTAGAAATCGGATTTAAATGCTAGTCTATCAGAGGGATTTTTCCTTTTAATTGGTTGTAGATATGGAATCTTATTTTACCATGAAGTCAGATTTGAACATGACTTTGGGAATGAAGATGTTGTAAAGACTGAATGTCAGTTTTAGTCTTATATACAAACATGTATGTACTTTATAATTTTAGTCTTGCATGTATATAATTGTGTGTACAATACATATATCACTGATTCAGTGGCAAAGGTAAATAGACACTGACAAGTCTTAGATCTATAATATTTTATAGTTTTGAATGTTTTGTCCATTGACTAAAACTAGGTGGAGGTTTGTGTGTTCTTATTTCCAACAGAGGTACACTCAACATATATCAATATGTGCATTAAGCAAATTGATAGTTGCTAGATACGGAATGATTATACAACAAGAAAGTTTTAACCTGTGTATATATATACTTAAAATATGTTAAAAAAAATCATGTCTTTTTCAGGACTTCCGAATCCAACCATGTAGTATGGAATGTCGTTGAGATATGGTTTTGGTCAATGGATGTTAATGAAGGACCTGTAGTACAAAGTATATCACTGGATTTAGCTCTTTGTCTAAGTGTATTATTAAAGTACTTTGCTTTGAGCTCAGTTCATTGTTATGCAATTCATTCTTTGTGAAATAAAGATTTGACAGAAAACTCTCATATACAAGGATTTGTCAAAGTAGTACCACCTCTATTTACAATGTAAGTATTAGGGAGATAAAAGCATTCTATTTTGATTTGAACCAAACATATTATAAAAAAAAAGAACAAATTTACCCGAGAATGCTACTCTCACTACTAGCAATATGATGCTAGGTTGTTTTAATACATCTGTAGACTGTACTGCCTACTTATGACTCGGTCCTGAGTGTAAATGGTCCTTCAATTATGTGGGGGAAAAATTAAAAGGCCTATCTAGGCTTATCAATTTTGAAACTATATTTCATTGTACATATTTGAAATTTTTATACAACCACAGAAATTTTTGCAGTTGAAATACATGTAGGTATCCTGTCGTCGTCTTCCCAAGACGGATGGTTTCCAGATAATAACTTCAGTATAAGTAAAAAGGAAGCCATTAAATTATAACATAATATTTATAATCATAAAAGGAGGCTTGGGATTGTTTTGGGGCGGTTATATATATATATAGTCCCTAAGGTTTATGAATAAGGGTTCTAAAGGTGCCCAAAACAAGCATTAATCTTGTGTCAGTACAAAAAGTTGTTTATAAGTATTTCAATTGTTCTGAAACTGTACCATAATATTTAATACCATAAGTAGAAGTTTGGGGTCTATTTTGTGGGTTATGGGGCAAACAGTCGAGGAATTGAGGGCCTAAAACAAACATTTTTGTAGATTCAAGACAATAAATTGGAGTTATCTTTCTTTGTCCAGAATGGTTGTTGAATTAATATTACCTAAAACCATTGCTTTATGAAATCTTCTTTGAAAATTGGAGTTATCTTTCTCTGTCCAGAATAGTAGTTGAATCGACTTAAAATAATGCTATATATACAATATACAAAACAAAATTCACTTTACTACCAACTGATAAATTTAAGCAGTCTTTAATAGCCATTCAGTGATTACAAGCACTTTGATTATCATTCTAGGGTTATCCCCTTTCACAAATGGAAAAATTTCTCAAGTTTGTCTCAACTAAATTTAGTGAAATGTGTATACAATGCTTATTACCGGTACCTCTAAACTTGGTTTAAGTTCAATTTTTAGCAGCTTCACTTTCACAGTTCTTGATTTATGTACCTTTATACGTTATATGCTAGCGGAGGCATCATCACCATGACTGTATGACATTTACACTTTAATACTTTATGATGTATTAAAATGAGTAGTTGAATAATTACTGTTGCAAACTCCATTAAAAATTTGATTTGACATCATTTTTATACAACCGCAAAAAATTGAAAACTTTTTGGTTGTACATTGGTATCACGTTGGCATCATCGTCTTCATCCAAAGATATTCGGTTTTCGCACTCTAACTTCAGTAAAAGTAAAATGGAAATATATGAAATTTAGACACAAGATTTATGACCATGAAAGGAAGGGTGGGATTGATTTGGGGTATTTTGGTCTCAACAGTTTAGGAATAAGGGGCCAAATTAGCATTGTTTTTGGTTTTTGCTCTATAACTTAAGTATTGGTAAACAGAAATCTATGATATTTTAACATAAGGTCTATGGCCACATAAGGAGGGATGGGATAGATTTTGGTAATTTTAGTTCCAACAGTGTAGGATTTAGGGGCCAAAAACAGGCCCCAAATAAGCATTTTTCTTGGTTTTTGAACAATAACTTTAGTATAAGTTAATAGAAATCTATAAAGGTTTATGACCACAAGGTAGGTTTGGATTAATTTTGGAGTTTTGGTCCCAAGGAATAAGGGGCCAAAATTAAACTTTGTTTGATTTCATCAAAAAAATGAATTACGGTATTGTGCTTCTTTGATATGCCAAATCTAACCATGTCCAAATTCTTAATTTTAGGTCCTGTTTTCTAATTGGTCTACATTAAAGTCCAAAGGGTCCAAAATTAAAATAAGCTTGATTTTAATAAAAATTGAATTATTGGGGTTCTTTGATATGGTGAGTCTTAACATGTACTTAGATTTTTGATTATGGGCCCAGTTTTCAAGTTGGTCCAAATCGGGGTCAAAAATTATTATACTAAGTATTGTGCAATAGCAAGAAATTTTCAATTGCGCAGTAATTCTGCAATAGCAAGAAATCTTCAATTGCACAGTATTGTTCAATAGCAAGAAATGTTCAATTGCACAGTATTGCACAATAGCAAGAAATCTCCAATTGCACAGTATTGTGCAATAGCAAGAAATTTTTAATTGCACAGTATTGCACAATAGCAAGAAATATTCAATTGCACAGGATTGTCCCTTTTTCAAATTGGTCTACATTAAGATCCAAAGGGTCAAAAATTGAACTTTGTTTCATTTCAACAAAAATTGAATTCTTAGGATTCAAACGCATTGATCTCAGGAATTTCTTCACTGTCGTTCCCTCAATAACTGCATTAAACAGTTTCTAATCATTATCCATTCGAAACCATTTTATTATACCAATGTCTCACACACAACATAATATAGTATACTGTTGTCTATCAGTCCATCATCCACACTTCAGACAATAACTAGAAAACACTTCCCCCTACTTTCAAGAAAATTTGTTGAAATGTTTATATCTATTGACATAAGCTCCACATCGATTTTATAAATTTTAGAATTTTCATTTCCATGTTATGAAAAGAGATTGTTCCTTAAAAAAGAGAGAATTTTCCAATTTTGAACAAGAACACAAAAATGCATCCATCACCTTTAATTAAACTTTGGTGAATTGTTTACACTATTGACCTAAGGTCCCTTTTGATTGTAATAAATTTCAGATTATACATTTCTGTGTTATGAATTTTTATATATGCTAAAAAAAAGAAGGGTTTTTGGACACCTATAAGTGCAGGAGTTTCTGGCTACATTGAAAACCCATTGGAGGCCTTCAGCTGTTGTCTACTCTATGGTTGGGTTGTTGTCACTTTGACACTTTCTTCATTTCCCATCTCAATTATTCACATAAACACTTCCACATCATTTTATAAAACTTGGGTGAATTGTCTATGTCTGTTGACTTCAGCTACATTCCAAAATTTAAAACAAGATTAACAACTACAGGTCCCCAAATAGCCTTCAACAATGACAAAAGCTCATACAGCACAGTCAGCTATAAAAGACCTTAAAATGACAAATATTAAACAAATGAAATGAGAAAACAAATAGACTAATAATTGTACAAAACAAAATAGTTCAACCTTTAAGCAAGCTTAAAAGGAATCAAGACATATCATGCGCTTACAGTGCAGCTATTTATTAACAAACTCCATATTCAAACACTCAATCAACAAATTCACAGAGAGGGGTGGAAGTTGAAGCCCCCCTTTTTGGAAAATGACGCAGTCATTGTTCCATAACTGCCGACCTGAACTTCATTACATTTCTCTGCCTACCGCGCTTGGTTTCGTATTTCCTATTTTCCATACAAACTGGAATCTGCTTGTGTTATCATTATGCATCATTGTGTAGTATTAAATCAGCCAGGACCCAGTTTACACTGGTTTTTGCTTGTATTCCACTACACTCGAACAAAGTGTTGTAGTTTGACGGGAACCAGTTTTCGAATTTGTAAACTACAAAACGTAATCGGTTATTGTTCATTCCGTTTTGGTGTTTCATACCGACTTATATGGTTTGAATAAGCTTAAGACCCTTCAAACATTAATGTGATAGGTATATTATAGATTGTTTTACAAAAGGATTGAACTGTTTAACTTTCAAAGTCGTACTATAGGGATATCTGTCATATACGGATTTCCACTCTCACCGGTTAATTTCTTCTTTTACACGTGCTTTGGAAACTTCCTTTTTAATCGCAAGTTTTAAAATTGTTTTCGAGTGAATTAAACTTATTTTAACAATCATGAAGCGTTCCAGAATCTTTATAAAGCAGTTTCTTCTTCTCTTTGATGATGGAAAATAGGTTTTCTCAAGAAAATACCGCAAACGATCGCAGAGGAATTGAAACGTACAAGTCAAGTCGGCACCTGGTTAAATTGGCATCTAGTCAAATCGGCACCTATTCGACGTCAAGTCGGCATCCAATAATATTTGTTATAATATTTTCTATTCAATTAATTAATTACTGTTACCAAGTACATAGTGAATATGTTGTTGTGTATTTTGGTAAACCACGAAACGAAAGTGAATATGTAGTGTATAAAGGTAAACAACGAAGCCCTTACCAAAGCTGTTGTTTTAACAATTAGACAATTTGTGTAATTGTAAAAACAAGTCAATTATTAAAATAAAATGGAAAACTATGAGTCCCTTTCAATAAATCAAACTTTCATGCCAAATAATTAGCAAATTTAAGGTGTTTGTTTTTCAGTAAAGTTTAAACAGCATTAAACCAACAATCCTGTAAAATGCTCAACTGGTTAAAATAATGCAGAAAAATACACAATATCTCATGTATTAGTCAAAATAATTATGACGTCTGGCAAGGCTATTTTATTATTTTTCTGGGACGCCTTCCTACGACGTTCGTAGGAAGGCGTCCCAGAAAAAAAATTAACATAGCCTTGCGGTCATAGGAAGGTGTTCCAGAATAAAATTAAAAAAGCCTTTCCAGACGTAATAATTATTTGGACTACTCATATATATATATATATCATTAAAAATACACCAAAAAAGTCATTAGTTGAGAAAAATAAATGTATACAAAATGTACATGAATACCCAAAAATGTGAAAGTTAGTATTTAACTCTTTTTGCTTAAATACTGAAAAAAATTCTGGCAACCCCTTTCTTATTTTTACCCTATTGCTTAAACTACTGTTAAAAATATATATTTAACATGGGTGACGAATTGACTATATCAGGTGTCGATTTTAACCAGGTGCTGATTTGTCCAGGTGCCAATTTAACTAGTTGCCAGTTTGACTAGAATTCTTTGACAAATGTTTGAAACTATCTGAGTTTCATTAGACCTTTGATAGCAGTAACAAAAAGATTATTTACTTAATATTTTGTGGGAGAAGGGGGTTCAGACTGTGTGGTATCAGGTCTGTTTGTGCCCAATACATTTTCGCACCCTACACGTTCGCACATTCACACTCTACTCATTAGCGCCCAATTTTAATTCAAATTCAAGTTGAATAATTTGAAAATCATGGTTGTTGTTTTAAATTGCTTTGGTGTTAATACTGAATGTATTTATAGCTTTGTATGAGTAAAACATTGAAGATTTTAAAGGAAAAAACACAAAAGATAATTGTTTTTAACAGCTTGGTCCCATTGATCTGAAACAACGAAACAATAAAACATAGAAACCAAAATATAGCAATCCACTAATATAACCAAAACATGATAAAATTTATTGAACACGCAGAAACAAACATAGTCAGAATCTCACTTCATTTTGAAACAAGTCAATGAAACAAGTTATAGCAATACACTAACCAAAACATGATTAAGAGTTATTCAACACAAAATAAAACGTTGACAAAATACCACTTTATTTAGAAAGGATTATTATTATTTTTAGCAATACCTTATCCAAAACATGATTAAGATTTATTCAACACAAAAAAAAAATTGCTGTCTCACTTTATTTTGAGACAATGACAACAATTATACTTATAAGAAAACACTTGCTTACAGAGTTATTAAACACAAAACCAATTAAGATTGGGTGCGAACATGTAGGGTGTGAAAGGGGTGAAAATGAGTGGGCGCAAACGTGAATGGAAGCGAACGGACCCAGATTCAGACTATGTACCAGTGAGAAATATACAAGCCTTTCTACGGTATTTATTTGTACAATTCAGCTAGTCTTGACCTATTCATTTGTCTTAAAAAAACCAGCCAGTTGTCACCTTCACTTCACACACACACACATATACGAATATCAATTATATGCTCACGATACATGTTGCATTGTTAAACTAATTACAGTATGTGAAAATCAAGACTTGCATAAAAACTATCCCAATATTAGAGACAGTGGCGTCATTTTTCTTCAGAGCTTTCAGCTCTTTGATTTTTATCAGTCAATGCATTTGAATGAAGACATGTACACATCAACTCAATTTGTTAATACACATTTCCAGTCTAGCTTTCAATACATTTGTAACGACCTTTAACCCCACTGACAATTTGCGTCTGTGTCCATACTTGTAATAATATGATTATACTGTTTTCATGAATGAAATAGTAGGGCATATAAACTTTCCATTCTAGAATATAATTTTTTACGAAACTTCATAGTAAAAGTGACACAGTTTTATCTGCAAAGGCAGAAATGCAATCTATAATAACTAGTAGCAACATAATCTAACAGTTATGTTTTCTGGGTATTTTTTAAAAATACCAATGAGACTTGAAAAAGAAATACTGTATTTCAAAAATATACATAAATTCATTTTTGTATTGTAATTAATAACTTACGAATTATCATCATATTGAGAAGAATAGTTAACCACTCCGGATACCCACTGGTCAACATTGTTTGGGTTATGAACTTGCTGGCTATCAATAGCTGGCAAAGGTGCTGTTTGGTTGTGAGTATGTGGTCAAGGCCGTAACTAGGCCTATTATTTTAGTGAGGCAAAATAATTGAGCCGAGCGAAGCGAGGCGAAAAATTTTTGGCAGGGTATGGAATGAATGGTGCAAAATCCTGCATTCTGAGCATTTCCAGAGAGCTTGACAATGTTTAGAATTTGGACACTTTTTATATAAATTGTTCATGTTTAAAGACATTTACTTACACCTAATTTTTAACATCTTTATTTGAATTTATATGTCATATAAACTTCCAAATAAAATTTTGTGTCTGCTGCCAGAACATAGTACAAACATCGACTCAGTAGAAATTGTTATTCAAATGGCCGGTTTCGTGAAATCGTTTCAGAATATTTGTTCTGCTGACACCCTTATCATGCTTATCGCGATGAACATGGAGAATGGCAAGACCACAAAATCCATCGCCTCTCATGAATACCCTTTCCTAAGTTTGCAGTCGTCTCAGGGCAGAAAAAAGAACGTTCACAGCAGAAGCTTGTTACTTGGGGAGTTAATAAAAGCCTAAGAACACGTCGTACGTTTGTGTAAAATTCCTGAAAAAAAGGAATTATGCATTCCTATACCATCATACAATCGCTGTTACAAAATAATAAATTGCTTTTATGCTGACAAAGAGTAAACAAACTAGGGATAGAATGAGATGAGACATGGATATGATTCTATATGTATATAGAGTTAGTTTACTAGTGTGATATGGGTGCAGGGGAATTGGACTGGAGTTTTTCACCGTTTACATGTAGGTCCGTGATTTCAAATTATTTCTGGTAATAGTCAGTGGTAACATATTTAAGATCGAGTCAATAAATTAGGGGGTGGCAGTCCAATCCCGAAATCCCGAATATAAAAGGAATGAAATTCCGTAGTCCAGAATTAGAAAAAGACAAATTCTCGTTTTAAAGGTCCTGCCGTTCCTCAATTATGTCAAATTGGAATACAGGATGTTCTTTAAATTATTATGGTTGAAGAAACATGGACAAAAACTAATCCATGCTTACCCATGCAGGTTTCATGTGATTTATATTTTGTGTGTCTGTTAAGAGAACAAATAAATATGAAGAATAAGAGAAATGAATAGGCAGACAGAACTGCTCTCGTACGATGCCTCAGTATACTTGTCAGTATATTTATAGTTATTGGATTAGTTCCAGAGGTAATTTTCAATACTCAAAATCTTAAGCTCTGTTGTGATCACAAACAACACCAGTAAGTTTACTAGAATTATTCCCTCCTCACCTTCAGTATCGCTTTTCATTTTTCTGCAAGAGTCTGTTTTAACCAGAGAACCATGATGATTACCGTTACTAGGTTTATGTAATCGAGAAACATCACCCATTGAGATGCTGAGTTATATCAGGGAAGAATAGTTTAAAAGGAATGATGACAAGTTATAGAAATTAAGGTTGACACAAAACAACAGAAGACTATGTTTGTATTTAATTACATTGTACCATAAACAAATAAACACATAAAAAAAAAAATTAATGTCAAAATTTTAGTGAGGCAATTGCCTCACTTGCCTCAATGGTAGTTACGGCCTTGGTGGTACTGTTCCAGTAATTTTTATAGCATCTATTTCCACCCATGATTTTGATGCTAAGCAGTCTATATCAATCCTCAAAACCTTACATAGAAATGAAAGTGCCTGAAAAATTTAAGAAATATATAAAGCTGTTGTAATATGCTAAAAATTAAAATTAAAAAACATGCCCAACATTGTAATAAGGCAAAAACAATCTTACTAGATTCCTGAGTTGAAAGACTCAAAACTCCTACAAAAGTCAACTGCTTAAGATTTTTTGTGAATATGCAAATCTGCATAAAACATCCTTATTATCTAAAAAGTTCAAAAAAATTCTGATGTATGGTTATAAATGAGTTGCAATGACAAACTTGCAGTAGTAATATTGAGGCCAAAATTCTGAAGTTCAAAATGGCTCAACTTCAGGAAAAAAATTTGAAACTTTAGAAAAAACTTCTGTTTGAACATGACTGGAAACACTACTATTGTCAATGCACATCTACATAGCAAGGGGGGTTGGAAGGGTCCTGGAGTCGATTTCACAAAAAAACTTACGACTAAGATTGATCTTAAGTATACTGATTTGTTCATGACTTAAGACCAATCTTAGTCGTAAGTTTTTTTGTGAAATCAACTCCTGATCCCGAAATCCCAGCTGAGGTCCCGAATTAAAATAAATTTACATCCTGACATCCTGAAATTCGAACCTGAGCTTAAAAACGCCCAATCCCTGAGTCCCAATAAAGGTCCTATCCCCCCTCATAGAATATGACTTTATTATTTACATAGTTTCATGAATTTCTGTTGTGTAGTTTAAGAGGAGTTGCAATGATAAGGTGTTGCAGTAATATATAAAGGCCAAAATTGCAAGTTCAAAGGGGCATACCCGTACAGAAATTGCTAACAAAAGCACATAAGTTTCACATGTGAAGCACATGAGATGCAAGTAAGAATTGTATGCAAATCAGGTTGCTCATATGTGCAGTTTGGTAGTTCATATGTGCCCACAAAAATCTAACATAATGCTCACATGTGCAATTCAAACCTCAGGTGAGCATTTATCATCCATGTTAGTTTTATGTTAGTTTTGTACTTTGAAAAGTTTTTCCATTCTTCTAACCATTCAAAACTAACCTACATCATTGCTCATATGAGCTTTTTCAAAATGACATGCCCAGTCATGTACTTCCTGTAAATTCAAATTCATGAAAAGCATGCAATAAATGGAGGTAGATGGATATGGAAAATGTTAAGTCCTATAATGTGCTATTTGAAGAAAGGCATTGTTGAAATCTGATAAAACCAGTGTGGCTGTGGTTAATTATTTGTAAGTTATCATTTCTATTTCATTATTTTCATTTTTGTGTCAGATTTTGAAATATATTACAATTTTAAGTCCTTTATGGGAATATATATACAGGTTGCTTCAAAATAAGTACTACATGTATAAAGATTTTTCCTTTTTAAACTTTTTGAAATACAGTACTTATTAATCAAAGACATTCATTGTGTACTAAACTTGCAAGTCCCTCTATTAGTTTTATAATGTAATGTTATGTTTTTAGTCATGATCATGATTATTGTTTAAATAAAAAAAAAAAAAATCATATGAAAATCATAATTAACTGACAATAATTAAAGAATAACTCTTTTAACATGATGTATCAGTTATTTTATTTTCAACTGAATTATTTAAGATTTTCATTTAAATTTGAAAAATATTCCTTTTTTAAAGCAGCCATTTTGTTTTGGTCAACTATAATATTCACATAAGCAACATGTGAGCAACTGCTCATATGAGCAATCTAATAAAATGCACATGTGAAACAAAAGCTCATATGAGCAGTTGCACGTGAGGTTTTTAACATGCAAATTAGGTTAGTTTCATATGTGCAATTTTTTTGCTCACAAAATGCTCACCTAATTTGCATGTTAAAAAACTCGTGTGCAATCATGTTAGTTTCTAACGTGAGCATCTTATGTGCAACTTATGTGCAACATGTTAGCACTTTTTGGTAAGGGTAATTCATAGAAAAATAATAATAAATTCCTGTCTATATGCACATGGTTTGGTTTTCGTTGTCTACAAATATAGTCCCTAGTGTAAACAGTGTATATTTTTTTTGTCATACACTTTCCTAATTTTATTCTTAACATTTCATGCAACTTTGTAAACCTTGAAAAGTTACTCGACATAAAATGAAAATCTTTTATCAACTCATATCATAATTGACACAAGAAATTTAAAGAAACAAATAAAAACATACTACCTTAAAATTAGGTGAAAATATTCTGCTGCTATTTATGTTGGTGACTGATTTTGTTTTCCATACAACTTCATAACCATTGTCTGGTTTTCTAGCAGAAATTGTTTTCACAGCCCCAGCATGGTAGGTTTCATATATTTCTATCTTTTGTATGTACATTTCTTGTTCAAATTCCACCTAAAAGTTTATAAAAAGAAACTGTTGCTATATGTAAGTAAGTAAGTAAATGTATATAGTTTATTACATTGTTTCAATATAATATTATACATCAGATAAAAGCAGCATAAAACACTTTTACCTCATGTCCATTAAATGCATACACAATTTAAAAATCAATTTTCGAAATAAAAAATTATTTAAACTCGCAGAAATCATGATTGTGGCCAAATGTGGTTAGACAACAGAAGAAGGATGAAGACTAAAGGAGATCGACGACAGCAGTCCGACGCCAAGTGATGAGAAAAGTTCACTTGGCCTATTGGGCCAGGTGAGCTAAAAAGACCAAAGGTCAATGTATATTTGTATCAAGAAAAAGAATTACTAAATTCAGCCCGCAGCAAACTTTACAGGATGTCCTCTTAATAAAAATACTATTAAAATAAGGAATCAAAATATTATATTATTGATGTAAATATCTTTAACTTATTAGTTAAATATCAAGGAGTAAAAGTTGAAATACTGTAGTTTTATCTGTATCATATTAAATTGTCAGGTTTTCCATACCTCAATAAACTGATTTGAATCTTTTTTTCCTTGGGCCCATGCTCCAGGAATATCTCCATATTTTGGGTACACTCGAGGTTTGCCTATTACACTATCTGCTGCCCAACTGAAAGGAAATACATCAACCAATAAAGTTTGTGTTTTACATGCATTATCAATATAGCAAAAAAAGAAGAAAACAAGATATTGGACAATATCAATGAGACAGAGAGACCAAGATAACTAAAATACACATCTAGGGGGTTATTCCCAGTTACCTAACCTTAAGTTCTTTCCCAATGATACATTTTATGACAAACTCTTTGATTTCAACATTATAATAAAATATCAAAAAGGCCAGAATATTGGTTCTTATAAACTGGATCTATTTCTAAATCTGTAATACTAGCTAAAACAAATATATCGATCACAAAAGTATATATTAGGCTACGAAGTTATCACATTTGGGAAATATCTAGAGATATTATCAGAATATTATGATTTTGTGCATTTTTGAGGTTATACTCTTATTGAAAATTTAAGCGACAACCAACAATCCAAAATATTCTTTAACCAAGATGTCAAGAATTATATTTAGTTATTCCATTATTAAACAAAGCTAAATAGGCTGGAGGGCCTTTTGTGGAAAAAAAATTTGGTTGATTATATGGGGAATGATGTAATCTCCACATTCTATACACCATCACAAAGTTACACAATGTAATGATCTTGATTACAACAGTCTATGTAAAAGTTGTTATATTGTATGTACTGTGTATCATCACTGTATGTGATACTTACTTCCCATTGTTATACTGTGATGAATAACTGATTACACAGGAAACCCACTGCTCTTTAACTTCTCCAGTCATTGCTGTTTGCATCACCCTTTCTCTACAATATCAGTAAATTTGACTTATATGCATATGATATGAGACGGGAAAATATTGCATATATACTTTTGAATTGATGGTTAGCAGATTTTTCAGAATAGTGTAATTATAAAAAGCATGTTGTATCTGTTGGTTTAGAGGAAATAAAATCTATGGTAGTCACATGTGATTGAATAAATTGGATGTTCTCATTATCCATTAACAGTATCTGTGAGATATTATTTATATATGATTCGGTTATACATGTACATGTACCTGTAGTATTTTCTAATAATCCTGGTTTTCAAGACTTATGTATCCATTGCAAAATTCTTCATTGATCATAGTGACTTTCTATGCAAAAAATGATTTAAAACAGTAAATTATATTGTCCAATACCAATTATTCAAAAAAAATCTGACAACTTAAGTTTAAAATCTGAGCATGGATTTAAATCACCCAATTTATTTAATTTATAAGGTTTAAACCTGCTTGTATTGATAATGAATCCAATCTCCAATGCAAAATTACACCCATGCAATGTAAAAATAATGTTTCAATGTCTTGATTTTGACAACAGTTGTCAACTTTCGTTGGACATTTAAATTCAACTGTGATGAAGATAATCCACAAAAACCATGAAAATAAAAACATACAAGAATATAATAAAAAGTTAAATCACAAAAATACTGAACTCCGAGGAAAATTCAAAATGGAAAGTCCCTTATCAAATGGCAAAATCAAAGGATAAAACACATCAAACAAATGGACATCAACTGTCATATTCCTGACTAGGTACAGGCATTTTCAAATGTAGAAAACGGTGGCAAAGAAAATACACATCCTGGGAAAATCCTAAAATAATGACTACTGAGTAATTAAAATCAAACTATGTATAAACCTAACTTATATAACATATAAGTACCTACTTTTATGACAGTCACATCAAATTCCATTATTTTTACAACGATGCGTGAACAAAACAGACATAATCGGTACAAAATATAGACAATAATTTTCAGATAAAAGTCACTTTTTTTCAATTTAACTTCATGAATAAACTAGAGGCTCTCAAGAGCCTGTATCGCTCACCTGATTCTACTTGGGTTTTTGAAATCATATGAAAAAATATAAAATTTGGCTAAAAGTGACAACACAACCTCATTGATAAGGAAAGGAACATGTTTAATTTCATTCAAAAGTCCCCCACTGGCGGCCATCTTGGATGGCGGATCGGCTACAAAGTAACAACACTTGGTCAGCACCTCATAAGGAACATTCATGCCATGTTTGGTTTTATTCCATTCAGTGGCTCTCTAAAAGAAGTCATTTGTATGCATTTCCCATAGGGTCCTATGTTAAACTAAGTCCCCTGCTGGCGGCCATCTTGGATGATGGATCTGCTACAAAGTAACAACACTTGGTCAGCACCTCATAAGGAACATTCATGCAATGTTTAGTTTTATTCCATTCAATGGTTCTCTAAAAGAAGTCATTTGTATGCATTTCCAATAGGGTCCTATGTTAAACTAAGTCCCTGCTGGCGGCCATCTTGGATAATGGATCGGCTACAAAGTAACAACACTTGGTCAGCACCACATTAGGAACATTCATGCCATGTTTGATTTCATTCCATTCAGTGGTTCTCTAAAAGAAGTCATTTGTATGCATTTCCCATAGGGTCCTATGTTAAACTAAGTCCCATGCTGGCGGCCATCTTGGATGATGGATGGGCTACAAAGTAACAACACATGGTCAGCACGGCATAAGGAACATTCATGCAATGTTTGGTTTCATTCCATTCAGTTGTTCTCTAAAAGAAGTCATTTGACGTATGCATTTCCCATAGGGTCCTATGTTAAACTAAGTCCCCCGCTGGCGTCCATCTTGGATAATGGATTGGCTACAAAGTAACAACACTTGGTCAGCACCACATTAGGAACATTCATGCCATGTTTGATTTCATTCCATTCAGTGGTTCTCTAAAAGAAGTCATTTGTATGCATTTCCCATAGGGTCCTATGTTAAACTAAGTCCCCCGCTGGCGGCCATCTTGGATGATGGATTGGCTACAAAGTAACAACACTTGGTCAGCACTCCATAAGGAACATTCATGCTATGTTTGGTTTCATTCCATTTAGTGGTTCTCTAGAAGAAGTCATTTGTATGCATTTCCCATAGGGTCCTATGTTAAACTAAGTCCCCCGCTGGCGGCCATCTTGGATGATGGATCGGCTACAAAGTAACAACACTTGGTCAGCACTCCATAAGGAACATTCATGCTATGTTTGGTTTCATTCCATTTAGTGGTTCTCTAGAAGAAGTCATTTGTATGCATTTCCCATAGGGTCCTATGTTAAACTAAGTCCCCCGCTGGCGGCCATCTTGGATGATGAATCGGCTACAAAGTAACAACACTTGGTCAGCACCCCATAAGGAACATTCATGCTATGTTTGGTTTTATTCCATTCAGTGGTTCTCTAAAAGAAGTCATTTGTATGCATTTCCCATAGGGTCCTATGTTAAACTAAGTTCCCGGCTGGCGGCCATCTTGGATGATGGATCGGCAACAAAGTAACAACACTTGGTCAGCACCTCATAAGAAACATTCATGCCATGTTTGGTTTCATTCAATTCAGTGGTTCTCTAAAAGAAGTCATTTGTATGCATTTCCCATAGGGTCCTATGTTAAACTAAGTCCCCGGCTAGCAGCCATCTTGGATGATGGATCCGCAACAAAGTAACAACACTTGGTCAGTACCACATAAGGAACATTCATGCCATGTTTGGTTTCATTCCATTCAGTGGTTCTCTAAAAGAAGTCATTTGTATGCATTTCCCATAGGGTCCTATGTTAAACTAAGTCCCCCGCTGGCGGCCATCTTGGATGATGGATCGGCTACAAAGTAACACAATTGGTCAGCACCTCATAAGGAACATTCATGCCATGTTTGGTTCCATTCCATTCAGTGGTTCTCTAGAAGAAGTTCAAAATGTAAAAAGTTAACGACGACGACGACGACGGACGACGACGGACGACGACGACGGACGACGGACGCCAAGTGGTGAGAAAAGCTCACTTGGCCCTTCGGGCCAGGTGAGCTAAAAATCAGGCTTGCAAAATTTCTTCATGAACATTATAAATATGAATGGCAGATGTGGCTATTCAAAAGTAGAGATCGACTATATTCTGCTACACACTGGATAACATGTGCATGACACAGCTTGAGAAATTGAACCGATTCATCTATGCTTGAAAAAATTGTCAGTGGTTTTTGACCGAGTAACATTTGAAACAGGATTTCGTCTTCAATCATACATGCTTAATTCACAGTAAAGCTGCACTGGAAAATTGTCACTTAAAATGTCCCACCAGACTTCAAGCTGTGCATATTACATGGGCAATTGCAACAAGCGTGTACATAAACATCATTAAAATTCCTTGTACATATATCACATGTATCACTTAAACAGGCACTTGTTGTATTTGGTATTTCAGTTAGTAATTTAGTGATTAACAAGAATGTGTCCAAAGTACACAGATGCCCCACTCGCACTATCCTTTTATATGTTTAGTGGACCGTGAAATTGGGGTCAAAAGTCTAATTTGGCTTTAAAATTAGAAAGATCATATCATAAGCAACAAGTTTACTAAATTTCAAGTTGATTGGACTTCAGCTTCATCAAAAACTACCATGACCAAAAACTTTAACCTGAACGGATGCACAGACGAACGGACGAACGGAGCCACAGACCAAAAAACATAATGCCCCTCTACTATTGTATGTGGGTCATAAAAAGGAATTTTTAATCTCCTTAAAAGAATTTGAGTGTTTCCAAAATTCCATAATTGTCACTGACGTATGAATATTCCTGAAACGTGTGAAACTGTCATCAGAAATAACATGGTTTAACCAATAGTTTAACTGTATAATATCAACTTCGCTATAAACGATAGACTTCCAAATTTGTTTTGATGGAAATGTTCATTCTTTGATATATTCAAGAAGGTAACTCACAAGTCCATACTGTTTTAAAATGTCAATGATATCAGGAATAAATCCGTAGTGTTTCTTTTGAGAGTCTATAAAGAAAGTAAACAATCTGGTGAGAAATATTCTCTTAGAAATAGAGGAAATGGCTAAGGTACATAGCTTTTGTAGGAATATGAGTTTTCTTTTGTCAATATATCCTGTTATTGGATGAATGCCAAGAATACTTTTGCACATATCAGACCAAGTCGACTTTTTCAAGTTGAGAATATGTTTCACTATAAAATATTGAAACCAGTTTAAAGTAGCTTTGTCATAAGATTTCATGTTATTCCACATCTCACACCTGTATAGAACACTGGGTAGTATCACAGTTTTATATAGTTTGAGTACTACACACGCGTTCGTCTTTATACCATTCAATGCAAAGTGTGCGTTTCTGCTTTTTCTGCATGAACTTTCAGTTCTTTGATTTGATTTAAATCAAGAGTTTAGTTCTATAGCCAAGGTGTAGATAGTTATTTGCTATCGGGATACGTTCATTACCAATAAACCATGGAAAATTGACATTGATCTCTCTTGTATTCACAGAAAATTGAATGATACACAACTTATTTGCATTGAAACGAAAAAGTCATTTCTTTGAATATTGGTTACACATATTTAGCATATGTTGTAAGGATGCTGGAGATGTGGCAATACATGATATGTCATCTGCAACAGTTCTGATATTTTAAAAGCTCTTAAAATCATAAACTGGTTATCAGTTTTTTTTATATATAAATTATCAGGTTTCGATCACCACTAAATTCAGGCCTTTTATAGCTGACTATGCGGTAAGGGCTTTGCTCATTGTTGAATGCCGTACGGTAGCTGTTAATTTCTGTGTCATTTGCAATCATACCACATCTTATTTATACTGTAGATAGGTTCTTTTATCATACCGGGAATTTAAGATTGGACCTAAATTTTAACGGTTATTCAGGATTAACACGTTCGGATTTTAATCTAAAAATAATTGAGAGTTAGTAAAAACTGAGTTTTTTATGAATTCAGTAAGAAACGCACAGAGAATAGCACATTCTCCCTACACAAGGTGTCTGATTTAATATCTTCACGTATTTATGTTATTGACACGAATGATAATTCCAGTAAAAATAATGGGACACATTTGGGGGATTGGACACGTTTGAGTGTTTTTTTTAAAATGGACACGTTTAGGCGTTTATACAAATGACTCGCTTTGGCGCTGTTTTACAACTAGACATGTTTTGCAGTTCAGTGACGTCGATGTGGACACGTTTGGGGGAATCGGACACTTTGGGGGGAAAGACACATTTCTGAGTGTTACATATAAAGTTAGATTAAAGGGTGTTTGAAATTGCCTGATGTTTTGTCATTGGGGGACACATATTCGCCGTTTTTATACATCTATTTAAACCCAAATAACTGCAGCTTTAAACAATATTTTTCAAATCAATTTCTTTATAGATGGCAATAGCAGACATTTTAAAGGTGTACAGAACTGAAATTTAGGGCAATCAGTCAAAGATTTACTAAGAAATACTTCTTTGAAATCGTGTTTATATTCATTCAGAAAATTGGCCGAAAATCGTTATCCGTTTTTCGGTCCTTTGCGGTAAGTGCCGCAATTTTGTCGTAGTTTAAAATAAAATCATATTTGTTATAAAAATCTTAGTTACCGGCATATTTCTTCCATTTCAGCCATCTTTTGAAGTATTTACAACTCAAAATTATAAAACGGCGAAATTGTGTCCCCGGCGAATATGCGCACCTCACTCTAGTTCAAGAAAAATACAAAAATATTTTTGTAGAAATATTTAAAAGCATTTTTTACTCAAAGAAAATAATTAGAAAAAATGAATTGTGACTTTTTGTCCTGTGATCTTTTGTCCGTGACTTTTTGTCCTGTGACTTTCTGTCCTACATTCTTTAAGTAATATGCATTATATATGCCCTTGAATTTTTACCAGATAACATTTTTGTTGGCTTTGGGGATTCCGTATATCGTCAGATTATCGGAATTCCAATGGGGACTAACTGTGCACCACTTATTGCGGACCTGTTTTTGTATTGTTATGAGTTACAATTTATGACAAAAATAAGCAAAGACCCATCGAAACAACATCTGATAAACAAATTTAATAATACTTTTAGATATTTGGATGATATTTTGGCTCTCAATAATGACGACTTCAGTATGTATATTAATGAAATTTATCCTGTTGAACTTACTTTAAATAAAGCTAATACTAACAATGACCACTGCCCTTTTCTCGATCTTGATATCTATATCACTAATGGAAAGCTGAATACTAAAATTTATGATAAAAGGGATGATTTTTCATTTCCTATCGTTAATAATTATCCGTTTTTAGATGGTGACGTTCCCTTGTCACCATCTTACGGTGTTTATATATCTCAACTTGTACGATTCGCTCGTGTATGTAACAATGTTTTAGATTTTAACGAGAGAAATTTATGTATTACTGAAAAATTATTACACCAGGGTTTTCGATATCACAAACTAGTCAAAACATTTACTAAATTTTATCATCGGTATAAAGACATTATTCGTAAATATAGCTCAACATGCAGACTTTTAATACGTTCAGGTATTTCACATCCAATTTTTTATGGTAATATTCTTTATAAAGCACAAAGGTGTCAGTATTCACCTCAGAAACTTACAAAACCTTTGAATAGACTTATTAAGAAGGGATATAATTACGATACTGTTGTCAAGTCATTAAAGATTGCATATTTTGGCGTTAATATTGAGTCATTGATAAGGTCTTTGCATCGGAACTAAACACATTTATTCTAAAAACAGTTGTTGGCATGACACGGGTTATGTTCTTCTCATATATGTTATGATGGTATGATACTAAACCCCTAACGGGAAGGATTGTGCCTGATGTTCATATGATGAAATCATAATCTTTCAGTCAGTTTAGTTGAAGTCTGGAGCTGGCATGTCAGTTAACTGCTAGTAGTCTGTTGTTATTTATGTATTATTGTCATTTTGTTTATTTTCTTTGGTTACATCTTCTGACATCAGACTCGGATTTCTCTTGAACTGAATTTTAATGTGCGTATTGTTATGCGTTTACTTTACTACATTGGTTAGAGGTATAGGGGGAGGGTTGAGATCTCACAAACATGTTTAACCCCACCGCATTTTTGCGCCTGTCCCAAGTCAGGAGCCTCTGGCCTTTGTTAGTCTTGTATTATTTTAATTTTAGTTTCTTGTGTACAATTTGGAAATTAGTATGGCGTTCATTATCACTGGACTAGTATTTATTTGTTTAGGGGCCAGCTGAAGGACGCCTCCGGGTGCGGGAATTTCTCGCTACATTGAAGACCTGTTGGTGACCCTCTGCTGTTGTTTTTTATTTTGGCGGGTTGTTATCTCTTTGACACATTCCCCATTTCCATTCTCAATTTTATTGGTCACAAGTAATAAGGACTGAGTTACCCATTAAAAGATTATTCTTGGACTTAGAAATTTCAGAGACATATATACACATCAGTCCGGAATGCGGTTCGATAAAATTGCTCCCCTTGTAATGTAACAATAAAAAGCATTTGTTAAATATTCATGTACAATTAAACAAAAGAAATCAAACGTTTTTAGTTTCTCTGTCTATACATTGTTCATCTTATGAGTAGTATACTTGAACCGTCGCGAACAGTACGTGAAATAAAATCATGCATTCATGTCAAGCTCGTGATCTAATTCTGATGGCATGCAACATAAAATGTACTTCATGTTTTTCCTTAAGAATTAAAAAGTAAATGTATTTTATGCTAAATTTAGAAATATTTGCACATATAGTATTATGGAATATTGTTGAAAATATAGTATGTTTTTCTTTATGAAATTGAATAAGGGCTAAGCAAGAATCTCTATTGGAGTTTATTGAAAAGGAAATATTTGTTCAATAAGATAAAACCAAAGATTAAGATACGATACCAACCTGACATCTTTCTTGCACACAAACGGATGTAAATATTTAGTGCATGGATAGTCGTGCCATTTACCACTGCCTGGATAAAATATGCCACAGTTTTCCGCTCCATTTCCAGGCTGACCAGAATCCCAATTGAAATACGTAGTTGGAGCATAATCTACTGTGTTAATCCAATATTTCAAATCTCCATCCGTAATACCTAGCCAAAACGTTTGCACGTCTAAAGAACAACAATTTGAAATTATTATTAGATTTAAAGTCTCTTTGCGTCTTCTCTCAATTTCAAAAACATAAACTGCATTCAATAATTTTTAAAGCACTTTGCTATGTTTTTTAAAGGGAACTTCAAATACTTGTAATCATCTTTTGCAGACTGTAGTTGATTTTTTATTTAAGGAATGACTGTAATTTTTTTTCTGTCTATGAAGAAATAACATAAAAAATGTGGTACACACTGAATAACGCGCGCAGTTTAATTCTAAATTCCATTTTAAACCGGAGAAAACCATAAAAAGCGTTGATGGCTTCACGGTCACATGACTAAATTTTGTCTATGGGCTGATAAACAAAACAACGTCAGCCAATCAGAAGACGCGTTGCATCCAAATTAAATTATTGATGTTTGTGTCTAATTCTTTTTTTTTTCACCTTAGCTGTAATCATTAATTTGTCTTTTCAACTGTTTTTTTTACTGTGACTGGGACTGTTACATTTGATGTTCTCCTTCTACCTCAGGCATAGATTACCTTAGCTGCATTTGGCAACACTTTTAGGAATTTGTGATATCAATACTCTTCAACTTCGTACTTTATTTGGCTTTTTTTAACTTTTTTTTATTCGAGCGTCACTGATGAGTCTTTTGTAGACGAAACGCACGTCTGGCGTATATATAAAATTGAGTCCTGGTATCTATGATGAGTTTATTTGACACTTGCTTTTACTATTCTTTAATTTTACCTTTGAACTGTGACTGTAACCATTTATTTTCGTCTTTATCTTTTACATTAACCAAAGACGAGCTTTTGTTCTTGCAAAATCTCTAAATTTAAGATAAAGACAATTATATGCAGCTGTACAACAACTAGAGAATCTTAAATTTTATAAAATAAGGAGTCGTATCAATGTTGATTAAATCAATCATACAATTGTACAATGTATAACATTGATTAATTCAAAATCGTATGCACGCCATGTGCTAGTCTACAAATAATGAATAAATTTAACCTTATAATAAACTTTAATATTAAGAATCCACAATAAAACAAATATACAAGGTTTAAGAAACGCAATATTCTATAAAAGCACGACCGTGAAACCTGTTCCTGGTGGGAGACAATCCCTACTATTGAAACGAATATTATCAAGTCATATAATAAATGTTATCAAAAATCACTTCAAAAACGATACTTGACTCAAATGAGCAGCATTGCATATAACATATTGTGACATATACATTTAATTTATATTTTCCCGTTCCTCGTATCTTGAGTACACGTATTCATGAACTGAAAGATCTAAAAAATGAAACAAGTATTTTGAGTTATTGAGTTTAGAGGCATCTAAACAATAAATGTATAAAACAAAATTTAAATATCATTACTGATTTCTGACAAACGGTGTCTTATAAACATTTGTAGAGAGTTGTACATGTAGTTGATACTTATTGTAATTTTACAGTTAAAGGCTCAAGAAGGACCTTGTCATACTTCGTATAAGTTTTAAATCCTTTTTTATCTTCTCCCTGAGAAATTATACTCATGAATAACTATCACTTAAAATAAAGGTAGATTTTAAGAATCTTGAAAGTCCTACCTCTCCTTCAAACCACGTTTTCTCTTCTTTAACTAAATAATAACAATGGTCCCGGAAAGGCTTCCAATCTTTATGGCATTCACCATTCAAGACAGTATATTTCCCTATAGATGAATAGTCAACAAGTTTTCAATTTGAAGTTGTGATCTTACTACAATTTATGTAATACTGTACCTTTATTTCATTTCAAATATGACCCTTGAACATGCCATTACTTTTTTTATCTATTTAAAGACTCGTTTAGAATATACTCCTTATGTGTCAGATGAAATACTCAACTGTTTAATAATTTGTAAGATCTTTAATAACGTATATCCTAGTTTTATAATGACTTAGAAGATAAAATGACGATATAAAAAGTATTATTCAAGGTTTTACAAATTTGCAATGAATTTAAAGTATCAATTTAATTTGATTAAAGCAAAAACCTGACTTGACTTAGCATAATTGACAATTTGATCTAGACTTTTTAAACACAGAGTTAAAAACATTTTAAGAAAAATGTTCAATTGAATTTATAATTATAGATTGCTGTCGTTTGAAATACCTGATTTTCCTTTAACTATAAAACTCTTGTATATAACGTGTTGTATAACTTACAAATAAAATTGTAAAAGCTCTTGGTAAGTTCTCACCTTCAAGGTCAGTTTTCAAAGTGTCAACAGATTTCGTGAAAGCCAGGATATGATTTTGAAGTTCCTCAATGTTTTTACGTTCTTGGCTCGTGTAACAAGAATCAAGAGCTTCAGCCGCCATTACAAACACCACAAAAATAAACAGCTTCATTCTAACAAAAAATAAATAAGATAATCATATGAAGTCGTTAGCTGCTGTCTGTCATATTGGTTTTTCATTTGTTGTTTTCGTTTAAATTTTGCTGTTGGGTTTTTCGTTTGAATGCTTTAAATGTTGCCATGCCGGTGCCTTTTATGGCCTCTCATACGGGATGGAGTTTGCTAATTGTTGTATGCCATACAGTGACCTATAGTTTCATACTTACATACCCTCAGGTGGGTAGTTGTTAAATTGGCAATCATGCCATAACTCTTTATTCTTATCTAAATAAAATTTAATTCAATCTTAAAATTGTCCTCTGAATTCTATTTTTATATACGACTCATCAGTGGCGCTCAAATAAAAACAGCTGGAAGGCCAAATCCAAAACAAAATTGCAGAGAGCTAAAAACCGATTAAGTTGTGCTAAATATGACTTAGACAATTTGAACCTTAATGATCTAAACATGATCAAATTAAAACAAAAGTTCACCTCCGAACAATGTTTGCATAATAATATATACTTTCTATAAATACAATTGAATGAAAACTAGATATTTGATCAATTTCGTTTAGTAGTTTTCCTGACCCGCAATTTTTGGACCATACAAAAAGTTCGCTTTCCTTAGAAAAGTATAGGGTTTCATTCGCAATCGGCTATTTCAAAAACTTCGTTTTAATGCAAATATAGGTTGATGTCAAATACAATGTTCTAAAGGGTGTTGTTTGTGCTGTCCAGTATTTATGGCGACTTGTTTGTGCGTTGTATTTCTTTAAGGTTTGTGTTTCTGGTTGGTATTGTTGTGCTGTCCAGTATGTGGTGATACCTATTATCCTTTCTTATATTATTGACATTTTTTTAAAATATATCAATTGAATATTATTTAGTAAATATATTTAATTTTAGTTAAAGGTTAAAACGAAGATCAATCACTGTGTAACTAAAGACGAATGTATGCACGAATCTTAAAATTACAATTTTGAATAAAATAAAAAGAAATAAGTGTATGTGTCAACTCCACCACACTAACCAATTAACTCATCATAGATACCAAGATCGCAATTTTGTAATGATACCGATTTACATAATTGTAATCAACTTCTATTCTTAATGTGTCTATGGTAGAATTGAAATTGCAAGATACAGATTTAGGAAGATGTGGTATGAGTGCCAATGAGACAATTCTCCATCCAAATAACAATTTATAAAAGTAAACCATTATAGGTCAACACGGAGACTTGGCTCATATCTAGTTGAATGAACCACATGAGTAAAACATTGCAATGATGAATGATATTTTCTGCTGTTTGAAAAGTGTAGAAAAACTTGAGAAATGAGCATAAGTTACAAAGTTTGTCCAGAAGCACACAAACCTAATAGTAAGGTTCAAAATGTGTAGCCCTTTTTAACAATATCATGAGCAGGTATGTCTTTTATTTCTAGTAGGATTTCACATCATAAAGGATGGTAACATAAATAAGACGTAGTCACACTATTCGTCTTGATCGTATATAGAACAAAGTAAAATCACAAAAGTACTGAACTCCGAGGAAAATTCAAAACGGAAAGTCCCTAATCAAATGGCAAAATCAAATGTTAAATTATAAAAGGTCGCGTAATGACAAAATCTGAAACAATTTAAAAGTGAAAACACTATTGATGTTTATATCTTCGTCTTCCATGATGTATATTAGTAAACAATATTATTGTAAGGTAGGAATTGGTATATGTTTTCAAAAACTTCAATGTAGTAAGATTGATTTTAAATTAATAACAAGAACAAAATATGTGTATTAAAAACAGTTACAGATAAAGAGTAGTTTTCAAACTTTTCTGTTGGAACTTTGCTTGAAATATTTGGGTTCGTATTGTACACGTTTAGAATTATTCTGTTAGATAAAGATTTCAACACTGATAACATAATGACAATGAATACACCTTATTCTTGGTATATGTAATATATGTAAACGTGTGCATAATCTCGTGTTCCTAATCAGAAAAGGACTAGAAGGATCTTTCAAGCTAAAGGTTGGTAATGACCAATGAAACCGTTTCTTCTTTTGAAGTACGAATATATTTCTCAAGTTTAATTTGTCGTCTACTTCTATGATTAGCAGTGGACCATCTTTGACCAAAGCAGGTCAGAGTTTTAAATTGTTTGAAGTTATTTTTGTACATGTCAAAACTGTTCAATCATTCACACACGAATAGTTGTGGTTTTGGTTTAGATTTTGAAACATTTACATCTGGCGGGTGATGCATTCATACAAGGGAATGTTTTCTCTGTCAATACACCCGGTCTTAATTCATTTAGAGATACGATTTTTACGGATTTTTTTTACCTCGAATTCTATTTTCTGAAGGAATTTATGAAATTTGACCAACAGTAAACAGTTGTGGCCTCTAATTCATGACTTTATCTGGTACGAAAAAAGAAAGCAGGATTAGTAAGAAAATAAATCATTTACTTTAAAACAATATTTTTTTTTAATTTTTGGGTAACAGTTGATCATTGATATTATAATTCAATAATTTCCCACAGAATGCATATCCGTTTTATTTATAATCCTACGGAAAAACATCCATGTCTTTATTCGGAAAATATATGCAAAATACTTTTAATTATCTATGGATTATTTCCTAAAAAAAACTAATGTTATGGGCATAATTACGAAGGGAAAAAGGTAAAAGAAACAAATTTTACTACCAGACTGAATTTACTATTAAAGATAAAGTCCTTGTTACTTGATTTACGATTGTGCTTGTCGGCCATCAAACATAAGGATAAAATCCTACTTTATGATTTTGTGATGAAATGCAATAGATTTATTATACTTACAGCCCACTATGTTTGTGTTTGTTTCAAGGGCAGGGAGTAGTTGTCGAACCTACATTTACAAATCTATATAAAATGTTATCCTTGTGGCTGCAGGAGATATCTTCATGGTATAATCTATCGATGACATTTAACCTTTATCAAAATGATTAATAATTCCTAAAGATATCATTTAATTATTATCAGTATTTATCTAAAGTGTCCAAGCTTGGTTGGGTTATTCAAATATAGTAGTAAAAGAGAGACGAAAGATACCAAAGGAACATTCAAACTATAATGTCTTTTACAAACTGACAATACCATGGCAAAAACTCAACAGAAAAAGGACAAAACAACAAACACAAAATAGAAAACTAAATACTTAACAACACGAACCCCACAAATAATCGGGGGTGATATAAAGTGCTCATCATTTGGCCCCCATTCAGTTGCTCATGTAGGTGATTGATAAGTCTGATAGGTTAAGTCGCATTCCAGGATATGTGACACTCGCCACTGTGGATGTCTTTCTTGCTCGCCTAAATGTTACTGTATAATTATTATTCTATAATTTTTCAGAGGATGATATTCAGCTTTATTGTTCTGATTCTTCTTTTATCAGAAGGTAAGACACATTATTTAAAACTATCAAATCCTCTTTAATATTTATATAATTTTTGATTAAAAGTTATTATCCCTCCCCTTTTAGTTAAGCGGTAGGTAATTTTGCTTAAAAGTCAAGTTCTTGAAACAAAAACTATACTCTTCAAAATAATTTCCGTGTTCAGATAGTTATCAAAATTACCAGGATGATAATTTAATACGTCAGACGCGCGTTTCGTCTACATAAGACTCATCAGTGACGCTCAGATCATAAAAGCTATCAAGCCAAACAAGTACAAAGCTGAAGAGCATTGAGGACTCAAAATTCCAAAAGGTTGTGCCAAATACGGCTAAGGTAATCTATTCTTGGGATAAGAAAATCCTTAGTTTTGAAAAATTCAAAGTTTTGTAAACAGGAAAATTTATGAAAATGACCATAATTATAATTGATATTCATGTCAACACCTAAGTGCTGACTGATACAGTGCTTTTTGTCCGCAATTCGCTTTTTGTCCGTTTTTGCTTTTTGTCCGATAATTTTGCTTTTTGTCGGACACTTCTGCTTTTTGTCCGTTGCTTTTTGTCCGTTTTGCTTTTTGTCCGATTATTTTGCTTTTTGTCCGACACTTTTGCTTTTTGTCCGTTGCTTTTTGTCCGTTTTGCTTTTTGTCCGATTATTTTGCTTTTTGTCCAACAATTTTGCTTTTTTGGCCAGTGAATCTAATGGCGAATGGTCACTATGTCTAATGGCAAATGGTCACTATGTCCAATGGCAAATGGCCCGTGAATCTGATGGCAAATGGTCACCATGTCTAATTGCAAATTGCCAGTGAATCTAATGGCAAATTGTCACTATGTCTAATTGCAATTGGTCACCAAGTCTTGTGGCAAATGGTCAGTGGACCTAATGGCAAATGGTCAGTGGATCTAATGGCGAATGGTCACTATGTCTAATGGCAAATGGTCACTATGTCCAATGGCAAATGGCCCGTGAATCTGATGGCAAATGGTCACCATGTCTAATGGCGAATTGCCAGTGAATCTAATGGCAAATGGCCAGTGAATCTAATTGCAAATGGTCACCATGGCAAATGGTCAGTGAATCTAATGGCAAATAGTCACCATGTCTAATGGCAATTGGTCAGTAAATCTAATGGCAAATGATCACTATGTCGGATGGCAAATTGTCAGTGAATCTAATGGCAAATGGCCACTATGTCTAATGGCAAATGGTCAGTGGACCTAATGGCAAATGGTCACTATGTCTAATGGCAATTGGTCACCAAGTCTTGTGGCAAATGATCAGTGGACCTAATGGCAAATGGTCAGTGGATCTAATGGCGAATGGTCACTATGTCTAATGGCAAATGGTCACTATGTCCAATGGCAAATGGCCCGTGAATCTAATGGCAAAAGGTTACCATGTCTACTTAGATTCACTGGTCATTTGCAATTAGACTTTGTGACCATTTGCCATTAGATCCACTGACCATTTGCCATTAGACAAAGTGATCACTTGCCACAAGACTTCGTGACCAATTGCCTTTAGACTTCGTCCAGTCTGTACGGCGGAAAAAAGTAGAAGTTATTGTTATTTGTTTTCTTCACTGAAATGCAATACTTTTAATTCAATTCAATTCAAAGTTTTATTGCCATATAAACTATACAGTTTGTGACATATCACACAACAAAAACAAATAAAGACAATAACTAGGTAACTCGATATATATACACAAATTCAGGTAAATATTAAAGGGTCCCCTGTCCTTAGTTCCATTGACTTTTTTATAAAGGATCCTAGTTTATTCACTTGTGTTGGTGTTGATGGGTTAAGTATATATATAACTTTGTCATTGTCAGTTAGATTAGCAAATGAATTACTTTCTCTGTTAATGCAATTAAAATATGTTAATCTAATATTTGAATTATGAGAACAATTTATTCAGAAATGTTTCTCATCATCTAGTACTTTGCATTTTTTGCAAAGTCTCTCTTCGCGAGGAATTTTATAATGCCTTCCTTTTTCAATTAATAATTAATGGTCACTGATTCTAAGTTTTTTAATTAATTTTCTAAATTCAAAGTTTGGGTTAGAGAGGTAAGGTTTGATCAATAGATTTGGCTCAAGTCCTTTATAAAAAAAATTAATTTACTTTTATCATCAATAGATTTCAACTTATCCATCAACAGGTTGTTGTAATATGAGTTTATTTGGGGTTTAATATATCTTTTAATATTTTTTAATTGTTTTAAATTATTACAGTCTATTTTTAGTCTATCTATATCAATGTTAGATTCAGAAAGAATATCTTTTGCAAAAGTGAACCATGAATAGGAGCCACTAGAATCCAAAGTTTTAGTTAATTGAAAAGATTCATGTAATAAGGGATTTAAATTTGAGGTGAAAAGCCTTGCTAAATACATAATAGTTTGGGTTTTTATATGACATTCAATAGGCAGTCTTCCCAATTCGTTCCTTGTACCAAAATTTGAGGCACTCTTGTTAGTGCCAAGGGTAAACTTGCAATAACCAAGATGCAAGTTTTCTATTGGAGTCTTGTCAATAAAATTAAATGGGTCCACAATTTTTCCAGAAACCAAAGCTCTTTTTTTAGCTTTCAAATATGTTATATATGAGTCCAAATATGTTATTTCAGAATTATAAGTTAATATAGGTCTCACTAAGGTGTCAAATAAGTTATTTGACACTCTGATAGGAAGGCTGCCAAGAGAATTAGTATATGTTTTAATAGAAAACAAAACCTTTTTTGCCTTTTTTGTTAATTCAGCTGTACTATGACTGAGATTACCATTTGATTAAATTAGCAGACCCAAGTAAGGATATTCCATAACATTCTCTATTTTTTTTTTTTTTTTTTTTTATATACAAGTATAGATGTTTCAGGCTTTTACTTTGTTGTTGAAAAGACCATACTTTTTGTTTTATTTATGTTTAGAGAAAGCTGCCAGTTTTCACAAAACATGGAAACTTTATTTAGACTATTTTGGAGACCCTCCTTAGATTCTGATAGTAAAAGCACATCATCAGCAAACAGGAGGGAGCCTAGTTTACTATTTATGAGCTCCAATGGACTAGAGTTGTCATCTTCCAAACCTTTAGTGATATCATTTATAAAAATATTGAACAAAGTAGGACTTAATGAGTCCCCTTGTTTCACACCTCTAGTAATGTCAAAATAGTCAGAAATGTGATCTTTATATTTTAAAGAGGATTTTGTATTTAAATATTGTTGTTTTATTACCCTGTAAAAAGACTTTCCTACTCCCATTTTGCATAATTTATATAGAAGGGCTGTCCTCCATACAGAGTCAAATGCCTTTCTTAAGTCAATGAAGCATGCATATATTTTTTTGTTATTTTTGTGTATATATTTATTAATTAAAGATTTTAATATGAAAATACTGTCAGCAGTTCTGTGGTTTTCTCTGAAGCCAAATTGACAGTTATTCAGCTGTTTATCCACAACTGTGATGATTAAAGATATACCTCTGTAATTATTGGGATCAGATTTGTCTCCCTTCTTATGCAGTGCTATTATATATGAGTCCTTCCGTGATTTTGGGTATATACCCGTTTTTAGAATTAAATTAAATATTTTAACAATTGACTTAATTATTACTTGATTTGAGGTTTTAATTATTTCATTTATAATTCTATCTGGTCCAGCAGACTTTTGAAGTTTTAGTCCTCTGATTACCTTATTTACTTCTGAACAAGATATTGGAGCATCTGTTTCAGCTTTGAAGTCTATATTATTTTCTAATAGCTTTAATTGTGATTCAATGTCTATCATAAAAGCATTATTTATAGATGAAGGTTTACCTTGATCTTGAAAATGTTTTATTAAAACTTCTTCATCTTTTAATACCTCTGGTATTTCATCTTTTTCTGTTTTATTCTTAAGAGATTTTAAAATTTTCCAATATTCCTTTGGATTTTGATTGATATAATCACTTAAACAATTATAAAGTTTTTGTTTATATTCATACTTTTTCTGTTTAACCATTTTCTTTAAGTTTTTTTTTTAACTCAAAAAACTTTTGCTTTAAACTATTATTATTTGGATTATTCCTTATTTTGTTTCCTATTTTATTTATTTGACGCTTTGTTTCATATATAAAATTGTCTGACCAAACTTGTTTAAATTTCCTTTTCTTTTTCCTCCTCTTAGTTTTTGGAGTTGCTTTACAAGAAAGGCTTGAAATATTATCTAAAATTTTTGTCAATTTTTTCTGTAGCCTCATCAACACCAACCTGATTTTCCTCGTAATTAGCCATTTCAAACTCTATTATCTCATTCTTTACATTTTCAGTCAATAAAGCATCAATAAGTTTAAGTTTAGAATTTTCTGACCATTTATATGATTTAATCCAGTGCCACTCTTTTTCCTGAAGGCCAATTTCTTTATCTATATTTATAGAGCACTTCTATATATAAAGTAATTTGAACATGATCTGATAGGTAAGTAAAATCGTTTGTTTTAAAATATTTGACTGAGGACAGGAGACTCTCGCTAACAACAGCATAATCAACAGTACTAAATCCACTGCTTGACATATATGTATAATATCCCAATGAGTCACCTAAAAATCGACCATTGAGTAAACGTTACTAATCCGTAAATGGGATAAAATGTTCGGTATATTTTTTTATTAATAGAGTATGCATGTACCATCAAAGAAAGATGAATGTAGTCTGTACTCGGAGTAGTTTTTTGTACTCTAAACACAGCAATGTTTGTCCATTTGTTATAATGAACCTTAAACTCGCAAAAATCATTTAATAAATATAAAAACGAAAGCAATGCGCATTTTTGGAATCATATATGATTGTTTGCTTTGTCTATATGCCATTTTGTTTTGTAAAAAATCCGACATATTGATTAACAACACATATATTATTCCATGTAAGCCCTTAAAAAGTTTTAAGTAGTGTGTGTTGATGTGTAAAAGATAAAAGAAAATTGATTTCCGAAAATAAAATGATAATTGTGAACAATTTTAATATATTTTGACAAAAATATACAGTCAGTAGGAAAAGAAAAATATGAATAGAAAGTTATAATTTTGTTTGTAATAGCAATATGATACACTTTGTTTTGCACATAACATTATATCCTCTGTAATCTGAGAGCTGGACCTTTATGTTTATCATATTTCTCTTAAAAACCCTGCGTAAATTATGTATTATTTTTTTTAAACTTGATATGTATGAAACATATTCTGCTAGTCTGTAAACCAATATTTTTTTACTTGGAACAACGACCCCAACACTAACCCTTTTTTCCAACAAAAATAAAACTATAAAACAATTAAAGTAAAGAATAAAAACAAATAATAATTAGAACTCAGCAAATATCGATCTATGCAATAGTACATAACCGATGTTTAAATTTTATACATCCTCTTTTCTAATTTGACCTTTATTTTAAGAATAATTTTGATTTTATAATTATATGATCATTGAGTGCAAAGGCACAAATTTTCAAAAGTATTTAATTTTAAAAAGGAAGTAAAACTAACAAACCTTTCGGATATCTACATACAGATAATATTTACATAACATCTTTAAAATTTCAACTTACCAACTACTGTCTGTAGGACTGTCACAAGCAAGAAAAGTAAAACTCCCAGTCATGCATCCATGATTCCGGCTGTTTGAGTCTCATGTGATGCAAAGTTGCTTATATACCCTTAATAAACCCACGTGTGTGTCAATCGAAGTCAATTTAATATTATCCTTCCAATTTAAAAAAAAGGTTTCAAAAGAATTGGCGAAACATGTTGTGTTGTTTACGCACAAGATATATTAAAAAATTGACAATAATTACACTTAACGATTGATGATTGTATCAAAATTATAAAAAAAAAAAAAACTTGTATGTATATTTTTTTGATATGTTATACATAATCATCAGTAAATTAAATGAAGTAACATGAGTTGTTGATTGTATCTTCTAATAGGTTATAGGCTATCTATACTAAAATGATACTATTGTCCATCCGTAAATATAAATTTAAACATTGTAATTACATGTCTAATATACCTTCTCATATATCTGAAATTATCATTATTTCCGAATATTGCATCTCCTTGTTTTGGCTATGTAACACATGTTTCCTTGTGTATATCTCTTTCATATTCATTTGATAAAATTTACTGTTTGCAATAGCATGAATTGTTCTATATAATTAGAATGTTCTTATCCCGGGCATAAAAACAATGCCGTATTTTGCGAAACCTTTTCAACTTTTGATCTTCAGTGCTGTACAACTTTGTACTTTTTTCACTTTCGATCTTTTATATCTGGGCGTCACTGGTGAGTCTTGTGTGGGCAAGGCGCGTTTTTGGCGTATTGAATTTTAAACCTGATGCTTTTTGTTATCTATTAATCATGTTTTTCTGTGTCTAATATGTTCTCCTATTTATTTGTATTGTAGTCCTGTAATATTATGTTGTCATTTCAATGTTATATTTAACTTTGCCATTAAAGTGCGAGGTTTGGCATGCCTTAAAACCAGGTTCAACCCACCACTTTTATTCCCCTTTAAAAGTGTCCTGTACCAAGTCAGGAAGATGGTCATTGTTATATATTGTTCGTTTCTCTTTGTGTTGCATTTTAACGTTGAGTCGTTTGTGTTTTCTCTTATTTTTGAGATATTGAGATAAGACGTGGCACGGTACTTGTCTATCCCAAATTCATGTATTTGGTTTTCATGTTACATTTGTTATTCTCGTGGTGTTTTGTCTGATGATTGGTCTGTTTCTGTGTGTGTTGCGTTTCGATGTTGTGTCGTTGTTCTCCTCTTATATTTAATGCGTTTCGCTCGGTTTTGGTTTGTTACCCCGATTTTGTTTTTTGTCCATGGATTTATGAGTTTTGAACAGCGGTATACTACTGTTGCCTTTATTTAATTGTATTAAATACAATTATATTTCACCGATGTGATAACTTACACCGACGCATGTGGAATTTGAATAGTGTATTGCTTCTTTTTATTCGAAAAATATTTTTTGGAGGTTACACATGTAGAATAAGGCAAAACGAAAATTATTAATAAGTTTAAGCTTGAGAATATTGTTTGAAATTGAAAAATTCCATGCAGTTTTCCAAAAACGAAAATTTGTTTTATTCATCTTTATAATCTGTGTGAACTGTGTTATATATATTTAAGTCTTTGTAAACGTCAGGCAATTTAGAAGAATTTCAAATTTGACCGAAAAAAAAACCAAACCAACTTAATCATCCAATTTGAAGTAACGTTCATCTTGAGGTAGGAATGGTAGCTTTTTCGTTTCTGTGTGTCTGGTAATTCGAGTAATCTCCAGATAACTTTTGGTTAGAATGATAGCAAATTACGGAGTTAGTTCCCCTCAATTGGTAATTTCTAGTGCATTTCAACCAAATATATCTTGAATTACCAAAACAGGAAAAGGAAATGAATATTTGTGCACTATTATACATTGTATTATTATTTATTCATTTTTTTTTTTTCTCGTCTTGAATAAGTACAATGTATTTTAAAAATTTTAAATTTTAAAAATACCGCTAGTCGGCATTTCATTTTTGAAATAGAACGCAGTATGTTTTTATGGAAATTAGAAAGCCAAGCTCTAATGTATTATGCTAGAATATATTCATGACTAGAATTTCAGTTGATTGATCTTTTACTGCTGCAGATTTTGTTTCCCTTTTTTTTTTTCTTTTGTTATTGTTGATAGTTTCTCTTTTTATCATGCTTTTTACCCAACAACACAGACATGGGTAAAAATCGTAATTCAAACTCAAGTACCTATTTAAGAATTGTACTTTATTTAAGAAAAAATTGATGCCAGCTATACTTTATTGTAGTTTTAACATGGGTAGGCATTATATTCGTGATTATTTTTGCCAGAGTGATAATCAATTATTTCGATTCTGATTAGGTCATTTACGGTAATTTCTATGTTCGCTGTATATAAGTGTACAGTATTTGTGTAGGCTCTTCCATCAACCTCCCTGTCGATTTGTATCCAACTAGTTTAAACCAGTTTAATTTCGCAAAGTTATTTTTCTAAAATTCAAAGTTGAAACAGAAATTAACAAATTTATTAACTAAAACGATATTTGCGTCACAATATAACAGAAAAGTTATAATTCAACCGTCTTTTCGTTTGAAGTCAATTTCTGACACGCACATTTTCAAGTCAGTTGTCAATAGCGGTGGACGCACAAGGAAAATCGGTAGGTCTATAGTTACTAAATTAATCGTAAATGTTCCGCCGGTTATGTTAGCATTGGTAAATATGTTCATATCTGATAGAGGATTCCTTGATAAAGTTGTGCTGACATTCGAGACTTGGCAGGAGGGGCCCTTTGACAGAGATTCATTTATACTTGCGGTAGTCCAAATAATTACGACGTCTGGCAAGGCTATCTTAATTTTTTTTCTGGGACGCCTTCCTAAGACGGCGTCCCAAAAAAAAAAAAAAATAGCATTGTTGAGTTCCAGAAAAAAAAATAGCCTTGTGGCGTCCCAGAAAAAAAATTAAAATAGCCTTGCCAGACATCATAATTATTTGGACTAAACTTGCGGTAGCTACACCCTGTAAAGTTGATAAAAGTGCACGCCTTTGTGCATCTGACGATTTAAAATGCTGTATTACATGATGATTAAAATTAAAACTGAGTGACAATCATGTTGTATTTGTAAAATGCATTGGAAACTTCGGTGGTATATTGGTAATTACGCCTATTTTTTTAAATAGGAGAATGGGGTTCGATTCCCTGCTAGGGTCAATCCATTTTATCGTAAATATGAAACAATTTTGTCATTTCAGTACAACAGTTATAATAACCTATACTTTATTTTATATTTATTGTCAGATCATATGTTTCAATGAAATTATTATATACATGCCTTTTTAACAGGATAGATGAAACGTGTTTTTCAGAGGGAGGGGTTTTGAAGTTAGAACAGCCAACATGAACGTTGCGGTATCTAGGTCAAATATATCAATTTCGAATTGTAACACATTGTTGTCATTGTAAAAGTATTAGTAACAAAATGTGTATCATTTTAGTGTTTGAAAGTGTTTTAAGTTAATGAAATACATTAAATGCATACCAATTTGATAAAATTCATTTTTCTGCCGTAGTCAATATACGCATGTGAAAACTAATTTTATTGGATAATAGAGCATGGTTTTTTTTTAACAAAGCTAAAGAATACTTATTTGTACATGTTGTCTTGCTTATTATTTTTTCAGTGGGTAATCTAGTGACAAAACATTACCTCCCTTGAAAACTGAAAACTGGATCTCGTCAATGAGAAAAGCAGGCTATAGAACTTTTATGTAAATTTGATTTTAATATTGATATGCGAATAAATTGCTCGCGTATCAACCTAGATTTAGTTTTTTACTGGCTGAATGCTATATATGTTTTGAGCACGAACGACTCACAATTTCCTTGTAGTTTACTTACAATTCAGTGTTTTATATTTTCCGTGGTTTTTTTTTCGAGAGCAACATTAAACATGTTTATAATATCCGGGTTTTTCAACAAATGCTCCGGTTTCTTTTTTTTTATGAAAATGTGATAAGAAAGAAGACATTCTTTGGCTTAAAAACCTACTTATTTTAGAGTCTGTAAATGTATATAAAATTTCAAAGGACAACGTTATATATTCTTAATAAGTTACAAAAGCATATTACTTTGTTGATCAAATTTAACTCATTTCAATTCAATTTAATGATAATCCCTATTCTGAACTATTCTGAAAACATTTTGCCATAACCTTGCAGTATTAAGATATATAAAAAAATCACTGTGTCCTTTTTAAAACGGTCTATAGAACCGAGTACAGGGACTAATAATCTTTTCCACTTCATTTAATGCTCTTTGTTTTTACAGTCAAGAATATTTTATGAATGATATATATGACCGTGACATAGGAGCAAGAAAACTAAGAAAAAACAGTAAAAAAATTTAAAAACTAAATGTTAATCCAAATATTCTAATAAAAAAGCACCCCCTCCCCAAACAAAATAATAAATTGAAAAATAAAAGAACATTATTTGAATTGAATGGAATATTTAATGAAAAATGAAAACAACACTTCATTCGTCCGAAGCGCTTTTCTGGATTACCTTCACCCGTAACGCTCAAAGTCGAATATTTGAAAACCAAGGATGTGTAAGAACCGAAATATTTGCAGACATATGACCAAAAGCACCTAATAAATAGCCAAATTAACCTAAGTTCAACTTTGCTTGATAGAGTTGAAACCTTAGGCTCTTTATAATTTTTAAATTTGTAAACCGACAGTGTTGAATTATTGATTGTTGGTTTCTTGAACGTGCAATGAAATTTTCAAGACGAGAACAAATCAACAATAAATCCAATGGGTAGGTCCCGTAACAGAGGACGTTCGGGATGAAGGTTGGGAAATTTAGTCTGTCACTGAAAACGCGGGTATATTGGATATTGACAGAAATGTTGCCTTGCAACAGGCCCCCTTACGGAACCCTCAAAGTACTGTTGCAAGGGTTCTTAACGTGTAGTGGTGTAGTGAGCGTGACATTCTATCTACACGCCCCATTCTGATCAGAGGTGACTGCGTAGTTGAAGCACGAGTTTTACTACCGGTCGGAAGAGGACCTAAATGACCATATTTCTATTCCCCAGTCCCCATTGGAGGTAAACAATTTTGAAAAGGTTTTTTATAAATCATGCCAGCACTAAATTACTGACTACTGAGCTGATGTTAAACGCGGGGACTTATCCAATGTATTTAAAAAACAACGAAATATACAATCTATAAGCTTTAAAACGATCTTTTAGAAATGATAAAAAAAAATGTGTATATAATATGAGTACACCTATTAAATACATGAAATATACATTGTAAATTTGTATTCTTTGTGTTTATGATGAAAATGAAGTACGGTGGTGCTTTATTTCTGTGTGACCTCTTCGCGTAGGAGCATTTGAACATTATTCTAGATTTCAATTTCTAGAACGATTAAACATGTTACCATCAAGATAAATAGTAAATGAAACACTTATGATGTACTTTCTGTTAAAAAAACCACACATTTACCCGCGTTACACACTATGTGTACGTACGTCTCAATCCAACATGTCTGAACTCACACAAAGTTTAAAATTGAGAATTGAAGTGTTTGTTTTACATCACGAAATATTTACTGTATGAATCCATATCTGTACGCTAACATGAAGATCTCTGAATACAAATAAACGATGCCTTTTAACGAAATGAACGTGTTAATATAGCATTATCAAACTGATTTAATGCATTTTTCGTGCTTTGCAAAGAACTTTATTTTAACCTTTTTCATTGTTTTTTAAACGTGAATGCAGTGATATATTAAAGTTTAAGCCATAGGAATTTTGTTTTTCACTCGATAAAACACGGACGCACTAGAAAAAACACGGACATATAAAAATGAATTTACTATGCAAAATGTCTTTTTCTATGAAAAAAACAAGATATTTTTGTAAAGTGTCTGTAATCTTAGTATGTAAAGATTCAGTGTAAGCATTTCCGTTGACATTTGCATTGGTATGTGAGTAAAAATGGCTGTAAAAAGTAAAAACACAAAAATACTGAACTCCGAGGAAAATTCAAAAAGGAAAATCAAAAATCAAAAGGCAAAATCAAAAGTCCAAGCACATCAAACGAATGGATAACAACTGTCATATTCCTGACTTGGTACAGGCATTTTCTAATGTAGAAAATGGTGGATTGAACCTGGTTTTAAAGCTAGCTAAACCTCTCACTTGTATGACAGTCGCATCAAATTCCATTACATTGTCAACGATGCATGAACAAAACAAACATACTCAAAGAGTAAAAATGTCAAAAATAGGGGTACAACAGTCAATATTGTGGTATCATCTTAATATCACTACATAAACAACAAATGTAACAAAGTAGCACAAAAAGGCATACATCAAATTCAACATTCTCATTTTGCTTTTCCTATACGGCTGAATTTATCTATGTAAAGTCTACCCATAAATGAAAGAAGGTTTTCATTACTGGTGTAAAATTGCGCGTTTGAAATTCGCACAGGTAGACATAAAAATAATTTTGTCGTATGACGGCATACATAAATGCAGACTCACGTAAAGTAGATATAACAAAAAACAGACTTACAGTAAAAATAATAAATAAAATAATGTTGTGGTTCAAAGTATGACGGGATACATAAGTACAGTTTCACGTCAAATACGGCTGAATTTATCTATGTAAAGTCTACCCATAAATGATAGAAGGTTTTCATTACTGGTGTAAAATTGCGCGTTTGAAATTCGCACAGGTAGACATAAAAATAATTTTGTCGTATGACGGCATACATAAATCTATATTTTGGAATAAAGCATACAAGACTAAATTAAACGTTTATAAAATAAAATAATTGAGGGTTGATAATATATTTTTATCACAAATACTATGTTATCTTCTATGCTCATGTATATAAGGTTCTAATTTTGTGTCGTTGTTCTCCTCTTATATTTAAAATGCGTTTCCATCAGTTTTTAGTTTGTTACCCCGATTTTGTTTTTTGTCCATGGATTTATGAGTTTTGAACAGCGGTATACTACTGTTGCCTTTATTTCTAACATCTTTTTTAACGTTTTACAAGAAAGGAAGTCTGTTTGTTTACATTTTTGATCATACTCACTCGAAAAAAAGAGAAAATAACTGAAAATAAAAAACAACCCAACCGGAGACTAAACCTACTGTGAAATACATGTACAAAAAACGAGATCACTTATTCTCAATATCGTCAAAAGAAGTAAAATTACACAGATAACCTATTTTGTAAAGATATTTTCTTTTTTATCTTAATCTGCACAGACACATCTTTAAATCTTGTATTTACGAAAAGACAATATTACTATATTGAAAGTTCACGCGGCAACAATGAGCGGATTGGCGTATTCTAAAACTTAGATGTGTAAAATGGGTATATTTTGGGAAATTGTTATATGCTAAAGATTATGTGGAACACTCCGAAAATTGTTGACTTGAAAGAGCTTTAGATTTTGTAAGTACATGATTTTTTCCATTTTTTTTTTTTTATTAATATGCTGCAAAGGTTAACAGTTAAAAAAGAACAAGCTTCTAATGCATATATCAAGATAGATAATGAAATTAAAACATTGTGCATTTGTATTTATATTTCAAATATCACAGTTTAACAAATACTTTCTTTAAAATGTATACGTACGATTGTTGTTTAGAAATAACTTATAAATTAAGCAGTATGGTCATCGGCATTGTTGTGCTATTGCTTTTGTCAACTTTTTTTTATAAGAGACTATAGAACACACCCGCGGGTCCCTGACTGAATTAAAGTACCCATGCCTTATTTTTGGCCTTGATTTTTAGTATTGTCATCTGATAAAGGTGGAAGAAAACAGACTTGTTAAATAGTGTCCTAGAGTTTAATATAAATTCAAACAACTGCTAGAAGAATTCCAGATTCTCCTGATAGAAAGGGTTTACAGAAAACAACAGGTAACGGAAACTACATGCGACATATACTAATGGTATCGGTATCGGATTCGACCCGGAACTTGTTAATTATTGGTATTATTGATTATGTAGAAAACAAAAGGGCCTGGAATGGTGTAATTTTTAACAACACCATTGTCCTATATAAGTTATATATAAAGTTGAATTATTTGATTCGTCGTTTTAACGTTATACCGGCTAACAAATTGGGCCTCGTTATTTTAGAAGTGTAGATACTTTTCAATTGCTCTTGCGTCATCAGTTTTCCCACAGTAAACGCCTAAATAGAGCTCTATTTTGGCCAGGTTTGGGAAATCTATTTATATCTCACTCAAAATGTATGAGAAAGACATCGTTTACCGAACCAAAATTCTTTTGGAAAGTTAGAAACGTCCATTGATGTAAAATTTGACAAAAACATGTGTGATTTACAAATGTGTATCCAGATGCCTTCCACATTAATATGTAGCACTGGATACGTGTAAATTTTTCAAACCATATTTTAATCGTATGATATATACTTTTCAATACTCATTTTCAAACAGGATTTGACAACTTCATAATTCTGATTATTTGTTTAAAACAAAACAGACCAAATTGTCCCTACCTCTTTGATCTATTTATTTTTGCGTAAATAACTATTTCTTACATTTTCAGAAAACATTTCGTTGTAATGCAACCACCTTTCACACAGCTGACTATTTTACAAGCGATCGTTGAATATCTGAACCTCATGTTTTGCCCGGTCGTAAAAATATCGTGCGGGGCAATTTTTGTAAAAATTATATCAGAGTTAAGAAATATTTAACTGAAAATTTACAACCTGTGTTTCAACATATATTATTAGCAAGTAGCTTCCGTTTCTTTTGATACAATGGATTGATTATGTGCGTATTACATATTAAAGTATAACCAAATAATTCTGACGAGTAATATTGTGTGGTTTTTTTTTTTTAGAGAAAACAACATTTTTGTAACAGTTTTATCCTTACTTCAAAACATGACCCATTTTCTGCAACATCTTTTAGATGTTTTTGAGTATCTGATTTGATGGTTTTTTTCAAATCAAAATCATATATAGTACTTTTTCCAAGTTCATAACGCATTTAAAACATATTGTTATTACTGAATTATTCTGGATTTTTTGCATTTTTACGCACTCATGAATATTCCAACGCAATTACGGAATTCATTTTCGCTGTAATCACTTCTTTACCTGTTTATGATAATGTCAATTTATCATAAATATGCATGATTCACATGCACAGTTGAACTATACTTTCGCTAAAATTGTTTCGAAGATTGATATTGCCTTACTGTTTGCATTCAATAAAAAATATAAAAGTATTTTTTTGAAAAATAAATGGGATCCATAGATAGAAAACTCTTTACGGGAATGACTCAAGGATTTTCCCGGACAAAGTCTAACTGGATATATTGTTCTGTCAAACTACCCTCTCCCACCCCTGCCACTTAAAAGGACAGAAACTCTAACGTTATATCGTTATTCAAGTATTTATAGAAGAGCGGTTAAGTTTTAAAGCTGTAAAGGGAAAAGCAACTTCTCTTTGAACTTTGACTCAGCGAAAGAATGAAGTTTATATAAGGCGTATTCATGAATATATAAAAAGATCGAGGAAGCATCAATTGATAGGATCCAATTGATGAAACATGTCAGAACTGATGATCTGAGCACTGTGTCAACACCTGATTGTGATGAAGATCTCGTACTACATAAAGCTGTCGGTATTTTACATAATTAAACTGGCGATCTCGTCATACTATTAGTTACATAGTGTGCTTGTGATTTAATACGATATATATGGGGTCAGTTAATTCCATATGGAGTGATAACGAAGCTAGAATCCCCATATGGAATTGAATGGCCCCATGTAGATTGTATTAGGTCAGTAGCACATTATGTAACGAATTTATATTTCCGACTATCTTAACATGTGGTAATAAGACTAGTGGCCTTTCAAAGAGTCCAAGTCTTTAATACTTAGTATTTAGAACCTACATGCATTGGTCTACACATAAACAAATGCCAACAATAACAATTTGTTAGCTTTACATGTGTTTTGTGAATTTATTTCAATCTTTCATCATCAATTATTCGTCTGTTGAAACCTTTCAGATGTTTCCTCAACACCGTGTTGTTTGAACAAAGGCGCGTACCGCCACTACTAACCGTGTATTGAAATAAACCACGGCTACGAACCCCATATGACATATACATGGTCTCCACGTGGTTTGTTTTAACCAATCATATTCCTAGAAATGTATAGGAGGTAAGATAAAATGTGATACATACGTCACCTGCAGATGCTTCATTTAGTCTCTGAAACTTACGGCCCCTATTTTGGAAACATTCTGATGCTGGCTTCTAAGTGGTGAAACAAACTGTAAATAAAGACAATGAACTATCCACGGAAAATGACGAAAATACCTGGCCTTTGCGGAAACAATAGTGTCAATAAATAGAAATTCGTTTATGCCTTTTAATCTTTGTTTGGTCTTGCAACTGCATCATATATATTATCATATATGAGATTTGGTTGAAAGTTTTCATTGTCATGAGCTCTATGCTACTAACAACGAGCTGAGATGATTTCTTACTAGCGTAGCAGCTCATAATATTGACAAGATGGAACATATGTTCCTCAATGTATTATTTCGTGTCCTGGGGAAGTTAGCCTCATTAAGGCAGAGCAGGCAATGTTTAAATTCATACGGAAACAACAACAGGAGTCGATTTCACAAAAAAACTTACGATTAAGATTGATCGTAAGTATACTGAATTGTTCATGACTTACGATCAATCTTAGTCTTAAGTATTTTTGTGAAACTGTCTCCAGATGGTAAAGATACGTTCCATGTAATGGCTATGGCGGTGTTTCAGGTTCAGTCTTTGTCTCCTACCAATTGCAATGAAGGATATTGAATAATATGAAGATCATACGTAGCCAAGTACGTTCCCTTCTAGTAACAGAGGACGCGTCTGCTCTGGTCAGTTGTCTAATTAACGCCAAAAATCAGACACACAGTAGGCCAGTTCAGTGCAGCAATGCAAATGAGATGAAGATTGGTTACTGTTGATAAAAACACACATGATGAAAGTAGACCTGTAACTATCAATCGGGATGAACATCATGTCAACAACTTAATCAGTCATTTGCAGGAGTCAATAGTGAACCCATTATATATTTAACAACATCCTCGTGGGTTGGTCAATATAGCAAGTTGCCTTATAGCACCAAAATTAGTCTAGGAATTCCGTTTGAAGGCAATTGACAGGGGAACTGCAATGACCAAAATGTTTGTTGATTTTATCTTGTCTGAAGGTATGTCTGAAAGCTTCTGAGAACCCATTCGAAAGAAATGAATACTTTTTTTTGAAATCCTTTATTCAACTAGTGAGGTATTTCACTAGCAACAGATTGTAAAAAGGTACTCATTTTACTATTGAAATGTGGACCAGTATCGTCGTATTTTCCATCTGGTGAATTATTAATAATTTAAACTTGTACACTCAAATAAAACTGTATATTGCTTTTTAGTAGCTTGTCCACTATATTAATAATTTAAACTTGTACACTCAAATAAAACTTAATATTGTTTTTTAGTAGCTTGTCCTCTATATTTGCACAAAATCCACTTGATTTTCTTTGAAAAATAGCATCAAGTCATATCTCTCTTCATTGTTGCTGGGTTGTAAACGGATGTTATCCACACCATCGTTCAGAACTGCTGTTGTTATGTATCTTTTCTCTCGTAGTCGTTCCTCGGAAGGTTGGTCAATACCATCTGTCCTCTGACGTTTACTGGGGGGTTGTTGTAAATCGTCTTCCTTCTGGGCTCTTTTCTTTACATCATGTCTTCCCTGCATATACATATGTTTAGATAAAACACATTTCCTTTTCGTTCTTAAACCACTATGTTCACATTCCTAGTTTATATTTGTATGATTCTGTTGGTGTCGAATGAAATGATCTTTTCTTGCATACCTCATGGCGCATGTTCGGCACTCAAAATTTGATACATCATCTTTATCTGTAACTCTGTCATCTTTTCATGTAGGTTTTTGATCAAGTTGTTTTTCGGTTGGATTTTGTTGTTTAACTGAATGTAAGACTGCAATGTAAAGTCATGTGCTGACATCTGTTGTAACTTCTGTAATACATCTTGTGGAATAACTTTTACCAGTTGGTCAATCATATGTTGGTTATAATTTTCCATCTTCAATGAATGATTGATACTAATTTACATTGCATTATACATGTTATATACTGAGAGATGTAAACGTGGATAGGTCAACGTGTATGGCACGTTTACAAGATCATACGTAGGAGGGTAGAGTATTAAAACCACTTCCGTTAATTTTCCACAACCGGATTTTAACAAGGATGTTAAGTAGCAGTTAAGAGAATTATGAGATTAATCCACTTCAGTTAAGAGGATTATAGCCAATATGTTAAGTACCAGTTAAGAGGATTATAACCAGAATGTTAAGTACCAGTTAAGAGGATTATAACCAGGATGTTAAGTACCATTTAAGAGGATTATAACCAGGATGTTAAGTACCAGTTAAGAGAATATGCATGTATCAAGTCAGGAATATGACAGTTGTAATCCATTCGTTTGATAGGTTCGAGCTTTTGATTTTGCCATTTGATTAGGACTTATATCTAGAAACCGACTATGAGGGTCGTTTGATAATAAAACTTTACGACAGAAGAGATGATTTCAGCTTCCCAAATGTGACCTTTCATTTTTGTCGAGCCTTCGAACTTGTCGAAAAAGCGAGACACAGCGATCCTACATTCCGTCGTCGGCATCGTCGTCGTCGTCGGCGGCGGCATCAACAAATATTCACTCTGTGGTTAAAGTGTTTGAAATTTTAATACCTTTCTTAAACTACCCTGGATTTCTACGAAACTTGGACAGAAGCCTGTTTATGATCATAAGATAGTATCCAGAAGTAACTTTTGTAAAAACAAAGATCCATTTTTTCCGTATTTTACTTATAAATGGACTTAGTTTTTCTGCCAGGAAACAATACATTCACTCTGACGTTAAAGTTTTTAAAATTTCAATAACTTTCTTATACTATCCTTGATTTTTACCAAACTTGGACAAAAGCTTGTTTATGATCAAAAGCTAGTATCTAGAAAGAAATCTGGTTAAAGTTTTTCTGCCAGGAAACAATACATTCACTCTGGGGTATTTTTTAAAATTTTAATAACTTTCTTTAACTATCCTGGATTTGTACCAAACATGGACAGATGCTTGTTTCTGATCGTAAGATAGTATCTAGAAGTAAATTTTGTAAGACAAAATACCATTTTTTCCGTATTTTACTTATAAATGGACTTAGAGATTAAGAGATTATAAACCGGACATTACGTCATAGTTAAGAGGATTGGCTGTGACGTGACCTCCGTTGGGAGTTTGGTTTGGGTCTGACCCCAAATCATACTACTCTTATAAATGTGATGTGTGTTAAAGGGTTTAATGACAATTCTGACTATGAGAAAGACATGAAAACAAATACCTGTGATAAATGTGATGTATGTGGTAAAGGTTTTGGAAATAGTAAGTTCTTGCAGAAACACACGAGAGTACACATAGGTGAGAAACCTTACAAATGTGATGTGTGTGGTAAATTGTTAATGATAGATCTAATCTGACTGCACACAATAGAATACACACCGGTGAAAAACCTTATAAATGTGAAGTGTGCCAGACATGGGTTTAGTCAAAGAGGGAACTTACAGAAACACATTCTGAGAACCTCTTGTTATAAACCCATTGAAAAAACAGAGGTAGCCAGCTAAATGTTTGTAAAATAAAATGATATTAACTATACCTACCTACCCTATTTTTTTTATCAGACCGTTAGCAGAAACACATGTATTATATTTTGCCTACATAGCCTAAGGTTTCTGGGTGATTTGTATCGATCTGATCGATGAGTTAAGCCCTCTACAAATGGTTTTTAGTTGGTTCTTATAATAATATACTGCTACACAACTGTCCCTGGTTTTGGTGCCAGCAAACATGTTTAACCCCGCCATATTTTGTATGAAATTTTCCTAAGTCAGGACCTTGAAATTAAGTGTTTGTCATTTGTTGCTGTATATCATATTTGTTTTGGGTTTATAATTGTTTGTACATAAATCAGGCTGTTTTTTCGTTTGACTTCTTTAACATTTGTCATTTCAGAATCTTTTTAGCTTACTAACTCAGTGCAGTACATGTTTTGCTCATTGTTGAAGGTCATACAATGACCTAGAGTTTTACATTATATATATGTTATTTTGGTTTCTGGTTGATATTTTTCTCATCGGCAATAATACCACATCTTATTTATGTATTATAAATGTAATGCAAAATATATTATGTTATGAAACTTAGAGGGATAGCAGATCAGGATCCAGCATTTTGAAAGGTTGAGCATTCAACCTCATGAGCAATATTAATAGAATATGTAAAAAGTATTCTGTGTCTATGTATGTAGCTCCATATGGCGGGACCCAGCTTACAAGAAATCACACACGTGTTTCATACTATATTTATTGTTTACATAACAAAAAGTGAAATAACAACAGTACTGAGGAAAATTCAAAACGGAAAGTCCCCAATCAATGGCAAAATCAAAAGCTTAAAAAACACATCAAACGTATGGATAACAACTGTCATATTCCTGACTTGGTGCAGGCATTTTCTTATGTAGAAAATGGTTGATTAAACCTGGTTTTATAGCGCTTAAAATAGCTATATTTTTTTTTAAACTTTAGGTCTTGAGGGGACAGTGACAGCTTCTGGTGATGTTGGAAGAATTGGAATTCCTATTTCATGAGTGGAATGGATAAGCCACTGGAATATATCACTTAAATAAAACAAATTTAAAGTTATATAGATAAATATATTTATTTAACTGGTTACTGTACTGTCGAGGTATGATTCCCCGTATTTAACTGGTAACTGTACTGTCGAGGTCTGTTTCCCTGTATTTAACTGGTAACTGTACTGTCGAGGTCTGTTTCCCTGTATTTAACTGGTAACTGTACTGTCGAGGTCTGTTTCCCTGTATTTAACTGGTAACTGTACTGTCGAGGTCTGTTTCCCTGTATTTAACTGGTAACTGTACTGTCGAGGTCTGTTTCCCTGTTTTTAACTGGTAACTGTACTTTCAAGGTCGGTTTCCCTGTATTTAACTGGTAACTGTACTGTCGAGGTCTGTTCCCCTGTATTATACTCGTACCACATTTACATTGTTAGTAGGTTAATTAATAGTTGTAGGTTTATTTATGCACACCGTTTTGAAAGACCAATAGATATAAAAAGATGTGGTGTGAGTGCCAATTAGACAACTCTCTATTCAATTCAAAATGTATTATGTATATGTATCCATTATAGGTCAAAGTACGGTCTTCAACACATAGCCTTGGCTCACACCGGACAGCAAGCTATAATTTAGGGCTCCAAAAATAACTATTGTAAAACCATTCAAACAGGAAAACCAACGGTCTAATAAATCTATATAAAAACGAGAAACGAGAAACACTTATGAACCACATCAACAAACGACAACTACTGAACATCAGATTCCTTCTGCAAATGTTGAACACCTAGTAAAAGATTTATTTTGTTTTATTTAAATAATGATGTTTGTTTGTGTCTAAAATTTCTAGACATTGATTTATTCCTTAAATATCGCATGGAGACAAATAATATTATTTTCATATCTACAAATATCATGAACATAGAATAAGTTATCTATTTTGTTTTATCAGAATTTGATTTTTTACTTTTAGTTTCGTGTTATAATTCAAAGAAAACATATCCGAAGTAATAGACTCATCCGAAGCCATAGCACCTCCCTTAAATTTTATTTGATGATAAAACGTTTAAACCGCTGTTTTGTTTGCACATGTCCTTGGTCTGGAACCTGATGATCAGTGGTTGTCTTTTGTTGATTTGGTTCATAAGTGTTTTATCGTTTCTAGTTGTCTCGCTTTGACGGAGTCCAAAAGCGAGACATAGTTATGCTGTTTCCGGTGTCGGCGGCAGCGTCAACAATGGTATAGTTTGTGATTAGGTCTAGTTTATGGTGAACCCCTGGTAGGTCAATCATATTTGGTATGTAGTTGCATTAGCATTGGTACAACTCTTTTCCATGGATATTATTTGGCCCTGTCCCATCAGTCATGGTCTATTGACTTTGAAACTTTTCCTTATTTGACATGTATTAGCTTGTGATTAGGTCAGTTTATGGAGAACCACTACAGGTAGGCCAATGATTTTTGGTATGCAGTTGTATTATCATTGGTATATACATATCTCATTTCTATGGAGGTTATTTGGCTCCGCCCCCTTAGTCATGGTCTATTGACTTTGAAAAATTTGCCTAAGTTAACATTTATTAGTTTGCGATTTAATAGGTCAGTTTAAGGGTAACCTTTAGTGGTAGGCCAATTTGTATTCAGTTGTATAAGCATTATCACATCTCATTTCAATAGATAATATTTGGCCCCGCTCCCTCAGTCATGGTCTATTGACACTTTTGCTTGGTTTACATGTATAAATTTGTGATTAGATCAGTTTAAGATGAACTGCTAATGTTAAGTCATAGATATTTTGTATGCTTATTTATTGGAATTTGCAGGAATCGTTACCATGTACGTTATATTAGCCCACCCTTCTTCATGGTTGAATGACTTGAAAAACTAAGGATTTTCTTATCCCAGGCATAGATTACCTTAGCCGTATTTGGCACAACTTTTTGGAATTTTGGATCCTCAATGCTCTTCAACTTTTTACTTGTTTGGCTTTATAAAGATTTTGATTTGAGCGTCACTGATGAGTCTTATGTAGACGAAACGCGCGTCTGGCGCACTAAATTATAATCCTGGTACCTTTGATAACTATTTAAAACTTTTACATAGTTTACAAGTTTTAAATGTTTGTGTTTAGGTTTGTTTAAAAGGAATGACTTATAATAAGTCAATGGTATTTGTTATTGAGTTGTATTAGAATGGGCACATCTCATTACATGGAGATTGTTTAGCCGTGTACCTCAGTCATGGTTCATTGACTTTGAATATTTGCATAACTTATGTAACATGTTAAAGAATTGCTATTTTAATTTCAACGTTTGCATAATCAAAGTTACAAAAAGGCGAGACTTATCTCTGTGATAACAGTTATTTTTTAATCGGATTAGATCGTTGGTTTTCCAGTTTGAATGATTTTACACTAGTCATTTTTGTGGCCCTTTATAGCTTGTTGTTCGGTGTGAGCCAAGGCTCCGTGTTGCAGGGGGTACTTTGACCTATAATGGTTTACTTTTACAAATTGTGACTTGGATATAGAGTTTTCGCATTGGCATCAATGTTTTTTTTTTCATGGTTTACTCGGGTTTAAAATAGAATTTAGAATTAAATTATAAGAAATGATGATAACATTTTTTCTGTCATTTTGAAATAACATAAAAAAATAGCACTCATACCCCATCTTCTTATATCTATTATATGGGATTTCAATATTGTTGAAGGCCGTACGGGGAAGAATAGCTGCTTAAATCTACGCCATTTGGTCTCTGGAGGAAAGTCATCTCAATAAAAATCTCAATAAAAATCATGCCCCTTTTTTATTTTCTTCATAATACTCGTTTTGAGCGCATAGAATGGAGCAAAACGGATGACAAATAAATTATCGAAAAACGAATGCTGTTTAGCAAATCGAATACGGAATCCTGTATTTCTTAAAATAACTGCTCTATATTTTGTACCTACAATACAACCCTATACTTTGAATTGTTTGAAAATGTCACATATCAATATATTTTAATCATGCAGTAAAAAGTAATTTGAACAATTTATTTAAACTAGAGGCTCTCAAGAGCCTGTGTCGTTCACCTTGGTCTATGTGCATATTAACATAAACACAGATAAATTCATGACAAAATTGAGTTTTGGTGATGGTGATGTGTTTGTAGATCTTTCTTTACTGAATATTCTTGTTGCTACAATTATCTCTATCTATAATGAACTTGGCCCAGTAATTACAGTGGAAAATATTTCCAAAAAATTTACAAAAATTAACAAAAATTTATGAAAATTGTTAACAATTGACTATCAAGAGCAATAACTCCTTAAGGGGTCAATTGACAATTTTGGTCTTGTTGATTTATTTGTAGATCTTATTTTGCTGAACATTATTGCTGTTTACAGTTTATCTCTATCGATAATAATATTCAAGATAATAACCAAAATCTGCAAAATTTCCTTAAAATAACTAATTAGGGGGCAGCAACCCAACAACAGGTTGTCCGATTTGTCTGACAATTTCAGGGCAGATAGATCTTGACCTGATAATTAATTTTATCCCATGTCAGATTTGCTCTAAATGCTTTGGTTTTTGAGTTATAAGCCAAAAACTGCATTTTACCCCTATGTTCTATTTTTAGCCATGGCAGCCATCTTGGTTGGTTGGCGGCGTCACGCCACACATTTTTTAAACAATATACCCCAATGATGATTGTGGCCAAGTTTGGTTTAATTTGGCCTCGTAGTTTCAGAGGAGAAGATTTTTGTAAAAGATTACAAAAATTTACGAAAAATTGGTCAAAATTGACTATAAAGGGCAATAACTCCTTAAGGGTTCAACTGACCATTTTAGTCATATTAACTTATTTGTAGATCTTACTTTGCTGAACATTATTGCTGATTACATTTTATCTCTTTCTATAATAATATTCAAGATAATAACCAAAATCTGCAAAATTTCCTTCAAATTACTTATTTCGGGGCAGCAACCCAACAACCCGTTGTCCGATTCATTTGAAAGTTTCAGGGCAGATAGATTTTCACTTGATGAACGATTTTACTCCTGTCAGATTTGCTCTAATTGCTTTGGTTTCAGAGATATAAGTCAAAATCTACATTTCACCCCTATGTTCTATTTTTAGCCATGGCAGCCATCTTGGTTGGTTGGCCGGGTCACGCCACACATTTTTTTAAACTAGATACCCCTAAGATGATTGTTGCCAAGTTTGGATTAATTTGGCCCAGTAGTTTCAGAGGAGAAGATTTTTGTAACAGATTACTAAGATTTACGAAAAATGGTTAAAAATTGACTATAAAGGGCAATAACTCCTAAAGGGGTCAACTGACCATTTCGGTCATGTTGACTTATTTGTAAATCTTACTTTTTTAAACATTATTGCTGTTTACAGTTAATCTCTATCTGTAATAATATTCAAGATAATATCCAAAAACAGCAAAATTTCCTTAAAATTACCAATTCAGGGGCAGCAACCCAACAACCGGTTGTCTGATTCATCTGAAAATTTCAGGGCAGAGAGATCTTGACCTGATAAACAATTGTACCCCGTGTCAGATTTGCTCTAAATGCTTTGGTTTTTGAGTTATAAGCCAAAAACTGCATCTTACCCCTATGTTCTATTTTTAGCCATGGCAGCCATCTTGGTTGGTTGGCGGGGTCACGCCACACATTTTTTAAACTAGATACCCCAATGATGATTGTGGCCAAGTTTGGTTAAATTTGGCCCAGTAGTTTCAGAGGAGAAGATTTTTGTAAAAGTTAACGACGACGGACGACGACGACGACGACGACGACGGACGACGACGACGACGACGACGACGACGACGACGACGGACGCCGGACGCCAAGTGATGGGAAAAGCTCACTTGGCCCTGTGGGCCAGGTGAGCTTAAAAAAAAGAACGAAAAACAATATAATGATTCTTAAATTACGACCTCTATACATATTGTAATGCGATGATTAAAAAGTAACACAAGTTAAAGCAATTAACCTTACCACACATAGGTGTCTTACAATATTCCCAACGTGTGGTTGGATCATTTGTATTACACCATGGTTGTCCGCTGTTGTCAGGATTTCTACAGTAATCATGTTCCGTTTTAAGGTTGCTAAACACGTGTTTGTGTGGATATTGCCGTCCCCAATACTGACAGGAACGTCCAGTTTGTGTCAAACTAATTCGACCTTTGTATTCCGTACCTTTAGTGGATTTTTGTTATTCTGAAATATTTATTAATAAATTGAGATGTGGTGTATACGTCGTTGAGCCTGCAATACAACGACATAGCAAATTAAGTTAAGAGAACAATACACTAAGGTTTTCTTCAGCAATTGATCGATTTCAGTTATATTTGTTTAATTTTCACAAGCATCAAAATCCTGATAATCACTTTGTCATTCTTCGGGCAACATATGTGTTCCGATTTTAATAACAAGATTATATAAAAAGATGGGGTATGATTACCAATAAAACAACTCTTCACCAGAGACCAAAATGACGTAGACGTTAGCAACTTTAGATTTTCGACAATGTTCAACAAATATACGACATAGCTATATATTGCAAGCGAATGAAGGCTCGAAATGACAAAAAGTAAATCGAATTTAAACGAGATATATTGTACTCGTAAAAGACCATGCATGAAGTTCTATTACTTGACGTTAAAATAATATTTTGAATATAGTATGAGTAAGTTTGAACATTACTTGTTCAAAAGCTGCATTAATTTTCCTGAAGTTGTTTTAAAGTGTATATGATGAAAGTAACTCTGAGCTGCCACAAAGTTATGTCGAAATACTCACCTCTTGAGTAAAAAAGATACCATTATATATAAATTAGTTTATAATAAATTTTCCAACTACAATCCCCTTCCCTTTTCATGAATGTGACCTACCGAGTTAGATTATTTACCGGTTTGTAATGAAATGAGCAACACGACGAGTGCTGCTTACCCTTCCAGAGCACCTGCGATCACCCCCATTTTTTGGTGGGGTTCGTGTTGCTTAGTCTGTAGTTTTCTATGTTGTGTTATGTGTACTATTATTTGTCTGTTTGTCTTTTTCATTTTTGGTCATGGCGTTGTCGGTTTATTTTCTATCTATGCGTGTGACTGTCCCTCTGGTATCTTTCGGCCCTCTTCCAACAATAAATAGTGAAATTTCCCACATTGTGTATTTAAAAAGTAAATATCTATGTTTGTTCTTTCACTTTTTGTTTGTAAATTTTTGGTCGTGGTATTGTCTGTTCTAATTTGCACTTAATTTGGAGAACATACTCACCATCAACATCTTCTGGATCTTCAGGTGCTTTGTATAGAAAATATAAATACACTTTATTCTAATTTAAATTTCGAAGAATAATCCCATTTATATTTTTGATACATATTTCCCCTAAAGGTTTGATAAAGATAATTTAAAAAGATATGTGTTAAAGTTCGTACACATTGCTTAAATATTAAATATGATTATTTTCTAAAGATATCAATGAACAAGTCAACAAATTGTAAACTATCGCTAAAATGTGTGCAGATTCATGCCACTATATGACAGTCATGTTTTACTGGGTAACAATCACTCCAAAAGATAAATCTGCATATCCTATTCAATACTACTGTTGTGATGTATTCAGATAAAAAAATATGTTAGGAACAACTCCTGTCCCCGTCTAAATAGAAATAATAATAGAAAGAAAAAAAAACAAATAGGAAAATTCTACAAAGACAAACGGGTGTTGACTATTTATTGAATCCGTTCATTATGCTGTGTTCAAAAGAAAGCCTTACAAATATTTCAAATAAATATACACATGCTGAAACTTATCCTGACCAACTGATCTACAAAACACGATTTAACTTCACTTTTTCTGTAACAGGTCGTGGCTTTCCTTTGAATACCTTTTTTGTATTATTTTGATAAACAAAGTATAAATCACGAGAACATACTTCCTTTTTAATTTGTTTTTTCATTAAACAATTAGAAGAAATAAAACTTTATATATTTTTTTTATTGTCGTTGTGTCTGTTTGGTTTAAAGGAGCTATAAAACAGGTTTAAACCACCATTTTCCTCAGACAAGTCAGAAAAATGAGAGATGTTTTTCACTAATTCCATTGTTTGATAACGTTTAATTTCGTCAGTTCTTATTTGCTTCCACCTTTTAGATTTACCTTGGAGTTCAGGGTTTTTGTTAGACTTTTTTCTAGTTAGAAATGGTTCTAAGACAAAATTTCCAGCCATAATCACGCTACGATACTAATGTGATACAAAAATAGCAGATGTCGTCTGTCTTTAGTCTCAACTTTTGTTTAATATATGATGGGAGTGGAATATCATTATTGTCTCAGAATAAAGAAAAACAGAAAAACAGGAAGAAGAAAAAAAACATAATCTCAAAGGAAAATAAATACAGTTTGCAGCTTTTTAAAATCAGAAAAATAATGAACCAAATTGTGCTTTGCATCAACAGATTTGAGTAAAAATCAAAATGTATATTGCGATGTCGATTAATATATTTACTTTTTAAAGCATATCTATATTTTAACCTGAACTACACATTATCTTTATTATTGAACATTACGACGGTAAAACCACACAATTATTAACGTATTTACAGTTTTAGTATTTTATCACCTACGAACCTTTTGACGTCATTCAACAATTAATTTTAAATTATGACGGCCGGCAAATGGTTTAAATTGTGATGCAAATTATGCCGGCACTTATGTGATTTTAAGTAATGCAGAACAAATTTGTATATTAGGATAAACACGTCTATTTAGATATAAAAGATGTCAGTACCTTTGCATTGTTTGATTCCATCTCCTTTGAAACCCTCTTCGCAAACACAATCATAAACGCCATTGAGTATTTTATATTGTGCATTCCTGTTACATTTTTGACGTCTAATGACTTGCATGTTTGCGTCACCTGATATTGTAGCAACGCATCTGGACACCGTCCCACAATCTCTGGATGTAATTTCTGTATCAATCTAATTGCAAAAAGACAATATTGTATTTTACAGCTGAATATGGAAGTATCAAATGAGTTTCGAATCTCAATTTGGATATATCGTTCTCAATTCGACACAATCGTTGTTACGAGTAGTAAACTAAACGGTGTACATCCATAAAAAATATAGGATGCATATAAGGTCGCCTTCAAAAACCGAAATGAGAGTAACAAATCTTTCCATTGAAATAATATGAATACATATCTTATTTTGTAATGTTAGATTATTCAATACACTTAATGATGTACATAGGTGAAATTAATAAAACCTTGAATTTAATATTAATACTATTAGTCGAAAGAACATCAGTTAAGGAACAAAATAAGTTAACAATATTCATAGGTTATGAGCTCCTTTTCGAGATATTTTTTTTTTGTTATGGTAAGAAAAGCTTAAGGCTGACTCAGACTTTTACATTATATTTACATTAGTTTTATTTGGGTCTCGAAGTCTTATATGAAAAGAAAAATGGGTGTTATAGGGCACAATATTTTACCCAGCATCGTAGGAAAAAAAACCTATGATTCCGAACTTCTGACATAATAGGTTTTTGTTTCAGTGCCAGTAATGAGTCTGATAAGTATGAATCGCGCGTCTGTATTTCAAGATTAATCAGCTTGATATCTTTATGAGTTTTAAAATTCAATATCTTACTGGAAAGTATTCGCCGGAAGATAGCTTGCAACTACACTGAGCTATCGGTATACATTTGATGTCACTTAGTACAAATCCTTTTTTACACTGACATCCTTCCGATGGGGGTAGTTTGCATGTTTTGGGGGCATGTATATCAACGCATGTGGCTGGACATCCACTTACAGAACTACTGTATTCCATATTGCCTTCACATATAAAAGCTATTCAAAAATAATAAATGTAGTTGTAATTGCAGATATAATGCATGCCATTTCAATATTTATAGATTACATGCAAAAACAAACGGAGATGGGGTACAAATGACATATTTCCACTTTCGATAATCGATTAAAACATCGTTACCAAAATTGATTGTTTGAAAATTATTCATATTTTGACATAATCACAGTGACGAAATCAACATTAGGATTCTTAAAAAGTAAATTCTAAAACGGTGATTTATCGTTTACACTAGATATAAATTTGGAACAGCACACTTACGACAAAATTGATTTGTTCTCCATGATATACTAACACCCATGTTTTCACATCTTTCTTCTATGCCTTCAGCAGCTTCGCAAACAATTGTATTTACTATATCTGGGTATCACTGTATGCACAGTAGTCATATACACAAGTGTTATATATATCTTGAACTAATGCCGTGCCTACTTGTGAGCAGTCTTTGAACGAGCTGCTTGGGTTAGCTGGATTTAACTGCCCGCAGTTTCTATTCGCTTTGTTTCTCAGTGCTGACGTACAAGGATCCGGCGGGGTTGTCATGCCACACCTGAATTGAGTTTAGAAAAATCATGTAGACATACGATTTATAATTTTGATCATGATTTAGTTCACGCAGGCACTTGTTTATTTAGGAAAATTTCTGTTATTTGTTTGCTTAATGGCAACACATCTTGAGACACGAACTAAGAACAGTTTTTAAAGTTAATGACGAAATAAATAAGAATTAATGAAAAAACATCAATAAAAAAGAAATAATAACAAAAATACCTCACTCCAAGGAAATTCAAAACGAAAAGTGCATCATCAAATGGAAAAATTAAAATCTCAAATATATAAACGAATGGAAAAAAACGGTCATATTCATGACTTGGCATTTTCTTATGTAGAAAACGATTAGTTAAACCTGGTTTTATCGCTAGCTAAATCTCTGACATGTATGCCAAATAGCGTTCAGTAATCATATACGTTATAATGATACATTTGATCCTATCAATATCTTAAAATTTCCCATGTTCTAACTATTAACTATTTATGTAATACCCAATGGTATAACCTAAATGACCAAACAATATGGCAAAAAAGAACAGAAAAAGAAAAAAAAACGCAAAAAAAGAATAATAGAATATTAAAAAAAGCCAGTTTCCACTACTTTAATCAAGTTTTGAGATCATGTATTTTATTTTATTTTGCTCATTCTTTCATCATTGTGAAAAAAAATCAACTACAAAGCACTTATAAAGGCCAAAAATAAAACTTTTTCCCAAAATTCTTTATTTTGGTTTAGAGCGGTCTGGTCGTATCATTCTGTATAGATATTCAGTATTGTTTCGTGCTATTGTATTAAGTTCTGAATTATTTTTTGTGTATTTGATATTGATATTGACAATACTCTAAATCTCTTTTCTGTATAACTGTACGTGTGCTATACACTAACTTTTTGCTAGTGCCTTCTCGAATCAGGTAACTTTCACCAATAAGCGTAAACTTGTCCAGTTTTGTGCGTACGTCCAAACCATCTTTTGTTCTAAAATCATCTTTAATGCGATTACAATTTTCACACAAGCCAATTAAATTCCGGCTGAAATGACTCGGTACCGATATAGTTACTGCGCTGTTCCCGTCCCATGTAATCAAAACTTTACATGTAGTTTTTAGTCTCACATAACGTCCTGAATATATGATACTGAAATATCTAGTTTTATATGGTAGATATATTTTAATTCCATCCACCTACAAATGTAAAAAAAACTTGAAAAACCAATTAAGAAATGAATGCTTCTATTTGTAATTTTATTGGGGTGTAGAAGTGTTTACAGACGCACATTTTGTAGAAAGCGTTGAAGTGCTCCATTCTGAAAATGTTTGCACGATCAACACTTTTATACATTTGTTATGATGTTGTCAGTTATCTTCACAGTTTCTTTCGAATCTTCCGCCTCTTTTTATAATAGTGTGTATTTACTAAGGGGCGTAAAGAGGGGGTGGGGGGTATCTGCACGGAAGAACGCGAAATAAAATTGCCACCCTCTTTACTAATTTCTTATCTTTTTTCTATAATCTTAATTAAAGATTCTCTTGTCTCTTGATCGTTTTTTTTTTTGTAAGTTTATTTTCGATTCCTGAGTTTGAATATCCCTTTTTATCTTTTGGCCCATTAGCTTATTATATCAATATTGAATTTAAGATATTACCTTGACAACGTTATTCTTTAACAAGTCAATCTTCGTCTTTCTAACGACTACTTGAACAGACCTTGTAAATGAGACTTGTGTATTTCCTCTGTTTTCATTCTTGACTTGAACATGAAATCTGCATCTACTGCTTGGATTAACATATTGAGACAAAGTATATTTACATGTTCCCATGAAATGTAATACTTGTCCGTCGAAAGTTCTGTAATGTGGATCGCCGCTCGCTGAACATGTACAGCTTTCTGGTGATAGAGAATGTACATAACATATTAAGTTCATTATAAGAAACAACATATCTGCAAATTATCATACAGCAGTCAAAGGTGTTGTGTTTTGTCTAATTAGCAATCTAAATTCGTGATAATACAAAAAAAATTCAAACAAATAACACTTTCAAGCTGACTTTAGAGGGTAACAAACACACAATTGACCAAACTTCTTTCTGCATGCTCTTAAAAATTTAGTGAGGGTTAAATTGAGAAAGGGAAGAGAAACGACGACTAATGTTTCAGAAGGTACCAATTCGCCCCAATACACGATAGTTCGTCCCTGGATTAAGTTACTTTTTGAAAATGCTCTCCAGGTCTATCAGGATAAGACAATTTCCTTGATTTAATTACAACTTTAAGAGATTGAACTTTAATATGATGCATTTACTTTATCATGTTAATCTACAAGTCTTCACAATAATTGAACACCCAATTCTTCACTCAAATCATAAGCTCAAGCAACATATGGTGACATCATCAATGGGCTTATTATGGCATCATTCTAGTACATGTATATTTAGAATGAGAAATGAAAAAAATTATATGTTTAATTTGCATTATGGCAACATTGCGGCGCTTTTTGTCATGGATTGAAATACATGTAGCGCTGCAATGAAGCCAGATTGATGTCAGTAGCGGCATCATTCAGCACTACAACGGCATCAATGTTCTGACAACCTCATCAGGTTGCGGCTTTAAAGTCACAACATTGCAGCATTCTTGCCGCAACATTTTTTATTTCATAACAGGACTTGCATGAAATGATGTGATTATCATGTACAAAACCTTACAAATCTGGTAAAGGAAAGGAGATATAAAACAGCATTTATGTTATAATTTTTTTCTCTCAAAACAAGATTAAAAAAAGTTCACATAATTTTATGTTTAATAGTTTAAAAAAGGGGTATTAAAGAAGTTCATATTTATGATATTAAAGCCAAATGGTAGATAAACCCTAAGATTTGTTGTTGTTTTGTGTTTGTGTGTTTTATTTTGTTTTGTATTGTTTTTGGGGTTTTTTTTGGGGAGGGGGTAACAGCTGCATTTGTTTACTTTTTGGTCTTATACACACATTTATGATCACTGTATCTTTTTTACAGAAAAAGATTTATTAGATTAACATTATCTACTTACTTGTTCCAATAGGAATGAAAAAGTCTGTCTTTGTAACAATTCTTTGAAACATCTTGGTTGCAACATGTTGATCCCCTGATCATGCTGATGGTACTTCAAAATTACATTTGCACACCACAATTTTTCCTTCTATATTTCTTGTACGTTGTTTCGATGATAACATTTCTATGAATATCACAGATCCTCAGTTGTTGGGTACAATGGAATGTCAGATTTAACATGTTTAAGTAAAGAAATTTCCGACAAAAAAATTATACATGTCTCTTTTTCAGATGAAAGCGGTTTCAAAAATACATGTCGTTACTGCAGTTGTCACAATTGCCTAGGAAATCTTTTAAGCTACACATTTTATAACACTTATTCGAAGATTATAGACTCTACATGTATGAATAAATACGCTAAAAAGTTAGTTACGGCAAGCAAAGTTTTTTTATACACTGTCTACTGTTCCATTGTTCAGACAATTTTTTCAAAATATGAGCACATCACACCAACTTAACCATATATGAAAGTGTAGGCTAACATCACTGTGAAAAATTTATCTATTTCCCATTATGCTTGAATATAAAACATGAAAAAAATCGTAAGAAAACCTTGTTGTCTGCATTTGTTTACATTTTCCCTCCTGTTTTTAATGTGTTTCTCTACAAGAGAACTCCGCAAAGGGAGGTAATTTTTGATTAGGTAAATACAGGACAACTCGACTTTTCAGGGTCAATTTATTTCAACAGAGTCAATTTGCCCACTGATTTTTTTTTCTTTTCTTGTTTAACCTGAATTCATTCTCTCTATTCATATAATCAACAATATAGGAAATGGCTGCATTTTTTTACAAAACCTGATCAAAATAGGCTCTAAAATCCCCCTTTTATTGCACTTTTTACCCTATTTAATCTAAATAGATTTTTTTTAAAGAAAGTTTACTGTTGAACACAATTTTCATTTGGTTTTTTTTCAACTGAAAAAAGTGTTAAATGTCTGAATATTTATATTTTTTCTTTTTATTAGTCCTAATTCATCATAATTTGTATACACCTCATTTTCCCCCTTTTTTGACACTTTAAGTCCTGTTACCATGGAAACGGTAAACATAAGAGGCTAAGTGTAGTAATATGTTTTGCTAAGCTCATGTGGCTCTATTGAACTAATAAAGTTTAAATCAAATATATTTTAGTCCGTGCCGAAATATTTTGGTGATTACAGAGAAATGCTCTTAATAACTAAACTAAACTTAAACGAGATTTTGTAACCTTTGCTACATGTGTATGCAAATTCTCTAATAAAATTTATTATCCATAAATAATATAATATAATTATGAACGTATATAACTATGGTTTGTATTTCCATCTCATTTAACTTTCCTCAATTATAACTGTGATAAAGATATAAAATCGTGCACCAAAATCAAGACAATTATCTTTCTTTCTCATTCTCAGCAATGCATCATGCTTAATTTTCAACGTCGTCAAATGATCTGTTCTTAACCAATAATTATAAGGTATCTAGTACAAAACGAACACTAAAACTTTTTGTTCGATATAGAACTAAATGGAATGACACGTGGAAATAAGCTGACCATTGTTGCCATGAATAACGACACAAAATAAATAAAATCCAAACCTCAGGTGATAGACTGGCGATGTGTCAAGTTTAACGATGGTGTAAACGCTTAGATGTTTTCCAACCATGTGTGGTAACTCTAATGACAAAAACACTTCCGAGGAAGGGACAAAAGTAACAACAATGGGTTAATGTATTAACTTTTGAATACACAAAAAAAAACAGTAAGAGCAATGTTATTACAGTCACGTTATGTAATCAATGCGAAGAATAGAACCATAACCCGAAGGTGTGTTGAAACTCAACTGTTTGGTCTTTTCAAAATGTATTAGCCATCAAACCAGATCAGATATTTTTTTTTTAAATCTTGCAACCTTTGATCTAAGTCAAATACAAATTGAAAGATGCTGCATTAAATACACCACAGTATCCTCTTTGGTCCAATTTAATGAAATTCATCCTCAGATGTGGACAAGTCTTTATTTTTCAAATTCACAATATCTCTAGCTGAAATATACACAGCATGATGCCTTTTTCATTTTGGTAAACGGTACTTACTGGAACAAACGTTGATTCCATCTCCTGTGTATCCTCTTTTACATCTACATCTTCCTCTTTTGCATGTATCATGTATGTGACATTTTCCCTTGCAATCACTTGGTGTGCCTGTATAGACAAACAAACCATCATAGCGAGATATTGTTATTAGCATTTAGAAATTAAATTGAAACACCACTTACAGATGAAGAATAGAGACATCGAACTTGCTTGAATAGCTAACTACTAGTATATGGTAAAGGTTTTGGTTATTAATGAAGATCGCACGGTGACTTCTAGTTCTTATCCTCTACGTCATTTCAACTAATGGGATGGTCTAGATTTAATATATGTTAAAAATTATCCCTGACTCTGTGTAGTCTCAAGCTTATGGCTTTGATAATATTGGAGGCTATATCATCAAGAAATGTAAATAAATAAATAGGGTCAAGAGTTTTATTAAGCGATGTCATGCACAACTTACTACTAATAAATATAGTAGGGAGTAAAAATAGTTTTTTTTTTCATTATTTATAATAGACGCCATAAAGAAATAATAATGTGGAAGGAAAAAGAAATTTGCATAGTTCAATGTATTAAAAAAGGACGCAGAGATGTTTTACAGCGAAACCACATATCCTTAAAACAATTCGTCCTTAATTTTACAACCAATCAATTATTAAGATATACATGTTATTTACGTCAGTAGAAAAAAGAGGCATATGAGACATCCAAATCGCACTAGTCGAAGAAAAAAAGAAAACAGCATGCTCCCCTTCAATACAAAAGACATTCCAGTCTTCAAACCTCTACACAGAAAATAAATACCGCGCCTGATACACATCAAACCTTTATCGAGGAAAGCGAAATAGGAAAATCAAGCTCCTGTATATCGTAACAACTAAATGAGGGTTTCAATTGGGGTCCGTCATTTCAGTTTTCTTTAATTCTTTAGGTCATTTTACTGTATTGTTTTTTAATTTTCTGCCCATTATTCCCTATTCTTTATATTTTAGCACACATTTATTTTCTATTCTTTATTTTTTGGCCCTATTTGTCTGTGTTCTTTATTAATTTTGCCATTTATCCGCACATTTTACCCGTTATTCTCTATCCCCATTATTCTACTCTGTTAACCCAATCCGGACCCTCCTGAAAGTGTCAAATTGGGTTTGAAGGAGATTTGTTATCAACGAACTAACCTGAAACAAACGTAATCGCATTTACTTAAGAGAAATTATATTTTCACAAATATAAAACAGAAAGCAGATACCTTAACACGGAAATTACAATTTTTCAGTTGATCCAAAGCCAGTTGATATTCCGATGTCTTTGATTTTTAATGGATTTGAAGTATCACATCATTGCATAATTTTCTTTCTGCGTCCGTCCTCTACTCGGATTCGTCCTCTACTCGGATCCGTCCTCTACTCGGATTTTTCCTTTATTCCTTTATAATTTAGTTTTGGATGTAACGCGTCTTCTGATTGGCTGACGTTATTTTGTTATATGAGCCCATAGACATAATTTAGTCATGTGACCGTGACGTCATCAACGTTTTTTCATGGTTTTCTACGGTTTAAAATGGAATTTAGAATTAAATTACAAGAAATGACTGTAATATTTTTTTCTGTCTATTCCAACTAACATAAAAAATGTGGTGCACACTGTTAAATAACCCGCTACGCGCGTTATTCGGTGTGCACCAAATTTTTAATATTATTTCTTCATTAACAGAAAAAATATTACAGTCATTCCTTAAATAACCTTAAATACTTGTGATTTATTATGACGATGCATTTTTCTTTAATGTTTCGCCAAGCTTCGGCCTGGCCTCTTGTCACGGATTATTGACTTTAAGTTACCTCAATCACCTGATACTAACTCATACAAAGGCTTCTTCACATTATTGGTAGATATCAAAGCGATATGGGCATCATTACTAGCCATTACTTTGAACTTAATACTTTCAGGATTATCTACAGTGATGCCATAATCTGAGAGTCGTTTGTATCTATACGTATTTGGCGTTTGTATTTTCTTTCGACATTTCAGAAATATAAACATACAAAATAGGATGACAAAATTCAATAAAAAAGCTAAAAATAAATCTTTAAGCTAGGCAACACGAATTTAACTCCCATCCAGTATTGAACCATTCATGGCATTAAATAAAAAAACATACAATTTCGCCGCACAGTCCAAAATAATAATAAAAAAAAGAAGAATGTTTCTGAGGACACGAATGTCCTCGTTCAAGCTTCAAACAAACGGAAATGGTACAAACGGACGAACGGAAATTAAGAAGGTCGGTCAAAGTTAACACTTTATGCCGATGGCGGGGGCATATAAACAATGTTAGTCGAGTGTTGTAACAACATCCATTATCTAAAGTAAGTGCATCATTAATAGATTCCATAATGACCGATATCAATACAAATTACCCTCTAAATAGTGAAAGACAGTTCTGTTTGTTTTTCCTCATTTAATACACAAATGACATTATGCAGCGATGTGAAAGAAATTGACTCTTAAGATAACTATGGAGTATAAAATTGAACCGTGTTTGTTCTGTCTGTGTATATTAACTTCCTACAATGTAGCAACGGACACTACCTGCAGGCTAATGCCGCTACAAGGCAACACTCACACCCACAAAGTGGAAAAGGATTAAAATAAGTTGCAAAACTTGTTTCCCAATCCACTATTAATAAATATGTTTAAGCTATAATTATTTTTAATAAGTAACCTCGAGCATTTAATTTAGAAAACATACTCACCATCAACATCCTCTGGTGCTTTGTATAGAAAAAATAAATACACTTTATTTTAATTTATTTTATACATTCTGATATGTAACTAAGGTTTTAACCAACAAACATGTACTAAAAAGTTTATTTCCCTGTATCAAAAGTCAATTTTATATCGTAATGGTTTGAATAATAACAAGATAAATAAAACATGGATTATAAGAAATATTGTTAATCTCACAATGAGGAGGATACTTATACTTTGGCATTGCACAAGGTCATCTTTTTTGCAGACTTTTTATGACGTCTTTACACTAAATTAAATCTTGGAAATATGATTTAATTATAAGTTATATTTTGCTTTGTGTACAATACAAAATTCTAACGTTTGTCTTTTTTACAAGATTTTACTCCGTCACCTCGATATTCTGCTAAACAGACGCAATATATATACAGGTATTATTATATTATGGGATGCGTACATTTTAATGCAATTTGAAATAAATGTCTATATTGATCTGACAAAACGTGCGAACGTAAACTATGTTGATAATAAACTCATCATAGAAACCAGGATTGAAATTTGATATTTACGCCAGACGCGCGTTTCGTCTACAAAAGACTTATCAGTTATAGGCTGCTTCAAACAAAATCTCTATTTAGCTCATAGCCAAAACAAATAACAGTTATTTAAGAAAAAAATCTTTGATTAAAATTCTTACTAGTCCAACCCTAAGGCATCTCTTTATATACTACCAAACCCAAATGTTGTGAAGATTAAGAACATCAATGATGTTATTTTCTCTTTATGTGGAACTCAGCTATATACAATGATTGAAAAAAGAAGTGTTACAGATAAATTTTAGTTCATTTTCCTTGAATCAAATTAGAAATAAAATGAACAAGGAATATCTCATTCGTGTATCTCAACGTGCCAATAAAATAAAGATCACCATCTCATTATATAGTTATCGGTGTAGAGGAAGTGGAAAAATATACAAACAACCTCTTACCTGTATAAATAGAGATCCTCCATGGACCACCACATGTCTGACGTTTTTTGCCTGAGCATGGCGTTTTACAATCACTTTCTTTTCTTTTTCTGTCTTTTCGTAAATCATTTCCACAAAAGCATTCGTATCCATACTATAAAATTATTATTCTTTTTATTATAAGTATCACCAACATAATCTAATCTAATACAAAGTAATGCAAGGTATTTGCCTATCTCAGAGTAATAAAGTATATATTTCATATGTCCTTCTTATGGTTCAAATACGACCGAGCAATTAAAAGTCTAAGGAATAAAATCTACGACTCCGAAAACGTTTTGTTTTGGTAATTATTTGTAAGAACCGCCCCTCAGGCTTAAGATTTATATTACCCCTGGGACACAAGTTTTGAAAAATGTACCATATTTATTAAAAAATAGGGTTGACTAAAATAAATGTTTCGGTGAAGAGTGATGTGAAGCACATTTCAAAAACTACTATAATCAACCTTATTTTATAAATTCATGAACACAAACTCCTTACCTATCAATGACTTACCTCAACACCTGCAAACTTGAATCCTTTTTTACCACAAAACTGTTTGCAGTTTTGAACTGTCATACCTTTGTCTTTCAGTACCTCGTTATGTAATATTCTAGTGCTGTCATCCTGATAACAACCAATATATCCTGATTCTTTAATAAATGGAAAAAAACCTATAGATTGAATATTTTCAAGATAAATTATGCTAGGTTTCATGTTTGATTAATGTGTAAAATGTCAAAGATTGTTTAAGAAAATCATTGTTTTATTGTACGATAATCGTTGATCAACGTTACACGAGCTGTCTTGATCGTCCGCGTAACAGATGAAATTTCAAAGCAGAAGGTATTATAATGCCAGTTTTGGGGCCCTTGAATTTGAAAATCAAAAAATATTAAAAAATTTACTAAATGATGTTCTTCAAATATTTATAAGACATTATCTCTTGGACAGCAGCATATTTTATTAATTTCGAAGCCTTTTATAGCTTACTTTATGGTATGGGTTTTACACATTGTTTTTGCAAGGTCGAACGAGAACATATAGCTGCTTACATCTACCCCAATTGGTCTATTGCGGATATTTGTCTTGTTTATAAATTTAGTGACGTCAAGTTGGTTACCTATTACCTATTCCCTATTCGTTACCTATTCCCTATTCCCTATTCGTTACCTATTCGTTACCTATTCCCTATTCCCTATTCGTTACCTATTCGTTACCTATTCCCTATTCCCTATTCGTTACCTATTCGTTACCTATTCCCTATTCCCTATTCGTTACCTATTCGTTACCTATTCCCTATTCCCTATTCGTTACCTATTCGTTACTAATTCGATTTTTAATATCCTTCCCCTTTTTTAATTAAGTCTCCCAAACAAAGTTTGGAGACTTATTGTTTTTGCTCAGTTCTTATTATTTTTATTATTCTTCTTCTTCCTCTTCTTCCTCTTCTTCTTCCGCCACTTTAAAAATGAACTTGTCCGCAGCATTTCTCCAAAACTACTTGTCAGATTTACTTAGGGTTTCATAAAATGTTAGACTAATATGTCTAGGTGAGCTATCAATCGTTCATTTGTGCATTGGGGTCTATTAAGGGGTATTTGGGGGGGGGGCAGAACGAAGGGAGGGGTTTACTATACAACCCTATGGGATTTTATTTTCTAAAATTTTTGAATGAATATAACTTGAAAACTGTAAGTGATAGATACATGCAGTCTTCAGAAATGATTAAAGGACAATAAAACAAATCACATGAAATATAGGGGAGTCCCTAGGGGTCATCCCTACCCCCTTCAATTCGAGAATATGCTTTTAACTTGTAAACGGTCCAGATCCCCACCCCTAAACCATATATATTCTTGAATAGGACGATAAAACAAATCAAATTAAATTAAATGGAAGTCCCCGGGGGTCATCCCCAACCCGTTCAATTTTAGAATGTGCTATTATCTTGTGAAGGGTCCAGATCCCCACCCCTAAACCATATATATTCTTGTAGGGGACAATAAAACAAAGGAAATGAAATAAAAGGAAAGTCCCTAGGGGGTCAGCCCACCCCCTCTTGTTTGAAAACTTGTAAACGGTCAACATCCCCACCCCTAAACAATATATATTCTTGTAAGGGACAATAAAACTAATCAAATGAAATTAAATGGAAGTTCCTTGGGGTCACCTCCACCCCGTTCAATTTGAGAATGTACTATTATCTTGTAAATGGTCCAGATCCCCACCCCTAAACCATATATGTTCTTGTAGGGGACAATAAAACAAATAAAATGAGATAAAAGGGAAGTCCTGAGGGGGTCATCCCACCCCCTCTTGTTTGAAAACTTGTAAACGGTCAACATCCCCACCCCTAAACCATATATATTCTTGTAGGGGACAATAAAACAAATAAAATGAAATGTAGGTAAAGTCCCTGGGGGTCACCACCACCCCCTCCTGTTTGAATACTTGTAAATGGTGGAGATCCCCACCAGTAAGCCATATATATTCTTGTATGGGACAAAAAATCAAATCAAATGAACATGGGACCATATGAATTGCGAGTTATGGGAGCTTTGTTTGGGAGACTTCGTAACAGCATCCTGTTACAATTACTTCTTGTTGTTTATACTCTTATATCTGGTAATAGTTCTAAATTTGTTGAGGTAAAATGATCTTTTTTTGACCTACTTATATGTGTTTGTACTCAACCGATCATTTTACTTTATGTTCGATACTCATTTGTTCCTTATTTGATTTTTATACGTTCTACCTTTTAACTGCTTTATGTCCGTATGTTTGAAGATGGATCTTGGTTCGAAGGGATGAAATCACCGTGTTAGCCCTTGCATAAAAAAAAAGATGTGGTATGATTGCCAATGAGACAACAACCCACAATAGACCAAAATGAAACAGAAACTGTCAACTATAGGTCAATGTACGGCCTTCAACAATGAGCATAGCCCAAACCGTTTAGTCACCTATAAAAGGCCCAGATATGACAATTTCAAACAATTCAAACAACAAAACTAACGGCCGTATTTCATATATAAAAATATAAACGGAAAACAAATATGTAACACAAAAACAAACGATAACTACTTAATTTCAGGCTCTTGTCTAGCGACAGGCACATACTAACATAATGTGGTGGGGTTATACATGTTAGCAGGGTGTACATCGTTTCAGAGCATGCTATTACCTTGTTTAATTCGTTCCATCACTCGCTTATAATTCGCTTATAATACGTGTATCATACGTTGCACCTTTTAAAACATGATTTTCAATTGTTTTGTTGTCTCTGGTGGTAGATTTGGATTCTTAGAGGTGATAAAACTCTATAAGAGCATATGTACCCGTTCCAGCGCTCGGATAATACCCTGTTACTTATTCGTTCCTTATTCGCTTTTAATGCGCGGGGTAAGTATACGTTGCACCTTGAAATAAATCGTTTTTTAATTGTGTTCATGTCTCTGGTGGTAAAAATGTGTTCTTAGAGAAGAAATGACCCTATTAGAGCGCATGTACCCGTTCCAGCGCTCGGTTAATACCCTGTTACCTATTCGTTACCTATTCGTTACCTATTCACTTATAATACGTTTGTTGTACGTTGCACCTTTTAGAAAAAGATTTTCAATTGTGTCCATGTCTCTGGTGGCAACAATGTGTAATTAGAGATGAAATGACCCTATCAGCGTGCATGTACCCGTTCCAGCGCTCGGATAATACCCTGTTACTTATTCGTTACCTATTAGGTACCTATTCACTTATAATACATTTGTTGTACGTTGCACCTTTTAGAAAAGGATTTTCAATTGTGTTCATGTCTCTGATGGTAACAATGTCTTCTCAGAGATAAAATGACTCTATTAGCGTGCATGTACCCGTTCCAGCGCGCGGATAATACCCTGTTACTTATTCGTTCCTTATTCGCTTTTAATGCGCTGGGTAAGTATGGCAAGCCGTTCTCGTCAAAACTATGTTTTAACCATTTTTCGAAAAAATTACACACTGAGAATTACAACAAAGCACACTGAGGTTTTAAAACTTCAAAACGCACACTGAGAATTGAAAATTACACACTGAGAATTGAAAATTACACACTGAGAATTAAAAATTACACACTGAGATTTCATAAAGACGCACTGAGATTACAAAAATGAAAAACGCACACTGAGAATTGAAAATTACACACTGAGAATTGAAAATTACACACTGAGATTTCATAAAGACACACTGAGAATAAATAAACTGAAAACACACACTGAGAATTTGAAATTACACACTGAGAATTTAAAATTACACACTGAGATTTGTGCGCACTTTTTATGCGCACATATCTAATTAGCATACTTAATCTGAATCTATTACAAGCTTAAAACAACAAGGGGACAGAACTCGTTAGTCCTTCGATTTGGTTCCAAATTATTAATAAAAAAACTTTAGAAATACAAGAACAAGAAAAATACCCACTTACTCTTATTACAAAATATAACCAAATGGTGAAAAAATTTATTAAAATTATAAGAAAACATTGGAACAATCTGCAAAAGAATGCAGTGAAATTTTTACCCAGGTGTCTATTATAGCATATAAACGTAACAAAAATATAAAAGATTAACTAGCGAAACCAGGGAAACAGTTGGAAGACTTTTGAAAAGGGACCAACGGTTTTAAGTTAAAAGAAAAATCATCCCGATACACTGGTAGTAATGATCTGAATTATAGGCAACAAACTTATGAATATGAGCGATGTTAAGTCTTGAAATTTATTACGAATGTTGGTTGAAGGAATAGCATTTCATTATAATGACAAGAGTTCTTGAGATCAAGATATTAATCTGTTGAATTATTCATCTCATGAATATTCATTAGTAATTTGCATATTAATCTCAGTGTGTCTTTTTAAAATCTCAGTGTGTAATTTTGAATTCTCAGTGTGTGCTTTTTATTTTTTTAAATCTCAGTGTGTAATTTCGATTTCTCAGTGTGTTATTTTAGGTTTTTAAATCTCAGAGTGTATTTTTTTTCGAAAAAAGGGTTTAAACATAGTTTTGACGAGAACGGCTTGCCATAGCTAAGTATACGTTGCGCCTTGAAATAAATCGTTTTTTAATTGTGTTCATGTCTCTGGTGGTAACAATATGTTCTTAGAGACGAAATGACCCTATTAGAGCGCATGTACCCGTTCCAGCGCTCGGTTAATATCCTGTTACCTATTCGTTACCTATTCGTTACCTATTCACTTATGATACGTTTGTTGTACGTTGCACCTTTTAGAAAAGGATTTTCAATTGTGTCCATGTCTCTGGTGGTAACAATGTGTTCTTAAAGATGAAATGACCCTATTAGCGCGCATGTACCCGTTCCAGCGCTCGGTTAATACCCTGTTACCTATTCGTTACCTATTCGTTACCTATTCACTTATAATACGTTTGTTGTACGTTGCACTTTTTAGAAAAACATTTTCAATTGCGTTCATGTCTCTGGTGGTAACAATGTGTTCTTAGAGATGAAATGACCCTATTAGCGCGCATGTAACCGTTCCAGCGCTCGGATAATACCCTGTTACCTATTCGTTACCTATTCACCTATAATACGTTTGTTGTACGTTGCACCTTTTAGAAAAAGATTTTCAATTGTGTCCATGTCTCTGGTGGCAACAATGTGTGATTCGAGATGAAACGACCCTATCAGCGTGCATGTACCCGTTCCAGCGCTCGGATAATACCCTGTTACCTATTCGTTACCTATTCGTTACCTATTCACTTATAATACGTTTGTTGTACGTTGCACCTTTTAGAAAAGGATTTTCAATTGTGTTCATGTCTCTGGTGGTAACAATGTGTTCTTAGAGATGAAATGACCCTATTAGCGCGCATGTACCCGTTCCAGCGCTCGGTTAATACCCTGTTACCTATTCGTTACCTAGTCGTTACTTATTTACTTATAAAACGTTTGTTGTACGTTGCACCTTTTAGAAAAGGATTTTCAATTGTGTTCATGTCTCTGGTGGTAACAATGTCTTCTCAGAGATAAAATGACTCTATTAGCGTGCATGTACCCGTTCCAGCGCGCGGATAATACACTGTTACTTATTCGTTCCTTATTCGCTTTTAATGCGCGGGGTAAGTATACGTTGCATCTTGAAATAAATAGTTTTTCAATTGTGTTCATGTCTCTGGTGGTAACAATATGTTCTTAGAGATGAAATGACTCTATTAGCGCGCATGTACCCGTTCCAGCGCTCGGTTAATACCCTGTTACCTATTCGTTACCTATTCGTTACCTATTCACTTATAATACGTTTGTTGTACGTTGCACCTTTTAGAAAAGGATTTTCAATTGTGTTCATGTCTCTGGTGGTAACAATGTGTTCTTAGAGATGAAATGACCCTATTAGCGCGTATGTACCCGTTCCAGCGCTCGGTTAATACCCTGTTACCTATTCGTTACCTATTCGTTACGTATTTACTTATAATACAATTGTTGTACGTTGCACCTTCTAGAAAAGGATTTCCACTTGTGTTCATGTCTCTGGTGGTAACAATGTGTAATTAAAGATGAAATGACCCTATTAGCGTGCATGTACCCGTTCCAGCGCTCGGATACTACCCTCTTACTTATTCGTTCCTTATTCGCTTTTAATGCGCGGGGTAAGTATACATTGCACCTTGAAATAAATCGTTTTTTAATTGTGTTCATGTCTCTGGTGGTAACAATATGTTGTCAGAGACGAAATGACCCTATTAGAGCGAATGTACCCGTTCCAGCGCTCGGTTAATACCCTGTTACATATTCGTTACCTATTCACTTATAATACATTTGTTGTACGTTGCACATTTTAGAAAAGGATTTTCAATTGTATTCATGTCTCTGGTGGTAACAATGTCTTCTCAGAGATAAAATGACTCTATTAGCGTGCATGTACCCGTTCCAGCGCGCGGATAATACACTGTTACTTATTCGTTTCTTATTCGCTTTTAATGCGCGGGGTAAGTATACGTTGCACCTTGAAATAAATCGTTTTTTAATTGTGTTCATGTCTCTGGTGGTAACAATATGTTCTTAGAGATGAAATGACCCTATTAGCGCGCATGTACCCGTTCCAGCGCTCGGTTAATACCCTGTTACCTATTCGTTACCTATTCGTTACCTATTCGTTACCTATTCATTTATAATACGTTTGTTGTACGTTGCACCTTTTAGAAAAGGATTTTCACTTGTGTTCATGTCTCTGGTGGTAACAATGTGTAATTAGAGATGAAATGACCCTATTAGCGTGCATGTACCCGTTCCAGCGTTCGGATAATACCCTGTTACCTATTCGTTACCTATTCGTTACCTATTCACTTATAATACGTTTGTTGTACGTTGCACCTTTCAGAAAAGATTTTCAATTGTGTCCATGTCTCTGGTGGTAACAATGTGTAATTAGAGATGAAATGACCCTATTAGCGTGCATGTACCCGTTCCAGTGCTCGGATAATACCCTGTTACCTAGTCGTTACCTATTCGTTACCTATTCACTTATAATACGTTTGTTGTACGTTGCACCTTTTAGAAAAGGATTTTCGATTGTGTCCATGTCTCTGGTACGTGGTAACAGTGTGTTCTTAGAGATGAAATGACCCTATTAGCGCGCATGTACCCGTTCCAGCGCTCGGTTAATACCCTGTTACCTATTTGTTACCTATTCGTTACCTATTCACTTATAATACGTTTGTTGTACGTTGCACCTTTTAGAAAGGGATTTTCAATTGTGTTCATGTCTCTGGTGGTAACAATGTGTTCTTAGAGATGAAATGACCCTATTAGCGCGCATATACCCGTTCCAGCGCTCGGTTAATACCCTGTTACCTATTCGTTACCTATTCGTTACTTATTCACTTATAATACATTTGTTGTACGTTGCACCTTTTAGAAAAGGATTTCCACTTGTGTTCATGTCTCTGGTGGTAACAATGTGTAATTAAAGATGAAATGACCCTATTAGCGTGCATGTACCCGTTCCAGCGCTCGGATACTACCCTCTTACTTATTCGTTCCTTATTCGCTTTTAATGCGCGGGGTAAGTATACGTTGCACCTTGAAATAAATCGTTTTTTAATTGTGTTCATGTCTCTGGTGGTAACAATATGTCGTTAAAGACGAAATGACCCTATTAGAGCTAATGTACCCGTTCCAGCGCTCGGTTAATACCCTGTTATCTATTCGTTACCTATTCACTTATAATACATTTGTTGTACGTTGCACCTTTTAGAAAAGGATTTTCAATTGTATTCATGTCTCTGGTGGTAACAATGTCTTCTCAGAGATAAAATGACTCTATTAGCGTGCATGTACCCGTTCCAGGGCGCGGATAATACACTGTTACTTATTCGTTCCTTATTCGCTTTTAATGCGCGGGGTAAGTATACGTTGCATCTTGAAATAAATCGTTTTTTAATTGTGTTCATGTCTCTGGTGGTAACAATATGTTCTTAGAGATGAAATGACTCTATTAGCGCGCATGTACCCGTTCCAGCGCTCGGTTAATACCCTGTTACCTATTCGTTACCTATTCGTTACCTATTCACTTATAATACGTTTGTTGTACGTTGCACCTTTTAGAAAAGGATTTTCACTTGTGTTCATGTCTCTGGTGGTAACAATGTGTAATTAGAGATGAAATGACCCTATTAGCGTGCATGTACCCGTTCCAGCGTTCGGATAATACCCTGTTACCTATTCGTTACCTATTCGTTACCTATTCACTTATAATACGTTTGTTGTACGTTGCACCTTTTAGAAAAGGATTTTCAATTGTGTCCATGTCTCTGGTGGTAACAATGTGTAATTAGAGATGAAATGACCCTGTTAGCGTGCATGTACCCGTTCCAGTGCTCGGATAATACCCTGTTACCTATTCGTTACCTATTCGTTACCTATTCACTTATAATACATTTGTTGTACGTTGCACCTTTTAGAAAAGGATTTTCAATTGTGTCCATGTCTCTGGTGGTAACAATGTGTTCTTAGAGATGAAATGACTCTATTAGCGCGCATGTTCCCGTTCCAGCGCTCGGTTGAAGCCCTGTTACCAATTCGTTACCTATTCGTTACCTATTCACTTATAATACGTTTGTTGAACGTTGCACCTTTTAGAAAAGGATTTTCAATTATGTTCATGTCTCTGGTGGTAACAATGTGTTCTTAGAGATGAAATGACCCTATTAGCGCGCATGTACCCGTTCCAGCGCTCGGTTAATACCCTGTGACCTATTCGTTACCTATTCGTTACCTATTCACTTATAATACGTTTGTTGTACGTTGCACCTTTTAGAAAAGGATTTTCAATTGTGTTCATGTCTCTGGTGGTAACAATGTGTTCTTAGAGATGAAATGACCCTATTAGCGTGCCTGACCCGTTCCAGCGCTTGGTTAATACCCTGTTACCTATTCGTTACCTATTCGTTACTTATTCGCTTTTAATACGTTTGTTGAACGTTGCACCTTTAAGAAACGGATTTTCAATTGTGTTCATATCTCTTGTGGTAATAATGTGTTCTTATAGATGAAATACCCCTAGTAGCGCATAGTACCCGTTCCAGCGCTCGGATAATACCCGGTTACTTATTCGTTCCTTATTCGCTTTTAATGCGCAGGGTATACGTTGCAACTTGAAATAAATCGTTTTTCAATTGTGTGCTTGTCTCTGGTGGTAACAATGTCTTTTTAGAGATGAAATGACCCTATTAGAGCGCGTGTACCCGTTCCATAGCTCGGTTAATACCCTGTTACCTTTTCGTTACCTATTCGTTACCTATTCGTTACTTATTCGCTTTTAATACGTTTGTTGTACGTTGCACCTTTTAGAAAAGGATTTTCAATTGTGTTCATATCCCTGGTGGTAATAATGTGTTCTTATAGATGAAATACCCCTATTAGCGCGTATGTACCCGTTCCAGCGCTCGGATAATACCCGGTTACTTATTCGTTCCTCATTTGCTTTTAATGCACAGGGTATTTGTTGCACCTTGAAATAAATCGTTTTTTAATTGTATTCATGTCTCTGCTGGTAACAATGTGTTCTTAGAGATGAAATGACCCTATTAGCGCGCATGTACCCGTTCAAGCGCTCGGTTAATACCCTGTTACCTATTCGTTACCTATTCATTTATAATACGTTTGTTGTTCGTTGCACCTTTTAGAAAAAGGATTTTCAATTGTGTCCATGTCTCTGGTGGTAACAATGTGTTCCTAGAGATGAAACGACCCCATTAGCGCGCATGTACCCGTTCCAGCGCTCGGTTTATACCCTGTTACCTATTCGTTACCTATTCGTTACTTATTCGCTTATAATACGTTTGTTGTACGTTGCACCTTTTAGAAAAAAGATTTTCATTTGTGTTCATGTCTCTGGTGGTAACAATGTGTTCTTAGAGATGAAATAACCCTTTTAGCGCGTATTTACCCTTTCCAGAGCTCGGCTAATACCTTGTTACATATTTGTTACTTCTTATTTCAAGGTACAACGCATAGCACGCGTATTTAAAGCGAATAAGGAACGAATAAGTAACAGGGTATTAGTCGAGCGCTGAAACGGGTACATATGTTCGATTAAGGTTATTTCACCTCTAAGAACCGACAGTTACCACCAGAGACACAAAAATATTTTTTTAAAGAGACACGCATAACACACGTTTTATTTTTTAATTTAAACATATTTATTTATAGTGGATTGGGAAACAAGTTTTGCAACTTATATTTACCCCTTTCCACTTTTCGGGTGCGAGTGCTGCCTCTAAGAACACATTGTTACCACCAGAGACATGAACACAATTGAAAATCCTTTTCTAAAAGGTGTAACGTACAACAAACGTATTATAAGTGAATAGGTAACGAATAGGTAACGAATAGGTCACAGGGTATTAACCGAGCGCTGGAACGGGTACATGCGCGCTAATAGGATCATTTCATCTCTAAGAACACATTGTTACCACCAGAGACATGAACACAATTGAAAATCCTTTTCTAAAAGGTGCAACGTTCAACAAACGTATTATAAGTGAATAGGTAACGAATAGGTAATGAATTGGTAACAGGGCATTAACCGAGCGCTGGAACGGGAACATGCGCGCTAATAGAGTCATTTCATCTCTAAGAACACATTGTTACCACCAGAGACATGGACACAATTGAAAATCCTTTTCTAAAAGGTGCAACGTACAACAAATGTATTATAAGTGAATAGGTAACGAATAGGTAACGAATAGGTAACAGGGTATTATCCGAGCACTGGAACGGGTACATGCACGCTTACAGGGTCATTTCATCTCTAATTACACATTGTTACCACCAGAGACATGGACACAATTGAAAATCCTTTTCTAAAAGGTGCAACGTACAACAAACGTATTATAAGTGAATAGGTAACGAATAGGTAACGAATAGGTAACAGGGTATTATCCGAACGCTGGAACGGGTACATGCACGCTAATAGAGTCATTTCATCTCTAATTACACATTGTTACCACCAGAGACATGAACACAAGTGAAAATCCTTTTCTAAAAGGTGCAACGTACAACAAACGTATTATAAGTGAATAGGTAACGAATAGGTAACGAATAGGTAACAGGGTACAGTACTACCTGTGACTTTATCTTATTAATGGTGGCCATAAAAAATATGTTCACCATGGTGGCCCTATATGTTCATCATCATACCCCCTGTTGCTTTTTTAATACACAAGGTATTAAACAAAAACTAGTCATGGATAAAGGGAAATCTTGAATGCATTGAAGTGTTAAAATTATATAACTTACAGGTCAGGTGTCTCAGGTAAAATACACATGTATCAGTTTGTCAAATTTAACAACTGTGTTTATGACAAGAAATTCAAAAAAAATTAAATAATAAAACTAGTTGAACAAACAGCTAAATTAAAAAAATAATTGTCTCCTGACTTTTAGTTTTGATATTATATATTATACCTTTTAAATAATTTTTGATCAATTTAAGTAATTTTTTATATTAAGTCTATTTTTTGGTAGTGAAGAATAAATGAATATAATTTTCAAAAAATACTGCAAACATTTACAATGCCTGCCTTTTTCTATTGACAAGGTGTTTCTTAAATTGATTTTCTAATATCAAAATGGTTTATTATTGTAGATAGACTGATCTGCATTCAACATTGTGTCTTTAGGAATTATGCTAAATACAAATTAGGCAATGCATTTTTCTTTATTGAAAAGAATATTTATAAGTATTAAAAATATTCATTACAGCAAAATTTGATAATATTTTTATTGTCATATGATATTTTAAACATGATCCATGTTTTAGAGGTTAAGTCGCTGCAATTATTAACTTTATCTAAAAGGCCTAGGTTGATTGAAATATTCTTTGTAAATGTATACCAAGAACATTTATCATGCCAGTCCAGCACTATTGACAATATAATACACTGAAAAAAAAATGATTTAATTAATAGACCATTAAAGTGTCACCATCTTTAGAAGTGCACTTTATTTTTTCTGGAGACAAATTTTGAAAGAAATTAACCAAACTGAAGATAACATATTTAATAAGTTTCAAGACACTTTCTTTAAAAAAAATCTTTTCTTAAGATTTACTTTATTTATTAAGATATATAAGAACATCTTTCATTATGATAAGCATTTTTAATGAACATTTATCAAAATTTGATGATAACTAGGTGGGCATTTGGAAAATAAGTCTTTTCGGTGATTGTTTGTGCACAACTCTTGTTTTGAGATTTGAAGAAAATTTAGATAAACATGATAAACAAAATTAGTTTTTTTAACATATATAATAATGGTACTTGTAGTTTTCCTGAATAACATTAGATGTTATCAAAATGTATTGTAAAAGGATTGATAGTAATCATATTATTTTGTTAAGAAAACAAATTGTTTAATTACTTTCATTTTTTTTATTTAAAATATCACTTGCATGATTATAAGTTATTATTAATAGTAATAACTCATTTAATAATGTTAACAAACAATTGAATACAATGTACATCATGTACATTTATATAAACCTTTTACTTAAAAAAAACAATTATTAAAAGTCTGTTTATTTAAAATGCTAGTCAATAACTTTAGCTCTGACTTTTTGCCATTTCTTCTCAAGATTCTTACTAAGAAGAAATCAAAGGAATAAGAAACAAAACATACAAAAATAAAAAAAAACAATGAAAAATTAAAAAATTAAATAAAATTTAAGTCAAACAAATTATAATAAATTAACAGACAAAAACAAATGTATTCTACATTTTCAAAAAAAGCTGAAATGTCAATTTTAAAAGAAACCCAAGTTACCTGTACAGGTAAATTTTAATGAAACATACCAGCTGAAAACTTCAACCCTGATTGATTTTAACAGGTAACCTAATTAGATAAAATCTGCCTATGATTTATGACCCCCAATAAATGGCCAACATCTCAAGATTGAATACCCCAATAAATGTTCACCATTGGATGTTGACCATGCAAGAGGGTGGACATAACTAAGAGGAAGTCACAGGCTGTACTGTATGAACCGAGCGCTGGAACGGGTACATGCGCGCTAATAGAGTCATTTCATCTCTAAGAACATATTGTTACCACCAGAGACATGAACACAATTAAAAAACGATTTATTTCAAGATGCAACGTATACTTACCCCGCGCATTAAAAGCGAATAAGGAACGAATAAGTAACAGTGTATTATCCGCGCCCTGGAACGGGTACATGCACGCTAATAGAGTCATTTCATCTCTGAGAAGACATTGTTACCACCAGAGACATGAATACAATTGAAAATCCTTTTCTAAAAGGTGCAACGTACAACAAATGTATTATAAGTGAATAGGTAACGAATAGATAACAGGGTATTAACCGAGCGCTGGAACGGGTACATTCGCTCTAATAGGGTCATTTCGTCTCTAACGACATATTGTTACCACCAGAGACATGAACACAATTAAAAAACGATTTATTTCAAGGTGCAACGTATACTTACCCCGCGCATTAAAAGCGAATAAGGAACGAATAAGTAAGAGGGTAGTATCCGAGCGCTGGAACGGGTACATGCACGCTAATAGGGTCATTTCATCTTTAATTACACATTGTTACCACCAGAGACATGAACACAAGTGGAAATCCTTTTCTAAAAGGTGCAACGTACAACAAATGTATTATAAGTGAATAAGTAACGAATAGGTAACGAATAGGTAACAGGGTATTAACCGAACGCTGGAACGGATACATGCGCGCTAATAGGGTCATTTCATCTCTAAGAACACATTGTTACCACCAGAGACATGAACACTATTGAAAATCCTTTTCTAAAAGGTGCAACGTACAACAAACGTATTATAAGTGAATAGGTAACGAATAGGTAACGAATAGGTAACAGGGTATTAACCGAGCGCTGGAACGGGTACATGCGCGCTAATAGAGTCATTTCATCTCTAAGAACATATTGTTACCACCAGAGACATGAACACAATTAAAAAACGATTTATTTCAAGATGCAACGTATACTTACCCCGCGCATTAAAAGCGAATAAGGAACGAATAAGTAACAGTGTATTATCCGCGCCCTGGAACGGGTACATGCACGCTAATAGGGTCATTTCATCTCTTAGAACACATTGTTACCACCAGAGACATGAACACAAGTGAAAATCTTTTCTAAAAGGTGCAACGTACAACAAACGTATTATAAGTGAATAGGTAACGAATAGGTAACGAATAGGTAACAGGGTATTAACCGAGCGCTGGAACGGGTACATGCGCGCTAATAGAGTCATTTCATCTCTAAGAACATATTGTTACCACCAGAGACATGAACACAATTAAAAAACGATTTATTTCAAGATGCAACGTATACTTACCCCGCGCATTAAAAGCGAATAAGGAACGAATAAGTAACAGTGTAATATCCGCGCCCTGGAACGGGTACATGCACGCTAATAGAGTCATTTTATCTCTGAGAAGACATTGTTACCACCAGAGACATGAAAACAATTGAAAATCCTTTTCTAAAAGGTGCAACGTACAACAAATGTATTATAAGTGAATAGGTAACGAATAGATAACAGGGTATTAACCGAGCGCTGGAACGGGTACATTCGCTCTAATAGGGTCATTTCGTCTTTAACGACATATTGTTACCACCAGAGACATGAACACAATTAAAAAACGATTTATTTCAAGGTGCAACGTATACTTACCCCGCGCATTAAAAGCGAATAAGGAACGAATAAGTAAGAGGGTAGTATCCGAGCGCTGGAACGGGTACATGCACGCTAATATGGTCATTTCATCTTTAATTGCACATTGTTACCACCAGAGACATGAACACAAGCGGAAATCCTTTTCTAAAAGGTGCAACGTACAACAAATGTATTATAAGTGAATAAGTAACGAATAGGTAACGAATAGGTAACAGGGTATTAACCGAGCGCTGGAACGGGTACATGCGCGCTAATAGGGTCATTTCATCTCTAAGAACACATTGTTACCACCAGAGACATGAACACAATTGAAAATCCTTTTCTAAAAGGTGCAACGTACAACAAACGTATTATAAGTGAATAGGTAACGAATAGGTAACGAATAGGTAACAGGGTATTAACCGAGCGCTGGAACGGGTAAATACGCGCTAATAGGGTCATTTCATCTCTAAGAACACATTGTTACCACGTACCAGAGACATGGACACAATTGAAAATCCTTTTCTAAAAGGTGCAACGTACAACAAACGTATTATAAGTGAATAGGTAACGAATAGGTAACAGGGTATTATCCGAGCGCTGGAACGGGTACATGCGCGCTAATAGGGTCATTTCATCTCGAATTACACATTGTTGCCACCAGAGACATGGACACAATTGAAAATCGTTTTCTAAAAGGTGCAACGTACAACAAACGTATTATAAGTGAATAGGTAACGAATAGGTAACGAATAGGTAACAGGGTATTATCCGAGCGCTGGAACGGGTACATGCACGTTAATAGGGTCATTTCATCTCTAACTACACATGGTTACCACCAGAGACATGAACACAAGTGAAAATCCTTTTCTAAAAGGTGCAACGTACAACAAATGTATTATAAGTGAATAGGTAACGAATAGGTAACGAATAGGTAACAGGGTATTAACCGAGCGCTGGAACGGGTACATGCGCGCTAATAGGGTCATTTCATCTTTAAGAACACATTGTTACCACCAGAGACATGGACACAATTGAAAATCCTTTTCTAAAAGGTGCAACGTACAACAAACGTATTATAAGTGAATAGGTAACGAATAGGTAACAGGATATTAACCGAGCGCAGGAACGGGTACATGCGCTCTAATAGGGTCATTTCGTCTCTAAGAACATATTGTTACCACCAGAGACATGAACACAATTAAAAAAACGATTTATTTCAAGGTGCAACGTATACTTACCCCGTGCATTAAAAGCGAATAAGGAACGAATAAGTAACAGGGTATTATCCGCGCGCTGGAACGGGTACAAGCACGCTAATAGAGTCATTTTATCTCTGAGAAGACATTGTTGCCACCAGAGACATGAACATAATTGAAAATCCTTTTCTAAAAGGTGCAACGTACAACAAATGTATTATAAGTGAATAGGTACCGAATAGGTAACGAATAGGTAACAGGGTATTAACCGTGCGCTGAAACGGGTACATGTGCGCTAATAGGGTCATTTCATCTCTAAGAACACATTGTTACCACCAGAGACATGAACACAATTGAAAATCCTTTTCTAAAAGGTGCAACGTACAACAAACGTATTATAAGTGAATAGGTAACGAATAGGTAACGAATAGGTAACAGGGTATTAACCGAGCGCTGGAACGGGTACATGCGCTCTAATAGGGTCATTTCATCTCTAAGAACACATTTTTACCACCAGAGACATGAACACAATTAAAAAACGATTTATTTCAAGGTGCAACGTATACTTACCCCGCGCATTAAAAGCGAATAAGTAACAGGGTATTATCCGAGCGCTGGAACGGGTACATATGCGCTTAAAGAGTTATATCACCTCTAAGAACCCCAAATCTACCACCAGAGACAAGAAAACAATTGAAAATCATGTTTTAAAAGGTGCAACGTATGATACACGTATTATAAGCGAATTATAAGCGAGTGATGGAACGAATTAAACAAGGTAATAGCATGCTCTGAAACGATGTACACCCTGCTAACATGTTTAACCCCACCACATTATGTTAGTATGTGCCTGTCGCTAGACAAGAGCCTGAAATTAAGTAGTTATCGTTTGTTTTTGTGTTACATATTTGTTTTCCGTTTATATTTTTATATATGAAATACGGCCGTTAGTTTTGTTGTTTGAATTGTTTGAAATTGTCATATCTGGGCCTTTTATAGGTGACTAAACGGTTTGGGCTATGCTCATTGTTGAAGGCCGTACATTGACCTATAGTTGACAGTTTCTGTTTCATTTTGGTCTATTGTGGGTTGTTGTCTCATTGGCAATCATACCAGATCTTTTTTTTTATGCACGGGCTAACACGGTGATTTCATCCCTTCGAACCAAGATCCATCTTCAAACATACGGACATAAAGCAGTTAAAAGGTAGAACGTATAAAAATCAAATAAGGAACAAATGAGTATCGAACATAAAGTAAAAGGATCGGTTGAGCACAAACACATATAAATAGGTCAAAAAAAGATCATTTTACCTCAACAAATTTAGAACTATTACCAGATATAAGAGTATAAACAATAAGAAGTAATTGTAACAGGATGCTGTTACGAAGTCTCCCAAACAAAGCTCCCATAACTCGCAATTCATATGGTCCCATGTTCATTTGATTTGATTTTTTGTCCCATACAAGAATATATATGGCTTACTGGTGGGGATCTCCACCATTTACAAGTATTCAAACAGGAGGGGGTGGTGGTGACCCCCAGGGACTTTACCTACATTTCATTTTATTTGTTTTATTGTCCCCTACAAGAATATATATGGTTTAGGGGTGGGGATGTTGACCGTTTACAAGTTTTCAACAAGAGGGGGTGGGATGATTCCCTCAGGACTTCCCTTTTATCTCATTTTATTTGTTTTATTGTCCCCTACAAGAACATATATGGTTTAGGGGTGGGGATCTGGACCATTTACAAGATAATAGTACATTCTCAAATTGAACGGGGTGGGGGTGACCCCAAGGAACTTCCATTTAATTTCATTTGATTAGTTTTATTGTCCCTTACAAGAATATATATTGTTTAGGGGTGGGGATGTTGACCGTTTACAAGTTTTCAAACAAGAGGGGGTGGGCTGACCCCCTAGGGACTTTCCTTTTATTTCATTTCATTTGTTTTATTGTCCCCTACAAGAAAATATATGGTATAGGGGTGGGGATCTGGACCATTTACAAGATAATAGTACACTCTCAAATTGGACAGGGTGGGGGTGACCCCCAGGAACTTCCATTCAATTTCATTTGATTAGTTTTATTGTCCCCTACAAGAATATATATGGTTTAGGGGTGGGGACCTGGACCGTTTACAAGATAATAGCACATTCTAAAATTGAACTGGTTGGGGATGACCCCCGGGGACTTCCATTTAATTTCATTTGATTTGTTTTATCGTCCTATTCAAGAATATATATGGTTTAGGGGTGGGGATCTGGACCGTTTACAAGATAATAGTACATTCTCAAATTGAACGGGGTGGGGTGACCCCCAGGAACTTCCATTTAATTTCATTTGATTAGTTTTTTTGTCCCTTACAAGAATATATATAGTTTAGGGGTGGGGATGTTGACCGTTTATAAGTTTTCAAACAAGAGGGGGTGGGGTGACCCCCTAGGGACTTTCCTTTTATTTCATTTCATTTGTTTTATTGTCCCCTACAAGAAAATATATGGTTTAGGGGTGGGGATCTGGACCATTTACAAGATAATAGTACATTCTCAAATTGGACGGGGTGGGGGTGACCCCCAGGAACTTCCATTTAATTTCATTTGATTAGTTTTGTTGTCCCCTACAAGAATATATATGGTTTAGGGGTGGGGATCTGGACCGTTTACAAGATAATAGCACATTCTAAAATTGAACGGGTTGGGGATGACCCCCGGGGACTTCCATTTAATTTCATTTGATTTGTTTTATAGTCCTATTCAAGAATATATATGGTTTAGGGGTGGGGATCTGGACCGTTTACAAGATAACAGTACATTCTCAAATTAAACGGGGTGGGGGTGACCCCAGGAACTTTTATTTAATTTCATTTGATTAGTTTTATTGTCCCATACAAGAACATATATGGTTTAGGGGTGGGGATCTGGACCGTTTACAAGTTAAAAGCATATTCTCGAATTGAAAGGGGTAGGGATGATCCCCAGGGACTCCCCTATATTTCATGTGATTTGATGTATTGTCCTTTAATCATTTCTGAAGACTGCATGTATCTATCACTTACAGTTTTCAAGTTATATTCATTTGAAAATTTTAGAAAATAAAATCCCATAGGGTTCTATAGTAAACCCCTCCCTTCTTTCTGCCCCCCCCCCCCCCCCCCCAAATACCCCTTAATAGACCCCAATGCACAAATGAACGATTGATGGCTCACCTAGACATATTAGTCTAACATTTTATGAAACCCTAAGTAAATCTGACAAGTAGTTTTGGAGAAATGCTGCGGACAAGTTCATTTTTAAAGTGGCGGAAGAAGAAGAGGAAGAAGAGGAAGAAGAAGAATAACTAGAATTGCCATTGCAAGCAATAGCGGATGTCACCCTTCCCCCTATTGCCACTAAGCGGCAGCCATTTCAAACTTGTTTAACAGTAAATGCACAAATATGCATGGCTATTCATCTTTTTGTAAATTTTCAGTATATTCAGAGCATTTTATACCGTTTCCATGGCAACGGCAGCCATTTTGAAAATTTCAAAGTCAAAAGTCTCATCTTAACTTGTCAGTTACCAATAATATCAAATTTCATTAAGTTAAAACCATTTTGAGAATTTTTGACCTTTTTGCATTGTTTCCATGGAAACGACAGACATTTTGGAAATTCCAACGCCAAATTCGACATCTACCAAAGTTGCTCATCGTTATGCTAAAGTTTCAAAAAAATTGGAGCATTTCCATATTTTTGAAAATTTTGGTGTAGTTTCCATGGCAACATAGCAGTTCCAAAATGTGCCAAAATCATCCAAAACCAGTATATAGTGGGCACCTACATTGTATTAAAATCTAAAGATTTTAAGCTGAAGCATTCTCAAATAATTCAAGGAACTCCAAAATTATATTTTTTCACCATTTTTCCGTTTCCATGGTGATGGCAGCCATTTTCTAGTTCCAAAGTTGCACAGACTCTGGAGAGTCAGGGTTCCTTGTTATAGTGCACCATCATTCGGATTGGTACTTTTGGCTCTGAGAAAGCGGGCGAACAAAATTAGGTGGAAGTATAATAATAATAATACAGAAAAAGAAACAGAGGAAAAGCAATATGTCACCCGACATTGTCGATCGGGTGACATAATAAAAATAATAAGAACTGAGCAAAAACAATAAGTCTCCAAACTTTGTTTGGGAGAATTAATTAAAAAGGGGGAAGGATATTAAAAATCGAATAAGTAACGAATAGGTAACGAATAGGGAATAGGGAATAGGTAACGAATAGGTAACGAATAGGAAATAGGGAATAGGTAACGAATAGGGAATAGGGAATAGGTAACCAACTTGACGTCCATTATATATACCGCATCTTTTATTTGGATATTTATGCTGATCTATTAGCTTGTTTGATAGTTTAGTGTTCGATTCGATTCCTTGCTTATATGATACATATAAGGTTTATCGGCGTTTTGGAGCATTTCTATAGTAGAAATTTATTGAATAAAAGTTAAAAGAAAAAAACATAAAGATTTTGATTGGTTATATATTGGTCTTGTTGCAGGTATTTTTCTACGTTGGCATTTAAAACTACAAAAAAAAATAAACATACGTTTGCCTTTTTTACAAGATCTAACTCCGTCACCCTGTTCTATGTTTTTTTTTCTTTTTGTATCGCTGACTATGCGGTATTGGTTTTACTAATTGTTGAAGGCCGTACGGTGAACTATAGTCGTCAATTTTTGCGCATTATGGTCTCTTTTGGAGAGTTGTCTCATTGGCAATCATACCACTTCTTCTTATTTTTTTATATATACAGACATCTTGCATATAAAAAATGAACAAAGATATGCAAAATGTCCTTGCATTTGGTTAATTGTAATTAAAATAACACATTTGGCCTCTATAATGAAAAGTACGTGATATTAAATTAACTACATTGTTTTGATGGTTTTTTGGCCTGTTATTAATTTTACGGATGAAGAGATATTTTCATATCCAACTACACGGGAGGTTATATGATAAAGTGCTACCTCAAAAATAATTTGATTTGATATTGGTACATTTAAATTGGATGTTCATTGGGTCAATCAATGCTGACTACCAAAGGTCACGATTGAGTAATATTTTATTCATTCTCCTTGGCAAGGGCTTGGTTATTTTCGAATTTCACGATGTCATCTTGGCAAAATGGACAATTCTTGAATTAAAGGTTATGATTCTTGTAATTTTTGGCCATGGTATTGTCTGTTTTTATTTGCACTTAATTTAGAGAACATACTCACCATCAACTTCCTCTGGTGCTTTGTATAGAAAAAATAAATACACTTTATTTTAATTTATTTTATACATTCTGATATTTATGTAACTAATGTTTTAACCAACAAACATGTAGTAAAAAGTTTGTTTCCCTGTATCAAAAGTCAATTTTATATCGTAATGGTTTGAATAATAACAAGATAAATAAAACATGGGTTATTAGAAATATTGTTAATCTCACAATGAGGAGGATACTTATACTTTGGCATTGCACAAGGTCATCTTTTTTGCAGAGTTTTTATGACGTCTTTACACTAAATTAAATCTTGGAAATATGATTTAATTATAAGTTATATTTTGCTTTGTGTACAATACAAAATTCTAACGTTTGTCTCTTTTACAAGATTTTACTCCGTCACCTCGATATTCTGCTAAACAGACGCAATATATATACAGGTATTATTATATTATGGGATGCGTACATTTTAATGCAATTTGAAATAAATGTATATATTGATCTGACAAAACGTGCGAACGTAAACTATGTTGATAATAAACTCATCATAGAAACCAGGATTGAAATTTGATATTTACGCCAGACGCGCGTTTCGTCTACAAAAGACTCATCAAAGATAGGCTGCATCAAATAAAATCTCTTTTTAGCTCAGAGTCAAAACAAATAACAGTTATTTGAGAAAAAATCTGTGATTAAAATTCTTACTAGTCCAACCCTAAGGCATCTTTTTATATACTACCAAACCCAAATGTTGAGGATATTAAGAACTCCAATGATGCTAATTTCTCTTTATGTGGAACTCAGCTATATACAATGATTGAAAAAAGAAGTGTTACAGATAAATTTTAGTTCATTTTCCTTGAATCAAATTAGAAATAAAATGAACAAGGAATATCTCATTCGTGTATCTCAACGTGCCAATAAAATAAAGATCACCATCTCATTATATAGTAATCGGTGTAGAGGAAGTGGAAAAATATACAAACAACCTCTTACCTGTATAAATAGAGATCCTCAATGGACCACCACATGTCTGACGTTTATTGCCTGAGCATGGCGTTTTACAATCACTTTCTTTTCTTTTTCTGTCTTTTCGTAAATCATTTCCACAAAAGCATTCGTATCCATACTATAAAATTATTATTCTTTTCATTATAAGTAACACCTTTTTATTAACATAATCTAATCAAATACAAAGTAATGCAAGGTATTTGCCTATCTCAGAGTAATAAAGTATAATATATGTCATATGTCCTTCTTATGGTTCAAATACGATCTAGCAATTAAAAGTCTAAGGAATAAAATCTACGACTCCGAAAACGTTTTGTTTTGGTAATTATTTGTAAGAACCGCCCCTCAGGCTTAAGATTGATATTACCCCTGGGACACAAGTTTTGAAAAATGTACCATATTTATTAAAAACTAGGGTTGACTAAAATAAATGTTTCGGTGAAGAGTGATGTGAAGCACATTTCAAAAACTACTATAATCAACCTTATTTTATAAATTCATGAACACAAACTCCTGACCTATCAATGACTTACCTTAACACCTGCAAACTTGAATCCTTTTTTACCACAAAACTGTTTGCAGTTTTGAACTGTCATACCTTTGTCTTTCAGTACCTCGTTATGTAATATTCTAGTGCTGTCATCCTGATAACAACCAATATATCTTGATTCTTTAATAAATGGGAAAAAAAACCTATAGATTGAATATTTTCAAGATAAATTATGCTAGGTTTCAAGTTTCATTAATGTGTAAAATGTCAAAGATTGTTTAAGAAAATCATCGTTTTATTGTACGATAATCGTTGATCAACGTTACACAAGTTTTCTTGATCGTCCGCGTAACAGATGAAATTTCAAAGCAGAAGTATTATAATGCCAGTTTTGGGGTCCTTGAGTTTGAAAATCAAAAAATATTAAAAAATTTACTAAATGATGTTCTTCAAATATTTATAAGACATTATCTCTTGGACACCAGCATATTTTATTAATTTCGAAGCTTTTTATAGCTTACTTTATGGTATGGGTTTTACACATTGTTTTTGCAAGGTCGAACGAGAACATATAGCTGCTTACATCTACCCCAATTGGTCTATTGCGGATATTTGTCTCGTTTATATATACCGCATCTTTTATTTGGATATTTATGCTGATCTATTAGCTTGTTTGATAGTTTAGTGTTCGATTCGATTCCTTGCTTATATGATACATATAAGGTTTATCGGCCTTTTGGGGCATTTCTATAGTAGAAATTTATTGAATAAAAGTTAAAAGAAAAAAATATAAAGATTTTGATTGGTTATATATTGGTCTTGTTGCAGGTATTTTTCTACGTTGGCATTTAAAACTACAAAAAAAAATAAACATACGTTTGCCTTTTTTACAAGATCTAACTCCGTCACCCTGTTCTATGTTTTTTTTTTCTTTTTGTATCGCTGACTATGCGATATTGGTTTTACTAATTGTTGAAGGCCGTAAGGTGAACTATAGTCGTCAATTTTTGCGCATTATGGTCTCTTTTGGAGAGTTGTCTCATTGGCAATCATACCACTTCTTCTTATTTTTTTATATATACAGACATCTTGCATATAAAAAATGAACAAAGATATGCAAAATGTCCTTGCATTTGGTTAATTGTAATTAAAATAACACATTTGGCCTCTATAATGAAAAGTACGTGATATTAAATTAACTACATTGTTTTGATGGTTTTTTGGCCTGTTATTAATTTTACGGATGAAGAGATATTTTCATATCCAACTACACGGGAGGTTATATGATAAAGTGCTACCTCAAAAATAATTTGATTTGATATTGTTACATTTTAATTGGATGTTCATTGGGTCAATCAATGCTGACTACCAAAGGTCACGATGGAGTAATATTTTATTCATTCTCCTTGGCAAGGGCTTGGTTATTTTCGAATTTCACGATGTCATCTTGGCAAAATGGACAATTCTTGAATTATAGGTTATGATTCTTGTAATTTTTGGCCATGGTATTGTCTGTTTTTTATTTGCACTTAATTTAGAGAACATACTCACCATCAACTTCCTCTGGTGCTTTGTATAGAAAAAATAATTCTGATATTTATGTAACTAATGTTTAACCAACAAACATGTAGTAAAAAGTTTGTTTCCCTGTATCAAAAGTCAATGTTATATCGTAATGGTTTGAATAATAACAAGATATATAAAACATGGGTTATTAGAAATATTGTTAATCTCACAATGAGGAGGATACTTATACTTTGGCATTGCACAAGGTCATCTTTTTTGCAGACTTTTTATGACGTCTTTACACTAAATTAAATCTTGGAAATATGATTTAATTATAAGTTATATTTTGCTTTGTGTACAATACAAAATTCTAACGTTTGTCTTTTTTACAGGATTTTACTCCGTCACCTCGATATTCTGCTTAACAGACGTAATATATATACAGGTATTATTATATTATGGGATGCGTACATTTTAATGCAATTTGAAATAAATGTCTATATTGATCTGACAAAACGTGCGAACGTAAACTATGTTGATAATAAACTCATCATAGAAACCAGGATTGAAATTTGATATTTACGCCAGACGCGCGTTTCGTCTACAAAAGACTTATCAGTTATAGGCTGCTTCAAACAAAATCTCTATTTAGCTCATAGCCAAAACAAATAACAGTTATTTGAGAAAATAATCTGTGATTAAAATTCTGACTAGTCCAACCCTAAGGCATCTCTTTATATACTACCAAACCCAAATGTTGTGAAGATTAAGAACATCAATGATGTTATTTTCTCTATATGTGGAACTCAGCTATATACAATGATTGAAAAAAGAAGTGTTACAGATAAATTTTAGTTCATTTTCTTTGAATCAAATTAGAAATAAAATGAAGAAGGAATATCTCATTCGTGTATCTCAACGTGCCAATAAAATAAAGATCACCATCTCATTATATAGTAATCGGTGTAGAGGAAGTGGAAAAATATACAAACAACCTCTTACCTGTATAAATAGAGATCCTCAATGGACCACCACATGTCTGACGTTTATTGCCTGAGCATGGCGTTTTACAATCACTTTCTTTTCTTTTTCTGTCTTTTCGTAAATCATTTCCACAAAAGCATTCGTATCCATACTATAAAACTATTATTCTTTTCATTATAAGTATCACCTTTTTATTAACATAATCTAATCAAATACAAAGTAATGCAAGGTATTTGCCTATCTCAGAGTAATAAAGTATATATGTCATATGTCCTTCTTATGGTTCAAATACGATCTAGCAATTAAAAGTCTAAGGAATAAAATCTACGACTCCGAAAACGTTTTGTTTTGGTAATTATTTGTAAGAACCGCCCCTCAGGCTTAAGATTGATATTACCCCTGGGACACAAGTTTTGAAAAATGTACCATATTTATTAAAAACTAGGGTTGACTAAAATAAATGTTTCGGTGAAGAGTGATGTGAAGCACATTTCAAAAACTACTATAATCAACCTTATTTTATAAATTCATGAACACAAACTCCTTACCTATCAATGACTTACCTTAACACCTGCAAACTTGAATCCTTTTTTACCACAAAACTGTTTGCAGTTTTGAACTGTCATACCTTTGTACTTCAGTACCTCGTTATGTAATATTCTAGTGCTGTCATCCTGATAACAACCAATATATCCTGATTCTTTAATAAATGGAAAAAAAACCTATAGATTGAATATTTTCAAGATAAATTATGCTAGGTTTCAAGTTTCATTAATGTGTAAAATGTCAAAGATTGTTTAAGAAAATCATCGTTTTATTGTACGATAATCGTTGATCAACGTTACACAAGTTTTCTTGATCGTCCGCGTAACAGATGAAATTTCAAAGCAGAAGTATTATAATGCCAGTTTTGGGGTCCTTGAGTTTGAAAATCAAAAGATATTAAAAAATTTACTAAATGATGTTCTTCAAATATTTATAAGACATTATCTCTTGGACAGCAGCATATTTTATTAATTTCGAAGCCTTTTATAGCTTACTTTATGGTATGGGTTTTACACATTGTTTTTGCAAGGTCGAACGAGAACATATAGCTGCTTACATCTACCCCAATTGGTCTATTGCGGATATTTGTCTCGTTTATATATGCCGCATCGCTGACTATGCGATATTGGTTTTACTAATTGTTGAAGGCCGTACGGTGAACTATAGTCGTCAATTTTTGCGCATTATGGTCTCTTTTTGAGAGTTGTCTCATTGGCAATCATACCACTTCTTCTTATTTTTTTTATATATACAGACATCTTGCATATAAAAATGAACAAAGATATGCAAAATGTCCTTGCATTTGGTTAATTGTAATTAAAATAACACATTTGGCCTCTATAATGAAAAGTACGTGATATTAAATTAACTACATTGTTTTGATGGTTTTTTGGCCTGTTATTAATTTTACGGATGAAGAGATATTTTCATATCCAACTAAACGGGAGGTTATATGATAAAGTGCTACCTCAAAAAAAATTTGATTTGATATTGTGACATTTAAATTGGATGTTCATTGGGTCAATACTGAGTACCAAAGGTCACGATGGAGTAATATTTTAGTCATTCTCCTTGGCAAGGGCTTGGTTATTTTCGAATTTCACGATGTCATCTTTGCAAAATGAACAATTATTGAATTATAGGTTATATTTCTTGTTATTTTTGGCCATGGTATTGTCTGTTTTTATTTGCATTTAATTTAGAGAACATACTCGCCATCAACATCCTCTGGTGCTTTGTATAGAAAAAATAAATACACTTCATTTTAATTTATTTTATACATTCTGATATGTAACTAAGGTTTTAACCAACAAACATGTAGTAAAAAGTTTGTTTCCCTGTATCAAAAGTCAACTTTATATCGTAATGGTTTGAATAATAACAAGATAAATAAAACATGGATTATTAGAACTATTGTTTCGCTCACAATGACGAGGATACTTATAGTTTGGCATTGCATAAGGTCATCTTTTTTGCAGACTTTTTATGACGTCTTTACACTAAATTAAATCTTGATTTAATTATAAGTTATATTTTGCTTTGTGTACAATATAAAAATACTAAAGTTTGTCTTTTTAACAAGATTTTACTCCGTCACCTCGATATTCTGCTTAACACACACAATATATATGCAAGTATTATTATATTATGGGATACATATATTTTAATGCTATTTGGAAAAAATTTCTATATTGATCTGACAAAACGTACGAACGTAAACTATGTTGATAATAAACTCATCATAGAAACCAGGATTGAAATTTAAATTAACGCCAGACGCGCGTTTCGTCTACAAAAGACTCATCAGTGATAGGCTGCATCAAATAAAATCTCTTTTTAGCTCAGAGTCAAAACAAATAACAGTTATTTGAGAAAAAATCTGTGATTAAAATTCTTACTAGTCCAACCCTAAGGCATCTTTTTATATACTACCAAACCCAAATGTTGAGAAGATTAAGAACTCCAATGATGCTAATTTCTCTTTATGTGGAACTCAGCTATATACAATGATTGAAAAAAGAAGTGTTACAGATAAATTTTAGTTCATTTTCCTTGAATCAAATTAGAAATAAAATGAACAAGGAATATCTCATTCGTGTATCTCAACGTGCCAATTAAATAAAGATCACCGTCTCATTATATAGTGATCGGTGTAGAGGAAGGGGAAATATATACAAACAACCTCTTACCTGTATAAATAGAGATCCTCCATGGACCACCACATGTCTGACATTTATTGCCTGAGCATGGCGTTTTACAATCACTTTCTTTTCTTTTTCTGTCTTTTCGTAAATCATTTCCACAAAAGCATTCGTATCCATACTATAAAATTATTATTCTTTTTATTATAAGTATCACCTTTGTATTAACATAATCTAATCAAATACAAGGTAATGCAAGGTATTTGACTATCTCAGAGTAATAAAGTATATATGTCATATGTCCTTCTTATGGTTCAAATACGATCGAGCAATTAAAAGTCTAAGGAATAAAATCTACGACTCCGAAAACGTTTTGTTTTGGTAATTATTTGTAAGAACCGCCCCTCAGGCTTAAGATTGATATTACCCCTGGGACACAAGTTTTGAAAAATGTAATATATTTATTAAAAACTAGGGTTGACTAAAATAAATGTTTCGGTGAAGAGTGATGTGAAGCACATTTCAAAAACTACTATAATCAAACTTTTTTTATAAATTCATGAACACAAACTCCTGACCTATCAATGACTTACCTCAACACCTGCAAACTTGAATCCTTTTTTTACCACAAAACTGTTTGCATTTTTGAACTGTCATACCTTTGTCTTTCAGTACCTCGTTATGTAATATTCTAGTGCTGTCATCCTGATAACAACCAATATATCCTGATTCTTTGATAAATGGAAAAAAAACCTATAGATTGAATATTTTCAAGATAAATTATGCTAGGTTTCATGTTTCATTAATGTGTAAAATGTCAAAGAAAATCATCGTTTTATTGTACGATAATCAAATACGATGGAGCAATTAAAAGTCTAAGGAATGAAATCTACGACTCCGAAAACGTTTTGTTTTGGTAATTATTTGTAAGAAACGCTCCTCAGGCTTAAGATTGATATTACCCCTAGGACGGTCCGTGTATATTTGTGTCCATTCGTTTTTCATTTTGAAATATCAAAAACAAAAAAACAAAAAAAACGGCAGTATTTTCATTTTTCGTTTTTCATTTCTCGAAAACCAAAATGAAAATCAAAAGTGTTTCCGTTTTTTGTTTTTGATTTTTCTAAAGAAGAGTTTTGTTTTTAATTTTAATTATATCTCGGTTTGAATTAAAAAAATGTTTTCCTTTGTTGTTTCACAGTCATTGGTAGTAAATATATTGCCAATGTTAACACCACGGTGTTCTTTCAACATAATGTAGACAAAATATTCCGCATGACTTCTGAATTGAACTACGGTTATAAAGTAATCAAAGACTTTCAAATTACCTTGTTTATATCTTTGATAAAGAATACATTATTATATTTAAATATTAAACTTATCACAAATTTAAATTGTACAATATAATATTATATAAAGATGGTACAAATAGATAGATTGATGACAACATCACATTAACACTGACAAAAAAACTAGCCCGGTCGTTAAAGTATACATGCACAGCGGTTGTCAGATTAATACTACTTTAATCGAAGAAAATGTCGACGAATGCAAAAATCTTTAATAATCTGAACAATAAGGGTGCGTGAACTTTACTTTTAAGTTTAGAAAGGTTGATCTAAGATTATTAGAATTGACGACCAAGGTCCATCTCAGTGGCGGATCCAGAACTTTTTCTAAGGGGGGGCCGCTGACTGACCTAAAAGGGGGGGCACTCCAGTCATGCTTTAATGATTCCCTATATAATCAACCAAATTTTTCCCACGAAAAGGGGGCCCGCAGACCCCCCTCCCTGGATCCGCCTATGCATCTGCCAGTATTTTACGAACAATTTTGCTTGATCAATAGATAAAAAAACAAATTTCCGCAATTTCACAATTCAAACTGGGATAAGCATTCAATTATTTTGTCATTCGGAGCCTATTCGGTATAAGTTTTGCTTATTTGTGAAGGCTATATGGTGACTTTAACTAGAGCTAGGGCGTTCATGGGGGATTATGGAATTGGGAATAGTGGACAAAAATATAAATAATGGACCAAGAAATAAATAGAATAGCGAGAATATTGGTGTTATAAAATATAACGAGAAGAGGATAAAAAAGTATAAAGAATAGAGAAATATGGCCTAAAATATCAAAGAATACAGAAATTAAGAACCCCGAATCCAGACCATCATACTAGTTGCCTTAATGAACGTTAGTTTGTCTCTGGGAGATTTTATTGGTTATCATACGGTTTCTCTTTATTTCTATGTATATTAATTAAGATGCGAGCTTTCATTATTTGACAACATATTACATATCACATTATAAAAACGACTATTATTTTGCAAACTACCATAGATTTCCGGTAGTTGTTCTGCATAAAACCACATTGGAGTCCCTGTATTATTTTTTTCAAGTTGACCTCAGCTACCCACCCTACCCCATCATTACAGAAAAGTTAATAAACAAATTTCTACGGCAATACTTTTGTCCACACAATGTGTAAAGGGGGGTTGGATAGCTGATGTCTACTGGAGAAAAAAATCAAGGTTGCTGTTCAGCTTTTTTTTTTTTAATATAGGTCCAAAGTTGGGGTCGGACACCCAGCCCCACCCTTACCGAAAATGTAATAAAATTTGTCCGCACTAGGTGCAAAGGGAAGGTAGGTAGCTGAGGACTACAGTAGAAAAAATACAGGGTGTTGTTATGCTTAGTGGTTTTTTTTTCTAAAGTAGGTCTAAAGTTGAGGTCGGATACCCCACCCAACCCAACCGTTACAGTTAATTAAAAATATTCTGCGGCAATACTTTTATCTGCACTAGGTGAAAACGTAAGCTAGAGATCTATGGCCTACTTGATCAAAATTACAAGTTAATGTATAGCACGGATTAATTTTTTTTAAGCTAATAAATAATTTCCTTGCCCACCATACTTTGAATACAAAAAATAAACCTTTCGTCAAATCATAATTAAGCGAATTCTACTAGTTCAGATGTAGAATGCTTTTTAAAAACAGTTTTGTGTGGCAAAAAAAAAGTTAATGCACGAGTGACCATTTGTAATTAGATTCACTGGCCATTTGCCATTAGACATAGTGACCATTTGCCATTAGTTCACTGGCAATTCGCCATTAGACATGGTGACCATTTACCATCTGATTCACGGGCCATTTGCCATTGGACATAGTGACCATTTGCCATTAGACATAGTGACCATTCTCCATTAGATCCACTGACCATTTGCCATTAGGTCCACTGACCATTTGCCACAAGACTTGGTGACCAATTGCCATTAGACATAGTGACATTTTGCCATAAGATTCACTGGCAATTCGCCATTAGACATGGTAACCATTTGCCATCAGATTCACGGGCCATTTGCCATTGGACATAGTGACCATTCGCCATTAGACATAGTGACCATTCGCCATTAGATTCACTGGCCAAAAAAGCATAAGTGTCGGACAAAAAGCAAAATAATCGGACAAAAAGCAAAACGGACAAAAAGCAACGGACAAAAAGCAAAAGTGTCGGACAAAAAGCAAAAGTGTCGGACAAAAAGCAAAATAATCGGACAAAAAGCAAAACGGACAAAAAGCAACGGACAAAAAGCAAAAGTGTCGGACAAAAAGCAAAATTATCGGACAAAAAGCAAAAGCGGACAAAAAGCGAATTGCGGACAAAAAGTACCGTATCACTGACTACTGGACTGGTGATACCCTCGGGGACGAAACCTCCACCATCAATGGCATCAACACAGTGGTGTAAATAGTTATTAAAGGTACCAGGATTATAATTTAATACACCAGACGCGCGCTTCGTCTAGATAAGATTTATCAGTGACGCTCAGATCAAAATAGTTATAAAGTTAAACAAGTACAAAGTTAAAGAGCATTCCAAAAAGTTGTTCCAAATACGGCTAAGGTAATCTATTCCTGGGATAAAATCCTGCAGGCCTTGAGTAAGGGACAAATATTCTGTAAATGTGTGTACCTTGTTTTTTGTTTGACATTCAGGAGTTCGTGTCTGGTGTATTCATTGAAATTAAAGGATAAGTACCGTTGATGAGATTTTTACTTACTACAAAAATAGTACTTACACGAGTAAAACAGCCCGAAGCGATAACATTGAGAAGAATACATTTAAATTCATATGAAACATCAAATTAATTAAACATTATGCATATGTTTTTATAACTAAATTGCTAGTTTTTATTATAGAACTTATGTACATATACTTTTTTTCTGGACAACATTTATAAGTTGTGAAAATTTAGAAGCAGTGTATTCTTTTTTAATTGCTTGCTTCAAGGAATCAATTCGCCTTCGTGTTTTCCGTACTCAGGTTGACCTTTCTCGAAAAATCCGGTGATCGCAATACGCAAGTGCGAATGGAAAACCAAACGTAAACATCGCTCTGTCAAGATAAACTATATCTTATTGTACCTGCTATACACGTGCATACATGAATATCCCTGCTTCCGTTTGTTGATTGTTTACAATCGTTTAACCTCTGCTTCAAAACACGACCATTAATAACTTGCCATATTTTCTCAACAACACTTACCAATTGAAATATTTCTTTTACGATTATACGAAATTTATGCGAAAAAAAAAGATAAAATCGTACACAGAAGAAGTTTATGATATATGTATGCATTGGGTGGATTAGTTTTCTTTCACCGGTCACTTATTTCATATGACTTTAATAGAACAAGTTAAAAATTCCACTTATTTTGAAATCAAAGTCGGCGGTGCGCTTAGTCGGAACGCTCATCAGCAATGAACTCTATCCATTGGTTACTAAAAGTAATGAAAAGATATACATTTGTTATAATCAGGTACCTCAGACTCGGCGTTCCGTTTACACAATATTCATCAGGGACGCACGTATCACTACATATTGAAATACAAACTAAATACTCAGTCGAAAAGCAATGAAACAATTAACAAAAATTTGCTAAATCCTATAGCAACATCATAAATAGCAGCTTTGCATTTAAAGAAAACAAAATGGAGAGTAAAAGTTTGCTAAGCTGTTCCAACAACAGAACATTTTTCGTAATTGTTTGTTTTTTATAGTGACTAAGATTATAAAATGATGTTGACTTCCGTAAGCTAATTTTGACAATTTTACATATTATATAGATATAGGAAGATGTGGTGTGAGTGCCAATGAGACAACTCTCCATCCAAATAACAATTCAAAAAAAGTACACATTATAGGTCAATGTACGACCTTCAACACGGAGCCTTGGCTCACACCGAACAACAAGCTATAAAGGGCCCCAAAATTACTAGTGTAAAACCATTCAAACGGTATGTCTGTTTGTTTTGTTCATACAATGTTACCAATCTAATGAGATTTTATGCGACTGAATTGCAAGTTAGAAATCGAACAATCTACAAAACCAGGTTTAATTCACCATGTTCTACATTACGAAATGCACCTTCAAAGTCAGGAGTATGAATGTTGTTTTCCACCCGATTGATTTGTTTGAGCTTTTAATATTGTCATTTGATAATAAAGGGACTTTTTAATTTTCCTCGGAGTTCGTTTTTTTGTCATTTAACTTCTCTTTCAAATGTTCATAAATTAACATTTTTCTCAGAATGTAGAGTTATAGCTTTCTGATAAAAATCTAATGGCTAGATATCCTTATATGAACATGTGTTTTTGTTATTTATATTTTATAGATTTTCTCTACAAATTGCTGTACTTAAACACATACATACTTTTTCAGGCGCTGCAAGTTATAAAAGGGTTTGTTACTTTACAAACTGGGTCCAGTATCGTAGTGGAATCGGAAAGTACAAGGCCAATAATGTAGATCCGTTTCTATGCACGCACGTGATTTATGCATTTGCCAAGTTGGAATCAAATTACATCAAACCTTATGAATGGAATGATATAAGTGTGTGGGGTAAGTTTATATAGTCATAGGGTAAGTCTATATATATATAGGGTAAGTCCATATGTATATAGGGTAGGTTCAATAGTGCATAGGATAGGTTCAATAATGCATTGGGTAGGTTCAATGGTGCATAGGATAGGTTCAATGGTGCACAGGGTAGGTTCAATGGTGCATAGGATAGGTTCAATGGTGCACAGGGTAGGTTCAATGGTGCACAGGGTAGGTTCAATGGTGCATAGGATAGGTTCAATGGTGCATATGGTAGGTTCAATGGTGCATAGGGTAGGTTCAATGGTGCATAGGGTAGGTTCAATGGTGCATAGGGTAGGTTCAATGGTGCACAGGGTAGGTTCAATGGTGCACAGGGTAGGTTCAATGGCGCTAAGGATAGGTTCAATGGTGCACATGGTAAATTCAATGGCGTATAGGGTAGGTTCAATGGTGCATAGGGTAGGTTCAAAATTGCATAGGGTACAATCCATTCGTGCATTTGGGTAGTTTCATTATTTAATGAGATAAGTATATTGTTACAAATATTTGTTCTTTGTATTTGTGTTTGTATCCCATTAACTGGCTATTGATGATGATCCATACTTACATGTACAAGATTATATATCGGAAGTCAGTTTGGATTTTTTTTTTTAATAAATCCATCTTTTTTTATATAACATATTTAACTGATTATATATTTATATATAAATTACATAGAAATGTTTTGATCGGTAAAACGCTTTGTTTGTCCATTAATTCTTTTTAAAGAATTAAATGTTGTTGTTTTTTTTTCTATTTTAAAAGAACACGTTTGTTGAAACTAGTGTTTATCTCAAAGTCAATCAAGCAATTAACATTTTCTTATTTATTTGTTTAAGTTTGTTTTAAAACTTTTAGAACACAAATTCAGTTGAAAACGGTTAACATTCATACATTCGGAGTTTAGTATGACGTCCATTATCACTGAACTTGTATATATTTAGGGGCCAGCTGAAGGACGCCTCTGGGTGCGGGAGTTTCTCGCTGCATTGAAGATCCATTGGTGACCTTCGGCTGTTGTCTGCTCTATGGTCGGGTTGTTGCCTCTTTGACACATACCCCATTTCCATCTCAATTTTATTTGTATATCCATTTCAGGACAAGGTCAGTTTGATATGATGCATGATGTAAGAAGTAAAAATCCTGACTTAAAACTGCTGTTAGCTGTTGGAGGGTGGAATCATGGTACCAAACCATTTACAAGAATCGTGGCTAACCAATCAAACATGGATGCATTTGCTACAAATTCAATCAAATTCCTTAGACAGAACGGTTTTGATGGTCTTGACTTAGATTGGGAATATCCTGCCAACAGATGAAGCCCTCCTGAGGACAAAGAGAGATTTACTTCCCTAGTTAAGGTACAAATTATAAATAAAGCACAAAGAAAATGCATCTTCTGTTCAATATTTAAAAGTATAAAATTCAATTTGAAGAATGAAATAAAGGATTAATTATTTTAGTCTTAATTCTACTAAACATATTTCTGTGTTTCAAAATAAATTGATAGCAGACTTTCAAATAAGTAAATGTGAGAAGCTTTATCTTATACCAATCTCCATTTATGAAAGAAAATATTTTTTGACAGACATTAAGAACAAAATATGACAATGAAGATTTAAGAAATGGTAGTTCTCGTCTGTTGTTGACAGCAGCTGTGGCAGCCAGTAAACCGGAAATAGAGAGTGCGTACGAAATCAGGAAAATAGCAGAGTAAAGTTCTAATTTGTTTTTAATTATTTATGTTGAAGATTCATGTAATTTTCTGTTCAATTAAGAAATAAAATTTCACTTCATAAATTAGTATTTCAATTTTAAGACAATATTATCTATTGTATATTATGGATAGAACATATTCGTACACTGAACTATATTTTATGGATAAGCCTGAAGCAATGGTTATATTTATCAATTGAAGACGGTTTTAGTTTACACATATTTTATTTTCAAAATATCTTGTAAAGGGTAACACACGAGTTAGTCTTACTCAGAACGTTTTCTTCGAAGATGTAATATAAATTAACAGAATTTCAAAGTTTGCAAATTATATAAGACATTTCTTTTGGGTCATATTGGATTTTATTGTTATCTATTTCAACATACAGATCACAAATGTGTATCTCCTAAAGAAAATTAAATTTCATACATACTAATTGCTTTATCCTTTTCTTTTCTTCTTCAGAAATTTGGACTTTATAAATCTAATGGCGTTTGATATGAATAGTGATTTTTATAATGGTACACAATGTAATACTCCACTTTATAAATCACTAACTCCATACGAGGCTAATAATGTGGTAAGCAATAATGAATAGTACAAAGTAATAATAAATAATACATAATAATAATAAATAGTACAGAGTAATAATAAATAGTACACAAAGTAATAATAAATAGTACAAAGTAAAATAATGAACTGAAACAAAAATTCAAAACCGAAAATTCCTGATCAAATGGCAAAATCAAAAGCTCATACACATCAAACGAATGGAAAACAACTGTCATACTCCTAATTCCTGTTGCACTTGAGTGTGTTTTCCCTCTTATAGTTGATATGTTTCACTCGGTTTAAGTTTGTAACCCGGATTTGTTTCCTCTCAATCGATTTGTGATTTTTGAACAGCGGTATACTACTGTTGCCTTTATTTATACTCCTGACTTGATACAAACATGTACAAAACAGTTTTTACCTAATTAATCAATGTTGTTTAAGAAGTTAAAGAAATACAACTCTGACTCTCAACCATGATAATAGTTATGTCATGTTTATTGGTAAACCGGATCACAAAGCGGATTTTATATTCGAATTTATATGATAATGCTGTCTATAGAGGTCGAAAATGCATATACGATGCAAGTTTACTTCTTGGACCTTTGATTAAACGTATTATTAAAAGTTGTCCGTTTAACACTATAGTTAAATAATTGAATATTGGCTTTTTGGCCCTTACATTAATATTATTATCAGCAGTTCAACGTTACGAATTATATTGCAATCCAGTTTAGAAAGCTCAAGTTCATTCTTTTCTCATATACTATTTGATATTTAGTCTAAAAAGAATGATACATTTATTAACTGCCAATTGTTTGTTTGCTTCTCTCAAACCAGAAGCCTGAAGTGGAAGACATGGTTTGCTGTCTGTTATATTATATTGTATTGTTTATTCATAAATCAGATTTTTGGTTTTCTCATTTTAATTGTTATTTTGTCATGTCCAATCCGTATATTACTTGCTATACGGCATGTGCTTTACTATTGTTTGCAGTGTTTTCATGGCTCCATTTATTTAAAACGCTATACCTGATTTCACAACGTATTAATGATCACACTGTTTGTTTTAAGGATTTTGCTGTTAAAATGTGGTTAAAATGGCGGCACTCCAAAAGAGAAACTTGTAATGGGTATGGCATCATATGGAAGGTCTTTCATATTGAATAATACATCTGAGACAGGATTGGGTGCGCCTAGTTCCGGCCAGGGTACTGCGGGTTCAACCACTAGAGAAAAGGGGTTCTTGTCATACTATGAGGTAAGTTTGATAAGATAAAGAGATAAAAGATTTTTTTTTTTGTCATTGTCATTGTCATGTATTTTATCTCGGGTTACATGTAAATTCATTCTTAATTTATGGTGGTTTATCACCAGCCCAATAGTCAGCACTTCTGTGTTGACATGACTTATCCTCGACATGGTTTTAATTCTAAATTAACAGTAAATAACACTTGACATTTATGAAATACTAAGGCGTTTTAACCTAAGTGATATATAACCTTAAATGTATTTTGCAAAAAGTTTAGGAATTTTTTGTCCGAAATGCTCTTAAACTTCGTACTTTGTTTGTTGTTTTTTTCTTACTTTTTTTAAATGCGAGTCTGGCGCAAATGCAAATTTCAATCCTGGTTTCTATGGTGAGTTTATTTACATATGAATTCTAACATTTTTTTTCCACATTTCCGTTGATGTCAATGTTATGAAATGCTCACGCTAATCCTTATATCTATATGCCTGCTGTGTCACGGTTAACTTGGTTTTGCTTATGTATCTTTGTTGTATCTTTACAGTAGGGAGAAATGGTTTGTATGGTCTAATGTGCGATTGGTTCTTAATGTATTACTTACAACATAAAGGATCAATGCCTTATGGTGATAAAGTATTTTATGGATATTTTATTATGACTTCAGATATTTTTTTCAATCTAATCAATATTCAAATGCAATCAATAATTATTTATTATCATTCTTTGACAACTAGATCTGCTATGACATTATGTATCAGAATTGGACAGAGATTTGGCTAGATGAACAGAAAGTACCCTACGCGTATCATGATAACCAGTGGATCTCATTCGAAACTCCGAAAAGTATTGCCATTAAAGTAAGTACTTATGTCAGGAAAAGATAACTTTTATATACCAACAATAATTATAAATATTATAACTACTTAACTTTCTATTAAATATTGCAATTGATATAAGATAATAAGGCTCAGAAGGTTTGAAATACATTTTTGAACACTCCCTTTACATTAACGATAAAACGATATTTGGAAAATTTGAACCAAACTTGGTCATAGTCATCATTCACATCTGTCAGTGACTTTCATATGAACAGTATTAAGAACAGGTATCAGAATGGGAAAGTTTCTGGCAGAAGCAGTTTATACAATCAATTAGACAGTTGAATATGTTTTATATATATGTACAAACATTTGTATGTTTGCCAATGAGATAAATCTCCAACAGATACCAAATGACGTAGAAATTAGAAAATATAGGTCATCGTACGACCTTCAACTATGAATAAACCTGAAACCGCATAGCACAGCCAGTTATAAAAGTCCCAAAATGTATTGCAATTCAAAAAGGAAAGCTAACGATCTGATAAAACAATCAGCTAAAAACAAATATAATATACACCAACAAACGACAACTACTGAATTACAGTAGCAGGCTGAATGTAGTGAAAAACAGGCACCAAAACCTCCCTTAATCTGGAAAAAATATTGATTTAAATACGAAATACACTTAGCACATACGCTGTGTTATCTCAGTTACTTAAATTGAGTTCAAAGCAAAAACCAACGCATAAAGTAATTATGTAATCATGTTTTTTTATTCTTTTGTCGGGTTGGTGTCTCTTTGACACATTCCCCATTTCCATTTTATTTAAACTAAGACGAGGAAATCAATCAGTGCACATTCAACGTTCAATGGATTTAGTGTAAAGACGACTTAATAAATTCAACAAATTAAGACTGTTTTACTTAGAACAGAAACTAAAAATCCAATAACTGTAATCAAATTCTGACAGTTATATTCTAGAAGACTTTATCCAGTATAGTCGTTTAACAAGAAGAACTTAAAATTTAAACTTTATAATGTTTTTTTTCCCTAACAGACAAAATACATTATGGATAATGGTTTAGGAGGAGGTATGATGTGGGCATTAGATTTAGATGATTTCCATGGCGTTTGTGGCCAAGGCAAAAACCCTTTGATAACAATGAAGGATGTTTTCAGTGGTAAACCTGGACTTGATTTTGTACCGACTGCACTACCTGTAGTTGTTGGTTAATATCATCAGGTAATTAGCTGTATATCTTAAGTTTTACAGCAGTGAAACATCAAAAGTCCACCAATATAGGTTGCTATAGCGTTATTAAAAGCCTTTTTGTAACTCGTTTTATAAAGTATTTTACATGTTTATCCAAACCACTTTTTTGGGAACTATTTCAATATAGAACACGTCACTGTTTTTGGTATCCTGTGGTGTGTATTGTTAATGGAATATCGTTGTTGATTCGCGGTTTGCATGTTGTGTCGACTATTATGGTATTTGTGTGTGCGTTTCTCTGTTATTAATGTTTGTACTGTTTTTCTGTCACGTAGTGTTTTGTGATATTATTAAACCCAGATTTGTTTTTTCTCAATCGATTTAAGACTTTTGAACACCTGTATACTACTGTTGCCTTTATTTGACAATGTGTTTTTCAAACTTTAATCACTCTTTCTCTTCATTTAAATATTTTCAAACATCTTTTAAGCATAGTATCTTTTATAATTTGAACATTACTATATTGAACATAACTATAAACCATTAAGTGTTATACAAATATATATAGCTGTAATAGTAATTATATTTGACTTTTTTCTTTATTGTAGACGTGATGTCAATAATACGAGGAAGATACATATCGTGAATATGACGCTACATTGTATATACTAAATACTATAAATGAATAAATCAAAGACGAATCTTAGTTTGTAATTGATAAATTGATAAATTGATAAATAAGATTTTGGTGACTGCAATACAAAGCCAGAATGCACGTGGTTTTGTGCTCAGACAAAGCAGATAAGCAACAAACAAAAAATACAAGAGTACAAAATAAAATACCATAGCACCATGGTAATAAGACAATTACTTACTCAAAAGGGCAGATATTTGAAACTAAAGAATCAATATACAAAACTAAAGCTAAAGCTACGTCGAAAACCTTGCAAATATGGGTGTAACCACAGGTGTTCTATAAGTCGGGAAAATATGGCGGGATTGTCTCTTCTTCTTCAAATATAGTTTCAACTTTAAGTCATTGAATAATACGATATTTTGAATAAGTTGTAAATAGTCTGGAATGTTTGGTTATGTGATTTGCAGTATGTGTTGGCTTGATGAGTAGCTATAAACAATTCTAAATAATTAAATCAGACTATTGTTGATCTTTGATGTTACACTGCTGTTATTTTTCCTATTCTCGATTGTAACATTTGTAATTGAGTATGATTTCACATGGTGGGTGGTGCATGTATATCAGAAGACGGGTATCCTATAGCTGTAATAGTAATTATATTTGACTTTTTTCTTTATTGTAGACGTGATGTCAATAATACGAGGAAGATACATATCGTGAATATGACGCTACATTGTATATACTAAATACTATAAATGAATAAATCAAAGACGAATCTTAGTTTGTAATTGATAAATTGATAAATTGATAAATAAGATTTTGGTGACTGCAATACAAAGCCAGAATGCACGTGGTTTTGTGCTCAGACAAAGCAGATAAGCAACAAACAAAAAATACAAGAGTACAAAATAAAATACCATAGCACCATGGTAATAAGACAATTACTTACTCAAAAGGGCAGATATTTGAAACTAAAGAATCAATATACAAAACTAAAGCTAAAGCTACGTCGAAAACCTTGCAAATATGGGTGTAACCACAGGTGTTCTATAAGTCGGGAAAATATGGCGGGATTGTCTCTTCTTCTTCAAATATAGTTTCAACTTTAAGTCATTGAATAATACGATATTTTGAATAAGTTGTAAATAGTCTGGAATGTTTGGTTATGTGATTTGCAGTATGTGTTGGCTTGATGAGTAGCTATAAACAATTCTAAATAATTAAATCAGACTATTGTTGATCTTTGATGTTACACTGCTGTTATTTTTCCTATTCTCGATTGTAACATTTGTAATTGAGTATGATTTCACATGGTGGGTGGTGCATGTATATCAGAAGACGGGTATCCTGTTGGGACACAAGGTCTCGCTCTCTTTGGATTTTATTCAGTTTCCTCAGTATTATTGCTTTTTGGTTTTTTTTTTTTTTTTAACTTTTCTCTTCCTTATCCTAACCTAGAGGTTTGAACGTCAGTTAAAAGGGGGCGAAAGATACCTGAGGGCAGTCAAACTCAAACTCATAGATCGAAAATAAACTGGAAACGAAATGGCTAAAAAAGAAAAAGACACACATATAGATAATAGAACAACAACACACAACATAGAAAACTAAACACTAAGCAATACGAACCACACCTAAAACTGGGGGTGATCTCAGGTGCTCCGGAAGGGTAAGCAGATCCTGATCTACATGTTTCACCCGTCGTTTTGCTCATTTATTAAAAAAACGATGAATAGTCTAATTCGGTAGGTCACATTCGGGAAAAGGGAAGGAAATACCAATTACGACCTAAGGAACATATCCGATATTAGGTGTGAAAAGGTTATTCAATAACGGCCAACCAACTCGTGATGGCGTGCGTAAAATTTACGAAGAAATGATTTGAACTTCACCATTTGGAACTTTTGGTCTAATAGCCTCCTTGTGAGCCGCAACCCTCTATCTATTGATTTGTGAGCCATTTCTAGTTGCAATATGTTGTATGTTTGTCTATGTATGTTGATGTTTGTTTTGTTGCGTTCCAAAGATCCTGTTGTTCCTTTGTTTTCCTTTTATAGTTTATGTTTTTCCCTCAGTTTTAGTTGGTAACCCGGATTTATTTTTTCTCAATCGATTTATGACTTTTGAACACCGGTATACTACTGTTGCCTTTATTTATGAGTTCTTGTTTTATAAAAGAAAATAAAGCCTTCATGTCTCCTGCGTTAAGAGCATGATATAAATCGGACCTTAATATTTTGTTAATGGTATGAATTTTTTGAAAAACTAAGGATTGTCTTATCCCAGGCATAGATCACCTTAGTCGTATTTGGCACAACTTTTAGAAATTTTTGATCCTCAATGATCTTCAACCTTGCACTTGTTTGGCTTTTTAAATATTTTGATATGAGCGTCACCGATGAGTCTTATGTAGACGCGTACTAAATTATAATCCTGGTACCTTTGATAACTAATTAAGATAAATAATGTTTAATAAGATGGAAACAGAAAAAAAACCCAGAAGTTATAATATCCAAACTGTTTAATTAAATCATTTAGAAAATTATTCATCTGTACATTGACATTGTTATTGTATAACGACATCTATAAGCGATGTCAGAGCTATGGGAGGACTAACGAAGACGTGTTCCTTCTATTTTCCGTTTATTCAACAGTCAATATGTCCACTGCGTCTAATACTAAACATAAAATCTCCCAAAATGCAGCTGTAAATCAACTATAGTTTAATGAAGATTATTTATAGAATTGATCCAGATGATACTGAAAAAAGAAAATCACAAAAATACTAAACTCCGAGGAAAATTCAAAATGGAAAATCCCTAATCAAATACATCGTATGAATATCTTTGGTCATAACTTAGTCAGATGTAAAGTCTGTTTGTGTTTTCGGATACAAGAACAGTTCTCGTCGCCGTCTTCTTTTCGCGAACGCAAACATTGAACGATATTAACTAGCAAAGATAAAAACAGCATCCCTGCCAAAACAAAAATAATATATTTGTTGTCCAAATCTTTTACTAAATCTGAAATAAAAAAAAAAATCAAATACAGTTTTTTTTAAGTTTGTTATATCAATTCAATTTAATATTTTATTTACATCTCTCCTTATGTATAAAATTACACAATACATTTATAAAAGATACATTTTGTATACATAAGCCAATCTTTACATATTTATGAGAGACGATTACAACTAAAACAATATGTACGTACATTATAAATATCAAACATGAAAGGTAAAAGTATACAACATAATTATTCTACTATTACACGGCTGGTAATCTACACACGCAGAACATTTGGTTCTGCAATGAAAACCGTGAGAGGATTTTCCGGTTGTGCTTGAGTGGAGTAATTGTCACCGCTTCAAAAGGTATGTACATTTCTAAATCTCAATTTTCTTATTCAACTGATCAAAATATTGAAAATCAGAGAATGCTATGCTGTGGTGAATACTTTAACGAAGAAATACATGTATCATTTACTGTTGTACGTAGAGTTGAACTCTTACATAATCAGTTGCCCCACGAGAAATCGCCTAAAAAGTGACATTTTAATTTTAAAATGGTTCTATTTACAGACCTACAAGTTCAAATTTAGTTTTTTTTAGGGCAATGGGTATGAATGTTGTTTTTGGCGGCGTGTACGCTGTCCGGTGTTGATAGACGTCTTAATAATTCAAAAAACTACATTTTTTTCATTAAGTCATGCGTGAGGGGATCGGTTCTGATTGAGTACATCGTGAATGCGTGAGGGGAAGTACAAATCATATCTTTATATTCAAGCTATGAGTCGTTGAAACTTACCTAAATAAGGTTACATTGTTCATGAAAAAACACATAATGTGTGCTAAAAAAATCACTGAGATTGATATTGAAATAAATTGTTGGAACCTAGGGTTTAATAATATGTTTCACGAAGAATAAAAACAAAAAATGTTGTCAACGATAACCAAAAATACTGCAGAGATGTTGGGGAGTATCTCATTCGTCTTGATTCGTCCTTTTCAAACCACTCAACAATGTCCAAAAACAGGTCGAATGCAATGTTGTTTTAAAGGAAAACGTCCACTAATGAAAAAAAAAATCAAAAATGTTTCCCTTTTCCCTACGTCTGAGAGTTTATCTAAAGCACTTTGAAAAACTTTATGTTCTTCCTCAATGTCTTCCATGTGGTCTTTCTCGTGGTCTACTACGTGGTCTTCTTCTGTGACTTCTTCTATGTCTTCTTCGTTGTCTAATACATGCTCTTCCTTATGGTCTTCCTCGAGATTATCTTGGCTTACATCGATGTTCGTGAATAATAAATTCTGTATATCTGCCCTTTTTGTTTCGGAAATTTCGTGATTTTGGGTGAACGGATTACGTCTAATATATATAAGTGTTGAAGTTTTGATCGGCGATATACTTTTCTTTAATATATGTGGTGATCTCTGTGACGTATATTTGACGACAGGACTACTCCCACAGGGTTTAGTTCGCGTCGAGGGCGGGGATAACTTTTATCTCCATGGCTTTTTGTAGAGAGTCAATTTTAGTCCTCTTTTCCTTTTACCTTTGAATAATGGCATTTTCTGAATTTGAGCAAACAATTTTAAATAGTTTGATTTCATTGAATCAGTGATCAGTTTACATCTGTTAAAGTATAAGGACAAATCTGTGATGATTTTTAATCAGCATTGATCAAATTTATTGAGTCAACAAAAGTCACAAAGCCAAAGATTAAAAAATATTTCTGTACTTCCCCTCACGCATTCACGATGTCCTCAATCAGAACCGATCCCCTCACGCATGACTTAATGAAAAAATGTAGTTTTTTGAATTATTAAGACGTCTATCAACACCGGACAGCGTACACGCCGCCAAAAACAACATTCATACCCATTGCCCTAAAAAAAACTAAATTTGAACTTGTAGGTCTGTAAATAGAACCATTTTAAAATTAAAATGTCACTTTTTTAGGCGATTTCTCGTGGGGCAACTGATTTTGTAAGAGTTCAACTCTACGTACAACAGTAAATGATATATGTATTTCTTCGTTAAAGTATTCACCACAGCATAGCATTCTCTGATTTTTAATATTTTGATCAGTTGAATAAGAAAATTGAGATTTAGAAATGTACATACCTTTTGAAGTGGTGACAATTACTCCACTCAAGCACAACCGGAAAATCCTCTCACGGTTTTCATTGCAGAACCAAATGTTCTGCGTGTGTAGATTACCAGCCGTGTATTATTTACAATATAAAACTTCTCGGCGTCTTTTCAGAATAAAATTACAGGTTTTTGCACATAATCTTATAATATCTTGATTCCGAAATAAAAAAATACCATTTTCTGACAATCTGTAAAATTATTAAAATACTCCACAATTTTAAGAGATTCAGAAAAAAGATCTTGTCGAAGATCATTATAAACATAAATGATAAATGTTCTCGTGAATTAATCAATCAATGGAAAATAAATTAAAAACAATTCATTGCATTCATGATAAAAAATCATGGGTCTGAAATAGACATGTATACTATGTTACGTATACGAACTTTCTTCCGAAAGGATTGAAATAAGGTAAATCTTTAAATTAAAACTCAGGCAGGGTTACATCAAAGGACTATTAGTTTATTAGAATCGCGAGTTTCATAGGCCTGGGGTGATTTTCACGAAGTTTGTTGAACGGTTTTACTGTCTCAACTTCTGAACAATTTTCAAAAGCTTGTATATCATTTTCCTTTTGGTTTCTTCTATCTTTGTTTATGATTTGAAATGTTGTTTGACTTTTGTGTGTTAGCAGGAGTGTCCACACTTTTTTACTAATTTCAAATTGATATTATTGCCCTCCATTCTAAAATTCAAATAAATGATTTATTTAGTTTTGATACGTTCAAAAAGTGTGGTATGCTTCGGATGGAGAAAGACACATGTACAACAAAAATGTATGACAAAAATTAAAAAACAAAATCCAAAGTAAACTTAAAAGACGGTGATAACGGGTTATTTTCGTGCAACGTGTTTTGCCATTTTTATTTCACGTGCAGCCGTGAAAAGGTTCGTTATTCGTCGTGTTTCGTGAAATCGGTAACTGATCAACGTACAAGACATTTTTAATTGCTCGTTCATCGTGAAATGGAAATTTCATTTCACGTTCGTCCGTGCAGATACCTCCCTTTAAGTCCCTCTAAAAATAGAGGGAAGTCCATATAAAACAAATGTTAGACTTCATTAACCAATTAATGGAAGACAACTGTCATATTCCTGACTTGCAATAGACATTACTCTCTTGTGTGTGTTTAAAATTGATTTACACAACAACTATCTTATTTTATCTTAATGATGTATAAATACCTCTGGAATATTCTTGTGAATCTGGAACATTTAACTTTGATGTTGTTGTGGAACTTGGTGATAATGTAACTTCTGTATGGTCTGTTTCTGTCAACGAGATTGATCCTAATGTCGTCGGGACTGGTTCTGTTGTATCAACAGTTGACGTATCAGTTATAACTGTTGGTAATAAAGAGTCATTAAATGTTCTCAACAATTCTGTGGCAGATGACGATACTTCTGTCGATGTTTTATCTGTCCAATCAAATTGTTCCGACTGTGTGGTTAGTTCTGAGACTGTTGAATTTAGCCTCTCTGTCGATGTTTTATCTGTCCAATCAAATTGTTCCGACTGTGTGGTTAATTCTGAGGCTGGTGAATTCAGCCTTTCTGTCGATGTATTTTGCATTTCACTGGATTGCTTTATTGATTTGTCTGTTGACTCCATATCTGTATCAGACGTATAGCTTGTTGTTTGATCAGTTTGTATTTGAGTATGGCTATCAGTAGGGATAGCATGAGTTGTTGATTCTCTCGTTAAGATAATATCTTGAGTTGAATGACTGGTTGATTTATCACTTTTACTAGATACTGGAGTTGTTGTAGTATCTTTAGTTGAGAATATGTCATTGAAAAAACTTTCTGTAGATGTATATATGGTTTCTGTAAGAGTGTCATCAGAAGTTTTAAGAGTAGTTATATCTGCAGTTGATGATATTGGTGTTGAAATATATTCATGAGAAGAAGCGTTGAACATATTTTTCATTTTACTGGTCAATGGGTAGGCACCATTTCCACAGATGCCATTAAAATCATCAAGATCAATAGCCCATACCATAGCCCCTCCTAAATCGTTTGCTATTATGTAGTTTACCTGTAAATACATATAACCAATACCTTATTTAATACAATATTTTTTTATACATTTTCATAATAGCGGGCGGTTTGGCTAGCCATAAAACCAGGTTCAATCCACCATTATTTTCTTAATGTGTCCTGCACCAAGTCAGGAATATGGCAGTTGTTATCAAGTAGTCTGTTTTTGTGTTTATTGACGTTTGTTTCTGTAGCAGTTCAGTGTTTTGTTGTTTAGTTGTTTCTGCTTAAAGTTGATGTGTTTCTCTCGGTTTTTTGGTTTGTGACCTGGATTTGTTTTCGTTTAATCGATTTGAACAGTGGTATACTATTGTTCAAATTGTTGCCTTTAGAGCATTTGGCTTTGTCAGGTTTTACGAATTTTTAATTTTAAAATTTACCTTCAAGGTATTTTTGTTTATACTTTTTATATATAAGAAAGTCGTTGAATAATAAACGATAAACAGAACATATATGGCCGGATTGTTTGACATATATGGCCGGATTGTTTGACAAGACATATGCGTTTAAGATTGTTAGAATTTAAACTGATATAATAGTAAAATACATAGTAAAGCAACTGTAGTTAAAAGGTTATAAAAACGATAAATACTGACGGCAGTCCAAGATTTCCAACATGAATTAAACATCACAGTCAAGATATGCTTTGAATGTTCCAATAGTAATATTAGTTATTCATGAATATCATTTCGTAACACTAATCCTATATATTGTAAAAGATATTACACATTTTGATGATCTTAATTTAAGCTGTAACCTTTATTTCAATACTTCTAAGATCATCAAATCCAACCCACTGGTTTCCATGATAGGCATATGGTACTTGTTGTTTGTCAAGCCACACCTCTGTCCAGTTCTCTGTTTGGATTTTTGAACATATCTTAGTAATAAAAAAAAAACTGACATTTTTACAATTTCATTATCTTCACTGAATATACTGTCTTTTCATGTTTTGTTTTCCATTACCACTTAGGATGGTGTGATTTGTTTTAGATAACTTTGATATAGTGAACTTCAGGGTTCAATTTTAATAATAGTAGAAGGTTTTTTTTAATGGAATGTCCGAAATGGTATATTTTGGTTTTGATATTCCAGTAGAGAAATAATTCCATTTCACTAAAATCTTGAGATTTCAACTGACTCAGGCTAAAAGCTCATCTGTTCACCACTCTATTGTTTTGGTGCTTTTATCTGTTCTATAATAAACGTAAAACACTATTACGCACTTTTCATGATCAAGCTTTGAGAGGAAAGCGTAAACCCAAACAGGATGATCAAGACCTTAAGACGTGATGATCAATATTGCCAAACCATTGGCAATCATAAGCATGATTCGTTAGTTACGGTAACTTTTGGTATTACTGCATGCAAAATCTTACCTCATAATAAGCCAACACACTGCTCTCTCTGGTATAAGGTCCAGCTGTACCACGACCAATAGATGGCGCACCTAACCCTGTGTTCATGGTATTACTCAATGTGAAAGACCTTCCGTATGTAGGAAACCCCATGATCAGTTTTTCTTTCGGTGCTCCTCCATCTAACCACATTTTAACTGCATAATCCTGCAATAAGTACATTTTTGTAAAGCGTGTAAATCAGGATAGAAGGTGTATGTTTGCATGGATATAGAAGTTATCAACATTTCGATGTTACTAAAAAACCAAATTGCAACATTAAAGTGTACCAATGCCAATTGATAACAGAAAATCAACGTCTTTATTTAGGTTGATAACTAAACCAAAAGCAAAAGATAATCCAACAACAGTATACACTTCATGCTTCTGGTTTGTTAAAGGCATATACAGAAAAATGGTAGAATAAAAAATGTTGGGTCTTACATGGGAGAGTGGGGTAAAAGTACAATTTTAGAACAACATGTTAACATCTACTGGAAATAAGATCATCTGATAGTTTTATCCACACTTACAACGTTGAAGCCAAAAACTGCCGAGTCATTATATGGACTGTGATGACTCGTTACTGTGTTATAAACTTCAACAAAATCGTATGTCATTAGGTTTATAAAATCCAAATATCTGAAGAAAAAAAATAAACATTTATAAAAAATCATTTGAACGTTTATATGAATACTTATTTCGAAATAGTTATTACTGTTCTAAACAGACGCTTTGGTTTTCTTTTTAAAAAACGATACTGTTTTAGACCAAAACTTGACAATACTTTAAAAACATCAAGGCCAATAAAGAGATTATAAGTTTCATTTCCTGAATATAATAGGTAAATAGGTTTATTTGTAGAAACCATTGATTTACAGATTACGTACTATCTTATTTAATTTATTTTTTTATAAAAATACGGAGACGTTGATTGCAAATGAGACAACTTCTAACCAAAGTTCAAAAATTGATGCAAGAAATTATAGGCAACCGTAAGGCCTTCAAAAATGAGAAGAAACTATACCATAAAGTCGGCCTTTAAAGATCCCGTAAAATTTATGATGTGCAATTCCGTTTGAAATAAATTATAAACAAAATTCCAAACCAAATCGATGTATCTATGGAAAGATTTAGTTTAGGCTTCAAGTAATTTGTGGTTACGAAATCCCTGAATAGTTTACCAGTAATATATAGATTTCGCTCATTGAAATCCAAACTCCACTGCTGAGACTGACATTACGAACGAGTTGAGATAAATAAACACCGTGAGACGGTGCCAAAGGAACATCACCGTTCTAGAAAAAGGAAAATTAACAATAGGGAACAGAAAAATCGTCCCTTTTGTCTAAAATTTTTGTGAAGAGTTTTTCGTGTATATCTGAAAAATATCTTAATCTAGGAATGGACAGTTATGGCTGTTAATATTTCTGTAAATTTCTTTGGGTAAATTTTGGAAAACTCAGTATTGTCTGCTCTCTGCGTATGTCAATGTATAGCGAACTTCGATTGAATTAGAATATATATGTCAACCATAGGACTGATTTTTCAATTTGGAGTAGTAAAGTATGTATACGCAATGTTGATGCAGTGCTGTCTTAGAAAGTTTATCCCATTTAGTCTATGTTGTCAAGGAAAGACAGAATTTCAGATACTACTTAGTCAGAATAATTTTTTAAAACAAACATTGTGATATATAAAAGTAAAGTGTATATTTATTTGTCAATACAAAGTTTAACAGTTACAAGTAAAGTGGATCCTACATATATATTATTTTCTATTATCCGTTGTTTTCATCTTTTGAGGGTACCCCCTTCCCCTCCTCGATAACTTATGTATCGCCTTATTTTATAACAGCATAACTAAGTTGGTAACTTACAGTGATATTTTGTCGATTTCATATGCAGATTCTACTGTTCCCCTGCCTGCTGAAACAGCAGCTGTTAATAACAGTCGTGACCGCCCGGATGTTAACTCTTCATTGTCATACTTTGAACGTAATGTCTGCAAAAAAGACACAGCTTTTAAGTCATGTTATACAGCTATCCTTTAAAATACTAAGTTAAATCCATTTAGATCATTTGGAGTTTGTTATATTGCGATGTATCTATTGTTGAAGGTCTTATGTCAAGCTCTTGGTGGCTCTTGAGTTGCTTATGAAAAATACCTCATTTAAGTATGAGGGAACACCTTATTTATTCATAATTTTATTTACAATCAATTAGAATAATGTGTCACTTACTTTTACCAATGTTGTAAATCTATATTTGTCCTCTGGGGGGCTACCTCTACTACCAGGATACTCCCAGTCAATGTCAAGGCCGTCAAAACCATGTGTTCTGAGATAATTCAATGAGTTCTGTGCGAATGCGTCCATATTTAACTGGTTGGACACCAATGTAGAAAATGGTCCGCTTCCATGATTCCATCCGCCAATAGCTAAGAGAACTTTTAATTCCGGATTTATTAATTTGAGTTCATTAGCCATTTCATACTGACCTTTACCTTAAAAAAGAGTATACAAAAGTAATCTTTGTTTTATGCACATTTTTGCAGTGATTTTTCTAAAGCACAAAAGGGTAAAGTAGAATATAAAAAACATTTTATATATACTTTTATACTTTTACAAGCAAAAAGTTAAACGCAGTCAGAAACACTGAGTTTATAGTTAAACTTTTCATCGCAAATTTTGATTATTAAAGAATAAACCTCACAGTACTCAGACTTTAATTGTTATTTTAGTGTTTTGTTCTCTGTAATTTTCTCTTTTGAAATTTTTCTTTGCTTTTGAGCAAACCTAAGTAATCGTCCTCAACCTAAAAACTTAAAATATGTACACAACTTATCTACGCCAAAAGGAAAGCAGTATGTATAGGAGTAAGAGCACACTGGTCGGCTCGGAGTCAGAATAAAATGTCATGATAACAGATAGGCAAACTTTTCCTAAGAGAGTTAAAATTTGTGACAGAGTCGCTATCCATCAACCAATACAGTAGCAACTGAAGCTGTGCTGTTCAAACACAAATCAACAATAGACGACTGATGATTGATCAAAACTTTGTCTCCAAAACTGATAAGGACCAACAACATTGACTCAACCGTTAATGCTTTCATTGAATTATTCGTTCATTTTGTGTCTTTCTTTTACAATTTCATTTCTTGTTCTCTATAAAGAAATAAGAAAAAACAGCACTGGCAGTAACAGTGGTACAATCAGTTTTAACTTACTGGATTTGGTGATGTCATTCTCTTCATATGACTGGATAGTATTTCCGGACACTTTGGCAAATGCATATATTACATGGGTACATAAAAATGGATCAATTTTATCCGCCGTATATTTTCCAATACCGGTTCGATATTGTGACCAGTTCGTGAAGAAGCAGACTCTTTTGTAACTAGAAATAACTGTAAAAGGATTCAAGTTATTACATTGATATTATAGGTAATATTTGTTATTTTACTTTTTTACATTGATTTTACACATTGTCAAACTTCAGCACTATAGATAAAATTGCTTTACCGTTCTGATATCAATTTAGATTAGTTAACCAAAACGTCACTTTTCATTGTCGGATCACGTTTATTCCATATATTTTCCCTCTTTTACTCATACCCTTATGTAAGTAAATTGTTTTGACTTCGAGCAAAGTATATTCAGTTATTTCAAGACGGTTGTGCACTTCAATTTAATATTATATTATTAAAGTATCATCCTTCAACAAGTACAATCGGTATTTACAAATTGTAAAACAATACTACATGAAATGAAAACCTTCTAAACAGAGTTATGAGATACTATTGATATGAATATAAGATACGTTACATTAAACAATATGAAATAAAGTACTAAAATGTGGAGGTCTTCTTAACATTGAATAACAGGTTTTCGTACACACACGTATCATTTTTACATCTGAGAATAAAAATATAAAGTTTGGTTGTCAGGTATCTAAATTTTATTAAATGTTTCAGCAACGTAACATGAATGGTTTCCTAAATCGTCAAAAAGAGGAAATTTAATAAAACATGAAATTTGTCTTTAATAAAACCATCATATGTATAACACACTCTGTATTATAAAACTATATGTGCATATCTCCCAGTATCAATCCTTAGTGGGGCAACACCACATATAGATTTGGCGAAAGCTCCTCTGTGTCTATAGAAGGCAATTACATTTGTGCATGTACAGTATATATCATATTTGTTTTGAGTAGCGAATAACATATATCCTACTTACCGGCTATATAAGTTACAGACTTACCTTCACAGTGTAAGCATAGTATCAAACAAACACCGGTCCGAATCATAGCAACGCTGTCTGAAAATGTATATTTCAATGAAATTCTACCCGCAAATAATTTAATTCAATTCTCTCTCTCTCTCTTTCTCTCTCATTTCACTCACTATATTGGTTAATACATGTGTATTTTTCTTCATTAAAGAACAACCCAAATTATCAATGAAACAAGAGGCTACTAAGAGCCTGAATCGCTAACCTGGTATAAATATGCAATTTTGATATTTGTTTACGGAATATGATAAGATAATAATCAGCGGTGAGGATTATGATTCTGCAGTCATCTTATCATATATATATATAGTAAACTTAAAAAGAATTGTGGGTGTTCTATCAACCATCCACCCACGAATCATACAGAAAATATGACGAACTTGTGAAACGCCATGTGTAAACTTAGATACAAAATGTTTAGTTATTTAAGAATAATTCATAAATAATAATCGAAAGAGTGTTATCAAAATAATCAGTTACTTTACCTAAATTATTAAATGTTAATATTTTGCACTTAAATTATAAGACACATTTCTTGTTTGGAGGAAGGCCTTACCCATGTTACCGTGTTAGTTGAAAACTGTACATAAAAGACAGATAGATATTACTGAAGATATTACTAAAGTATTACAAAGAATCGGTATAGAATGTATACTGCTTGTTAGATATTTCATTGATCCGTTCAAGGTTAGCAATTTGAACCCATTCCTTAGTCTTATTATAAATGTTTAACAATGGTAAAGTCTAAATTAAATCAATGTTTTAAATAGGAAGTAATTTACCTGCAACTGTGACCACAGATAATTGCATAATTATTTTCCTGAACTGCGTTGCACAACCAACATTTAAAGTTAAATGACTGTTAAATTTTAAGTTTCAATCAAACTATACACAAATTCAAGAAATTTGATCTATATCCTTAATTTAAACGTGGTCATTCGGTTCAACATTCTTTTCGTCAACTCCATATGAACATAAAAATAGTTAAAAAAAATTATAAATATGAAATATTCACATAACATACTTGCTAAATCGGTAGCAAGAGTAGTAAGATTTTCTTGTAAAATTTGAGTTTTTAAAAATGTTTGCCATATCAATGAAAATGTCATTTTCTTCTTTGAAAAGATACCAAGAATGTAAAAATCCTTTTAATTATAAATTCAAATTTTCGTTCAGAATTTTGACTGTACCCTTAAACAACTTTTTACAAATTGGGATATTTCATTATAATTTTTATATTAATGTTGTTTATCGAGCCCGTAAGTTTAGATGTGACACATACAACCAATCATATAGAATTTAGGTCTGTTTATATCATGTCAACTGTAGGAAAAAGAAGTAGCAAGGTGATTTCGAATTTCGGATGGTGTATGGTGTTGGCATGAGTTATAAATGTATTTTTTAAATTTACCCATAAATACGTAAGCCTACGATAGAGTAAGTTTGGTACCAATAGCAGTGTCATTTATATGTGTTAAAAGTATCCATCAAATTAATGTGAAGTTGTATTTCTTCAGTACCAACGTGAGCATTGTAACCAGAAAGTCAATGGGAGGAGATTGTTTTGGGCAAAAATCTCATTCTTCTTTGTATGCCTCAATGCCATCTTCGTGGGGAATATTCGTGTAAAGAGGGGTGACATGCATAGAGACAAGTGTGGCAGGAAGAGGATTTAAGTCTTACACTTTTCTCATATAATCAGTTGTGTCTTTGATGTGAGATGGTAAATCATCAACATATTGACAAGATTTCATTCGGATGACCGTTAGCTGAAACGATTGAACTTCCTGCTTAATTACCCTCACGAATTTCGGACACAAAAATCTGACAATAGATATTTGATGAAACGGTTTTTGTGTATTTCTACCAAATTATAGCAGTTATATATATATATTTCTTTGCAAAGCATGTTGTTGCAAGATCAGTTTCGGTCACCCTCTTGTCTTCTTTTCTTTAGATGGTACATAAGGGTGGTTGTTCCTAATGTCATCCCTACGAAATGTCTTTTTGTTTTTTAAGCAGATTTTAGGATTGTACAATAATGATGTTTATTGTTTTGTTTTGTTAGGTTATGTTATGTTATGTTTTTTTTTTTTTTTTTTTTTTTTGTTGTTGTATTTTGTTTGTATTTGTATTTTTGTTTTTGTTTTTGGTTTGTTTTTGTTTTTGTTTTTGTTTTTGTTTTTGTTTTTGTTTTTTGTTTTGTTTTTGTTTTTGATTTTGTTTTTGATTTTGTTTTTGTTTTTGTTTTTGTTTTGTTTTGTTTTTGTTTTTGTTTTTATTTTGGTTGTTTTTGTTTTAATGAGCTGAGTGGATTGAGCCGTAAACTTCAAAACTTGTAATTTTTAAGTGCATTCACTTATTTAGTGGGTGAATACTATTTAAGTTTTGTTACGTTTTCTTACCGTTTTTATCTTCTGCATCTTTTTGTAACTTGATTAATAAATTTTAAATAAGAATGAATGAGGCGAAAATATTATTGCACCTTCTGATGTAATCAATTGAAGAAATGGTTTGAATCGGAAATGCTGTTTTGGTACGTTCTGGGTCTTTTGATTACAACAAAGAAATGTTCTAACGGTGAACATTCTTACCAAATCATTACATCTGGACATAAATTATATTATTTACTCGGAATACGTCGCGTTTCTTCCAGTCTTTATTCATAAACAGAAAGCAGTCACAAGATTTGTAGAAAACACAAACAAAAATAGATTTCTGCAATCAAATGGTTTGAATGAAAGGTTTGAATGAGATGAAGGTAACACAGAACTCTCATGACATTAAACATAAATCATACAGGGAAATAATACCTTTGAAAATTTGAAAAATCCAGGTTTTTTTCGATTTTTTGGGTGACAATTTTACAACTGTCAACTGAAAAACAGAACCAAAATAAAAGGTTTCAATCTTTTATTAACTAGATTTGAATGTTAGTTATTTATACAGATATGAGAAGAAATGAATTGTCATTTGCATGTGCTTTGGTATTCCCTTCTCCCTTTTGAATACATCTAAAAATGGTTAATTGAAATCTGCGCCAGTTGACCCTAGAATCTGTGTTGCTTAATATTTTTATGTCAAGCAACAATCACTTTTCCATTGTGGCATCAGATATTTTGTATTATGACGTCACATTTTTACCAGAACCTTTGCCAAGTCCAGTAGTAGCGTACGAATGGTGTTGATCAGATGCATGGTGATAAGGTGTTTTATAAGTCTGCACATCCAACGCAATTTCATGTTTATGAATTTTCAATGTGTTTCAATTTTTCTCTGCATTAGGTATGACAGTATCTGAAATAAAAAAAAAAAGAATGTAACGTACAGACAAATTAACATAAGTTATACAACAACAACTAAATCCAAACAATCTATCATGCCTGATCTTCCAAGTTCTTATTTATAGGCAATGTCTGTGCGTACCCGCATGGGGGTACAAACAGTCAATGCCATTCGTATAGGCTACGCATACCCACATCAGGTTTTCTAATAAAAGGCTTTCAAATCAGGAATGATCGGGAATGAAAACGGAAATTATCGATAATGTGGGGATTTCGTGTAGAACAAGTGAAGAGTATGAAAAATAATATTTTTAAATTGTATTTACATATGTATTAGATAATAATACATAATAACCATATTGCAAATTAAATGCACACTGATTGAAAATGATACTGAGATTTAATGTGAGAATTTTATGTTTACTGCCTTATTTATATTGTATTAAAGTAGTTTTGGACATGGTCATAATTTTCATGAAAATTAATCAAGTGAAGACATTTACTGGATGATTTAATATTAAAATGACTCATCCTACTGAGATTTAATGTGTGAATTTTATGTTTTGTAGAAATAAATGTCTGACTTTACTGGAGAAGAATTAATACAAGCAGCCATCTATAATCAGCATGACCTTTTGACCTGTTTATTGGAAGGAGAATGTCAAAACTTCCTGAACAAGACTGATAGATGCCATAGAACTGCTATTTATACCAGCGTCTCTAATAATAGCTTCAGATGCTTGCAAATTCTATTGGAATATGGAGGTATAAAACTTGATCAGACATTTAAAACTGTGATCAAGGAATCCTTTTAATTAAAGTTACAGTTAATATATAGATATAAGAAGATGTGGTATGAGTGCCAATGAGACACATCTCCATCCAAGTCACAATTTGTAAAAAAGTTAATACATTCATTTATCAATGTTCAATTATGTACTTCAATACCTATTGTGTTTGGAGTGAACATGCTTCGTACATTTCATATGTCACAACTACTTGGTTGATTTTCATATCATTTTATATTCATTTTGTATCTGGTACTGCTGAAGGTGAAGGTCCCTTATGGACTGAAACCGGTCAGGCTATGAAACATCACCTGCGCTGTTTATTATGTGTTTTGGCATATATATACTATATTTGTTAAATACTTTTACATTGATTTATTTTTTCGCTGATACACATAATTAATTTGGCTTCTACTAACGAAAACTCCATTTGCTGAAGATGTAGTTGATTATTTTAAAGATGACCACGATATTAAGGGGCAAAACCAAAACAAGTAAAAACATTACAAAACAGTAAATAAGGAAAAGGTCACAAACACTTAGCATAAAACTATTAAGAGCAACACTTTCTTAATGAAAAATGATGAGGAATGGGGAAGTCAGGAGGTTCAAAGAAGGGAGTTTGACAAAAGCAATATTTGATTGATATTTGATATATTTCAGCTGATGCCAACATCCCCGCTAATGAACAATTTAACTGTATGGTAAGTTTGGAAGTATAAAGGACTTTATCACAACCTTTTAAAGATCAGTTAGTTTTAAGTATCAGATTTCAGGAATATTCACATTTTGTGTAGGAAAGTCTATTTATATGAACTTGTTTCATACCAACTAAAATTACAGTTTGGCAAGAATCAATGTTAACTTTGATTTATCATATTTATTTATAAATAGTTCAAAATGTTACATTATGCTTGTTATAATAACTTACAAATCTAACTTGAATATTTAGTTTTTCAAAGCACACTGCCTAAATTCATGAAATTTTGTTTAAATCTTAATGATTGTATCAACTTTTATCAAAATTTCATAATTTCTATATTGGGCCTATTTAGTCCAAAAATTTTCAATATTGTCCAAGCTTTACAAGAAATGCTTGAAACAAATAGTGCTCAATCATACCACATCTTCTTTTTTCTATTTTACTTTCGTACATGCTTTTTCATCATCATGAAACATTTGTTTATTTTGAAACAATAGACTAAATATTCAAAACCAAATATGTCCCATACTGAACTTGCTCCTTGGTTCTTTACTCATTAGTTTTATATATCTTTTTTTGTAGACACCACTTCATCTGGCTATTTTAGATGGAAAAGAAAAGATAACTCAGTTGTTATTAGAATCTGGGGTCGATGTCAACATTAAGGATGCTACTGGATTAACTCCCTTAGAATTGGCTAACAATATTGATCGTGATGATCTTATATGTATGATTAAATCAGAAATAAGTATGTCTAATCTAAAATACAAATGTATACATTAAGTGTTATTTAAAAGAATTGTATATAATAAGACAGCAATCCATGAACAATAACTCCCCCTTACAAAAAGACACACTCACTAGAAAAGTACCTTTACTACATTTGTTTTTCTTTGCAAAATCGTCATTGATTAGATACTGTGTTAAAAATCTTTTGACTACTCAATTTAGAAATTTTAACTAATTAAGTTCCACTTTTTAAGTTTCAAATAGGTGCTGGCGTAGAATTTTTATCTTCAGTTAGTCAGAAGAGGATACTTCTGTACATGCTTTAAACTTTCCCTGTTTAAGTCGACATCAATTTTGAAAGTTACATACATGTTGGTGTTTTTTCCTTCTTAAAACCAATAAAGAAATTCTTAACTATCGATGAAATTACAAACAATGTTACCTTCAAATTTTATTATCCAAAGATTAATGAGTTTGAATTTGAAAGGAATGTTTATTTTTTAATTTTTTTTTAGTTGGAAGAAAAGAAAAGATGGACACTGTAGGACAAGGTATAGTTGATTCTGTGAATTATAAACAAACTCACAAAGGTGTTAACAAATTGTTACATATCTGGTCACTCTTAAACTGAATTTTCATATCTATTGAGTATTCAAGAAAGCAATTTTAGTTTTAACACCTCCTATGTTCCCCTGAGTAAGTTTGGTTGTAAATAAATATAATAAATGATAAACATCACCCATTTAAAAAAAAACTCTTTAAAAAGATTCAGTTAGAAATAAAAGTGATGGATCTCCATTGTTTCTCTTTTAAACAAGAGGCCAGGATAATGTTTATTTAAACCAAGACAGATTTTTTAAAACTAAGTAATAACATTTCTATACAGTCCTTTTATATATTGGTTTTAAAATTTTAAATTAGATTTTTAATCTAAATTTAGGCTGTCATGATTTGAAGGAAATTTACGAAGGTGTGTCTGACCAATACTACCTTTGTTACAAGATAGTAAGGACACAGTAGTTAGTTTGGTATACTAACTCCCGCCCCTTTACTTATATATGTTCTTTCTCAGTTAGTATCTACTTGTGTTTGGTGAATTTTATGTCTGATTGTATGATATGTTAAATATGTATAGATTATAACATGGCCTTTTCCATATTGGCCCTGGTATCATCCCGAGACTCCCATATCGGCCTCAAGGCTTTAGCCGAGGGCCGATATGGGTCGAGGGATGATACCAGGGCCAATATGGAAAAGGCCATGTTATAATCTATTTATCACATATCTAAGTTCTGCAGAATAGAGACACAAAGTTCAACTATTACAATTTAATAAAACATAACAGGTAAAATTTTAAATTTTGTATCACAAAAGTGTCCTTTTAAAGGACGCAATGACGTGACGTCATTTGGAATCAGGGCACAATATCAATATCGTCTTTTTTGCCCCGGGCAATTTTGAGGTTATTGCATATGCAAAACCCAACGTATTCGTAACAAATATGTGATAAATAGAGATTAATACATGGCCTTTTCCATATCAGCCTGGGTATCATCCCGAGACCCCCATATCAGCCTGAGACGGAGTCGAGGTGCTGATATGGGTCGAAGGATGATACCCAGGATGAAATGGAAAAGGCCATGTATTAATCGCTTTATCATATACTTCCGACAATAGTTTTATGTAAGGCAAATAAACTAATGCAATAACTAAAACAGTCAAACACTTTATAAAGAAAATTAAAATTATGAATCAAATATATACTAGAGTTGTCCAACAACAGCATCATTAACTCCTTATATATTTATGGTAACATTTCCTATAGAGGCATTTTGAAACATTGAAAATTTGGAAGAGTTTTACAATCATTACTACTTCATGTTTGTTGTACTATAAAATGATTCGTAATTGTCAATGGCATTTGTTAGTATCCCCACAAAAGTTCCCGTAAATTTTGACGTCGTCATAAAAAACATCTGACCTCACAATGGAAAAGTAAACAACTGATACCGGAAACACCGGAAGTAACTTGCACGAGAGACACTATTATGGGTTTTGTGCACGAGATGCACCTGATATGGGTTATCAGCCCGGGCGGGAAATTATGGCTTGTGTACTTCCGCTCATTACACATATGCAAAAGCTATCATATCAATGCTAAGTATATGATAAGTTATATTACATGTGATCTTGTAGTGAATGCTATACCATATACTCTGGGTTTTCTTTAACCATATATAGTTAAGAAAAAAAAATTTTGGAGGAGTGAAATAAGGGAGAAATAAAACAGAATAATGAATAGCAGTCAAAACCTTGCATCCATTGGACTTTACAATAAAAATATTATAGTATATTTTAATCTGGGTTTTTTTCAAGATTTCCTGGAAGCTTGCCAAGAAGATGAATTAGCCACCATGAGAACTGTGTTAAATAAAAGTCAATCAAAAGACTATGTAAACCAGATTGTGGAAAAGGGGCTAACTCCGTTATATATGTAAGTACTGGAACTGGTCTACTTACATGATATTTGAGAGAAAGCTGACAAAAAGAGAATTTTAAAAATATTGTTTGTATTGTGTATATATAAATATAGATATAAGTACGTCTGAGCCTGTGACAACTCTATCCATTGGATCACCAGCAATGATGGTTGTATATATATATATACGAGTTGTATATATATATATATATATATATCAGACGTACTTATGAATATAATTATTTTCTGTGACTGTATATTACATTAATTTGTAGGATCCTTTACTATAGATAATTTAGCTGATCTGTAACAATAACATCTTCATGCCTTATATATCATGTACTGTAGTACGCCGCTAGATTAAAACTGACGTGGAAAGGTAACACATGCCCACCGAAAGCTCTTTTTTTGAGAGCCCAGGTGGTCGTGTGGTCTAGCGGGACGGCTGCAGTGCAGGCGATTTGGTGTCAGGATATCACAGTAGCATGGGTTCGAATCCCGGCGAGGGAAGAACCAAAAATTTGCGAAAGCAAATTTACAGATCTAACATTGTTGGGTTGATGTTTAGACGAGTTGTATATATATATATATATATATATATAACTCGTCTAAACATCAACCCAACAATGTTTAGACGAGTTGTATATATATATATATATAATAATATTTTTAAATTTGCAAACTACATTTCACATCAAATAATAACAGTTCGTTAAAATATTGTCACTAGCGCTTTCATGCCTTCTGGCAATCTTCAGGCGACGTTTTAACAATGTCCTTGACGACACTGCCGTTGGTAACGTTTATTACGTTACAATAACGATAAGGGGAGATAAATCAAACGTGTTTAAGTAGATCCGTTTAATTTTGGCTGAAAGTCCTTTATAAAGTGTGCTTCCTTTGCCAGTCTTTTATATTTGTTCGATTCGTTCATTTTATAGAACGGATATACGGTAAATTTTCCACTCTCAAATTTATCTCCCCTTATCGTTATTGTAACGTAATAAACGTTACCAACGGCAGTGTCGTCAAGGACATTGTTAAAACGTCGCCTGAAGATTGCCAGAAGGCATGAAAGCGCTAGTGACAATATTTTAACGAACTGTTATTATTTGATGTGAAATGTAGTTTGCAAATTTAAAAATATTATTATATACATTCTGTACACCGTGTTTATTTACTTTTGCTATATATATATATATATATATAACTCGTCTAAACATCAACCCAACAATGTTATAACATTGTTGGGTTGATGTTTAGACGAGTTGTATATATATATATATATATATATATAACTCGTCTAAACAATCAACCCAACAATGTTAGATCTGTAAATATATATATATATATACAACTCGTCTAAACATCAACCCAACAATGTTAGATCTGTAAATTTGCTTTCGCATATATATGTATATATATATATATACTGTAAAAGCAGAAATTTTCGTTGGGGATTTAATTTTGTTTATTTCGTGGATAAGAAATATCCACGAAATTAAAACCCCAACGAAAATTTAACTGTTAATTCCCCAAGTCAAAATCAAAAATACGTAAATATCTACATTATTTAATCAGACAAATTCATTTTGACATTATATAATGGTGAACATAATTATAAAAGTATACAATGAAATAAAAGGTTAATTGATTAGACAAAAATATTTAAATGTTTTCTTTCAGTAATATCTTTTGTTTGTACAGAAATAAATCAAAATCAAAAAGCTGTCAATCAGTGTCATTTAACATTCTAATGCGTCTGTAATGCCCGCAAGCCGAAAACCATTAATGACACAATCATCGTCCTTTGATAAGACATCAAAGGTGGGTAGGAGCCAGTTAGCGTGTGCCGGTTTAATTGCACTAATCCGGAGATCGACAGTTACTTTTTCAACAGGTACACCTTTTTCCAGTTGAGTAGACACTTGATCTGAATACCAATTGATGAATTTCTGCTTGATAATGTACTTTAATTTCCCGTTAACGGAACGGTCACAAGGTTGAAGCTCTTCTGTTGTACTTGGGGGAACAAACACTGTACGAATACGGTTTTTATGAAGCAGTGCAAGAAAAACCTTGTCTTGATGTGCTTTAAAGACATCGAATATGGCTAATGCATGTCCTTTGCTTCTCCCGGAACGTTTAATTTCTTTACGAACTTTGTCAAAGTAGGGTATCAATACGGATTTCGCGTATTCTATCATCGTAACACTTGTAGACCAGTGATTCTCAGAATGCATTACGTTCCAATCTTTAGGAAATGTGTATGAAGGATGACATCTATCAGTTGTACCCTTGTAAATTAATTGAAACGGAAGTAATGCACCTGTCAGGGAAATTCCTACCACACCCGTTATTTCTCTTTTATCATCTAACGCAACGATACTACAATCTTTTGATCCCTTTTCTTCTAATGTCCATTCACTTGTAGGAACCATTTTAAGACCTGTCTGGTCAAAGTTTATAACCAGTTCATGTGGAATATTATACTCGTCAACACATTTTGTAATTTTTTTCAAATATTCCGCCTTTAAGTTTTCAAAATCAACCGGTAACTTTTTTGCCGTTTTTGTCCCTTTCCTTTTGACTAAATTCATTCTCCTCATAAGTGATCTTGCATAATCGCGACTTACATCTAAATGTCCTCCGTTTTCAACAAGTAAAGCACGGTTTTCAGCTCTAACTATGCCACGGGCGGCAGCAACAACTATAGTCGTATTGACAACCCCACCAGCAGCACATAAATTTTTCACAAACATTTTTACTCTGTCATCAAGTTTATCTCCCAACATCAGTGGCCTACCTCAAATTTTAGTAGGCAATTCCTTAATTTCAGATGCAATTCTCTGTTCTAGGTTTATCTTGATCTTCTTACGGTATTCGTCTCTCATACTCCTAATTGTTGTTTCCGACACACGTTTTCCGAGATCACTTGATATTTTTCTTGAAGCTTTTGCCACACCAAAGTCATTTGCAATTTTTGCAAATTTAGCACGTTCTTCAGGCGTATATGATCCATATTCTCCTCGTTTCCTTTTACCCGGTCTAGAAGGTGAAGCTTTTGGGGAATCAGATAAACTTTTGATCGCTTCATTTGCTGCCGTTATTGCTATTGCATCATCCTCGGAGGTTGCACGGCTCGGGGAAGGTAATCCTGGGGAGGATGGTTCACGTATTTTAGAACTTTTAATCCATTTTAAAATAGACATGTTTACACTTCTTGTTACAATTTATGAATGATAAAATTTAAGTTCACAAAACTTAATTACAGCTCACTGTCACTATTAAATGCACTATTGATTTTTCCCAACGGCAAAAGTTAAGATTAGTTTTATCGAGTATTTTCAATTACGAAAGTGACATTAAAATATGTTTTCTCAACATAAAAACCACGAAATTAAATCCCCACGAACTTACTTTTGGATACAAAACCACGAAATTTTAACCCCACGAAAATTAGTGCTTATACAGTATATATATTCAAACCTTCTTCAAATATGCAGGTCACAGGTCAAAATTGTTATAGGTCAATGGGGGAACAATTTAATCTTACTCTGATATAAAAATAAATGACTGATTTTTTTATCAGGGCTACAGAGAAAAAAAATGTAGAGATGGTTGAGTTTTTATTGGACCATGAAGCAGATCCACGGGTGTTAGCTGATAATGGTTACGCTGCTATACACAAAGCATGTGAGGATGGAAGTACTGATATTATCAAACTCTTTCAACAGGTATATTTCAAAATACATGTTTATATAGAAATAAGGTAGTGTGGTATTAGTGCCAATGGGACAACTCTCTATCTAAGTCACAATGTGTAAAAAGTAAACAATTATAGGTCAAAGTACAGCCTTCAACACAGAGCCTTGGCTCAAAGCCAAATATCAAGCTATAAAGGGCAACAAAATGACCTGTGTAAAACAATTCAAACAGGAAACCAACAGTCTAATCTATATAAAAAACGAGAAATAAGAAACACTGATGAACCATGTCAACAAACAAGAACCACTGAGCAATAGTTTCCTGACTAAGGATAGGTTAAAAAAAATGCAGCAGGTTTAAATGTTTACTAGGCACCAACCTTCACCCTAACCTGAATTAGTAGTGTAACATTACAACATAGAAGGACACACTTTAAGATATCAATTTAAATGGCTTTACTCAATAAAAAAGACAAGTAAGCATACACATATATACAGAATGGATTTGATTGTGTGAACTTATTTGAACTCCAAAAGACACCATAGAATTATAGAGAAAAACTTGATTTGTGAAGGTTATTGTAGAAGACAGAACTCGGAGTCTTTGGAAATTATCTTTCAAATTTTGTATTTTAAAAGATATTTAAATATCACAAAACTTAGAGTAATGAAAATTCCATTAGAATAAAATTGAGAACTTGGAGTGTTTTCTTCTTTTCCATGGATTGCTAATGAGACTCCTTACAAGAAACCAAATGACATAGAAATTAACAACTATAGGTCTCGGTTGACACATTTCGGATGAGTCGAAGTTTTCACATGGTCCTGAACTTTATTCCATACAAAAGTATGTAATTCGACTCCTGATGAGTCGAAATTGGATGAGTCGAAATTTCGGTTGAGTCGAAGTAAATTTACAGTCCCAAGGTTAACAAAAGCATTCAAAATTCATTTTTTATCACGAACTAATACACATTTGTCAAAACATAACCTCCGGCATTTAAATGGATTGAATAGTTAATCTGACAATACACGTGTTATTAAATTTCCGGTCACTGACCACTGTATTGATTTATGACATGCTATTTCCATGAGTGTTTACCTAACATTACCTTTTATAGAATTTTGATAAATAATTAATGATACATTGTTAATGTTCATGGAAAAGTATTTAAAATGTTTACAAAACAATTAATTTGTGATTTACACTAATGGGCTTGGGTGTGTTTAAAGTGAGGATTATGGCTTCCGTTGATGATAACCTAAAAACTACGTCTTTAATCTTGTTATATTTTCTTTTGAAAAGAAAGAGTGAGATAAAACAAAATGAATAGAAATCAAAATTTTCTTAAATCAGCTATAACCGACCTGAATAACAAACTATTGATTGGAAATTATTTTCTTGGAAAAGCCATAGGATGTTTTTTTAATTGAAACATTTGAATAAGTAAAAATAATGTCATTATAATAATAAAAGACTGTGACATACAAATACATCGATCTGATACTAAAATATCAATCCCCTTGCCATATTCACCCGGATTTATTTTAGCTTTACCAAGCTAAGCAAGATTTGTGTCCCTTAGATTGTCCGGTGTACGTTTGAGTCGAACTACGTATATCTCGAAATATTTCTCTGGTCCGGCTGACTTCGACATAATGAGAGTCGACTGTATGATGAAAATCTGATAATTGATTTATCAGATTGTAATTGTGTATTTTGCATGGTAGAATTAAGTGTTTTCTTTGTTTCACCAGCAAATTTGAAGATGACTTGATAACCTTGGGTCAAATTTATCAACTTGGGTTAATTCATAATGATGTTGTTGATATGTTTGGTTCATAGTTATTTAGGCTGGTTAAAAGTTTTTGACATCACAAAGCCAAGGAATGCAATTTCATCAAAAGCTGAACAAAGTGATACAAACAGTGCAAACATCGTGTTTTCATTATCCTAGTAAAAAAAAGTAATTATAAATATTGAATGTTTCTCTAAGCAATCTTTTAATAGAAGGAAGTGCTCTTTTGTCAACACTTTTACAACCCATTGAATTTAAAAAATCATCTGGACTAGGTTATATAGCAGCATTTCATAGTAATAGTTTAAATAAAAAAATGTACTATATAGCAGGCCAAACAAAATTTGATTTATATATTTATTTCTTTATTACAGCATTGTCCAAATGTAATAGGAATTCATGTACCCAACAATGTTCAATCTCTTCCATTTATACATATTTATTTCTTTATTACAGCATTGTCCAGATGTAATAGGAATTCATGTACCCAACAATGTTCAATCTTTTCCATTTATATATATTTATTTCTATATTACAGCATTGTCCAGATGTTATAGGAATACAAGTACCCAATGGTAAATCTCTCCTCCACATTTGTGCTGAGTCAGGTCAAGTTAACTCCATGAAAACTATTCTTGACTTTAAATACCCTCTAGAAATTATGAAAATGTTTGAAGATGAGGATTGTACATATAACCTCCCCTTAGACATCAACGCCATAGATATGGAAGGGCAGACTGTATTACATTTGGCGTGTCAAAATGGAGAAGTAGAAATTGTTAGATATCTTGTTGATTTTAATGTTAAACCAAAATGGAAGGGAAAGATGGGAAGGACACGTGTATCTGTTCGTAAAACCATGCCTGTTAGTCCAAGTTCATCTCAGGTCAGTTTATATAGTCCTGTGAAGATAAATGCCGTCAATAATAATGGATTGATGCCTTTACATATCGCTATAAAGAAAGGGTCTGGTCAGATCACAGAAATCCTATTGAAAGCCAAAGCTGATGTCAGTGCAGTGGTCAAAGATAAGGGTAAAGAGACAACGGCTCTCATGATAGCTTGTCAGCTTGGGGATAGCTATATAATGGATAAACTACTCCAATACAATGCCACCGATCACGATAAAAAAGTATTTAAATATGCTAAACATGAAAATCCTCAGTTACTGTCTATCTTACTGAAGTATCGTACAACAAGGGATAATGAATTTCCGATCAACAAATCAGGAATGAGAAAGGAGTACTTAGATAAGATGTCAGGTGACCAGGACAGTTTCGACAGTGTGTCATCAATGAATATCAACTTTAAAAAGACATTTCCATCGTTTGCCGTACACATTAAATGGCAGGATTTAGAGCACGTTTCTGCTATTGAAGATGAAGATCTGAAATACATTGGTTACCATCACAACCCATCAATGGAGACATTTAATAGTAGGTTTGCCCTCTACGCCATCACTAAGATTGATGTGTCTGGTAATAACCTTGGGATACTCTTTCCCGACAATTTATTACGTCTGCCATCCCTTCATGTCCTAGATGTTTCTAGAAATAGGATCAGTACTTTTGGAGTGGATGTGAAGACTGAATGTGACTTTTTACAAGAATTACGATTGGATCATAATCACATAGATGAACTTCCACATTATATCTTCAAGTTTGAGAAGTTAAAAGTTCTGTCTCTGGCTAACAATTATCTCAGAGAAATATCTCCTGAAGTATGGGTCATGCAATCATTAATTGTATTAAACCTGGCTGATAATAAGATAGTAATGTTACCACCCCCAAATCAGGGAAAATCTTGTTCAAAACCACGAAAACTTTCCACACTTCAATCTATGCCAAGTGTGGACACGGGAACATACATACAAGAAAGTGAAGTAAAGCATTCCACTGTCTGGTCTACATGGCTGAATGTCCTGGAGACAGAATTTGACATGATAAATAAAGCTGATCGACAAAACTCAGGACTACAGGATTTGAATCTCTCTCACAATGAACTTACTGACATTCCGTCATGGCTAGCATGTGTGGCCCCATTCCTGGAAAATCTTAATCTGGCCCATAATTGGATATCGGGTGTGGGAATGATCAGTAGCTACCCCCAGCATCTGAAGACGTTAGACCTGAGTAGTAATAGAATTCAAGATACAACACAGTTCCAGTTCTACAGCAAGGATTATGTAACATGTTATAGTTCTAAAGTCTCACAAGGGTTGGTATACATTTTAATATCATTAATTCTTTATCCTTGAAGTATCATTTGTCAGTCTGCCAGAAAATGCTTATGTTACTTTTTGGAAAAAAAGTGGAATTTTTTAACAAATTTTGTTATATCATCCATTGCGAGGTGTAATATAAATTTTGTCCTAGTTTTAAGTTCTTCCTAACAATCTTGAAAGGATTATACTCTTTATTTATAAGTGAAAGTGTTCATGTTTGCACTTTTTTATGAGAAGACAACATGGTATTTTTACAAGTTTTAATTCTTAAGTAGAACTATCAACATCACTTTCTATGTTTTATACTTCTTTGTCTACTAGAAATTCATAACTATCGTATTGTCTATGTCTATGCATTTTTGTTAAAGAATTAATATTGTATGATGTATAATTGTAGGTCACGACCATCATCGAGGGGTAGTCCCACTACCAGATCATTCGCCTCATTTTCTCACCATTCAATGACTGGTTGTCAGCATCAGATGCACACTATACTGGAACAGCTGGACACATTGAATCTGAGTTATAATGATCAACTGAAATCTGTCATAGTCACCAAGACAGGCTTGGAAGATTTATCATTAACAACAGAGAAATCATTCAGGAAAAATAGCTCAACTAATAGTGTAAGTTTTTTTATGAGATATATGTATCTCTAATTCTTACAGAATTTATCCTTTGCCTGATCTTGTGTTAATATTTTTATTTAATCAAAGTGTGGTTTCTTTGATCTCAGTTTTTCTTTGGTCAAAATTCAATGATTACGTCAAATTTTCTTGCTTTCCTCAAATGTCTTTTTGTTACGTCTTGAATAAAGGCAACCATGGCTGGTGACATCACATAGAAAAAATACATCTTTTTGCAAATTATTTGAAAGGAAGAATTGAATTGGTCTGTATATAGTTAAAAAAAATCATTTTAGAAACAGAATCCACCACCAAATGTTGTGTAATACGATATTTGTCCATTCTCGACAATCAAATTTTAAATATTTACCTCACCTTTTAAATCGAAAAATTTACCTGTCTCAAGTTTATAATTATCACTCTCAATACAGTAGTAGAATCTATATATAGATATAATGATGTGTCAGCTATCTTAAAATTGTAAATTCTGCCTCTGCTTTTGTCTCTTTGTTATGAAAATTAATTGCTGTTTAAACTGTATCAGTCTGCACCAAAAACTTTTCAACTACATGTACTAGTCCGAAGACCAATATAAAGACATTTTTCTTATTTGTCCAAACAATGTTTTGTTAAAACTCACTAACTAGTCTGAATAAAATTTTACTAGTCTGGGGCATCGGACTAGTGGCTAACCGTGCATACTGCTGTATACAGTTTAATTAAACTTTAGATAAAAGAAGGATTAATCAACTTTTAAAAATAAAAATGTCACTTAATATTTTGGATTGAAACTATTTACAGCGTATAATATCTTATAAAGGAAAATCTTTTGTAATTATCAAATGCTATAAGGCACCAGACATCTTCCAGGTTTCCAAGCAATGAACATAACATTCTCCCCTCTACTTTTGAAAACATTCTGTATATGAAGTTGTCTTTTATCAATTCAATTAATCAGTCATATAACAAGAATCCCTGTCTATGTGTAGTTTTATTTATAGATTTATTTAATGGTTCAGGATATCGGGGAGTAGTCCAAAGTTAAGCTATATGTGTTCAAAATTCTGCTAGTAATTTAAAGGTATTGCCTCAGGAAATTTTAGCCCTTATTGAGTATTTGACCTATGTAATGAGATAGGGATTTTGAGCTACTTGCTCAGAGATTTTGGTTGAGTGACAGTTAGTTTATGTAAAAAAGAAGATGTGGTATGATTGCAAATGAGACAACTCTTCACGAGAGACCAAAATGACACATAAATTAACAACTATAGGTCACCGTACATCCTTCAACAATGAGCAAAGCCCATACCACATAGTAAGCTATAAAAGGCCTCGAAATGACAATGTAAAACAATTCAAACGAGAAAACTAACAGCCTTATTTATGTATAAAAAAGACGGCCTTATTTACCTTTAGGATGCACAATATTGTAATGACTTCCGCTGTATATAATGGTATTTACAGAAATTCTATATTAAATACAGATATACTGCATATAATGGTATTTACAGAAATTCTATATCAAATACAGATATACTGTACATAATGGTATTTACAGAAATTCTATATCAAATACAGATATACTGTATATAATGGTATTTACAGAAATTCTATATCAAATACAGATATACTGCATATAATGGTATTTACAGAAATTCTATATCAAATACAGATATACTGTATATAATGGTATTTACAGAAATTCTATATCAAATACAGATATACTGCATATAATGGTATTTACAGAAATTCTATATCAAATACAGATATACTGTATATAATGGTATTTATCACATATTTTGTACTGATATGTACGTTTTTGCATGGCCAATAATAGCCGGAAGTCAAGGTTGGTTATCAGCCCTCGGGGCAGATATCGATATCAGCCCTCGAAATCCATATCAAGCCCCCGAGTTTAACTTCCGGTAAACTGTCAATCAAAGACTATTTGTAAACAAGTTGAACACAATGAAAAGAAATTTAGAAAGTTACGAATCTGCTGTAGAAGAAAAAAGTAGAAATCAACAGTGAAAATCACAAAAGTTCCCGTAAAATTTTGACGTCATAAAGAATTTATAAAATATATGACGCCACACTGGAATGAGTAGCGATATAGGATTCTTCTTAAGCATTTTTAACATTTGTAATGTAACATTTTAAAGTCGTTTAATATTTGCAATTCTTAGAATTAATATATTTATTGTTAATCATTTCTGAAACTTTTCACAAAACGTTGTTTACCTACTGTGATACGAACTTTTTTAAACTCACAGTGATACATTTTTTATTTTATTTTCGTTAAATATCTTTTTGATTTTTAATGAAATATCAAACATAATTTGGTGTAAGCTATTTGTTTTCTCTTGCTTAAAAATATGTGATAAATAGACTATTACATGTCATTTTTCATATGGTCCCTGGTATCAGCCCACGACCCATATCAAGCCCTCGGGCTAAAGCCCTCTGGCTTGATATGGGAGTCTAGGGCTGATACCAGGGCAATATGAAAAATGCCATGTAATAATCTATAATTACAGAAATTCTATATCAAATACAGATATACTGCATATAATGGTATTTACAGAAATTCTATATCAAATACAGATATACTGCATATAATGGTATTTACAGAAATTCTATATCAAATACAGATATACTGCATATAATGGTGTCGTAATTTCTGCTTCTTGCTATGTTTTGATATAGTTATAAAGCCAGCAAATACGAATATCTCATAAAACTAGTAAATGCACGGGGTAATAAATAAATACGGTCGTCAAATCTGTTGTCTGTTCTCTCTCATCATTGGTAGCGTGAATAACTAGTCAATAGTAAAAATGATACTTTTATTAACAGCCGATATACTTCCATACAAGTACAATATTCCAACAATGATATATATAATTTACATACGGGCGGAGCTACTAAAATAATAGTCTTTTACTTGTATTTTCGTACGGACCAACCGGGATTAACTTGACAATATAAATAAATATGCAAGGCATACAGCTATCTGCGCTGCTTCTTACCTCTAAATTATAACCCTTACTTGTAATATAAAATGCGAGGCATACAGCTAATGCGCTGCTTCTTACCTCTAGGATGAGCCTTGCTGCAAGCCAAAAGTAAACACAGCAAAGACTGACAAATGTGACGTTGCACTCGTATTTATTTCAAATTACCGGAAGTAAATATTCTAAGCAGGAAGAAAAACAACGTAAAACACTTACATAAAATATAGGAGTCCTCGACTCAAAATGCTTATAATAAAACACTCTAATGACTTATAAATAAACATATCTAGACATATTAATCCTTCCAGTTAAGAACTCATAAATGTATACTTTTGGGTTCACGCTTAAAATATTGACCCAACGGTAACGTTCTGAACAATACATGACAAAGTTGCGCCATATACGACGTCATCGATACAGCTAATAACATAAAAATTACTTTCAATATACTAAATACTAGAAATAACTTCTGACAACTTATATAAACTCTCTTAATACAATAATAACAATATTCCTTTACTTGGAAATAACCAATATACACATTTACAACAAATGGTATTTACAGAAATTCTATATCAAATACAGATATACTGCATATAATGGTATTTACAGAAATTCTATATCAAATACAGATATACTGCATATAATGGTATTTACAGAAATTCTATATCAAATACAGATATACTGTATATAATGGTATTTACAGAAATTCTATATCAAATACAGATATACTGCATATAATGGTATTTACAGAAATTCTATATCAAATACAGATATACTGCATATAATGGTATTTACAGAAATTCTATATCAAATACAGATATACTGTATATAATGGTATTTACAGAAATTCTATATCAAATACAGATATACTGCATATAATGGTATTTACAGAAATTCTATATTAAATACAGATATACTTTATGTTATTTTTATTTTCTAGATGAAATCTCTGACAATAGCTAAGGATGAGAAGACCAAGAGATTATTATTTCCCAATCTGACGAGTTTGGATCTGAGTTACAATAAACACCTAACAGAACTACCAATGGATCTAGGGGATCTTAGCAGTCTTAAACGATTGTGTTTGTCTAAATCTAGTATTAGAGAGGTAGGGATTGAGTAAACACCTGACAGAACTACCAATGGATCTAGGGGATCTTAGTAGTCTGAAACGATTGTGTTTGTCTAAATCTAGTATTAGAGAGGTAGAGATTGAGTAAACACCTGTCAGAACTACCAATTGATCTAGGGGATCTTAGTAGTCTTAAACGATTGTGTTTGTCTAAATCTAGTATTAGAGAGGTAGGGATTGAGTAAACACCTGACAGACCTCCCAATGGATCTAGGGGATCTTAGCAGTCTAAAACGATTGTGTTTGTCTAAGTCTAGTATTAGAGAGGTAGGGATTGAGTAAACACCTGACAGAACTACCAATGGATCTAGGGGATCTTAGCAGTCTAAAACGATTGTGTTTGTCTAAGTCTAGTATTAGAGAGGTAGGGATTGAGTAAACACCTGACAGAACTACCAATGGATCTAGGGGATCTTAGCAGTCTGAAGCGATTGTGTTTGTCTAAATCTAGTATTAGAGAGGTAGGGGATCTTAGCAGTCTTAAACGATTGTGTTTGTCTAAATCTAGTATTAGAGAGGTAGGGATTGATCAGTAAACACCTGTCAGAACTACCAATTGATCTAGGGGATCTTAGCAGTCTGAAACGATTGTGTTGGTCTAAATCTAGTATTAGAGAGGTAGGGATTGAGTAAACAACTGTCAGAACTTCCAATTGATCTAGGGGATCTTAGCAGTCTGAAAAGATTGTGTTTGTCTAAGTCTAGTATTAGAGAGGTAGGGATTGAGTAAACACCTGTCAGAACTACCAATTGATCTAGGGGATCTTAGCAGTCTGAAACGATTGTGTTTGTCTAAATCTAGTATTAGAGCGGTAGGGATTGAGTAAACACCTGTCAGAACTACCAATTGATCTAGGGGATCTTAGTAGTCTTAAACGATTGTGTTTGTCTAAATCTAGTATTAGAGAGGTAGGGATTGAGTAAACACCTGACAGAACTCCCAATGGATCTAGGGGATCTTAGCAGTCTAAAACGATTGTGTTTGTCTAAGTCTAGTATTAGAGAGGTAGGGATTGAGTAAACACCTGACAGAACTACCAATGGATCTAGGGGATCTTAGTAGTCTTAAACGATTGTGTTTGTCTAAGTCTAGTATTAGAGAGGTAGGGATTGAGTAAAGACCTGACAGAACTACCAATTGATCTAGGGGATCTTAGCAGTCTGAAAAGATTGTGTTTGTCTAAATCTAGTATTAGAGAGGTAGGGATTGAGTAAAGACCCGACAAAACTCCCAATTGATCTAGGGGATCTTAGCAGTCTGAAAAAATTGTGTTTGTCTAAATCTAGTATTAGAGAGGTAGGGATTGAGTAAACACCTAACAGAACTACCAAAGGATCTAGGGATCTTAGTAGTCTTAAAAGATTGTGTTTGTCATATCTAGTATTAGAGAGGTAGGGATTGAGTAAACACCTGACAGAACTACCAATTGATCTAGGGGATCTTAACAGTTTGAAAAGATTGTGTTTGTCTAAGTCTAGTATTAGAGAGGTAGGGATTGAGTAAAGACCTAACATAATCACATTAGAGGCAGGGGTCTCAACAGTCTTAAACGATTGTGTTGGTCTAAATCTAGTATTAGAGAGGTAGGGATTGAGTAAACACCTAACAGAACTACCAATGGATCTAGGAGATCTTAGCAGTTTGAAAAGATTGTGTTTGTCTAGGTCTAGTATTAGAGAGGTAGGGATTGAGTAAACACCTGACAGAACTACCAATTGATCTAGGGGATCTTAGCAGTCTGAAAAGATTGTGTTTGTCTAAATCTAGTATTAGAGAGGTAGGGATTGAGTAAACACCTGACAGAACTACCAATTGATCTAGGGGATCTTAGCAGTCTGAAAAGATTGTGTTTGTCTAAATCTAGTATTAGAGAGGTAGGGATTGAGTAAACACCTGTCAGAACTACCAATTGATCTAGGGGATCTTAGCAGTCTGAAAAGATTGTGTTTGTCTAAATCTAGTATTAGAGAGGTAGGGATTGAGTAAACACCTAACAGAACTACAAATTGATCTAGGGGATCTTAGCAGTCTGAAAAGATTGTGTTTGTCTAAATCTAGTATTAGAGAGGTAGGGATTGAGTAAAGACCTGACAGAACTACCAATTGATCTAGGGGATCTTAGCAGTCTGAAAAGATTGTGTTTGTCTAAATCTAGTATTAGAGAGGTAGGGATTGAGTAAAGACCTGACAAAACTCCCAATTGATCTAGGGGATCTTAGCAGTCTGAAAAAATTGTGTTTGTCTAAATCTAGTATTAGAGAGGTAGGGATTGAGTAAAGACCTAACAGAACTACCAAAGGATCTAGGGATCTTAGTAGTCTTAAAAGATTGTGTTTGTCAAATCTAGTATTAGAGAGGTAGGGATTGAGTAAACACCTGACAGAACTACCAATTGATCTAGGGGATCTTAACAGTTTGAAAAGATTGTGTTTGTCTAAGTCTAGTATTAGAGAGGTAGGGATTGAGTAAAGACCTAACATAATCACATTAGAGGCAGGGGTCTCAACAGTCTTAAACGATTGTGTTGGTCTAAATCTAGTATTAGAGAGGTAGGGATTGAGTAAACACCTAACAGAACTACCAATGGATCTAGGAGATCTTAGCAGTTTGAAAAGATTGTGTTTGTCTAGGTCTAGTATTAGAGAGGTAGGGATTGAGTAAAGACCTGACAGAACTCCCAATTGATCTAGGGGATCTTAGCAGTCTTAAAAGATTGTGTTTGTCTAAATCTAGTATTAGAGAGGTAGGGATTGAGTAAACACCTGGCAGAACTCCCAATTGATCTAGGGGATCTTAGCAGTCTTAAAAGATTGTGTTTGTCTAAATCTAGTATTAGAGAGGTAGGGATTGAGTAAACACCTGACAGAACTCCCAATTGATCTAGGGGATCTTAGCAGTCTGAAAAGATTGTGTTTGTCTAAGTCTAGTATTAGAGAGGTAGGGATTGAGTAAAGACCTGACAGAACTCCCAATTGATCTAGGGGATCTTAGCAGTCTGAAAAGATTGTGTTTGTCTAAGTCTAGTATTAGAGAGGTAGGGATTGAGTAAAGACCTAACAGAACTACCAATTGATCTAGGGGATCTTAGCAGTCTTAAAAGATTGTGTTTGTCTAAGTCTAGTATTAGAGAGGTAGGGATTGAGTAAAGACCTAACAGAACTACCATTTGATCTAGGGGATCTTAGCAGTCTTAAAAGATTGTGTTTGTCTAAGTCTAGTATTAGAGAGGTAGGGATTGAGTAAACACCTAACAGAACTACCAATGGATCTAGGGGATCTTAACAGTTTGAAAAGATTGTGTTTGTCTAAGTCTAGTATTAGAGAGGTAGGGATTGAGTAAAGACCTAACATAATCACATAAGAGGCAGGGGTCTCAACAGTCTTAAACGATTGCGTTTGTCTAAATCTAGTATTAGAGAGGTAGGGAATGAGTAAAGACCTGACAGAACTACCAATTGATCTAGGGGATCTTGGCAGTCTGAAAAGATTGTGTTTGTCTAAGTCTAGTATTAGAGAGGTAGGGATTGAGTAAAGACCTAACATAATCACATTAGAGGCAGGGATCTTAGCAGTCTGAAAAGATTGTGTTTGTCTAAATCTAGTATTAGAGAGGTAGGGATTGAGTAAAGACCTGACAGAACTACCAATTGATCTAGGGGATCTTAACAGTTTGAAAAAATTGTGTTTGTCTAAGTCTAGTATTAGAGAGGTAGGGATTGAGTAAAGACCTTACATAATCACATTAGAGGCAGGGCCGGTCTCAACAGTCTTAAACGATTGTGTTGGTCTAAATCTAGTATTAGAGAGGTAGGGATTGAGTAAACACCTAACAGAACTACCAATGGATCTAGGAGATCTTAGCAGTTTGAAAAGATTGTGTTTGTCTAAGTCTAGTATTAGAGAGGTAGGGATTGAGTAAAGACCTGACAGAACTCCCAATTGATCTAGGGGATCTTAGCAGTCTTAAAAGATTGTGTTTGTCTAAATCTAGTATTAGAGAGGTAGGGATTGAGTAAACACCTGGCAGAACTCCCAATTGATCTAGGGGATCTTAGCAGTCTTAAAAGATTGTGTTTGTCTAAATCTAGTATTAGAGAGGTAGGGATTGAGTAAACACCTGACAGAACTCCCAATTGATCTAGGGGATCTTAGCAGTCTGAAAAGATTGTGTTTGTCTAAGTCTAGTATTAGAGAGGTAGGGATTGAGTAAAGACCTGACAGAACTCCCAATTGATCTAGGGGATCTTAGCAGTCTGAAAAGATTGTGTTTGTCTAAGTCTAGTATTAGAGAGGTAGGGATTGAGTAAAGACCTAACATAATCACATTAGAGGCAGGGATCTTAGCAGTCTGAAAAGATTGTGTTTGTCTAAATCTAGTATTAGAGAGGTAGGGATTGAGTAAAGACCTGACAGAACTTCCAATTGATCTAGGGGATCTTAACAGTTTGAAAAGATTGTGTTTGTCTAAGTCTAGTATTAGAGAGGTAGGGATTGAGTAAAGACCTAACATAATAACATTAGAGGCAGGGGTCTCAACAGTCTTAAACGATTGTGTTGGTCTAAATCTAGTATTAGAGAGGTAGGGATTGAGTAAAGACCTGACAGAACTACCAATTGATCTAGGAGATCTTAGCAGTTTGAAAAAATTGAGTTTGTCTAAGTCTAGTATTAGAGAGGTAGGGATTGAGTAAAGACCTGACAGAACTCCCAATTGATCTAGGGGATCTAAACAGTCTGAAAAGATTGTGTTTGTCTAAATCTAGTATTTGAGAGGTAGGGATTGAGTAAAGACCTGACAGAACTCCCAATTGATCTAGGGGATCTTAGCAGTTTGAAAAGATTGTGTTTGTCTAAGTCTAGTATTAGAGAGGTAGGGATTGAGTAAAGACCTAACATAATCACATTAGAGGCAGGGGTCTCAACAGTCTTAAACGATTGTGTTGGTCTAAATCTAGTATTAGAGAGGTAGGGATTGAGTAAAGACCTAACATTATCACATAAGAGGTAGGAAGTGTCAACATTTCCATTGTACACCGATGCCCCATCCGCACTGTCATTTTCTATATTCAGTGGACAGTGAAAATTGGATAAAAATTATAATTTGGCATTAAAATTAGAAAGATCATATCACAGGGATCATGTGTACTAAGTTTCAAGTTGATTGGCTTAAATTTCATTTAAAACTACCTTGAACAAGAAATTTGAACCTGAAGGCGAACAGACAGACAAACCAACAGACGAACAAACGGACAGATGAACGAACAAACTACGCACAGACCAGAAAACATAATGGCCATAAATGGGGCATAATTAAATGTGTATAAGTTTCGTTTCTTAATTAGTTTTGTTAAATAAGGATACTATATCTTAATTTGTTATATAAACTGTGAGTAAAATTGCAATTTTAGATCCATAGTGTAAGATTTCAAAAGACATCTAGAGGTCAACATTCACATGTGAATGTCAAGTTCATATCATCCTATTCATTAAATTAATAAAATTTATATAATTCTTCAGGATTGAATAATTAAAAAATCGTAATTCACTATCGAAATAACTTTCTTTTCAGTAACAAGAAGGCTACATAAAGCCATTTTTGCACCATTCTTTTGAAGAGAAATGAGAGAAAAGTTTATGTTGTTACAATTTCTAAAAAAAAGATAGTTTTTGTGTTCATGTATTTTTTGAATAACTTCATTATATGCAAATGTAGGTTAGTTTATATTCTTCTATTAAACCTTGTTATCTATTATAGCTACCACCTCAACTAGGTCGTCTGAAGAATCTCTTGACCATAGAGATAGAGTTATGTCCCTTGGAGGGTCATATCCAGGATATCATAAGTAAAAAGGCAAACTTCAGGACGAGGGATATTTTAGGATTTTTGCTGTCTGTCTTAGAAGAGTAAGTATATAGATCAAGGGCCAACAATACATTTTGTATTTACTTGCTATTACTGATTAGCAGGTTTATTAGGAAGAATAAAAAAAACAATACACTTCAATCAGTTGACAAGAAAAATATAGGCAATTAACAATCATTCCATATCTTCTTATTTTTATATAAAGAATAGACAGGTTAATAAAAAAAACGGAAAAGGAGATTTATGTTCAGCAGCAACTACTAGCATCTGACATGAATGGTTGTTGACAAATTTATAATTTTGTGCTCATTAATTATTCTAAAGTATAGTTTCTGTTTATACAATGCTTAGATGTGCAGCTAATATTCAGCATACTCTTGATACCAGAATAAGAAAATGTAAAGTTTATGTCATTTTTGCCATACAATTTTTTTTTAAGTACAAATATCTTCTAATACAAATATTTTGTGTTGTTTTAGTTCAGTAGAGTATAACTGTATGAACCTCATGCTGGTCGGAGTAGAGAAGATAGGAAAGACAACTCTGCTCAGTGAAATTAGTCGGAATCGTAAAACTGCTAAAAAAGCTACTGTAAGTAAAGTTATCTAATAAATTTTAACACCACAAAAACTGATGAGAAGTTTGATTTAAAAAAAAAAAGTATTTGATTTAAAAGATGTGTGTGATATCAAAATTTTTGTGAAAATGAATAAGCAATTAGCATGTTTATAAATTATTACTTCTTATAATTATCATTATATTTATAATGATACTAATCATATGAATGTCAGTGTTCACCTGTTTTATCCCAGTCATAATTGTAATGGTAAGATGTTCCCTAGATTATTAGTAGATGAGTTTTTGTGTGACTTACACAAGCAATCTTCATAAAATTCAGAGTTTTACTTAACATAAAAAGTTGGGAATAAAATAATCAGGATTTATTGAATACAAGAATCATAAAAGAAAATGACCCTCAAAAATAGCAAATTTCAACACTTTTATAACAGTATTGAGATATTGATGTTTCCAGAAATAACTGTAGTTTTTAAGGACGAGAGTTGTTGCAAGAACATTTTATCTCACCATGAACTAAGCATGAAATAAGATTTCTTAATTTTTAGCCCCATGTTTTACATTACATTACATAGATATTTTAATTTAAGAATTAAGAGATAACTGTATTGTATTTGAAGCTTTAAGGACGTCCATCGGTAGTTTTACTGTCGCAAATTTAGTTACCTGGCGACGTGGAGTGGAGACAGGTAAACAGGTATTTGCGACAGTAAAACTACCGATGGACGTCCGCAAAGCTTCAAATACAATACAGTTATCTCTATTCTAAACAAGTTTATAATTAAATTTCAATCATTATTTCGGTGTAAAATGCTGATTAAAGAAAATTCCGCAAAAAGATGTTATGTTCTTTTGTCCCTACACTAGGTGACGTCATAGGTATGCTTCCAGCGTCAAACATAAACACCGGGCGTTTTCTGGCTTCTGTGCTGCTTTAGAATGTAATAAAATTTGATAAAAAGAAGATTTTTAGGCGCAACAAATGAGTTTTTTGTTTATTATTGTAGAAATAACATGTTAAAATACATTCCGAAATTCAAAATGTCGGCTTCCTTAGTTACAGACAAGGAGATAGAGAATTTTACGCTTGCTGTTATCCAATCAGAACAATTGTTGTAAAATAATTGCATTAGAATACTGCTTTGAAGTATGAATACCTTAAACAAAAAGAGAGACTAAAAAACTAAGCAATATCACACAGCTGTTTTTCAGCATAGGAAGGAAAGAACGAGTATGATAAAACTAGTTCTGGATCTTTTGGAGATTAAACATATTTGATGTAATCTATTTTTAGCACTGGAATGAGAGAAAGACTATGAGAGAAGCTAGTTCTGAACCGTATGGAGAATTCCTTTCTACTGTGGGTATTGATATCAATGAACTTACCATTGGAGAGAAAAGGTCCAAGGGTATTGTTGTATTTAAGACCTGGGATTTCGGTGGACAGGTAATAATACCCAACTCTATATTGAGGATATAGACCCAAGCCCTAGGGTTAAAAAAAGTTAAATACAAGCATCATATTAAGTGTGTTATGCACAAATTTTGCACTCCAAGTTCAGAGATAAGTTTTATGATCTGAAAGGGCTGGTGTTTTCATTTGCAGGAAATCAAAACAGTAAATTTTAAGTTAAGTTATGTTCATCATTGGCCATAACTCTTTTTAGAAAATACCAACTTTTATTTTATGCATGTACTGTAATTATATTAATTGCAGTGCTAAATATTAACCTTTATAATTGTTTCTTTAGAAAGAGTACTATGCCACACATCAGTATTTCCTTTCACCAAGATCCCTTTACCTGGTCATGTGGAAAGTTACATCAGGGGAGCTGGGAGTGTTCGGTATCTGGCAGTGGTTAGTTAATATACAGGTAATTATGTCAGGGAAACATGGCAGTGGTTAGTTAATATATAGGTAATTATGTCAGGGAAACATGGCATGTTAGGTATTTGAACTTCAAAGATAACTGTATTGTAATTTAAGCCTGAAAATAAGCTCTGAATACAAAACAGCAGGGTTGACTGTCACAAATTGATATTTAAAAACTATAACAAAGACATAAAAAACCTAGTTTTACTGAGGCCAAGAAAAAAAAGCATTACAACTACAGTAAACCAACAATTTTCTTGACGATTATTTTAAGACATGGAAAAATATATTGCAAACATAACATCTTTAATTATATAAAAACATTAAAATTTCTTGAAAATAAAAACCCTATAAAATTTACAAGAAAAGACAAAAATTATTAGTATATAGGCTCCTAGGGACTTGAATTTATGTTGGAACACACTAACATCAACTATTTATATGCTTCAGCTTCTAGGTCTAAAATTTGATGTTTAGAATTTTAGAACCCCCTCTTCATATTTTGAACCACACAAAAAAACAACTTATTGCAATTTAATTTTCAGGCTAGAGCTCCTGGAGCACCTGTTCTCATTGTGGGGACACACAAAGATGAGCTGACAGCCAGAGCTACCAGAGACAATTACCCTGCTAACTTTGAGGAGTCTATGAAGAACATGATAGATAATTTGTTTGTGAAGGTTGATGAACCAGACAAAGCTGGCTTACCCAATGTTCTTGGCATGATGAATATTAACTGTAAAGATAGCTCAGACTGCAAAAAACTGGTGGATAAAATTTATGACATTGTCTTTGAACTGAAACACCCAAGTAAGTGATACTAAAATTCTTTGACTTTGAAGGATATATAAAACATTTATATTTGAATATTGGCTATGGCTTGAATATTTTTCTTGTAAGCTGTTATCATCTTTTTTTCCTTGTTGAATTGAAAAAAAACCACTTTTTACGTTTTAGTGCAAGGATTTTTAGGCAGTTAAGCTGCCTTATGCGAGCACCCTGGATTTTGGTTCCCCCCTGGGAATTTTTGAAAAAGTGCCATTTCTCTGATCTGGCAGGTCTGGTAGATTATTTATAACTAATTAGACATTTTTTTCACACTTTTTGTTATGAAAAACAATAAATATAAGGAAGATTACCTTAAATGATCGTCGATTTTCCCAAAACAATTGATGTTCCCCATTTGAAAAAGTGCTAATTAAAAAGTTAAGCATAGCTTTTTATCGTCTGTGCTTTTGATGAAGATGTAAGTGAGCTATTGTAAGAATAATTTCATTGCCGAAAATGTTTATAATGAAGGCATTAAAATTTGCCAAATGGCGCATGGATATAATTTTGCGGCTATTTTTAATCAGTGACGCCGTTGAATTTGGTGGATTCCATCCCAATAAAGGTAAATATTTAAAAGCATTGTCTTACTTCCTCTCTGTATAAGTCTTGAATTTGTAAGAATACTTGATTATTTTATTTCTACATTGTATGAAGATATGTATTTTATTTAATTATTTAATGCAAGCTGATGTTATTATTATTTGTCATCGTGTCTCTCCGTACTTGCTATGTATCGTGGAAACCCCCAAACATTATACTCGATCAGGGCCTTTGCAATTTTAATCGGGACCTCATTTGAATACGTATTTATAGATTTTGTCGATGTCAAGGTCATTTCAAGATGGTTTCCTTCATCGTGTTTTAGTTAAGGCTTTGGTGTTACAGACTGCTACATGTGCTTTGATATAGCCAAAGGCGCTTAAAAAATATTAAGATTACTACTTTATCAATAATTTGCTAATGGACAGCATTATTTCACTTCAAAAGTATATGATTGTAAAATATTAAGTACGAAATTTGTGACGCTTCCCAAGCCGTAATTGATTTGGATTTACTAAACTGGTCCGCCGTTCTATCTAAAGCTTTGCACCGAAGGTCAGTGTAGCGATAAGTGAACACAACAGGGGTCCAGTTTATGGATTTACAAGCACTTTTCATTTTCCGGATATTTAAGCATTCGTGAAATTTTCAAGAATCATAACTTTTTGTTTCCTTCAGCAACTTGATACTGGTAAACCACTTTTCTATGAAATTACTGTGAAATAAAACTCGCATGGTACGAAAAGAAGCCTGTAGAAGGTAACGTTGTGCGTTACGAAGTTACGTTTTTAACAAGTTACGAACAGTATTTTTCTTAATTCCTACATCAATTATTTATAGAACAGATATATTATTTTATTATAACATTGGCAATGGATGACAGCGAATCCGTGATCAAGATATTTCACTAACAATTTCAAATAAAATTGGAATGAAAATGGGGAATGTACTAAAAAGACAACAACACGACCAAAGAGCTGAGAACAGCCGAAGGCCACCAAATGGTCTTCAATGCAGCGAGAAACTCTAAAACATGAAGGCTTGCTTCAATTGACCCCTAAACAAAAGTTACTAGTTCAATGATTATGGAGTTCATGTCATACTAAACTTAAGTTAGAACTATACACAAGAATCTATAATTGAAAATCATACAAGACTAACAAAGGCCAGACGATCCTGACTTGGGACCCTAGAGAATTTAAGCATTACAAATGTAATTATAAGGGCCTCAATGAACATGAACATGGAAAAAACTAATACATAAAGATTTTAGACATGAATATATAAAAAAAGAAGATGTGGTATGATTGCCAATGAGACAACTGTCCACAAGAGACCAAAATGATACAGACATTAACAACTATAGGTCACCGTACAGCCTTCGACAATGAACAAAGCCCATACCCCATATAAAAGGCCCCAATAAGACAATGTAAAACAATTCAACCGAGAAAACTAACGGCCTTATTTATATAAAAAAATGAACGAAAAACAAATATGTAACACATAAACAAACGATTACCACTGAATTACGGGCTCCTGACTTGGGACAGACACAAACGTAAATAATGTGGCGGGGTTGAACATGTTAGCGGGATCCCAACCCTCCCCTAACCTGGTACAGTGGTATAACAGTACAACATGAGAACGAACTATAAAAATCAGTTGAAAAAGGTTAACTCATTAGATGGACAAAAATACAGGTGGACGTGACATGAAGCCTTTATGCTACATTGTAAATGTAAAAATTTTAAAGCAATAATGAATAGTATACCTATTTGTATTTGCTTTTATTTCAGCTTGATTCCAATCTTTTGCAATGGCTAATTACAAGAAGAGGCAAGGCATTCATGTACATGTATATGTACAATACATGATTCTCTGTAGCAACTGGATTGTCTATTCACCCCTATAGTTCCACAACAACAATGAAACACTAGACTACTACATGTACGATGTTATGAAAATATTTACATATACCTACATGTACATCTACATACATGATCAATTTTGAAGATTGTTTTTGCCAGGTGTAATCATGTCAACTAATACAACAAGTTTTGATTCAGCTTTCTGACAGGAATTATTTATAAACTTGCCAGCAGTTACAACAATGAATATTATTAATTGAGTTAAACATCAAGCTCATTTGGACAGTGAAGTGATTTTGACGCGTATTGAAGTAGACATTAAACATGTTAAACGTTTCAAATTGATATCGAATTATGTGTAAATGCAGCATTGATTTATTTAAGAAATTAAGAATAAAGAAATATTAAAAAAAGATGGACAAAATATTTGTATTAAATTTGTTGGAATTTTTGTCTTGCCAAAGATGACAGAGTCAAAAAGAGAGGCATACATGTATATATAGTTGTGTTGTTTGTCATCATGGTCAGCATCAACAATGTATTACAAAAATGTAGTTTGTGATTGTGTGATTAGGTCTAGTTTATGGGAGGTCAATGATATTTGGTACGCAGTTGTGTTAGCATAGGTATATCTCATTACCTGATTACCAGAATATTTAGCCCTACCCCCTTTGTCATAGTCAATTGACTCTGAAACTTAGTTTACATGTACAGCCCGTAACAGAGTATTAGTTTTTTATTAGGTCAGTTATTGAAGAACCACTAGTGAATGGTCAATGATATTTGGTGTGCAGTTGTATAAACTTTGTCACTTTCAATTTCAATTGAGGATATTTGACCCTGCCCCCTAAATTATTCTCTTTTCACTTGGAAACTTACGTTACTTTGAAATTTCATAAAGCTTTTGATTATTTTACTATGAAGGAAACCAATCGTCATAAGTCAATGATGATTGCCATGTAGGTGAAGAAGCATTAGTACATTTCAGTTCCATAGAGGATATTTGGTCCTTACCCCTCGGTCATATGCATGATCTATTGACTTTGACTATAATTATGTTAGTTTAAGATACCAGTAATCTATGTGTTAGGGTTTGTTTAAATGGGACAACTTATGAAAAGTCAATGTTATTTGGTAAGCAGTTGTATAAGTGTTGGCACATCTTATTTCCATAGGGATTGTTCAGCCCTGTACAATCAGTCATGGATCATTGTCTTTGAATATATTTTACATGTTAATGCATTTCTATTTTAATTGTTTTATTTGTATTATCAAAATAACAAATAGGCAAAACATGTCTCTGTATTAAAAGCTGATTATAGATAAGACATGTACAATTATTATAAAGATAAGAATATGTGGAATGATAGCCAATGCATCATAATGAGACAACTATATATATATCCACCAAAATAAATGAAGAAAGTATGCAATTATAGTTAGGCAACCATACAGGCTTCAAAAAATGTTTTATCATTGCTAGACCATTATAACAACATCAGCATTTATTGTAAAATAACTTACAAGAAAATTACACCACTTAAGATAGTTTCAGCTATGATTTGATGATTGTGCATACAATGTAGATGCACCAACTGATGCAACTAAAACTGCTAATATGGCATATTCATACTTTAGAATATAGTTGAATTAAACCATACACCACTTCTGGACCCCATTATTGAAATTATTAATCTGATAAGAATAATCCTCCATGCAGCTTTTAACTATTAGCAAAACCTACACGTATACTGCATAGTAAGCTTTACAAGACCAGAAAATTACAAATGTAAAACAATAAAACTACAGCAGCCTGATTTATGTACAAAACAATTATGAAAAATGGATATGATATACAGCAACAATTACCAAATTACTGGGTCCTCAATATGGACAGGCACAATTTTAACTCTTCCCTTACATGTGACAGTGTATATAGTATGTGCATAATCGCAGATATTAAATTTAAAAAAAAATAATTGGACATAACTTTTGAAAGTGGCAGGATTGGATAGTGAAAACTTTAGAGTACAAACATTATTCAATACTTGAGAAATAGCCGAGATAATATTTTCACCAATTTTTCAACAATATTCGTATTTTGCCTCTCCTTTTTTTTACTTAACTGCCTACAGCGCCTTTGGTGCTTTGATTTAAATTTATGAGTGCTGTTGTTGATGACAAAATGTTGTTGTCTATTTTCAGGGAGAAAACATGAGAAATTGTTGAACCATAAAGTTCCCAGGAAGTACATTTTATTGAAAGATATCATACAGGATTTAGCTGAGGAGAGGATCAAGTGCAAGAAAGATCCAGTTCTAGACAAAGATTCATATGTGTTAGTATTGTTTAGAGGTCTATTGGAAATATGACATTATAAGGAATTGTTTTGTTTAAAACTCATACATGTATTTGTTGTCTCGCCTGTGACAAAATGTTGCAGAAAAGCAAGACAGAGGGATTGCTTTTCAAAAAATGACAAAGTCAACAATTGTTCATTTTTCTGTTTAACGTTGTTCAACAGTTTATGTTATAATTATTTAAAAAATCAGACATTGTTCCAATTTCCTGCCTTTCTTATAAAACCAGAGATCCACTCAATATCTTACCATGATTTTAAAATGATTTACATTTACATTTACCATCAGCTCATTTTAATCTCTAGTTAAATCAAATTAAATTGGTCATTCTTTGGTCAAGTGACTCTTCCTAGAGTAAATTTGGTGGCAACTCTTAGCAAATATTTAATATAAATTAGTCACTTGGTGTTATTGTGACTTATAATACAAATAAATTACAGTTTTTGTTCAGATATGCTGATTGTACTGTACAAATTCAGTTAAAAAACAACAGATAAAAAGGCAGCTGGCTATGAAAATTCTTTTAGATGTTCTGATTTTACTGCATAATTTCAGTTTGAAGACCATGGACAAAATGAACAACTTGTCACAATCTTTGTTTAGAGATGCAGATTTTACTGTATAATTTCAGGTTGAAGACCATGGACAAAATGAACAACTTGTCACAATCTTTGTTCAGAGATGCTGATTTTACTGTATAATTTCAGGTTGAAGACCATGGACAAAATGAACAACTTGTCACAATCTTTGTTCAGAGATGCAGATGACCTTGATCAGGCTACAAGGTTCTTACATGAAAATGGTAAATATATGTCAATGAAAAGTCAACTGTTTAAACTGTTTTATTTCTTTACAAAACTATATATGTAGTTGTATGAAATAGTATGGCATTACATTTTAGTGACAGCTTCTTTTTATAGTAAACAGATTATATAAAGTGAAAGTAAAATATGACAAAGCGAAGAATTTTTTTTAATTTAACTAGAATGTTAAGCTATAATGTAAAAATAATATAATTGGATTTTTTTTTTTTTCTCATTTCAGGAATATTATTTCACTATGAAGGAATTGGTTTAAAGGACCGATACTTTTTGGACCCTCAGTGGTTATGTGATCAGTTGGCCCAAGTTGTTACAGTGGACCAAGTCAACAACTTTTGTAGAAATGGTCAGTGCCACAGCTATTAAATATGACTTTTTTTTAAGTTTATACTTACTGTATTATTACGTATACTAAAGGTCAGTCAGTCATCACTGTTTTCAATATAAAATAAATTCAAAAAATGTTCTTTTGTGATTTAGTTTCCAGCTGATAAATAAGACATACATTAAATTCATGTTTATTCTCAGATATTATGAAAGTAATTTCAATTTCAAATGAAATATTTTGGAAAAGACGTTGATAGTGGAAAATTTTTCTGTAATAACATTTTATATCTTGTCAACACTTGTAAAAGATTGCCTAGAATTTGTTTGAAATATTTGCCACTTCACAATGAGCAAACACCAATCAATTATTAGATGTTGTACTCCAATTTAAATTTTCCCCATATTTCAGGTGTGATGAAAATTAAGAACTTGCAAAATTTATTCAACAAGTCAGCCTTTCAACCTGAGGATTTGCAGACGTATATCTGTGGTTTACTGGAGAAGTTTGAAGTAGCTCTACAGTTTGATAGTAACAAACTATTGATACCCTCACTCTTACCTACAGAGAATGAAATGGAACATGTCATTAAAACAAACATGGATGCTAAGGTTTTTATTTATATTAAGAATTTACAACATTGAACACCAGACTTTTCTAAGAAAATAGATAAACACATACAAATAGCAATGAACAACACATAGTCCAGATAGCCTGACTTGGTATAATATCTGTTTGAGTAACACCAATGAACAACACATGGTCCAGAAAGTCTGACTTGGTACAATATCTGTTTGAGTAACAAAAATGAACACCACATGGTCCAGAAAGTCTGACTTGGTATAATATCTGTTTGAGTAACAAAAATGAACAACACATGGTCCAGAAAGTCTGACTTGGTACAATATCTGTTTGGGTGACAAAAATGAACAACACATGGTCCAGAAAGTCTGACTTGGTACAATATCTGTTTGGGTAACAAAAATGAACAACACATGGTCCAGAAAGTCTGACTTGGTACAATATCTGTTTGGGTAACAACAATGAACAACACATGGTCCAGAAAACCTGACTTGGTACAATATCTGTTTGGGTAACAAAAATGAACAACACATGGTCCAGAAAGTCTGACTGGGTACAATATCTGTTTGGGTAACAACAATGAACAACACATGGTCCAGAAAACCTGACTTGGTACAATATCTGTTTGAGTAACAAAAATGAACAACACATGGTCCAGAAAACCTGACTTGGTACAATGTCTGTTTGGGTAACACCAATGAACAACACATGGTCCAGAAAGCCTGACTGGGTACAATATATGTTGGGGTAACAACAATGAACAACACATGGTCCAGAAAACCTGACTTGGTACAATATCTGTTTGGGTAACACCAATGAACAACACATGGTCCAGAAAGCCTGACTGGGTACAATATCTGTTGGGGTAACAACAATGAACAACACATGGTCCAGAAAACCTGACTTGGTACAATGTCTGTTTGGGTAACACCAATAAACAACACATGGTCCAGAAAGCCTGACTGGGTACAATATCTGTTGGGGTAACAACAATGAACAACACATGGTCCAGAAAACCTGACTTGGTACAATATCTGTTTGGGTAACACCAATGAACAACACATGGTCCAGAAAGCCTGACTGGGTACAATATCTGTTGGGGAAATAACAATGAACAACACATGGTCCAGAAAACCTGACTTGGTACAATATCTGTTGGGGTAACAACAATGAACAACACATGGTCCAGAAAACCTGACTTGGTATAATATCTGTTTGGGTAACAAATATGAACAACACATGGTCCAGAAAGTCTGACTGGGTACAATATCTGTTTGGGTAACAACAATGAACAACACATGGTCCAGAAAGTCTGACTTGGTACAATATCTGTTTGGGTAACAAAAATGAACAACACATGGTCCAGAAAACCTGACTTGGTACAATATCTGTTTGGGTAACACCAATGAACAACACATGGTCCAGAAAGCCTGACTGGGTACAATATCTGTTGGGGTAACAACAATGAACACCACATGGTCCAGAAAGCCTGACTGGGTACTATATCTGTTGGGGTAACAAAAATGAACAACACATGGTCCAGAAAGTCTGACTTGGTACAATATCTGTTTGAGTAACAACAATGAACAACACATGGTCCAGAAAACCTGACTTGGTACAATATCTGTTTGGGTAACACCAATGAACAACACATGGTCCAGAAAACCTGACTTGGTACAATATCTGTTTGAGTAACAACAATGAACAACACATGGTCCAGAAAACCTGACTTGGTACAATATCTGTTTGGGTAACAACAATGAACAACACATGGTCCAGAAAACCTGACTTGGTACAATATCTGTTTGAGTAACAAAAATGAACAACACATGGTCCAGAAAGCCTGACTTGGTATAATATCTGTTTGGGTAACAACAATGAACACCACATGGTCCAGAAAGTCTGACTTGGTATAATATCTGTTAGGGTAACAACAATGAACACCACATGGTCACGAAAGCCTGACTTGGTATAATATCTGTTTGGGTAACAACAATGAACAACACATGGTCATGAAAGCCTGACTTTGTATAATATCTGTTTGGGTAACAACAATGAACACCACATGGTCATGAAAGCCTGATCTTGGTACAATATCTGTTTGGGTAACAACAATGAACACCACATGGTCATGAAAGCCTGACTTGGTATAATATCTGTTTGGGTAACAACAATGAACAACACATGGTCATGAAAGCCTGACTTTGTATAATATCTGTTTGAGTAACAACAATGAACAACACATGGTCCAGAAAACCTGACTTGGTACAATATCTGTTTGGGTAACAACAATGAACAACACATGGTCCAGAAAACCTGACTTGGTACAATATCTGTTTGAGTAACAAAAATGAACAACACATGGTCCAGAAAGCCTGACTTGGTATAATATCTGTTTGGGTAACAACAATGAACACCACATGGTCCAGAAAGTCTGACTTGGTATAATATCTGTTTGGGTAACAACAATGAACACCACATGGTCACGAAAGCCTGACTTGGTATAATATCTGTTTGGGTAACAACAATGAACAACACATGGTCATGAAAGCCTGACTTTGTATAATATCTGTTTGGGTAACAACAATGAACACCACATAGTCACGAAAGCCTGACTTGGTACAATATCTGTTTGGGTAACAACAATGAACACCACATGGTCATGAAAGCCTGACTTGGTATAATATCTGTTTGGGTAACAACAATGAACAACACATGGTCATGAAAGCCTGACTTTGTATAATATCTGTTTGGGTAACAACAATGAACACCACATGGTCACGAAAGCCTGACTTGGTATAATATCTGTTTGGGTAACAACAATGAACACCACATGGTCATGAAAGCCTGATCTTGGTACAATATCTGTTGGGGTTAAATCAATTGGCTGTGCGTACACACCACCCCCCTTGCCTTAGAGTTGGTTAATTAATAATTGTTAAATGCCATTATAGGATGGAAGTCTTTAAGTGGCTTAAAAGTAAATGATTTGACTCTCAAACAATCTGCCAGTATACTGTTCATTGGCAGTTGTTTTGAAGTTGTTATTGATTGGTTAGTTTTCAATGATGTCGCCAATGTTTCTCAGTATTTTTACCTCCAATGACGTATTTCAAATATAGCTTCTTGCAGTATTTTTAATGTAATTTTTCGATTGCAGATTTATCTGATGGAAAAGGTAGACAAGCCATCGCCTGCCTCTACGGTGTATAGAGGTATGGGAGAATCAGTGTTGTCTGGTACACAGTCCATGACATCTGCTAACAAATCAGGAGATTCTGTGTCACCAACTGGTTCAATTGTTTATCACAAAGTCCATGATTCTCCTACGTCACAACTTATTCTGCTGAGTACCATGGCAACCAACAATGTTACATTTGCATGTGCAAGATTATACATAATGACCTACTTCCCAAGTGGCTTCTGGCCACGTCTAATTACCAGAATGCTGGCAGATCCTCAAAGTCTGCCGATTGTTTTAGAACTATTCCCTCTTCCACAAGATGTGTCAGATATGTGTCCTGGTATGAAACACCGGAAACCATTCTGGCAGCCATGGCAGACAGGGTTACAGTTAGTACATCATGGTACAGTTATCTTCAGAATCAAAGAGATTCATGCTGGAAAACCTGGTCTGTGTACCTACAGTCAACACAATCTCAAATGTTACTTAGAAGATCAATGGCTGCCATTGGACATGAAAAACAGTGTAGTATTAGAAATGTGCTTCCCTTCTGATTCAATAACGTTCAGTTTTGCAGAAAACATGGAGAACAGACCGTACCAAACTTTGACATCATCAAGGAAAGAACAAATATTCCTGGAAGAGAAGGCGACAGCAGCCTTTTTGACCAAAGTAACGGAAAATGTTGACAACTTGTTACAGGACTGGTATCCTGATATAGCTTGTTCCCGGTTTGAACAAAACTGTTTTGGCCGGTATTTAATCACTAGGATAATTCCCTGTCCCTACTGCTTACAGAACATTGTTAAGAAAGAACATGGGAAGGATACCAGATTACAATGGCAGCTTGTTACTAATGATTCAGAAGTGTCCTCTACATTTGACCTTGAGGAGGAAACAGACGAGGAGGATGAGTAAGTGTATATCATGGTAACCATTACATAAAATGGAAACTATATGTGTGCATGTTTATTTTTTTTTTATTTAAATCATTTTACAATTTTAGATGAAAGGTCAGTGCTATTTGGTAGTATTTGACATAAGCATGCAAAAACAAGACCAAAGTTTAGTATTTCTGCAGTCAACAATCCATCAATTTAATAACAAGTTTTGTCTCTTTAGAAGGTTAGAAGTTTTTGTCATGATCAAGTGAAATGGTCATCATAAATATACACATACAATAAAGCTGCAGAAGGGTAACATAAACATATGTGTCTGTCCCTTTGTGTCTGTGAGTTTGTTTCGTCTATTTTGTCCATCTCACAGTCTTTTCATCTGTCATGAGAATGGTTCCCAATGAATTTTAGTCAAAGTTATAGATGAGAGGTCAAGTTTATGTGTTATTGAATTACTTGGACATATTCCATAAGGTATTGACTTTTTTCAGATATTTATATGTAACAAGAGACCCCAAAAGTATGTTGTATTAACTGTTTTAAATTATAATACATAAATTGTAGGTCATTTCTATGTATATCCACAGAGTAAGATGTTGTACTTTATAATAAGCTTTTATAACATATCTATCTCTATATATGATATGCACTTAACCTTGTTAATCATTTTGCTTGTAACCTTCTTGCCTTTGTTAGTTTGCTGACATGATTTAGGCATTGCAAGTTGTTTGTGAATGTATTCTACCTTCACTTAAAGCACTCTGTTTTAAAAATGAATTGAGTATTGAATTGACATTAAAATGATAAAAGAAAGAGGCTTAGGAGCAGAGAAAATGCCAGATTTTGAAGAGCATTTTCTCTGTTCTTGTGCTGAATTCTTTTATTCTTATATGTTATTATGTTAAGTTAATACACTGCAGGATTGTAAAAAGCCTTTCAAAATGTGCTTCCATCAACACTTTTATACACAATAAAATAACAAAAAGACGCATTCAATTCTTAAATACTTAGATAAGTATTTCAGTTGTAAGTATGAAGTGTTTCCTTACATTCCAGCCTTTGTTTTATTCATCTAGCTATATACAATAATGTAATATACTTTAATCTGAACCTAAATAATTGCCTTTATACCCCCACTCATGGGCTGATTGGTATACTGTAATATCCCACATTAGAGGTGTAATCCTAGCAAGCCTCTATCTCAAAATCTTCCTTTTTTATATACTGAACATGGCACATATATTAAAAATAGAGAGACGAGATGCATTGTATAATACAAAATTAAACATCTAATAACATGAATCAGGGTGAGTTATACAATTTCACAACATGGCATGCAACCTCTTATTTATGTAAGTTTTCATTGCTTTTATTTATAGATATTACTTACACAATGTAGTTGTGCCATGAAAACAATGCTTATACTTGTTGTGTCTGTTTATTAGGTTCACTGGATTTGATTTTTTTAATTAGTTCAATTTGACTTTTATTGATAGATGTTACTTGATATTTGATGTAAATAATAATAATGAAAATACATTTAAGGTAGAGCAGGACATTACGTCACGTGATGTTTTGAATTGTCACGTGATTGTCATGGTAAATATAGAACCGGAACCGCGTCTGCAAACTCCGGCGGTAAACAACAAACATGGCAGACGACAAGTATTCTCAACGTGTTCGTGGAAAGATGGCTACTACAGGAAGAAGTAAAAAGGCGGACCGTATGAGAAAAATGAATAGTAAGGAAACATTACGAGGTGAAGACCATGATTACGGCGCTGTTTTTGTAGAAGGACCTACAAGTGTAAATGCAACTGATTTGGAAGTTGGGGAAAATGTTGAACTGGGATCCTCCAAACCTTGGTTCCAAGGAAGACGGGTTGTTGAGCTAGATGTGCTGGCTAGGTCCATGAACTGTGAGAAATGCAGTTCATGGCTTAGATTATCTGATATAAAAGATGAGGTGATTTATGGGATGGCTAGTTTTTTATATATCTCGTGTCCGAGCAGTGCTTGTCAACACATCAGTCTGGTACCAACGGGGAAGAAGAGCAATGGCAAAGGCTTTGATATCAACTACAAAGTTTGTTTAGGTAATTATATAGAAAAGGAATGCAAATGGTGATTGTTTTCAAGAGACAACTACTTAACTATGATCATGGGGAAATATAAAAATAATCAATATAAGGGTTACACTAAAGACCTGAAAGTGGACCTGAAAAGACCTGAAAATATACGATTAAATTATTCAAATTGCAATTACTTTTTTACTATTGGATGGAATTTCTTCAAATTGGAATTTTATTAATTGTAAATACTCATATTTCATTGAAATTTAAATGTTTTAACATTATAACTTTAGTATAAGCGAATAGAAATCTATGAAATTTAAACACAAGGTTTATGACCATAAAAGGAAGGTTGGTATTGATTTCGGGAGTTTTGGTCCCAACAGTTTAGGAATTTGGGGCCCAAAGGGTCCAAAATTAAACTTTGTTTGATTTCATCAAAAATTGAAGAATTGGGGTTCTTTGATATGCTGAATCTAACTGTGTATGTAGATTCTTAATTTTTGGTCCCGTTTTCAAATTGGTTTACATTAAGGTCCAAAGGGTCCAAACTTAAACTTTGTTTGATTTTGACAAAAATTGAATCCTTGGGGTTCTTTGATATGCTGAATCTAAAAATGTACTTAGATTTTTAATTATTGGCCCAGTTTTCAAGTAGGTCCAAATCGGGGTCCAAAATTAAACTTTGTTTGATTTCATCAAAAATTGAATAAATGTTAATATGCCAAATCTAACTGTGTATGTAGATTCTTAATTTTTGGTCCAGTTTTCAAATTGGTCTACATTAAGGTCCAAAGGGTCCAAAATCATAATGTGACATAAACCTATGTTGTGTCAACTATTTAATCACAATCCACATTTATAGCTGTATCAAACTTAAAAGTTGTGTCCATACTTGTCCCATCTGTTCAGGGTTCTACATCTGCGGTTGTATAATGCTGCGCCCTGCGAAGCAACTGGTTGGTTATTATTTTGAATATTATTATAGATAGAGATAAACTGTAAACATCATAATATTCAGCAAAGTATGATCTACAAAAAAGTTAACATGACCAAAATGGTCAGTTGACCCCTTAAGGAGTTATTGACCTTTATAGTCGTTTTTACCAATTTTTCGTAAATTTTTGTAATCTTCTACAAAAAACTTCTCCTCTGAAACTACTGGGCCAAATTTGATCAAACTTAGCCACAAGTCTTAAAGTTTATTAACATTTTGGTTGAAAACCCACAGATGGAGAATTCTCTGGCTCTCAATTTTGATAGGAAGGAGACATTAAATGTTTCAACTTAAAATAGCAATTGTTCTAAACATCCCACTGTGCATTTGCATAGATCTGAATCACTTTTTCCATAATTGTTCTTAAATGTTTTTTTTATTGTTTCTAGTCCAAGAAATTGAAAGATAATCAGCGAGAATCAGTAAAAGAGGGAGACACCTATGGAGGAGAAATAGAAGTGCAAGAACATATTGACACAGAAACTATTCCATCGAAGATGAAGTTTGGAGGAGAAGAATCAGTAGTAGTTTTTGATTTAGAAACAACAGGTAAGTGTAAGGCCTTAAAAAAAAAGATATGTGTTTCCGGTAACATCATTTTGAAAAATAGGGTCGGTAGGTCGGAATTCTTTTTTTTTTTTTGACATCGTAAATGAAATCCGGAAAATTATCATGGTTTTTCCAAGTTTGGATCCGTAATTAGTTTCAAAAACCGGAAGTGTGCCATTTGCAATGTTTTTGAAGCACCTGCTGTGCAAATTTCTTGGATTTTAACCTATTTGGAATACCTTTTGACATTAATAAAATGTTTTACTGGCTTTCTATGCAAGTAGAAGCAAGAGAGAAAAAATATTATGTCATCTATCAGAAGCCTGTGTCAAAAACGGGGTCGGTTGATACAATTTTTTTTTTTTTTTTTTGAAGATCCATAAAAAAGTTAGGGTCGGGGCTAAAAAACAGGGTCGGTCGGGTTACCGGAAACATCGATCCTTTTTTTTCTCGGCCTAAACAAACAAATTGAATCACAAATATCAGGCTAAAATAATGGCACACAAGATACATGATTTGCCTACTTTCATGACTTTATTAGTGATTCTTTAATCAAATATTGATGCTTGGAATAAAGTTACCATGACCTTAAAACTTACATTGCTATTGTTAGTAAGTGAAATAAGCTTACAATGTAATTGTAATTCAGTGAAATAGATGAAAGTGACATAACATAAAGCGTAGTAAACGTCCATTGTATTGGGAATACTTCAATGATAATCTTGGAATAAAGTGATATATTACTGATGTTTGTTGGGAGTTAAGTCCCTTACATCATGAAAAATAAAATTGACATGGGTTACAGTTTAACAGCATACACTATAGGCTTTGATTTAAATTTTGCTTTATTCATGAGGAACTTGACAGATATAATAAGCAATAAGTTAGATGAAAATGAAATTGCAATATAATGTTCATGTGAAAATAGGGTGGACTGCTAAAATTAGAACCTGCTGAAATTGAAACATTTTTTCTTGCAATCAAGAAATTTGACTCCCATAAATTTGGATGCACTTTTCAAGAAGCCATAAGTTTTTATAGAGTCCACCATTTAAAACTTGCTGCCGCTTAAATCATTTTTTAAATTAGAAAAATTAATATGACAAAAACAGTATTTAAAGCAAAATTTAACCAAACTTGATATATGGAACAAGTCATCTCACATTTCGGGATAGATACACTTTTAATTATTAATGCAATATTTGTTTATTTTTGTTCCAGGATTATCAAGGAAGTCTGATATAACTCAGCTGGCTGCATTTGATGGAACCACTGTTTTTAATGAGTATGTATCACCTAGGGAGGTTATTTCACCCAAATCATCAGAAATAACAGGATTGACTTTTGATTTTTCTTGTGATCAGATGTACCATCATGGTAAACCAGTTAAAAGCAGAGATATTCAGATTGTACTCCTAGAATTTATTGAGTTTATCAGCAAAAAGAAGAAACCAATTCTTTTCGGTCACAACATTGCTTCGTTTGACATTCCCATATTGATGAACAAACTACGTCAGCACAGTCTTCTTTCAGAATTCATGTTACATATTTATGGGTGCATTGATACAATAAAATTGGCAAGAAGGAAATTCAAAACTAAAGACATAGGAAATCATAAACAACAAACATTGGTCACAAAATTACTTGGCGTAGAATATGATGCTCACAATGCATGTGCTGATGTCACAAGTCTATTTCAACTTCTTGCGCACTTTGAATATTCAGAAAAGGATGTTTTTCCATTCAATTCAGTTTTGCTAACAGATTCTTACATTCCCTTGATAAGGGCCTCACGCATCACCAAGCTAACAGCTAGAAAATTAGCACACAGTGGACTTTGTCTGAAACATCTACAGTTAGCATTTAACAGAGACAGTGAAAATGGCCTCAAATCTATTTTGTTAGAGCATGGCTTTAATGCCAAAACAGTCACATGTTTTACTAAACATTTTACATGTACTGAGGAATAACTTGTTATTGATGTAATACACATGTACCACCAAATCATAGAAAGTAACAACCAGTTGCGTAGGAAAATTTTATTGGTTAATATCCAGTGATGGTTAGTTTCTTACATGCAATGTATAATGTACAGTGTCATCTTTTTCTATAGTACTAGTGCTGGACAGGATACAACCTTACTCATGCTAAATATGGAAAAAAAGATGTGGTATTATTGCCAATGACAGAACTTTCCACAAGAGAACAAAATGACACACAAAATTAACAACTATATGTCACTGTACTGCTTTCAACAATGAGCAAATCTCATACCACAAAGTCAGCTATAAAAAGGTCCCGAAATGTCAATGTAAAACAATTCAATGGGGAAAACTAACAGTCTAGTTTATGTACAAAAAATAATTGAGAACCCAATATGTACATGTAACACATAAACAAACATCAACCACTGAATTACAGACTCCTGAGTTAGAACAGGCACATTAACACACAAAATGTGTCAAAGAAAGTATATTTTATTTTAAAAAAAAAATTCTGTACAATTCTTTGAAAAGTGCAAATTTAACAAGGACTGTTTAGGAAAATCAATGGTCATGATGGTGGTATTACATCTATTTGTTACCAGATTGTATTGGCACAACCATTTTATGAACATAACATGGTATTCAGAATTGAGATTATGGCTAATCAGGTCCATATGAGTGCATGTTATTTTTTTATTATTAGAACTCACAGTTATTATGTACTTTGTGTTAGGAGTACCACAGATTTTCAACTGGAATTTGCTTTGTTTGTAATTATGTTTACATGTATTGCTTTATTGATATGCAAAGAAAATATTAAACTGTGGTTCTTTGTCCCAAACCTGTGTTTGTTCAGTTTATACTTCTAACTAAGAACCAGTTAACATATCTTGGGCCCTTTACTGATCTCTGATTAGTGTAAAACAGATGCTTCATTTGCACTGTATCTTTTCAGCGTTTGGTTAGGGCCCCAAAAGGGAAAGCATCTAAGTATTCGCAACATAGTCCCTATTTAGAATAAGGAGCAATATATAGGGAGGATTGATTCTGTATCTTGAAAAAAGGCAACCATTGTTGCCTTTGGAGAAATTAATTGTTTATTACATTCAATCTATAGAAGTGAGAACCAATAATCATGAGTTGTCTGATGTAATGTTAGCACTTTTTGGTCTGTCTGAAAACTACTTCCTAATTGCTGGTACTTGTAACATTTAAGGTCGAATATTTTTTCTTACAGAAAATACTTGGCAGAATTAATGACTTCATTATTCGTAATTGGCCAATACAACACCCTGACAGTGATAAGTTGAAACGTGTAGTTACTTTTTAGGTCTGTCCAATACCTTCATCCTGTTATCAATACTTTGAATTTTACAAGTGTGGGGTAGTCATAGCATTATCATGTGTGCAAAGTTTTTGTCACTTTAAGACCTGCAAACAAAAATTTGTTTATATGGAAATCATTTTCACCTTGAAGTCTTTGTTCAAGGTCAAAAATACTATGGTCACTATGGTGCATGACACATCTTCATGAATTGATTTACATTCATACAAAATATCAAAAGCAGCAGTTAAGCCTACATCAAAAGACAAAAGTTACAGTTCTAGAAAAAAAAGAATCATTAAATTGACCTTGAGGTCAAAGTTCAAGGTCAAAAGTCACTTATCATGGTAGTAACACATCCTTTGGAGCTGAGCTACCCTTATACCATATATCAATAGCCTACATAAAAAGACAAAAATGTTACAACCAGAACCTGATCTGAACAGATTGACTTACGGACAGACTGATACCCAAAGGGCATCTTCTTTTTTTTTGGCAGGTCCATGATAAGGTTTTGTTTATTTAGAATGACTGACAGAACAAACTCCCTTTCACCATACATTTTTCATCAATTTTAATTACTAATTTATGACAGTTTATCTATTAAATGGTATTTTAAGTCAATTTTCCAAATTTTGCCACTTTACTTCAATTGTCAGTATACAGTACAGACAATAAATGAGGTAAGAAATGTATGTTCATATTATGCTTAAACAATGCTTAGGTATAGACCTTCAAAATGCTTGTATTTAAAAAAAAAATCTATTGGGTGGTTTTTTGTACAGGGTGACCTAATTTGCATAATTGGCTCCTACAGAAGTGCCAATTTTCATCAAAATGTGTTATTTTTACCCCGTTCACAGATTGTAACTGAAAGTAAAGCACACATCCAATTATTATTATATGAAACAAATGTATTTTTTATAATTATGTAGAAAAAAAATGTTTTAACTGTAAAAAATTAAAAAATTAACATGAAATTAGTGTTTTATTGGGAAATTGAGGAAATCATCATTAGGGGGGGGTAACTCATGGTGGGTTATCTCCCTTATTTACCAAGAAAGTGGTCATAATACTTTCATATTTTGCTGAGGACACCCTAATCTTGCAAAATGATAAATATTGTAGAAATCTATTGGAGGATTTTTTTTTAACAAAACATCCTTATCCACCTTAATAATAGAATTATTAAGTAATGTATACCCTTTCACTAATATGAAATCAATACTAGTGTGATTTACATAGTTGACCATTAAATTACATAAAAGTCAATATACATGATATAGTAAATATACAATAACAACAAAATATTATGATTTTTCTGAGTTAATACCAAATTTTGAAAGACATTTAGACATTTGTATGTTTTGCATGCAAATAAACATTTTTTTTTTAAATTTGTTATTACAGGAATCCAGAAGACACTTTGTTCTGTTTTTTGGTGGAGAGATGCATTCTTAATTTCCAAAGAAACCATGATGAAATATGTCCAAATCACAGTAGTGTGTCACCTATGTACATGTTGTCAATGGAAGGTCTGGCTAGAACCCTGCACATAGCCCCTGATGCTGTAAGTATTTTTTCATGGAAGGTCTGGCTAGAACCTTGCACATAGTCCCAGATATTGTCTATAAAATGTTTGGTTTTGGTAACAAAATTATTTCGACTTTTTTTTATTCTTGTAAGTTTACTGTCACATTGACCTGTTTCTTATTATTCATACTAAATCTAAAAATATCATTTTTGAAATTCAGATAAAAATGAATGATTCTATGTAATGATTCTAAATCTGATTCTTAATTGCAGGTTTTCAATGACCTTGACAGAAGTGTAGTGATTGGCCAGACGGATACTTTGACAATGGAAAAGAAACTTGGTCGTGGTGGATTTGGTGATGTTTGGTCTGGTAAACTCAGAAGGGTAAGTAAACACTAGGTCATTATGTTTTTGATATGCTTTGATGAACTTAGATGGAGTTACAAATGTATTGATCATGTAAGCTCTGGATAACACATGTCAATTACATGTATTAAAATTGTTGATTTTACTTATGTACTTAGAGGTTTTGTTTAAAACTAGAGAGACCTTTTCATAGATATAGGAAGATTAGGTATGAGTGCAAAGGAGACAACTCCAAGTCAAAATTTATAAAAGTAAACATTATAGGTCAAAGTACGGCTTTCGACACGGAGCCTTGGCTTACACAGAAGAGCAAGCTGTAAAAGGCCCAAAAAAACATTCGAACAGGAGAACCAAGGGTTTAATCTATATAAAATAACGAGTAACACTTATGAACCACATCAACAAACGATAACTACTGAACATCAGATTCCATTAAAATTTGGTTCTGTGAATGAAACCAAGATTTACATTTCTGGACATTTATATTTACAGATAGAAGAGAAACCAAAAGATGTGGCTGTTAAGATCCTGTTTGAATTTCCATCTGTAAAGGTAAACATTATAGTTTAATTCTGATTAAGATATTGAAGTAATTGCATTGTTCAGTGTTGACACTTTTTGTCGGATAACATATAGAAGTATTCAAAGATGGAAACAAACTCTGTTATAGAATATTGTTATGATTTCCCTGTGTAACAATTGTTTTCACCGTATTTGTACACTGTTCTCTTAAACTTAAGCTACCTTCATTACAAAGAACTTAAAATATGACGATATTTGTTTAACACACTCAAGTCATTAAGTATTTTACAAATGTGTTACCTCATATCTTAGTTTTCTCTTGAATGCACTTTTTAAATGTGCACATATGAACAATTATTTCATTCTGGCTAGATAAGAGAGCTGAAAATTAATAGCTTTACATTTTTGTATCAGCCTCGACCAGATCAACACCAGCTTTACTTGGAAATGGCTGTAACAGCTTATCTGACTGCCCGACAGGAAGTATCTATCTTACGGAGCATCAGACATGATCACATTGTACCATTGTTAGGTCTCTCAGCACGACAGCCGTTAGCTCTCGTACTGAGTCTGGCTCCTAAAGGATCACTGAGGAATGAACTAGACATGAGGAATAAGATTAATGCAAGACTATCAGTGTTTACAATAAAACAGATTGTCATCCAGGTAAGCAAAATTATATATATCTTATTGTTTTAAAATTGTTTCAATGGTTGTAGTGATACAAGAAACTTATGTATTGTAAAATGTAGAAGAACTGTACTCTTGGAAAAATGAAAACAACATGTTATAATTTTCATAGGGCCAAAGCTCTTTGCTGGATGAACTTTTATCAGGAATGCTCAAAGCCTAGTACTTAAAAGCCTAGGTATATTGGAAGTGAAATAGCTGAAGAGTTGTATATAAACCAAACATGATCTAAAAGAATTGTCAAATCCATCTAGGGTCAACTTTGCATGATGGAATTAAAACCTTATTTTCTTCATGAATTCAAAATTTAAAAAAACTGACAATCTTAGACAGGTTTGTTATAAATTGTGCCAGTACTGAAGAATAGAATTACATGCAAGAACTTTAATCTGTTTGAGCTACTGACATTTTTCAGCATTGATGTCTTCTCTACATGATAAATTCTATATGACTTTACAGGTAGCAGACGCCTTATCCTATTTACATTCTGAGAAGATCATATACAGGGATCTAAAATCTGACAATGTCCTTATATGGGATATGCCGTCTGCTGATACTATTGATGATATCATGGAACCAGTCACTGTCAAGATGGCTGACTATGGTATCAGTAGGTCAGTCATGAGTACTGGTACCAAGGGATTTGGTGGTACTCCTCCATTTATTGCACCAGAAATACTGCAACATGGGGGTACCAGTACATATACAGAAAAAGTAAATATTATTCTGTTTTGAAAAATAAAGATAAACCTTATTCTTAGTTGCTTTTTCATTGGAAAACACTAAAAATATTATGTTTAGAATCAGTCACCTTTTAATCTTCATTTTTAATTCTATACATTTCGATGATGGCTAGACACAGTTGTTTTAGTAAATAGACAAATGGTCAAGAGGAAATAAAAACTGAAATGGAAATGTTTAGAAGATGCTTAATAAATACATTGTAAATCTTTAAATACAAATATTACATTTTATGCATGTTTTACAAAGAAAATGATAATAAGTTAAGCTTATATAGATATAGGAAGATGTGGTGTGAGTGCCAATGAGACAACTCTTCATCCAAATAATAATTTATAAAAGTAAACCATTATAGGTCAATGTAAGGCCTTCAAAATGGATCCTTGGCTCACACCGAACAACAAGCTATAAAGGGCCCCAAAATTACTAGTGTAATATAAAAAAGAAGATGTGGTATGATTGCCAATGAGGCAACTGTCCACAAGAGACCAAAATGACACAGACATTAACAACTATAGGTCACTCTACGGCCTTCAACAATAAGCAAAACCCACAACGCATAGTCAGCTATTAAAGGCCCCGATAAGACAATGTAAAATCATTCAAACAGGAAAACCAACAGTCTAATCTATATAAAAAAACAAGAAACACGTATAAATTACATAAAAAAACGACAACTACTGTACATCAGATTCAGTATGTTTTAAATTTCAGGTAGACATATTTTCCTTTGGGATGTTTTTGTATGAGTTGATCACCTGTAAGAACCCATTAGAGGATGTTACCAATCCTTCATTGTATATCTGTCAACAAGGTCGTCCACATATCACTCCAAAGGTAAGGTTAGCCAGTATATCAGATTGTTCAAATGTTTATCTAAAATTTACTCTCGATTTCATTTTTCAAATTTAAGATTTACCAAATATTAATTTAAAAATTACATTTCAGGAAAAACAATATCCCTCCCATTTTCTGGATCTGATGTGTGTTAGCTGGTCACATGATCCTGAGAATCGACCAACAGCAGAACAGATTTGTCAGATATCTGCTAGTCACCAGTTTTGTCACCTGGCTGATGCTGTGTCCTTGAACTCTAGTGTAGGCATACTGAATGGATGTTCTGTTGTGGTTTCTGATACAGTTGAAGAAGAAGATATTGGTAAGTCACATGACACTAGGTGCTGCCACCTGCAATGTGCTGTGTCTACAGAAAACAAATTAAAGTTGTGATATATTTTTATTTTGGATAAAAAAGTGAATATATTTAAATATTAAAATAAAATTATATCTTATGTTGTAATTTATTTTAAAATATAATCGGAAAGGTTTTGTTTATAAACAATTTTGAAAAGAACTGAAAACCAATAAAACCCAAAACACTAATAAACTAAATAAATAGAGATATTTTCATAGGGAACAACTAAATGGAAATCTGAAGTAGATTCTGTTTTGAAATAATTATATTGACAACTTTTTAACACCATATGATAATTGTTTTATCAAGTGTTCCACAATTACACTATCTTTCCACATTATTTAGAAACTGCAGAATAAATAAGGGCTATTCCAGAAAAAAATGTATGGGGGGGGGGGGGGGGGGGGGGGGGTTGGGGTTGGAAGGCAGTTTTTGTCAGCACCTGCCACCCAGACAATTGTAATTGAAAATTATAGTGCATTATAGTGTGAAAAGTTGCTCTGATACCCATCACCCATGTATTATTAATATAATGTGCCTTCCAACCCCCCATACATTTTTTTCTGGAATAGCCCTAAATAATATTCAAATGAAATTCAAATTAGATTCAAAACTGCAGAAGGTTCAAGGTTTAAGTTTGGAAGAAGAACAGAATTGAGAAAAGAAAGAGTTAAGATTATGACAAAAAGTAATAGAAAGCTAATGCATGTGAATATTTTAAAATTGGTAAACCTTGTTTTTTGTACATTATTATATAAATTGCCTTTGTTTTAATAGACTACAATAGGAGTATTGAAAATACGATTCAACCATGTAAGTGTTCTTTCATTCTGGTGTGTAGAGTTTAGAGTACATGTAATGTTCTAGAGTGTGTGTGTTTTTTTATACTTATGTGTGTATTCTGTTGATAATCTGTCATGGAATTTTCACACAATTGCACTAATATTGTGAAAGGTTACAATACTCTGATGGAAAGGATCATTTGTTACATTTGTTTTATGGTTCTACTACTACATATATACATTTCCCTTCTCAATTTTAATTTGCATGATTAACATTTGTTTATAGATGACACTGTTCCCTTGACAACAGATTTATGGTTGAGTACAGATCCATCTCAGTTTACATCCAGAATTGAGATCTTTTCATTTGATTCCAAGCTGAGGTGTACATCAAACAAGGTAAAATATAGAAACAAAAATAAAAGTTGTCCATGGTATAACCTCAAAATATACAAAGGAAAGATCCATAAATGAATAATAGTTTGAAGACATATAATAGTGCTCAAATAAATCAACCTAAAGGTCATAGTCAAGAGTTTTTATGCAGTTAAGTTGCATTATGCGAGCGCCCTCGATTTGTGTTCTACCCAATAAATGCTGAAATACTTGCCATTGTTATTATCTAGCTCGCTACTATGTTATATATAACTAATTGAACACTTTTTTAATACTTTTTATTCTGGATTACAAAAAATATGACCAGAAAAACCATTAAATGATCGTCGATTTATCCAAAAGTTTTGAAGTTACACATAGGAAGTAGTGCTTATTAAGAATCCTTGTGTAGTTCATTATGACTTGTGCTTTTAGATAAGATGTCAAAGAACAATTGTATGAAATATTTAATCGCCGAAAATCTCTTAAGGCAAGTAGTTTAGATTTCCCAAATGGCAAAAGTGGTAGTGATATTGTTTGTCATCAATACGTAGTACAATTACGTCAGTAGTCTATTATATAATAAGTTCAACTGTTCATGCTGTTGGCGGCAATTTCAAATTAGAAAAAGAAATTTTCGTAGCTTTTCAATTTGGAGGCAGGTGTGCAAATAAGTGGTGGTCCAAGGTCCGCGACCTTCCACTTTTGCAAGCGGAATTTCGACTAGGATAGTTGGTTTCTAGCTACGCCCGACGTAGTCACCTTCCACTTGAAAGAAAATAAGAAATTACTTTGCAAACCTTCCATGCAAGTCACAAAAGTCTGCAATTAAACAAGCTAAAAACTTATTTTTATCATTATTATTCATGACAGCGATGTTCATTTTGTTCAACCGCTAGCTTTATACAGAAAATCGCCGACAAATATTGTATAAATTCGAGTAAAATCGTATCTGATTGACAAAAACAACATTGTAAACACATAACAATGGCGGCCGTGAAGAAAAAATTTTACAATATCGGATCCGATTCCAGAAGCGGATAAGGATAATTCCGGGTTTGGCGATCATTTACAAAATAAATCAAAGCAGGTGAAAAAATAAATCTGTGCATGGTAAATGAATATAAACACTAGAATTGTGAACCAAAAGATATATGTAAAAGAAAGAAAAAGCAGAAAAATATTTTATACAGAAACTCAAAATTACTTTTTGACAAATTTTAATTTAAAAATCCAATACAACGTGACAGCTGGCAACAGTATATCTAACAATATACATGTTCATGGTCACAGTCTAAATTTTCTTTATCAGTGATAAATGATGATAATACATGTGAGATGCTTTTAAAGTGTAAACATGTTACTGCAATTTCGAAGGGTTATTAGTTTTTCTCAATTTTGAAGGGTCAATTAAAGTAGCTGAAAGTTTCTTTATTTTCACAAATAATGCAACTATATTATATATACCTAAATGTAAGTAAATCATATGATATATAGGTGGCATTCTTTGGGCCACTCTACCCCTCCTGTTTGATAACTTGGAAACGGTCGAGCTCCCCACCCCTAAACCATATGAGGGGCAGATCCAGGATTTTAGGTTAGGAGGGGCACAAACTTAAATTTTCCCGAGCAGAGCGAGGCTAAAAAAATTTGAGGTAAAATTATCGGAATATTTTTTATTAAGCTGAGAACAACCCATGCTTTGCAAATTTAAGGGGGGTGCAAGCCAGCACCCCCCCCCCCTGAATCCGCCCCTGCATATATTCAAGTATAGGACAATATAATAAATAAAATGAAATATAGGGGGAGTCCCTGGAGTTACCCCACCCCCTTCTGTTTGAGAACTTGGAAACGGTCGAGATCCACACCCCTTAACCATATATATTCATGTTTGTGACAATATGAAAAATCAAATGAAATATAGGAAGAGTCGCTGGGGGTCACCCCACCCTTCCTGTTTTAGAATTTTAAAATGGTCCAGATCCCCACCCCTAAACCATATATATTCATGTATGGGACAATATTACAAATAAGATGAAATATAGGGGGAGTCCCTTGGGTCACCCCAACCCCTCCTGTTTGAGAATTTGAAACCCGTTGAGATCGCCACCCTTTAACCATATATTCATGTACGGGACAATATAACAATTCAAATGAAAGATAGGGGGAGTCCCTGAGGTCACTGTACACCCTTCTGTTAGAGAACTTGGAAATGGTCAAGATCTTTACCCCTAAACCATATATACTCATGTATGGGACAATATAACAAATCAAATAAAATATAGGGGAAGTCCCTGTGGTCACCCCAACCCTCCTGTTTGAGAACTTGGAAACGGTTGAGATCCCCACACCAAAACAATATATATTCATGTATGGGCCAATATAACTAATTAAATGAAAAGTCCCTGGGGTCACCCTACCCCTCCTGTTTGAGAACTTGGAAACCAATGAGATCCCCACCCCTAAACCATATATATTCATGTATGGGACAATATAACAAATAAAATGAAATGTAGGGGAAGTCCCTAGGTTCACCCTACCCCCAGTGGCGGATCCAGAAATTTTCATAAGTGGGGGCCCACTCCAGTCACGCTTCAGTGATTCCCTATATAAGCAACCAATTTTTTTCCCAAAAAGGGGGTGGGGTGTCCCCCTGCCCCCCCCCCCCCCCCCTAAATCCTTTGCCTACCCCTACCTTTTTGAGAACTTCAAAACCGTTGAGATTCCCACCCCTAAATTATATATATTCATATGTATGGGACCAAACATGAATGTACACTATATATGAATGTTTAATGTTGACACAGTTTTCATAATTACGGTTGCCTTGGTTTTTGGTTAAATGCCTTCAGCGCTTACAGCGCTTTGATTATTAAAAAAGAACAAACATGTCCATAAGGCATGAGTCAGATATTTCAAACTGTGAAAAAGCATGAATCTACTTGTTTCATATTGACTTTTATTCTATTTTTTTTTCTATTTCAGCTTTTCTTAAGTATACACATACATATATTACAATAACATTTTAGACACAAAAAAGTTTTATGCTTAAAAAAAGTGCATGTTACATAAAAAAAAATACAGGTAGTTTATATGTTACATCTAGTACAGCTTATAAAGTGCATGCATTCAATTGGCCAGTAAAACTATATTTGGCACTGACAAATCACTAATTATCCGCCGCAATGGCTTCTGTGTTCAACTCAAAAGGTCAATTATTCTCTTTTGGCATTGGCTATTTCCTGTAACAATAAAAAAGCTGCCAGAAAATAGCCTATAGTGCTGAGACGGTGTTATACACCTAAAAGTATAAACCAATTAATTTGTTTTCTTTTTAATTGAATGGTATATATCTTTTTTGAAAAAGGACAATACACTTTACATCATAATGAAATCAAATGATAATACAGAAGTTGAAACTAATATTGATTTTAGGATACATATATGTTTTAATTTTGTAGACAATCAAATATGAACCAGGATATCCTATAGAAGCTTTAATTAGTGTGTCTCCTACACATGTGTGGTGTGTAGATAAACAAGGCTCTGTCTGTGTTTACAGGTAGGTGAACATAAACTTTAATTAGTGTATCACCTACACATGTGTGGTGTGTAGATAAACAAGGCTCTGTCTGTGTTTACAGGTAGGTGTACATAAACTTTAATTAGTGTATCACCTACACATGTGTGGTGTGTAGATAAACAAGGCTCTGTCTGTGTTTACAGGTAGGTGTACATAAACTTTAATTAGTGTATCACCTACACATGTGTGGTGTGTAGATAAACAAGGCTCTGTCTGTGTTTACAGGTAGGTGTACATAAACTTTAATAAGGGTATCACCTACACATGTGTGGTGTGTAGATAAACAAGGCTCTGTCTGTGTTTACAGGTAGGTGTACAGATTTAAACCTCTTATAAGTGTGTCCCCTATACATGTGTTAACAGGTAGAACATGCTCTGAATTCATTGGACCTTGAAAATCTATTGGGTGTCTGTAGTGTTTTAGATGGAATGGTGGTTAGATGAATGCAATACCATGATCCAGGGTTAGAATAACATCTTAATTCGACAATCTGATGAAATTAGGAGAAATATCAATAGACAGCTCTTTTGTTGCTGTTCTTCATCTTATTATTAGCTGTAAAGTTTTCATGATGAGTTAGAAAACATACAACAAGATCAAAGCATTCCTTAGTCTTTACTACAATAGAATGATAATATCTGTTGGTCACTGTTACTGCATCTGACAGGGGTCAACTGGACATAACCTCAATCCCATAATCTGATCATTTGAAAACCAATGTAAAGTCTTAGTAAATCCTTAAAATCATTAAATTGGTTTGAAGAGATTCTTAAAGTACTATACAAGTATATATCTAAGGGTTTATCTTCATACATTAATATTATGTATGTTATTTAATTATATCTTTTCTATATTGCAGTACTTCATCTTACGAGTGTGTGTGGGACTTTAGACTGACCCCACCAGATACCAGAATACAGGTATTAGGTCACAGGAAGTTAACGTTTGATGTGAAGATTGTGGTAAAGCGTGACACAGGGAAGAAAGCCACAGACATCCTGGATGTATATACTATATCTAACACCATTCATACCTCTGATAGTAAGGACAGTCTAGGTCTACTGACAGGAAATGGGGTAGAACATAAAGAACTTACTGTCAATGGAAGGTGTTTCTGTGCTGTTTTTCATGGGTAAATAAAGTTACTGTATAGTTGTGATTGTTACGTTTTATTGGTGTTTAGAGGTAAGGGTTTGATAAAAACAAGTTTATTAGTAAATTTGTTGGTAACTTATTTTTGTATGACTGCAAAAATTTTTGGGGGTCGTATATTGGTATCATGTCGTCATCGGCGGCGTCTGCTTCGGCGTCGTTGTCGTCAGCATCGTCAGCGTCGTCCAAAGACGGATATTTCCGGATAACTTTAGTATAAATCAATAGAAATTTATAAAATTTAAACACAATGTTTATAACTACAAAACGAAGTTTGGGATTGATTTTTGGGGTTATGGTCCCTAAGGTTTAGGAATTAGGGGACCAAAGGGGCCCAAAACAAGCATTTATCTAGTGTCAGGACAATAAGTTGTGTATAAGTATTTCAATTGTTCTGAAATTGTACCACAATGTTTAATACCATAAGTAAAAGGTTGGTATATTTTAAGAGTTATGGGTCAAACAGCCTAGGAATAAAGGGCCAAAAAGTGGCCAAAAACAAGCCTTTTTGTAGTTTCAAGTCAATAAATAAGATTTATCTTTCTTTGTCCAGAATGGTTGTTGAATCACCTAAAACCAATGCTTTATGAAATCTTCTTTGAAAATTGGAGTTATTTTTCTTTGTCCAGAATAATATTTGAATCAACTTAAATCAATGCTATATACAATATACAATGCAATATCACTTTTACTACCAACTGATAAATTAAAGCAATCTTTCCCATTCAGTGATTACAAGCAGTTTGATTACAATTATAGGGTTATGCCCCTGTACAAGTGGAAAAATTGAAGAATTTTTTCGTTTCTGTTTTCTTAACTTAAGTTTGTCTAAACTAGATTTTATGAAATGTGTATATAATGCTTATTACCTCTAAACTCAGTTTAAGTTCAATTTTTAGCAGCTTCACTTTTACAGTTCTTGAGTTATGTCCCTTTATAATGTTATATACTAGCGGGGGCTTCATCTGTGTCCCTTTGGACACATTCCCCATTTATTTTTCTAGAAGTTACTATTAATTGATATTAATTTTAACCATGGCTGTATGACATTTTATATTTTAATACTTTATGATGTATTTAAATGAGTAGTTATTGTTGCAAACTCCATTAGAAATTTGAATTGAGATCATTTTTGTAATAAGGGAAAAGGGGGGGGGGGGGGTTAAAACAAAATTTGGGGGGGGGGTCAATTTTTCTCATTTCAGATTTCAGAAATTAAAAAGAAAAAGGATTAATATTCAACAGCATTGTGAATTGCTCTAAAGCAAAAAAATATTAAGTTCAGGAGACCACATTCATTTCGTGTCAGAAACCTATGCTGTGTCAACTATTTAATCACAATCCAAATTCAGAGCTGTATCCAGCTTGAATGTTGTGTCAATACTTGCCCCAACCATTCAGGGTTTGACCTCTGCAGTCATGTAAAGCTGGTCCCTGTGGAGCATCTGGTTGTTATTAGAAACAGTGTTGTATACATACAAAATATATTTGTGTGCCACTTCTATTTTAAGTGGTCTGTGTTATTTTTTGGGTTAATAAAACATTGATTCACCTGTTTCTGTCTAATTGTTTGGAGACTGCAGGTCAAGCATTTCTTCTTCATGGAAGACTCAACCATTTTGTTTAAATTTTTTGGAAGTATTGACTTTTTCTTTTCCTTTTTTCAGGAACAGCTTATGGTTAGGACAATCTTATGGGAAGATCTTAGTGATAGATTTGGAGACTAACAGTGAACAGTACCTAGAAACATCAAATGTTGGTATACCCACAATTCAATGTCAGTTCCTGGAAGTCTCTAGTAAGATAGATAACTCTGTATGGGCTTATATTTATCCAGGTATGTGATATAAATCATAAAATAGTGTTTGTTTTTCAAAGTATTTTGTTTGTTATGAAACTTATATGAACCCTATAATTTTGTTGAAGAAAGCAATGTATAGAACAAGGCAATATAATATAATTCATTCTAGGTTGCAAATGATTAAAAAATTATATGTTTTTGGAATTAGTATATTGGTTTATTTGGGTAAACATATTTGTAATGAACAGATTTTATTGTGTAGTATACAATTATAACTCTTCTACTGGAAAACTTTAGATGTTTTTCACGCAATCTGTAGAAAATAGCTGTTCATAAAAAATCCCAAATAGCAAAAAATGTGTCATTTATTTTTAATTATTTATCAATTTTCATGACATAAAACTGCCTAGGATAATTTTCAAAGCTGATTTTCCTTCTCAACGTGTGAATTTGATTTTTTCTAGTGGAGACAATAAAGTCATCACCAAACATATATACCATCACTATACAATGTGTGTAATATAACTTAAGTTATTGTTTTGAGGAAGATGAATGTGTATTTCAATAGAAGGAAATGATGGGTACACATCAGTGATAAAATAACCTAAAAAAACCCACAAATTACCAAATCTAGAAGTAAATCATTAGACAAGTGTCCATACATTTCAACCTCTAAATCAATCTGCATCATGTAAAGTTGTGGAATAATTTAATAGAGATTATCTCTGCCAGCACACTTGAATAAGTAGTTTTCATTAATTTAATTTCAGGCACTGTTATATACAAGTGGAATGCAGAGACTTTAATGATTGACGGGAAGTTCGATTCGCATGTTGTACCTAACTCTGAAGCTAGTCATGTCTCTACTCATGTTTATGAAGGTATTTATCTCATTCCAAGCCGTAGTTCATTTCTCCAATAGAAATATCAATATTTAAGACTAGTTTCTTTTAGTTCCTATTTCTAAAGATGATTTTGGAATCTGCTTGTTTTGATGGATGTCCATTGGTAGATGTTTTGCTGTTTTTCATGATTTTCTTAAATTTTACAGATTGATGCTTTCTTGGATTTTATTTTCAATATTTTCTTTTATTTTTTTTCAGCAAGAAACTACCAAATCACCTCTATGAAGGTCATAGATAAGTACCTTTACATGGGTACAACATGGGGATGTCTAATTGTAGCTGATGCTGAGAATCTACAAGTAGGACCATATACAGTGTTCCGTTGTCATGGTAGTGAAGATTTCCGTATAATTCTACCGTTACACGATGCAGAAGAGGAAGACAGTGTTCCTGGTATCATCACCATAGGAACAGGTTTCCGTGACATTGTCAAACAAGCATCTGGATATGATACTCGGCACACTAACAGTGATAGTAGTGATAATGTGTTTGAAGATGAAAGTCCTAAACGTTCCGCCATGAAAAATTATACTCATATACTGTCTTGGTATGCTAAAAACTGGGAGTATTTCTGATACTAGATCCTCCTGATTGTAATATTTGTTTTATAGTGTAAATGAAATCCATAATTTGCTTGCCAAATATTTATTGAATGTACATTGCCTAAAGTTTAACTATGTTATATTTTAAGTAATATTTATTATTCAGCATTCCAGTACATACACCTCATAACATTCCATCCCCACCATTAGCACTGTATGATTAAGTCCTGAACCTTTTGACATTTGTTTGTTTGTTTATTTTTATCAAAACTGGTTTTGAGCAAATCACAAGTACATGTTTAAGATCCGACTAAATACCTATATCCCGATATCGTCAGGTAAATATGCTATTTAATGTAGTTTATCATGCTTGTATATGTCGACAATCATTTAAATTTTTTAATTTATACAACTACCTGCCTTGACTAATTTATACGCTTTAAAAAATATATGTTTTCTGAAATAACAGGTATGTATTAAAATTTCATGATATTTAAAATCATTTCACAGCAGTGAAGTTTTTCTTAGTTAAAATCTTGTTTTTGCATCTTTTTTGCTTTGTTATGTTTAAATTTTTGTTTATGTACATATTGTTATTATATATATTTGAGTTTAATTAGTAATTTTATGTGATAACAACAGTGCAATAAAATTAAGGAATTCTGAAACATGTTATTTGTTTTTTGTTTTTCATACAGTTCACCCTACAGGCACTCGTCTCAGAATTTTTTTCCCCTATATACCTTTATAGAACAGAAGGTACCTCAGTTGAACTGCTTTGACTACAAAATGTCTGCTTCAGACTTAAACAAAATTGTATCCAATATGAAAAGGATATTCATCAGAATTATCTGACTTGAATTTCATTGATGAAATATTGGTTTTCACAATGCATTAATACTTTAAAACTGATGATTTTTTTTAACTGAAAAAAATCCTATGCGATTCAAGTATATTAAAAAAAAAAAAAACATGGAGGAAAGGGTTAACTTGCATTTTAGAAAAATGTCAGACGGTGACGAAATTCCGTTATATGCTGCTTTCTAGTCTGTCAAGCCAATTAAATTTATAAATTTGCCAACCACTGAAGAATTGGCAATAAACGCGTCATGTTTCCTTATATATCCGATTGCTTAATTTTATGGGAAAGTCTAAATGATTATCGAAGTTACCTGATCTTGTTTCATTTTCATACGTAAAGTCAAGAGAGAGTCTGAATGACATTGACGTCTTAGGAAAATTTGTATCTAAAAAGGAAACTTGTAACTTATTAGACATACCACAAATAGCACTTGTGAGGTTTTTTTCAAGGTATCTTATACAATTTTACTAACTGGGGGAAAAGTTCTATTCAGACAAACAATAACAGTTTTTTATGAAACAGTTTTTATAATTAATCATTTACTGCGAGACGTTTATTGCCAATTTTGTGTAGGTAGACGAAATAATTACGATTGACATACTTGGGTAGGACTGTTATGGATGATACCGACAACAAAAGTAGGCTTGTTATACACCATTGTGAAGATAAATTAATTAAGATTTACGACATAACAAGTTTTAGTGGGGGTGACAGCCGAGAAATTGACATATAACGGAATTTCTTCACCGCCTGATATTTTTATACAACCCCCAAAAAATTTTGGGATCGTATAATGGTATGATGTCGTCGTCCAAAAACACATTGGTTTCCGGATAATAACTTTAGTTTCAGTGAATAGATCTTCATGAAATTTATTCAGAAGGTTCAATACCACAAAAGGAAGGTTGGGATTGATTTTGAGGATGGTGGTTCCAACTGATTAGGAATTAGGGGCCCAATACAAGCATTTTTCTAGTTTCAGGAAAATAACTTGTGTAGAAGTATTTCAATTGCTCTGAAATCATACCGCAATGTTTAAAACCACAAGTAGAAGGTTTGGATTCATTTTAGGGGTTATGGGGCCAAAGTTTAGGAATTAAGGGCCAAAAAGGGGTAAAAACAAGCATTTTTATACGCCCGTCAAAATTTTGACGGGACGTATTATGGTATACAAATGTCTGGTGTCCGTCCCTCTGTCTGTCCGTCCGTCCATCCGTCTGTCTGTCTGTCCGTCTGTCTGTCCGTCCGTCTGTCTGTCCAGCGTAAACATGTTGCACCGTAACTTGAGAACGACATCCAAATTTCATGAAACTTAACATAGTTGTTTCTTATGATGGTCAAATGATATGTATCCTTTTTGGTGAAAATAAGATTAAAACTTTTTGAGTTACGGCACTTTGTAACTAAAACAGGGGTGTGTTTTTTTCACATGTCGCACCGTATCTCAAAAACGATTCTTGATTATGGCTTAAAACTTTAAACACTTCTTAATTATATTAATCTTAATATCTGTATACTTTTTGGTGATGATTCAAAATTTTATTTTTGAGTTGTTGAGTATTTTGTAAAAAAGGGGGAGGGTTTTTTACATGTCGCACCATATCTCAAAACGATTTATGATTATTGCTTAAAACTTTACACATGTCTTTTTATATTAATCTGAAGATCTGTATACTTTTTGGTGATGATTCAAAATTGCATTTTTGAGTTATTGAGTATTTTGTATAAAAGGGGGAGGTTTTTTTTTACAGGTTGTGCCGTATCTCAAAAACAATTTATGATTATTGCTTAAAACTTTACACACTTCTTTGTTATATTAATCTAAAGATCTGTATACTTTTTGGTGATGATTCAAAACTTTATTTTGGAGTTATTGAGTATTTTTGTTAAACAGGGGAGAGTTTTTTTACATGTCGCGCCGTATCTCAAAAATAATTTATGATTATTGCTTAAAACTTTACACACTTCTTTGTTATATTAATCTAAAGATCTGTATACTTTTTGGTTTTGATTCAAAATCATGGTGCAGCTGTTTATTCTAGTTTCAAGACAATAACTTATGTGTAATTGTATGGATCTCTCTGAAGTTGTACCACAATGTACCATATAACAAAGGGGAGGCTGGGATTAAGTTTTGGGTTAATTGCCCAAAATATGTAGGAATTAGGGGCCAAAAAAGGGCCAAAAAGAAGCATGTTTCTAGTTTCCAAACAATCATGACAATAACTTGTGTTTAAGTGTATGGATCTCTCTGAAATTGTACTACAAGGTTCAATACTGCAATGGAAAGCATAGGATTGAGTTTAAGGGTTATTGCTTCAAGGGGGTTTCAAAAAGTTGGGGGGGGGGGATTTTTTGTTTACCATTTAAGGGCTTCCTTTTTTTCAAAATTTTTCAAATTTCAAATTTTGAAAAGTTTCAAGAAGTCTTCAATTGCACAGTATTATGCAATCGATTTGTTAGATCTTTGACCACATTAATTTTGTGACAAAAACCTGTATCATGTCAAAAATTTGATCACAATCCAAATTCAGACAGAATCTAGCTTGAATATTGTGACCAAATTTGCCTTAACTGTTCAGGGTTCAACCATAGGGGTCGTATAAGTTGCGCCCTGCGGAGCACCTGGTTTTAAATTGTGAGTTAAGTACCTTGTGTTATATAAAGGTATATAGGGAAAAAAATTCTGAGACGAGTGCCTGTGGTTCACCCATTTAAATTTTAGTTGTGTGAATAAATTAACCTTTATTTCATAATAATTTAGTTATTAACAAAAATTCCCTGCCGTCACAGCTACTTGTTCAGTGATCTACAAAAAATGGGTCAAACCTTATTTTTGGGTATTATTTAAAGATAACTTATTTCATAACGAATTTGTGTACCAAGTTTTAAACTTTAACCTATTTAAAAACAAGTTTAACATTTTTTAAACCAAAACTTTTAACCTGATACAGGATAGATGGACTAATAGGTGGATACCCAGGCTGAAAAACATAATTCCTCTTCTATTGTAGGCTTGGCATCAACCAACATCAACTACCACATCTTTGTTATCTTTGACAAATAATTTCTCCAAAGTGTTAGAAAGTTCAACTTGCGTCTTCACACTTATATGAAGTGGTTCTGATCTTAAGGATGTACTTAGATAAGGTTAGGTAAAAATTAAGAAATTAAAATTGATACTATAAGCTGGTAGAGCATCAATTAAGGATAAAGATAAGCTAAAAATATTGATAGGTCATGGACCTCCTTTTCAAGATATTTGAGATTTAAAATATGGCAGGAAAAGGCTATCTCTGACTTTTACCTTATATTTGCAATGGTATTATTTGGGTCTCAAAACAAAAAAAGAACATCAAAAATCTTCTAAAATTCTGGTAAATGACCTTTCATGACCTATTAAGTCTTATATGAAAGAAATAAATGGGTGTTATGGGGCAAAATATTTTACATTGTATTGTATGGAAAAACACCAAGGAGTCCGAACATTTGACACAAATTCCAAAACCTCACCAAGTACATCCTTAAGATCCATTACAATGTAAACTGTAACATAGTTTGCCTTTACACAAACTTCCTGATAGGTAGAATTGAATGAAAAGGTTCAGCTTTTAATTTGACCGTAGAAATAAGAAAACTGCTACTTACATCTGACCTATTACAAATCCTATGCACAAAATTAAAAAATACACCATATGAATACTACAGGTACAAAACAACAAACTCGCTGTTACTGCATACAATTTGTTGAACTATAAATTCTGAACATACTAGTATTGTGAAATTGTAAATAAGTTCACCAGCTGAAATGTTTTGCCTGCTTTAATTTACTATTCATTATTTGATTTGTTTAGATAATCCTAAAGATATTATTTGTCTACAAGTGCCACTTAAACTTAACTCCACCAAAGAGCAGAAACTGACCAAACCAGGAAAACATAGTTTGACCCATAAACTATGGTCAATGCAGTCTATCTGTTGTTTGCTCTATGGTCGGGTGGTTGTCGCTTTGACATATTCACCATTTCCTTTCTCAATTTTATGTCAGATAAACAATGCCAGACAGACATGCACACCTTGCATTATTCAATGCACCAAATATAGTTGACATATTGCTTAACTTGCTGTATCTGAGAAACAGACCTGTCTGACAGACATTTAGACCTTGCAAGGAACCCATGCACCAAATAAAGTTATCCTATTACTCATAATAGGTGAGAAATTCACATAACAAAAAACAAAACTGTTTTATCAAGACTTCACTGCACCATGAAAATGAGGTCAAAGATACCCTTCATATTACAGACAGAAACTTTGTTACATAAGGCATCTGTTTACAAATGAAGCCTCCAGGTTTACTACAAACAATAGTTTAGGCCGTCATCACAGGATTATAATCTCTAAGTCTCATATTCTGCTCCTTTCATTGTAGGCAAGACAATAAAGTAAATGTCTGTTAATAAGTCAAGATTTCTTGTTTATTGTGTATATGCAGCCAGACAAATCAGGTGTCCTACACCATGTATAATTTTGAATATGGGGGAACACCTTTTACTAAAAAAAAGTAAAAAATACTCATGTCCAGAAAAGTTAACTCAACCTATGTAAGCCTCAAAATGAACAACTCTGAGATGTTTTAAGAGTTTATTCCATGATTTCATAAAATCAATTCAATACACACCGGAATTACTAATCACTGTTTACATTTGGTACATGGCTGTATTTATTAAGTTTAAAATAAATACAAATTGATCAAAATCTGATTATTTCAATCTCGCTCTCGTTTTCAATTTTGAATAAAGGAAAAAATTATAACAAGTTGATTCGAGCCCTTGATCTAATTTAAAAATCAAGTATATGTATACAAGAACCAGATATCAATCTATTATAAATTTTAAAAAAATCATTAGAAGATAGCAGCTGTTTTACTGTTTTAACAAATCACAACTGCAACAAGTGTCTTGATACTTTGATCAATATGTATGGAAGTGCAAATAATGTCTTAAATTTAATGATATTTTGAAATGTATAAAAAAAAATTAAGATAGATATAAAAACAAACAGTAATCACAAGAATAAAGAACACAGACAAAGTATTCTAGATAAGAAAGTATGTTATTTCAAAACACAAGTTTCATAATGTTCATGAAACACGTACAATGTACATGTAACTTCAACCTTAAATTAACTCCAGTTTATAACAGAGTTATAATTTAATTCTTATAAATACAACAAACAAATATTTCTGTGAAATTGATCTACAATTGCAAATTTTTTTTTGTTAAATAGAATAACATGAAATTTTAAAATGCCTAATACAGGGGAAGTAATCATGTTTTTTAGACATCCAGGGGAGGTAATCATGTTTTTTGGTAAGTCTGCTCTCTGCAAATATGTACATGAAAGTCATCAATATGAATGATTATAATTACATACATATTTTATGTGTTGCTTTGTTTGATTTGGTATTAACACATGATTAATATGACTTTTACAAATAAAAGACAATAAATTAGATAAAGGAAGTTAACTGTAATAATACTGTATATCATACTTTTCATTCTTTGAAGTGTTACACACAAAGTTTAATTTTTCATAGAAACAAAAAATCTGTTTTACTACACCATAAAATGATTTGTCTGTTTGATTGGAAATGGGGAACACAAGTCCTGAGAAAAAGAGAATGCATAATTCTATAAGTAAACATTTCACTATACCATACCCTTTCAATAGTAACCCTTTAAGTATCATGTAATTACTATCCCTGTTATGGCCAACATTTTAAAAACACTTCACAAGAACATTACTAATACTATAAGTTATTAGTATATTTAGAAACAGTTTTAATATAATCTGTCAGTTTTGTGGTTAATTGTTTGATATCACTGCTTGGTTCTGATTCATCCTTATGCTTCTTACTTATTATCATCAGAATCAACAGAACTGGAATATGAATTAAACTAAATCTAAAAAGTTTCCTTGAAGAGTTACTGTCACCATCACGATAGAAACGCCACCCGAGGTAAGCGAAATACCCATTCAAGGGTAAGGAATCAAATGCAAAAGTCCATGTTGTTATATCTAAAACTGGTGCTAAAAGACAAAGTCCAATCATTCCAAAGGAATATCTCATCGCCACCCTTTTACAAAGGTCAGGGTTAATGACGGACATCATCCGGTAACCACCTCGGGAATAATCTGGACGAAGATTCCAGCTTAATGCATTGAAATGTGGAAACTGCCAGGCAAATAATATAGCTCCTAGTAACCATGCTCCTGAAAAATATAATATACTGGTATTTAAGTTAAATTTGGACAGAAAGATTTTTTTCTAGAGCTTTCATTGAAATCTACAAAAATTGACTTTACAATTCTTTTTGATAATTTACATGCTGGATTTGATAAACATTTTAATTCGTATCTATAACCACTCCAACATATGCAACTTACCATACATTTATATAGCAATATACTGATCAGGGTCAACCAATACATTTGTATAGCAATATACTGATCAGGGTCAACCAATACATTTATATAGCAATATACTGATCAAGGTCAACCAATACATTTATATAGCAATATACTGATCAGGGTCAACCAATACATTTATATAGCAATATACTGATCAAGGTCAACCAATACATTTATATAGCAATATACTGATCAGGGTCAACTAATACATTTATATAGCAATATACTGATCAGGGTCAACCAATACATTTATATAGCAATATACTGATCAGGGTCAGCTAATACATTTATATAGCAATATACTGATCAGGGTCAACCAATACATTTATATAGCCATATACTGATCAGGGTCAACCAATACATTTATATAGCAATATACTGATCAAGGTCAGCTAATACATTTATATAGCAATATACTGATCAGGGTCAACCAATACATTTATATAGCAATATACTGATCAGGGTCAGCCAATACATTTATATAGCAATATACTGATCAGGGTCAGCCAATACATTTATATAGCAATATACTGATCAGGGTCAACCAATACATTTATATAGCAGTATACTGATCAGGGTCAGCTATGATCAGGGTCAACTAATACATTTATATAGCAATATACTGATCAGGGTCAACCAATACATTTATATAGCAATATACTGATCAGGGTCAACCAATACATTTATATAGCAATATACTGATCAGGGTCAACCAATACATTTATATAGCAATATACTGATCAGGGTCAGCTAATACATTTATATAGCAATATACTGATCAGGGTCAACCAATACATTTATATAGCAATATACTGAGCAGGGTCAACCAATACATTTATATAGCAATATACTGATCAGGGTCAACCAATACATTTATATAGCAATATACTGATCAGGGTCAACCAATACATTTATATAGCAATATACTGATCAGGGTCAACCAATACATTTATATAGCAATATACTGATCAAGGTCAACCAATACATTTATATAGCAATATACTGATTAGGGTCAACCAATACATTTGTGTGAGTTTATTATGTTATGTGTATTTATTGATTGAAGTCTAATGCCACTTTCACCACAGTGGAACTATTGGCTATTTCATGGCAGTCAGTTTTATTAGTGGTGGAAGGCAAAGTGCCTGGAGAGACATGAATATACATGAGCTCTTACAAAGACTCATACTGAGGTTTGTCTGTTTGGTTGAAAATAATGTAACAATACTCAGCCATTGCATAAAAGATTCAATTTATATAAGAACTGAAATGCTGTACAGAGACCCATTGTTGCTTATATCTTCATCCTTTTAAACTATGGTGGATAGTTGTCTTTGGCAATTTTTACGTCATCTCTTAACTTTTAAGTACCATGCCATAAAACCTGGTTCAACTCATTAGTTTGGTTAACTGTATGTGCCTGAAGTAGGCAAGAAATATGATAGTCACCTGTCAATTATTCCACAAAAATCTTCATGAAATTAGCCAGTATAAATGGACACTGATAATTTTAATACAAATTGAGGTTTAGTACATTTGTTTTTTTAACTGCCTAACTTTTTATGACTAAACATGTGGATTCCTTGTATTCTGTCTCTAGCAGCAACTGAACTAGAAACAAATATCTCTACATTTGAAATCTAGTCAAGAGCCCATGGACTGTTTGTCCAACCCGTTATAGAAGAAAAAGATTCTTATACATGTTATAAGGCCCAATAAAGATTTTGATATTACCTGGTTCCAGTGCCCCTGTGGCAGCAGCCCAACCCATCATAGGGGGTATAGCTCCTACGATGGACCCAAACCATGTGTTGGTTATACTCATTCTTTTCATTGGAGTGTAAACCACAGTGTATAAGATCCAGTTAAAGGCTCCAAGGCCGGCTGTCAGAGGATTAGCTCCAAAAAATAATGTCACAACTCCAATGCTTCCACAAACCGCAGCAAATGACAAAGCATGTGTTGGTCTGAAAATAATTAAAAAACTTCATGTGTAAAAAAAATGTAACTTTAATATGAAACTTGTACACTCTTCTATTAGATACTGTAAATTCAAAAATTATTGCGAGGTTTTTAAAAATTCGAATAATGCGACTGGTTGAGTATCACAATATAAAAAAGCTTGCATTCTTTTATCTGATACACAGATATGTGAACAGATTTTCCTGAAATTGGAATAATTGATCTCCCATTTTTATCATTACAATTTATAAATGCTGTACAAAAGCCTACAGATCTAAACTCTGTCATATTACATTACACAACTAATAATAATGTTATATTTGGTTACTGCTGTTCCATTAAAACATACATTGGACCAACAGAAGACAATTTAAACTATGGGTGGGTGTCAAGTGTATCATCTTATACATTTAGGTATATTACATCCAATCTTTTACAGGGGCGTAGCAGCCAGTACGGCAGGTACGGCATTCGCCGTACCAATAATGTTCGTTGGTACGGCATGCCGTACCTAAAATTTATATAAGAAATATAAAAAAAAATAAGGGTTTTCAACGGAAATAAAGAAAATACAGATTTTACAGAAAAAAATCATGATAGAAAGGTCCATGTAGAAGCATAGCAATATACGGTATACATTCATAAGCAAAGTTCAAAAACTCGTATACGTAGTATATACGATAACTAATAATTGCCCTGTATTAATCAAAGTACGGATTTTTTTTACTTACAAAAGATTTTAATTGACCATGCATATGGTCATGAACAGTCATAGTACTATCAATAGCATGTTACTGCCTTCTACAATTGTTCTGGTTTAAACACAAATGGCATGGAAGAATCAAAGTTAGAACTCTCAAATGGAGAAACAAACGTTGTGCGGCAAGCATGGAATTTTGTGCGACTGGCATCAAGATTAAAGTTTAGCAAGCTATAAAACCAGTTTTAGTCCAGCATTTTCTACTTTAGAAAATACCTGTACCAAGTCAGAAATATGAAAGTTGTTATTCATTCATTTGATGTGTTTGAGCTCTTGACTTTACCATTTGATAACAGTATTTTCGTTTTGAATGTTCCTGGGCGGGGTTCGGTATTTTTGTTATTTTATTTTTTTGCAACAGAAATATTGTCAGTTACTCTGTATGCATGCATCATAAAGTTTAAGTAATCATGACTAAAATATAAACAAGTTGTCCCAATTTTAAATGTGTGCCAATCTATCCGCTACAGAGACAAATAAACGATCTGCACATTGTTAAAATGCACATTCTGCTTCTAAGCACCAACACGATCGGAATATAATTCAACTTCAACAAAACCATAAAGTAGCACATTTTTACTGTTTTATCAATAGTCATGTTTTGGTAATATCTATTTGACGTGGCTCGGTACTTATACATCCCACCATTGTGAATGTGTGATATCATTTGTGCTATGGTAAATTTTTGTGATCGCGTCTTTCATAATTATTTGCTAATGTGCATTGTATATATGGCTTTTTGTTTTCCTTCAAGATTTTAAGAAGTGTTTGCAAAGAATGTTGCATTTTGAACAAAACATACGAAAAAAACTGAATGCGATTTTCACTTGTAATTTAACAAATTTTTTATGGGAAAATAACGAATTTTTTTCTTCATTTAACAGTTATAGTGTGAATTTTATATATAATAAACTAAATGTTCAAAAGTTCCGTGCGACACTTGGTTTTATATTATTTCTCGTAATTTTGGAGTTTTACACTCTACAAATCTGCAATCTACTGTGTGATATCGAAAAAAAAAACTAAAAGTATTTAGCGTTCCGTGACGCTAAAATCTGAAAGCAAGTGTTACGAATATTCGCCGTGGATATAAATCTAGCATTCAGATAGTATACGTGCCAACCTTTGCATGATCCTTAGAAATAAAGTACATAATGATAGACCAGCCCTAGTCACAGTGATTTTTTAAAATTTTAGTCACTGAAACCCCAAGTCTGATCTTCGACGGTTTACAAACACGTTTAATGCTATTAGAAAATGCTATTCCATTATATTCCGTGAACTCTCTGCACCTAGCTGTTATGTATTTTTTCCCGGATTCTACCACAAGTACAGTTTTTAATTTCTTCAAGATTTCTCTTAATACATACTGCAATCCATCCGAAGTCTGGCATGAAGTATTTGTCCTTTCCTTTCTCCATATAAATAATAATTTGGTATTTTACTTACATTTTGACTAAGGTAACGTTTAAGTGTAGACTTAAATGGGACCAAATCTGATATCGTCCAGAAAAGCATTTCAAGATCGAATGACTGACGTAAGAAAAGATTTCTGATACAATGCTGTTCTACACTTTATATGTTGTGTGTCATTCGTTGGTCTTGTGTCATAGTTATGAATAACAGTTGTGAGGGATAATATCGCTTAAATAATCAGGGGTCTTATTGTGAAACATTTCATGTTTTTTACGTCTTTCTGATAGTAACTCCAATCCTGTTTCATTGTATAATTTGTTAATGGGTGATCATGATAGCTTAGTTCCGCCAGTAACTAGCATAGCCGCTTCAAGTTGTATATTTTCTGGTTTATCACTTTTGATAAGATCCAAGTGGTCGACTGGTCTAGTGCGCCGATCATAGTGCAATGCAATTTGGTACCACGATATCTCAGTTCGGTGAGGGAAAAGCAAAAATTACCGAGTGACAACTCTACAACAGATTTATCCATCGGATCGCTAGCAGTGATACAATATATACAAACTAATCTGTAATCACGATGCCATTATAAATGACTTGTAAATTGGGATGTCCCTCCCTGAATATGTTCTTACTTTGTTTGTTCTAAGTTGTTTGAACATTGTTATGTTGCTACTATATTATCGCTTTAGCAGTTCTAGCATTGTCGTCATAAACTTATTGATCGTTATTGCGATGAAACCATATTCACAATGAAAATAGATTTTTTTGCAGTGTCATAGATTCGTCGTTTGTCTTACCCTTACTTGATATTGTATGAGAAATTCTGAAAGTTATCCATCATGTTTATTTATTGGTCTTTGTAAAAGGAATTTTGAAAATCTGTTCATCGGTCTGTTCATAGTTCCTTTTACTTCCTGAATACTTTTAGCGAAGATTTGATAGTTTAATAATTCCCTACAACCGGTATGCATATTCGGAATGGCGCTTTTTTTTCTGTCAAAAATTTTCAAGTATTGTAGGAGCATGCCAAGGCCTGGCAAGGTGTCCAACACAAAGTTAAAGTACGTGTATTTATTTTAGCTAAGATGTTCAACGGCCTTCAACTTTTTTGATTAAGTTTAATTGCTGCCTTTTCAACACGATTCATGTTTCAAATTCTGCTTTCTATATTTTGAAATTGATTTTAACACAAGAGAGTAAAATAATTGCACATAAAACAATTTTTTTAGGAACTAAATTTAAGTGTCAGGAGATTGTCAGAATGCAGGATTCAAGTTGCACTTTTTATCATAAATTTTTATTCACTCACTCACTCATCCTCTTCGTGCCTGTCAGCACATAAGGCCTCAACCAGTACTCGCCACATTTGCCTGTCTTTTGCCTTCTTCTCGATCTCCTTCCAGGTTTTCACAAGGTCTTTCATCTCTGATTCTATCATTCTGCGCCAGGTCTCTTTTGGACTCCCTCTTTTTCGTCTACCATCAGGTGTCCATCTCAAAGCAATCTTGGTGATATCCTCATTTCCTTTCCTCAATACGTGGCCAATCCAACGCCATCTCTTCCTTTTAATATCTGTTTGGTTTTGTGGTACAGGTCTTTGTTGGAAATAGTATTGGGCCAGAATATCTTACAGATCTTCCTCAAGCAGGTGTTATGGAATGAGGAAAGCTTTTTCATGTCTGATTGGATAATTCTCCAGCATTCTGCCCCATATAGAAGGACTGACTTCACATTGCTGGTGTATATTCTGATCTTTGTCTTCAGACTGATTGACCTTCTCTTCCATATAGGCTGTAGTTGGCAGAATGCATATCTGGCTTTGCTTATTCTGGCTCTTATATCTTTTGCTGTTCCATTGGTGTTACTTAGCATGCTTCCAAGATATGTAAAGTCCTCAACCTCTTCTATGATGTTATGTCCCAAGTACACTGGTTGAATTGTATTACTGCTGATGTTCATGAGCTTGGTCTTCTTCTCATTAATAGTCAGGCCTATACTTTGTGCTGTTTCATTCAGTCTAGTGGTTTTGTTCTGCAGGTTGTTTCTGTTGCTGAATTTTTATATTTTGATTTAAAAAAAAAGAGTCATATTTTAAATTGTTGCCAATAAAACTAGGGTTTTAGAAAACCAAATTTAAATGTCTGGAGGTTGTCAGAATGCTGGATTTTGCACTATTTATTAAAATTTTCTCGGGGGCCTTGAACGGCCCCCGAACCCCTTGCCGCATAACCGCCTCTACAAGGCGGGATGCGTCGCTTTGCGACCCATCATGATTTTATGCCGCACCAATATAAATTAGGATGCTACGCCTCTGTTTTATGGTAATATTTTTTACGAAACACAAAAATGTCAGTTTTCACCTCAAAAGCTATCAAAACCCTTAAACATACTTATTAAGAAGGGATATATAGTTATTAAGATACTGTTGTCAGGTCATTAAAGGATTGCATATGTTGGCTTTAATATTGATTCACTGATAGGGTCTTTGCATTGGAATTAAACACATTTATTTTAAAACTAGTTGTTGGCATGACACGGGTTATGTTTTTTTCATATATTTATGATGGTATAATACTAAACCCCTAACGGGAGGGATTGTGCCTGATATTCATATGATGAAGACATAATCTTTCAATCAGTTTAATTGAGGTCTGGAGCTGTCATATCAGTTAACTGCTAGTAGTCTGTTGTTATATGTATTATTGTCATTTTGTTTATTTTCTTTTTTGTTACTTCTTCTGACATCGGACTTCTCTTAAACTGAGTTTTACTGTGCATTTGTTTTTTCGCTAGAGGTATAGGGGGAGGGTTGAGATCTCAAAAAACATGTTTAACCAAGCCACATTTTTGCACCTGTTCCAAGTCAGGAGCCTCTGGCCTTTGTAAGTCTTGTATGATTTTTATTTCTAGTTTCTTGTGTATAATTCCGAGTTAAGTATGATGTCCATTATCACTGAACTAGTGTACATATTTGTTTAGGGGCCAGCTGGAGGATGCTTCCGGTGTGGGAGTTTCTCGCTGCATTGAAGACCCATTGGTGGCCTTCAGCTGTTGTCTGCTCTATGGTTGGGTTGTTGTCTCTTTGACATTCCCCATTTCCCCATTTCCATTCTCATTTTTAAGTGTGAAAATGTATGCACAATTCCAAATTTACCTTTTTTAGTGGGTACTCCATTTAGAAATTGGACTTCCCTGGGGACCATGTATGTTGATGTTAAATGGTGAACCTGTACTCTTAAAATTAAACTCACGTTAAAAATCCTCTTACAATAACTCTATTTTTTGTTCTGTTCATCTGTGAGTCATATGGGACTTCCAAAAACTACAATATAAACATAAATATTACTCCATTGTTACAATAAAATCTATAATTATCTGTGACCTTATGAAAATCGAAATCATTAAGTGCTATACATGTAATAATATTATGTTGATTGTTGGTGTTTGAACACCACTTTTTAGCACATATTTGGGCTATTTCTTGGTGGCCAGTTGTTATTAGTGGAGGAAGCCTGAGTGCCCAGAGAAAACAACAACCTTTGACAGTTATTCATAGGAAAACTGACAATCCTAGTCAATTAAGATTTGAGTTAAGTTGAGTGCACTTGCACAAGTGGGGTTCAAACTCGCAATTTCTGTGATGAATGGCTAGTGATAACAGTAGTAGAACTACTAAGACCACTTAGCCAATGAGGCACCTAGTAATATTATAGAAGGCCATTGTACTAATCACCAACACATCTGAGCACTTCAAAGTTAAATAATTAAAATCCTTCACATAAATACACCAACACAACTGCTTAAAACTAAAGTATGAATGAAACTGTTTTACTGGTAATTTGGTGGTTGATCAACAGGGATGTTGGGTTAAAATATGATTGTAGGAACAAAATCTCATAAAAAAGTTAACCCTTGAGGCCTAGGACTATAATATACTGTACCTGATTAGTGGCATTTGCTGAAGCTGAGGTAAGAGATGTACCCACAGTGGCAAACATAAAAGTCCAAAGGTCAAATGCACCTGGTGCTATAGCAAAACCTGCCATCTGTGTTAATACAACTAGTCCTAAAATAAATAATACATACACATGATCTATATTAAAATACAACCAGTCCTGAAAAAAACACATTACTCATGAACAAAACTAGCAATCAAAACTGTTTTAATACAACCAGTCCGGAAACAATGAATTATCGCTATTTTGTGCATTTTTCCTTTAATTTTTTTTGTGATAATTTTTCATATCATGCTTCATGTACTCGCTTGAGATGGAAAATTATGGCTAGAAACTCAGGAGGCGTGTAGCGTTGCTAATGAAATTGACAACGTCGTCATAGGCAAAATAGCGATAAACAGATTACCATTGATCATCTCAACTCGATTGCTTTTCTCGCTTTCGCCGTACTGGCTCAAGCAAGAAAGTTGAGATGATCAACAATAATCTATAATTACACATGAACAAGACATTTATCTAAACACTTTCTTACAAAATATTAGTACAAAAGATACATATATGCGAAAAACATAAGCTTTTAATATCGTTAAAGGTCCATAATATAAACTGTATGGGTCTATATCATTGTATATTTAACAACAAATATGCAAACCAATTGAATTTACAAATGGTTCAGTTCTAATAATATCAATAAGGACTTGGCTATTGCTAAAACAGTTCTATAATATATTTATAATTTTAAAATAACATTCATACACTATCATGACTGTATATGTCACAAAGGGACTACAAGTGATTCTATATTACCTGTTAATCTGATCTTTGATAACATTAAATAATGGTGTAAGAGTTTAGAATAATCAACTTTCTGTTCATGCCACGTCCAATCTACAAGTGATTCTATATTACTTGCTGGGCTCTCTGCCTTTCTGTCTCGTTTCAATTCATTTTGTATAAGTTTAAGTTTTTCTGGAGTCAGCCATTTTGGATTATCTCTAACAGTATCCTGTAACTGTACACCATTGATATCGAGTAAGTTTTCATTTAGATGAAGGAGTGTGCTAGAATGTTTATGATGTAACGATAATCCCTGATTAAGGATAGATTGATGGACAGTGGTCATATCTGGTTTTATTCTCTCTTCTTCAACATGGTTTGATTCTTTAAACACCCTCTGTGCTTTGGATGAAGCTGTCCTTTGAGCTAACTGTAACAATAAAACATAAATCATGTGATAATTGTAATATATATGTATACACACATACATTTTGTTTAGTATTGGAATCACAGGTACAATTCAAAATGCATTTATTTAAATAAAGGTTTAACAGTCATGTGACAGTTTATTGGTCATCATGATTTGATTGACTGGTCATTGATATCAAGGATGACCAGGAATATATATTATCTTATCTCTTGTCATCTTATATTGTTCATGATATTGCTGAATACAATTTATTACAGATTTTGCTTGCAATGATCATGAGTAACAAGATATATATATAAGTTCTACCTCTTCTAGAGCATCTCAGTTCAATCTATTTTTTTTATGGTTTATGTATAGTAAAATTGCAAATGAATTAAAGAACAATCCACAGAATGTAAAGTATGTAACTTTGTGTTTCCGTGTTGGTATATTTCTGAGCGAGTATACAAGTATTGTTAGATAAAACCAACGATTACTTGATTACATATATACACCATATTATATTTCTATTTGGAAATCTGTGCTGGTTGACTCGTGAATGAGGATAGGAATGCCCTTTACCGTCAGGTGTCAAACAGTCATTTTTGGCTATAGTAAGCGACAAATTGTTTAAAATTTTACTGTGCGTCGTCAAAATATTCTTATCATAATTTGTCAGCTCGGCCTAAAATAATTTTGTTAATGTGATTCACCAAAACAAGTTGATATTTTATCGTTATGCACCTAAAATTACTGTTAACGTTGTTTGACAAGAATTTTTACCATTGTTCGTCATGAAGGTGCCCCAATAGGGCTCTTCACGATTAGTTCGGCCATATTGGATAGGGGGCAGATTTTTAGGAAAGAGGTGGAAATAGTATGAAAGTGTGGGAAATCCTAAGCATGTTTCTAAGCAACTGCTCTGTAAAATGATGTGTTCCCGAATTTTCCACACTATTTTTACCTCCACTAAACACACTAAATTTAAAAAGTTTTCTATGAACTTGTCTGTTTTCTGCAAAGCATTTGTAAGTTATAAAATACATTGATAATATATTATTATTTAATAATCAATGTTTAAAAGTCACAAATATGTGCTTATATTAAAATTTCAAGTGTTATTCGGTCATTACAAGTGTTATTCGGATAATATCAGTGTTATTCGGTCATTCGTGTTACCCACTGTTCTGTTCTGTTCTGTTTGAGAAAATCCCTCCTTCAAAGGAGCACTTCGCACAATGACGAATAATGTTTATATATACATGTATAATTATATGTACCTAAAAAGACATACTACGTCCACTTTGAACTATGTTTATAAACTGGGATCAAGCCCACTAATATTTGACAATGAACAGGATGAATGACTACAGTCTAACATGTGTAAAAAAGCTAAAAAATTAATAATTCACAAATATGACTAATTTCATAAATGCAAAAATTTTATGAAAACGACATTAAACATACTTGTATACTCCACGAAGACTTTACACGTTGTGTAACCTCTAGATGTGACATGCATGACTTTGTTGACATTTGCAGTTGAAATAACTTCTTCTTGCCAACACTCCATCCTACTTTCATTATATGCATATCGATCGTTACATTAAAGTCATTTTCAAGTTTACGATGTATCTAAAAGCTACATTTTGTTATTTATAATATAAAACAACGTAGTTTATCGAGACGGTTTCTTTTTGCTGTTGAGTGGTTTCATGTTGTCCCTGTGAAGGTTCATCCTGTTACCAAAAAAATCAAACTTTACATAACAATATTTTATTTTGAAATGACCATTCAGATAAATGTATATAAGAAGTTTCGAACACATCATCTACAACAACCAAACATTTTTTACATGCTTTTAAAATGTTAAAAAAATGTATATAAAACGGAACATTCAATTTGGTATTAGTCAAACCTTGTGGAAAATGCTAAAAAAGGAAAACAGTTGAAAAAGACAAGTCAAGGTTGAAGTGTACAAAATTTTGAAGTTTCTGAAACTGACAGTTTATCCACCCTTATCATGCCTATCTATAAAACATATCATAACAAAAATTCACCAGAAAAAAATATTGCTTTAGGCTATCATGATAGTATTTTTCTCCTGCATAAAATTAAAAATTAATATGATGAAAACAAAAATTTATCATGTTTATTAGCAATACTACTACTTTATTTGTTTTAATAAATCTTATTTTTCTTGTTATACACCTTATTGCTATTTGTCCAGCATAACTGGACCCATGTTCTCATTAATTTTGACGTAATACAAAATATCTGATGCCATTTACATTATGGAAAAATTATTGTTGTTTTATACGGCTTATCGCCAATCCCGGCTGAACTTTTGATGCATACAACAATCACTTTTCCATTTTGGCGTCAGATATTTTGTTTTATGATGTCAAAATTTTACAGGAACCTGTGTGATATCTAGTAACACCGGACAAATAGCGATAAGGTGTATTATGACATCAATAGTTCAACTGTCGCAGATTCTCTGGGTCAACCTGCACAGATTTTAAAATAGACATATATGTATATATATTATCAGGTTTTCTACATATTGATATTGCAAGATATCAACTGCTAGATACAATGTGAACCTTTTTGGTAAGTGCATGAGCGCAGTGAACGACCTAAAAAGCTTCACAATTACCAGGCTTCTCACAAAAGAAATCTAAGTTACTCAATTTTATTACGGCACAATATATACACAAGACAAACAGATATATTTCACAGCACAGGACAAACACTCGACTGTACCACTGACAGTCACATATAACATGTAAAGTTAATGTTCAAGAGCAAATATAGCGTCTAGCCATTAGAAATGATAAATAAATTCATCCAAACAGCTCGAATAAACACATGAGCTAGCCACAGTATACACAAGCACATCTTAAAACTAAGTACACAAAATACATTAAAATTTATAACTAACACAGTTGTATGCGGCGGGTGGGAGGGTAAATAATTTCAATGAAAAATTTCAAATGTACCGCGAATCCCGAAACAAAGAAATATATAAGAGCGTCCTGTATCCAGGTAACAAATTGACCAATCAAAATAAGGAATACTCGGAACAATTTCTTCCGAGTAAATGTAAACAGTGATTCATGTGGTAATTATCCATTTTTATAAAATCAAAAATTACACAATTACCAGGCTTCTCACAAAAGAAATCTAAGTTACTCAATTTTATTACGGCACAATATATACACAAGACAAACAGATATATTTCACAGCACAGGACAAACACTCGACTGTACCACTGACAGTCACATATAACATGTAAAGTTAATGTTCAAGAGCAAATATAGCGTCTAGCCATTAGAAATGATAAATAAATTCATCCAAACAGCTCGAATAAACACATGAGCTAGCCGCCAAGCCAACGGCCGCCAAAAAATAAACAAACAACTGTGCTGAACAAAGAATTAAGCAGATTAATTTTAACTATCATATAAACAATACACAATTTAGCTTGTTAATCTAGCATGCAAGAAATAATATCAAGCAAAAACTAAATAATAAAAGCAAGCAAGGAAGAAACAATATCAACCCTGAACATAAACTTTTCTCCATACAAGAAACAATATCTCATATGAAAAGAAACCGCACCCAACAGTGTGAACAATACTCACTGAAAAGAGTCCCTTACCTGCAATATAAAATAAAAATATTAGTACATATTAATATAAATAAACCTAACTACATCTTAACCAAACAATCTTAAATAATACCAATACATATTAAGGAAAATAAAATAAAAAATAATCCAAATTTTAGTATGGAAGAAATAATATCAACCATAAACTAAAAAAACCCCAAAGGAAGTATGGTAGAAACATGAAATTCAACCATATCTAATCCTTTAACTCCACTTAAGAAATTCATCTCAAATGACAAGTTAACCTATCTAAATTAAATGAGCAACCCTTCTTTTAAAATATAAACCTAACTGCCTTGTACCTTCACAATTGAGATGTAACCCACCATCTTTATAGGCAAATAGCTCCACCTTTGGCTTTCCACATTTCAAAAAACATCTATACGAATGAATGAATTCGACTTCATAACTCAAACATAAATTTAACAAAGCCATATTAACATCCTTTATCTTCTTACCCGTTTCCTCAAAATCAACAGGACGAGGAAGAATACCAGACAAAGCAATAACCATAGAAGGAAACAATAACTTGGCGGTAGAAATTAAATTACAATAGGCAGACTTAAACTGATCAATAGATAAAATATGAATATCATTGGTACCACAATGAATAACTAAACATTTATAACCTCCATAAATACTCCCCTTGTTCTTGTTAAGCTGATAGGTTATTTCTCCAATGGAAGCCCCCCGAAACGCATAAACATCCGCATTCTCAAGCTTCACATATTTTGCAATTGAGTCTGACACTATCAGAAAAGTTCCTGGTTCTACAAAGAAACGATATAAATTAGTAACCTAACAAGGAAACACTCTTCGACATCATTTGCGAAACTTGAAGTTTCTGTTCCAAAGTAAATTCTAAATACTTTTTATAAGCATCACTATGCCAATCTCCATGAAGTTGAATTAATTCCGTAGAAACCTCAGCATGAAAAGCTAAAGTTGCCCCCCCTCTTCTAAAACTATGAGTAGAGTAAAATAAAGAGTTACGACCTGTTTTTTGTATTAAATATCGAAGCTTATTTTGATACTCTTTATAAGTAATGGGTAGAATGCGCCCCTTTTTAACTTTACAAAATAAATAATTTCAATGAAAAATTTCAAATGTACCGCGAATCCCGAAACAAAGAAATATATAAGAGCGTCCTGTATCCAGGTAACAAATTGACCAATCAAAATAAGGAATACTCGGAACAATTTCTTCCGAGTAAATGTAAACAGTGATTCACGTGGTAATTATCCATTTTTATAAAATCAAAAATTACACATTGTGTAGAGCGGCTGATATTTAACAACTCAAAACAATGTCAACAACTTATAGACATATACCAAGACAACTATTTGGAACAAGTCGTAACAAAACCAACACATTACACAGAAACATCACAGTGCACACTTGATCTCTTTTTATACGACCACAAAAATTGAAATTTTTTTTTGTCGTATATTGGTATCACGTTGGCGTCGTCGTCGTCGTTGTCTTCGTCATCGTCCGAAGACATTTGGTTTTCGCACTCTAACTTTAGTAAAAGTAAATAGAAATCTATGAAATTTAAAAACAAGGTTTATAACCATAAAAGGAAGGTTGGGATTGATTTTGGGGTGTTTTGGTCCCTACAGTTTAGGAATTAGGGTCCAAAAAGGGCTCATAAAAGCATTTTTCTTGGTTTTCGCACAATAACTTCAGTATAAGTAAACAGAAATCTATGAAATTTTAACATAAGGTCTGTGATCACAAAAGGAAGGTTGGGATTGATTTTTTGAGTTTAAGTCCCAACAATTTAGGAATAAGGGGCCAAAAACAGGTCCCAAATAACCATTTTTCTTGTTTTTTGCTCGATACCTTTAGTATAAGTTAATAGAAATCTATGAAATTTTAACACAAGGTTTATGACCACAAAAGGAAGGTTTGGATTGATTTTGGGAGTTTTGGTCCCAACAAATTAGGGGCTAAAAGGGTCCAAAATTAAACTTTGTTTGATTTCATAAAAAAATGAATTATTGGGGTTCTTTGATATGCCAAATCTAACCGTGTATTCAGATTCTTAATTTTTGGAAAGATTAGAACTTGTTCTAATTCTTTACTTAGGCACCGGCCTCCCTAACAACAGGACAGGTTAGCTACTGTTACTAAATGTATTCACACTGAAATATAGTTCCCTATGGTTCTCATGTATGTGCACATAATACACATATAAACTGAAAAAAACTGGGTATATTATTGGAGCAGTTCATTCAAGAATGTATGTCATTAAGGTGTGTTGATGTGCAGGCTTTTTAAACAACATTTTGATTAGGTAACTGCATGGGTATTGATTCAACTAGTATGATTGACAACTGTCATTATCACTAAACAATCAGAGACAATGTGGACCTTTAATTATAATGCCCCACCTCCTAAACTGCCAATCAAATTGACCACATTACCTATCAACCTCAGTCTTACATAATTATACAGACCACTCAATATACATATAATTCTTACAAACAAACAAACAAATTAATTTATTAGAGTCCCACCTCTTTAAAACATTTGATATACAACACAATATAATATTAACAATTTATAAAAGAGCCACTCTAAAAAGAGTTATGAGAGACTGTAAAAACACAGATTAAAATACATTGATATTACATCTATTACATGTACTGTCTTAGCATAAAACACCATACTATTAAAAACAATTATAAAAAAGAAAACAAACAGCATTATAAACACTTATTACGAGTATAAAATACACTTTCTCTTAAAAAGTACTTCATGGCAGATTTTGGCTGTAAAATAACAAACTCTATCATCATGAAACATAAATAAAAACTTTTCTTCATTACTTAAATTACTAAAACTACTTTCTATATTACATACACTGTTAGAAAATATCGTTCGCAAATCTGCATATTCTGGGCATTCTAATAAAACATGTTTTTCATCTTCAATTATATTCAAATCATTTTTTCTACAATTAAAACAGAACCTTTCATTTACATCTATACCTTCATATCTGCCAGTTTCAATTTTAATCGGAGCAACACCTGCTCTAAATTTAGCATATGCACTTCTATATTTACATGTCTTAATACACAAGTATTTGACCTCATAATTGAATACACAAATGTGTATATTAGATGTTTGATATTTATAAGGATGATAGATTTATTTATTGCCAATTACTTTTGATCTACATTACATAAAGTGATTCTGTAAATTATATCTGAAAGATAAATGATTAATGGATTAACAAGATATTAAAAAAATGTAATATGAATATAAATATGATTTAATAAAAGGTATTCAAGTAAGGCCTATAATTTACTTGATAAATTTCCAATAATCATCTGTAATTAATCTACAAGTAAATTAGTTCACTTTTTTTTTTTTATCAGGAATTGGCTTGAAACAGTTTTAAAATTTTAAAACTTTTAATTTTAACCATATAACAAACCATTGTTTATTAGTTTATTTCCCATCAATCATTATAAATGTCTATTTTTGTCATTTGAATTTTTATTAGAAGTGAATATATATTTTTGCAATCAAGAAAGAATCTACATTTCAATAAGATAAGTTTTTTAATTGGTTTACGTTGAAAAAGTACATTTTCAATGGCCTGTGTTGAAAAATACTTTAAAAATTGATCAAAAGGCACTCTAAAACTTTTAATCTTCAATGCCATATAACCTCTGTTTCAACTAACAAATTGCCCCAAAACAACATTTTTCCATTTTTTTTGTTGACACTTTAAAGTTTTAAGCTGTTGGTCCAGATTTATGTCTTACAAGGATAGTTGGTAACATTTACTAGAAGAAATTTTGCATTTTTATGTTTTTTTGAAACATGTTCAGAACTGGCAGCATAATTTCGATAAGATATAAACTGCAGTTTAAATAAAATTGTGCAAATTAAGAGACCCATATTATTTAATTTGAGCTCATTTTATCCTCATACTGGAAAAGCAGGTTTCCTTCTAAAGACCTGCTGTAAATGCAATTTTCAGCAATAGAGCTTTATAAATGTTCATTTTCCCCACCATACCTTAATATTAAATAATTCAAACTACTCTTCTAATCTTTCCATGAGTGATATCCATCACTTTGATTGGTCCTGTTTTCAAATTGGTCTACATTAAGGTCCAAAAGGTCCAAAATTAAACTTAGCTTGATTTTATCAAAAATTGAATTCTTGGGGTTCTTTGATATGCTGAATCTAAACATGTACTTAGATTTTTGATTATGGGCCCAGTTTTCAAGTTGGTCCAAATCGGGGTCCAAAATTATTATATCAAGTATTGTGCAATAGCAAGAAATTTTCAATTGCACTGTATAGTGCAGTAGCAAGAAATCTTCAATTGCACAGTATTGTGCAATAGCAAGAAATTTTCAATTGCACTGTATTGCGCAGTAACAAGAAATCTTCTATTGCACAGTATTGTGCAATAGCAAGAAATTTTCAATTGCACTGTATTGCGCAGTAGCAAGAAATCTTCAATTGCACAGTATTGTGCAATAGCAAGAAATCTTCAATTGCACAGTATTGCGCAATAGTAAGAAATATCTAATTGCACAATATTGTACAATAGCAAGAAATTTTCAATTGCACAGTTTTGCACAATAGCAAGAAATATTGAATTGTACAGTATTGTCCTGTTTTCAAATTGGTCTACATTAAGGTCCAAAAAGCTTTGTTTGATTTCATCAAAAATTGAATTCTTGGGGTTCTACATGTTCTATGATATGCTGAATCTAACCATGTATTTAGATTTTGGATATTGGACCATAATAGGTAAATGTTCAATTTAAAATTTTTAAGTTTTTTAGCATAAGTTCTTAGACCACATTCATTCTATGTCAGAAACCTATGTTGTGTCAACTATTTAATTACAATCCAAATTCAGAGCTGTATCAAGCTTAAATGTTGTGTCCATTCTTGCCCCAACTGTTCAGGGTTCGACCTCTAAGGTCGTATAAAGCTGCACCCTGCGGAGCATCTGGTTTACTAATAACAGCTCTCTAGTAAATAAAACTTAAGTCATTCCCGGAATTTCCGATCACGAAATTGTTTATATTGAATCCAACTTAAAACCTAGAAGAGCAAAAAAAAAACACCTAGAAAAGTTTTTCTATACAAAAAAGCAAATACTGAACAAATTAAAGAAAAGCTTAATAACATACACCTTAACGATATTACAAACCTAGAAAATCTCACAATGGACGAACTTTGGGATAATTTCAAAACAAAGGTATTAAAAACCATGGAAGAGTCCATCCCTACTAAAATGACAAATAACACCAAACAGAAACTACCATGGATTAATAAAGAAACAAAGTCACTGATTAGAAAAAGGAACAAATTGTTCAAAACAATGAAAACAGACTCGCACAATAAAATCAATAAACAGTACAGGGAAACAAAAAAACTGCTTCAGAAAGAGACAAGAAAAGCTTATTGAACATATCTGGAAATTATCATTTGTTACGACGAAAGCTTACAAACCTTTCAAAAACAGAAAAAAAAATTGGAATTATATTAGGTCCACCAAAAAAGACAGTTCAGGAGTTGCACCATTAAGATCTGAGGGCATTCTGATAGATGACACAAAAGAAAAAGCTGAAATACTCAATAAACAATACCACTCTGTTTTTACATCTGAAAATGATAAAGAACAAATACCAACTCTTTCGGACAACTATCCATCTATTGCAGAAATACATGTACACACCAAATGGCATAGAAAAACTCTTAAAAAATCTTTATCCGTCTAAAGCTACAGGTCCAGATGAAATACCAGCATGTATTCTTTAACAATTTGCACCTGAATTTGCACCACATCTCACTTTCATTTTTAACACATCTTTCTTCAGGGCCGTAACTAGGGATCGATTTCAGGTGAGGCAGGGGTTTGGGACCGCCGATTAAGGCCCCTAGAGAGGGGGTTTTGGGGTGCAGCCTCCCGCTGATTTTTTTCGATCAGTAAAATGGCTTAAAATGACCCGTTTTCCTTCGATTTCGTTACTTTAAGACTCGTCAGTATTGCTTGAACCTGGAAGCAATTTTTATGCAAAAACAAACTGAGATTGCTGTTCGGGGTGAGCCAAGGCTCCGTCTTGTGGGTCGTACTTTTAACTATAATTATTAACATTAAATACATTGTGACCGCCGATTTTTTTCTCTCAATAAAATGGCGAAAAAAAACACCTGTTTTCCTTCGATTTCCTTACTTTACAACTCATCAGTAATGCTTGAAACTCGGGAGCAATTTGTTTTGCAAACAATTATTATCTGTATTTAAAGATATTTTTGTTAGAAATCAAATTGGTAACATATCAAGTAAGATAATAGAACGCAAGAATATTTTTTTTTATCGAGGACCTTGAATTTCAATATCATAGTTTGAAAGCTGAATAGACATATATAGAACTACAACGAATGGGAGTGTTTAACTACTAATTTAGGCATTGAGTCAATGACCATAATGTTCTCGTACGATCGGGAGACGTACTGTCTGACTAGACATGTTCAAAAAATTATCCAAAAGCTGATTCAGCCGGTAACGAATTTCCGATATCATAAAAGATTCACAAAAGTCGATTTGAAAAGCTCACTAGAGCTTGTGTTTATGTAGTTTATTGAATATCGACTCTAAATAAAGCTTTGAATCATGACAATACAAAGGGAACTTCCTCTGCTTAATTGAGCCCCTAAACATGGTAAATAAATGTGATCAGTTAACTTTTAATCAAAATTGCCGATAACAAAGTTTCATATGCGTTCTCGTACGACAGAGGAAATATTGAATAACAGATGGATGGCCACACGAAAAAAAACCACCAAAAAACAAATACTGAAATGGTTCACTTTCGATAAAAAAAATCCTGAAAATAACAGAAATATCACGTATCATGATAACACTGTTAAAACTGTAAACATGTGTTGTTCATAATACAAATTCAAGTTCTTCGTGTACATATTGTCACTTCCCTTTTATTACTTCAAAAACAAAAAATTGGTGTAGAAAATTCAGGGGAGGCAGTTGCCTCCCCTGCCTCATAGGTAGTTACGGCCCTGACCTGGAATTGGGTATCAGCCTTCCTTAATAACAGAACGCAACAGGTTGCGCTTGACGGAGAGGTATATAGCCAAATGCCTGTGGTAAGTAGAGTGTCCCAAGGCTCAGTCTTGGGTCCACTACTTTTTCTCATCTTCATTAATGACCTACCTGCAGCAGTAACATCAAAAACACGCTTGTTTGCAGATGATTGTATCTTATACAGAAACATAACAAATCACCAAGATTGTACCCTACTACAAAATGACCTAAACTGCCTAGCCAAATGGGAACAAACTTGGGGTATGCAATTCCATCCAGAAAAATGCAACTCTCTCACTGTAACAAGATCACAGTCACCATTCAAACATGACTATGTATTAAAAGGCCACATCTTAGAATCCGTCAGCACTGCAAAATATCTCGGTATCACCCCTTCTCACATGTCTTGGGATACACATATCAACAACGTTACTGCAAAAGCAAATAAGATCATAAGCTTTCTTAAAAGAAATTTAAAAATAAACCAGGAAGAAACAAAAAGTTTGGCATACAAATCCATGGTATGTTCGAATTTAGAATACTGCTCTTCAGTTTGGTCACCTCACACCCAAAAACAAAAAGACAACATTGAAAAAGTACAAAGAAGGGCAGCACGTCAACAGGTACCACAACATCAGTAGTGTCACTTCCATGATTGACCATCTTCACTTGAAACTCGCAGAACATCAATCGAGTAACTATGCTGTACAAAATCTTACACAATCTCATTGCAGTATATCCAAACCTTTACCTTTTACCACAGCCAGTCAAAAACACCAGATTCACTAATTCATTACAATACCAAACATTTAGCACAAGAACAGATTACTTCAAGTACAGCTTTTTTCCATTCACAGTTGTACTGTTAAACTCACTTCCATTGAATGTCATCAGTGTCAACTCCCTGGATCAGTTTAGAATACTGATCCAGAGTCAGTATATTTAGATATCCAACCTGTTTGTAAATATGTAAATGTGTTAATTTTTTGATTTTTTTTTTGCACAAAATTATTTTTGAATTATTGCACTCATAAATTGTTATATTTTATTAAGTGTCTGTTTGCGATGTGCCGTTGTATAGTCATCGATGTGCTGATGGATTGTCATACAATGTAGATGTAGATGTAGAATATTTTAATTGGAAACATCAGAATTGTCAGATCTGTAGTTAAGACCTTCCTAGATACATACATTTGTACACTTTGACATTTAAGCAGGATATTTTTGGAAACACATTCAAAACAGTTATCACCAGTAAACATGGTAAATAGAAATATGAAAGCTAAAAGAAATCATTTTTAACATTTTTTTTCTTTAACAAATCTATGCTGACAATAGTAGGTCCGAGACCACAACTAATTCGTAGTGCATTTCTTTTAGAACATAAATGAAAATTAAAAAAATCCCATCTGCGCTTTCTCAATGAAACTTTTACAGTGTGTTTTGTACTACTTTTGGGACAAATTATATCAAAATTATAGAAAACTTCATTGGCTCTAACTCAAAATATGGACAATTTTATGTTTGGGGCGTCTTGAAATCTTTTGACAGCTTCCGAAGTGCTAATTTTTAACCTTTTTCAGCTGGACCAAATCACTACTTTCCTTTAAAATTCTGGACCCAAATTTGTTTGCATTGTAATTTCACCCCCACTTCTTCAACTTTGAGGCATCAAACATGGAGAAATAAATTTGGAAGGGGTATGAATAATATTGGCAAGTAACCCACTGTCAACACTAGGGACTATATTCGTAAACAAGGAAAATCAAGGGACGACAAATGTGGTCTCGGACCAGTAAACATTTAGTCAGGTAAGCAATGCATGCTTCTAATAAACCTGCTTTATCAAATCATTTTAATTTCAGGAAGATGGGGAAGAACAAAGGTGGAATTCCACAAAAAGAACAGTTTCAAAGAATGCAATACTTATATCAGGTACATGTAACTATAGCTATAACATTATTTTTAAAGCTATACCATTTTTAGTTGGCTAATTGTTTACTGGTATACTTCTTTTACCATCGCTAACTTGTACACAGCACATTTTTACAAATACCTTTAAATATCAGGATTTTTTCCCAAATGTCATACATACAAGTTGTATAGGCAAATATACATTGAAACAAGCCTAAAAAATAACCAGAAAACTGCCAGGACCCTCACTTTAATCAGCCAACCTTCTTTATTTATATAAACCTATAATGGAGATGAACAATAAGATATTTTTCCTTTGAAATATTTAAGAGGGACAACTGATAATGACCTTTATAAATCATCTTCGTAGTATGAGTTATAACTTCAAGAAAATATAATACAGACTTCAAATATTACTGGGATACTCCAGCTTAGTGGGATTATGTATTTATACATGTGTGTTGAGTTGACTTTTTATTTTAGGCTGCCAATCAATGTATCAAGTCTGACCCTAGAGATCTCAACCTTTGCAGATTTTATCTAACAACAATGAGAAGCATAGCAAAGAAGTCAGTTCTGAGATTGTAAGTTCTGTTTAGCAAAGTACCCATAGTCAATTCTTATATTGTAAGTTTGTTTAGGAGAGAAGTAAGGTCTTGAATAGACTGTAAGTTCCTTTAGCAAAAAGGTCAAATCTTAGATTATAAGTTCTGTTTAGCAAAGAAGTCTCTCTCTAGATTGTGAATTCTACTTAGCAAAGACGTTAGTCTTTAGATTGTAAGTTCTACATACAAATTTGTACTTGTAGAAAACTTTTACTTACACTAAAATAATTAAAACATTAATCAGCAAAATTCATGTATGGTAAAAAAAAATTCTCCTTGATTGAACAACCTTGAATCTTGATAACTTGATTTTTTTGAAAATGGACTATTTATTTGGACAAGTGAACTAGATAAATGCTACACTCTAGACAGCAACCAAACAACAAATAACTAAAAAAAACATCTTCAAATCAAAATATGGTCTTTTTAAGTAACACCCTATTTATGGGCTTATCTTTTCATACAGGTAGGAAAATTCTTAGAACATGTTTGTGACAAGGAATACACAACTACGCATGTTAATTTTACCATGCAATTTCCATAATTGTGTATCTTAAAATACAGTGTGCTGGTTAAAAGTTAAATTAGATTATATTTATTGAATTACTTCCCTTTATTAACTACCTGCTTTATATATCTGTAAATTACTTCATGTCATGCTCAAGTTAGTTTCATGTACATTTACCAATTTTTCTATTCACCATTGTTTAAACTTTTCTTGATTTGTTTGTCTGACTTGATTTAAAAAAAATCAATTATTTGGAATATATTTTATTTTACAGACATGTTGACATCAAGAGAACAATGTGTAAAAAGTGCTGTGTTTTATTGATACCAGGAGTAACAGCCATTGTGAGGACAAAAAGTAAGTAAAGGTGATGTGATGTCTACAGTATATATCTATGTCACAAATAATCATACATAGATTCAATTTGTTGGTGCCACAATCCCATCTATTTCTTCTCACTCTGTGCTCAGTTTCATTGTGGATCCATTGTTATTCGTTGGATAACAATTTTCTTGGATTTCCTCGATATACACGAACCAAAAATTTAATGTTCAAAAATTAAAGCATAAACTTTTTATAGGCTAGTATGCATACTTTTGTCAAACTAGAAATCAAATATCCATGATAAGATAATTTTCCCTTAATCTGCAAAAAATGGTACCCTCAAAAATAAAAGAATCCACAGTAATCTAAAAAAAAAAAATATGAAAAAAAACATCGCTACATTGAAGACCTGTTGGTGACCTTCTGCTGTTGTTTTTTTCTATGGTCGGGTTGTTGTCTCTTTGGCACATTCCCCATTTCCATTCTCAATTTTATTGAAACCACACAAAAACAATCTGTATGTTGATTATAAAATTTCCCAAATGTAGGCAATATAAAATATCATCTGCTTATCACAAAGAAAAGTTCTTTAGCTAGTTGACTGTCCTCACTTGCCAAAACAGCTGTAATTGTGACTTGAAACTGATATTTTGTTTTATCGGTCGTCCAACTGTCTATATCAATCGGCTCAGCTCTTAATAAAACTCCATATCACGGCTTTGTGACGTCAAATACGTTGACCTGGCCTTAATAACTTTGACCTGGACATATCAGCGACGTCATAATGTTTGAACCGACGTTGATAAGTTTGACCTGAACTTATCAAGTCTACTTCCGGTTGCTGGTGAAACTAAGACAATACTTCCAAAAGACGCAAATACAGCCCGATAAATCGATTATCAGGTTATCGGCATATTAATATTGTAAAATATCAGCTGCTCGACATAATATGAAGGCTTTTTGATCTCGTTCGCTGCGCTTACTCGACAAAAAGCTTCAAATTATGTCTCGCAGCTGATATTTTACGATATCAAAATGCAGACAACCTGATAATCGGTACATATAAATATACAGAAATCCCTGTTTATCAGTGTACATCTAGTATGGTTATGTGTTGTGATGTTTATCAGTGTACATCTAGGAATCTAGTATGGTTATGTGTTGTGATGTTTATCAGTGTACATCTAGGAATCTAGTATGGTTATGTGTTGTGATGCTTATCAGTGTACATCTAGGAATCTAGTATGGTTATGTGTTGTGATGTTTATCAGTGTACATCTAGGAATCTAGTATGGTTATGTGTTGTGATGTTTATCAGTGTACATCTAGGAATCTAGTATGGTTATGTGTTGTGATGCTTATCAGTGTACATCTAGGAATCTAGTATGGTTATGTGTTGTGATGTTTATCAGTGTACATCTAGGAATCTAGTATGGTTATGTGTTGTGATGTTTATCAGTGTACATCTAGGAATCTAGTATGGTTATGTGTTGTGATGCTTATCAGTGTACATCTAGGAATCTAGTATGGTTATGTGTTGTGATGTTTATCAGTGTACATCTAGGAATCTAGTATGGTTATGTGTTGTGATGTTTATCAGTGTACATCTAGGAATCTAGTATGGTTATGTGTTGTGATGTTTATCAGTGTACATCTAGGAATCTAGTAAGGTTATGTGTTGTGATGCTTATCAGTGTACATCTAGGAATCTAGTATGGTTATGTGTTGTGATGCTGCATAAAGCAATCACAAATCAATCAATTGTAATGTTTTGCTTTTGTAACATAAAATGTTGCAGGCTCAGCAACAAAAAATCTAGAGGATAGCGTACATCATTAACAAAAAGAAAGCTAGCAATGCATTATGACAAGCTGTAATATCATCCAAAGTGTATAAAAGTCTAGTATATCTGACTCTCATTGAAGTTAAATGTAATATATTGTATAGGTAAAAAGGAGAAACACCTTGTTGTTACCTGTCTGGAATGTGATACAGTCAAGAGATTTCTTCTGAGGAAAGACTACAAACTATGGTTAGACAATCCACAGGCTTGGCTTGACCATATAAAGCCAATAACAGATTTCCAGTCAGCAAATAAAAAACAGAATAATGGTATGCCAAATGACTTAATTAACTATAGATTGTAGTTATACATGTTATAATACAAATTATTATAATTATTTTGTTATATTTTCATGAATGCATAGCCATTAAACAAATATGACTTCAATTTGATAAACTGCTTCATTAAAACATGATCTAAAATAAAGTGTTTACTTTTCACTATTTCTAAAGGCATACATTTAGACAATTATGAATATTAGGCTTAACCTTATTTTCTCTCCTAGGCTGTACCTTGCTTACTGATTATCTCCCCTTTGTATATTTTACCATTATACATTTTATATAGTTTCTCATGTGGAGTACTTAAAATCATGCTTCCCAGTATGTAAACACAACTGTCAGAGTTAAAGGTTAAAGAAATAAGTTTGTTATGAAGTTAATCAAAGTTAATGCAGAAAATTTCACGTCTGCTTTAAAAATATAATACCGGGTAGTTTTCTTTGGTAGAGTCAGTTATTGATAAAGAATATTTACACATTTTTAGAAGGTTGAAACAGATACATTTATTGATAATAATGAGGCGAGTTGTATAGTTCCTGTCACAGAGACAGCAATAATGATTCCCTATGGGACCAAAGGAACAGGATGAAAATAATTATTGGGCACTGTTAAATATTTATTAAAGGGGCGCTAGCTGTCAAATTGATGTTCACCGATTTGACTCAAATTTTCAAATTTTGTGTATTTTAGTCTAGACCCCATCTAATTAACTATTGAGTTGAACTCTGATGACCATATAAGTGATGTAAACATAAATATAGATACAAATAGATTAAGCAACTCGTGCAATTGGAATTTTATAGGTCTGTTTAATTTGATAATATCTAAGAAAAATATATGTTCATCATCGTTTTTACCTTATAAGAAATTTTTTTGTGGATCGAAGCAGTCAATCAAATGATTTACCTTTGTTTCACTTTCAATGTTGACATTCTTTGTCTTTAAATAACTGTACACGGACAATGCATGCGTTATACTATCTCTAACTGAGGAGTTCAATTGAAGTTCACATGAATATGAATTTAATAAGGTCGAATTATTCACATGCACGTGAATAATTCATTATCAATGTTTCTTAGCTTAATTACACAAAATTTAACCATTATAGCTACTAAAAGGGAATTATCATTTCACTATTTCACATTCTTTAATGATTGAAGGTGTAATACCACCATTGATTTTCCCCTAATTGTCTTTGTTAAATTTGCACTTTTCAAAAAAATGTGCAGAATTTATCCTTGTTTCAAATAAAGAAATACTTGGCATGAGTAAAGTTTTATCTTGTCCAGTACTATAGAAAAAATTCACATAAAATTTCATTGCATATAAGAAAATAACCATCATTGGAAGTTAACCAATCAAATTCATCCCCTTAATTTATCTGTGTACAAGGTTTAGTCACCATGTAACCTCAAGATTACAAAATTTTCTATAGAAATCCCAAATAAAAAATAATGGGGTTTTGAACAAGGCTTCCAAAACGGTCATATATTCCGGACAATTGTATAATGTCCGGTAAAAGTCCGGCTGGGAAAAGCATGAAACGGTCTTTTACTTTTTAGATATCAAGGTTTTTTCGGTCATTTTTATATAATTCACGATCTTTTTGACCCAATATTTTGCCTTTAACAGCCACACATTTCCGGTCATAAAAGTGACATGATGATTAATTACTATCAAAACAACCCCTACTTCAATACTTTCTAATTTTAATCAAGGCTAATTAGTTGTTGGACAGCTTAAATCGGTGAAGCCTGAAATCTACCTGTTCAGGTGACAGGTAAACTATTTTCAGTACCGGACATCTTATAAATTGATCGGTCTATTAACAATTATTTTTTAACATTTCAGCGGTTTGTATCTAATTGATTTAGACCAAAAGATTAAAATTATAAGAAATATGTTTATAAACATGATTTGATGAAAATTAAAAAAAAATCGTCCGAACTACGATAGTACAAACTGGAACACATGTGCGCATGTGCACAGGTGGGAAGTTACCTGTTACCTGTTACCTATTCTGTACTTTCCACCTTTATCAGATGAACCACTTCAGTTGGAATATCCTCTTGAAGTGTAGAATCCCTTATATTCACTATTGGATTAAAAACATCTTCTTTATACACTTATATACACCGCCACCACACTTATTTAAAAGTATTCAAACTGTATATACAGTCATATTTTAAAATCTAAAACTTGATAGATTCATCCATTGTTATTTTGTCCTTTATCTCACTTGAGTCTCTCTCCTCATCGATAGAATATATATACATCACATCTATCCACCAAGCACATAGACTGTGAAACTTGCTCAGCTCAGCAAATGTCTAATTCACATTCCTTATACTTAAACATACTCATCAAATGCAAACTGTAAGTCCTAACCCTTACACTTATACCTAGTATATACCCCTAACCAAAGAGCCTCATTACAGAGTAATTTATTCTTAAACTTAAGGTAATGAACCATTACATTGTTATTTGTACTTAAAACTTAGCGACAAATAAACATTTAAAATCTAAAAATAATATGTAAAGTTATCACCTATCATATAAGCATTAAAAAGACCACCTAACTTTAACAATCAGTTTAAATCTTTGCTTATCATTATCATCTATACCACACTCAAAAAATAAATTTCACTATATATGTCTCTATAACTTGGAAAACTATATGAACAGTCTTTATAGTAACAAGCTAGTTCTCTTCTGATGTAGACCAAAACATAAGCTGCTTGACAGGCGCTCAATAGTTGTCCATAATTGTTTTAAAAACTGGAATTTTGTACAGTCCACTATTAATTGTAATAGATTATCTTCAAAGTTAAATAAATCATCCACAAGAAGAGCATTTATCTTATCATTTAGTAGATTTCTTAGTAGCATAATGAATTTCCTTCTCACTCCTTCCAAAGAGTTACATTTTATAAGAAAGTGCATTAAGTCTTCAGATTGTTTAAAACACAGAGGGCATAAAGAACTTGTTCTATTTCCATTAAATTTTGCTCGATCAGCTTGAAGAGTGTAAGTCCCACTTATTATTTTGGCTTTGACACATGCTCTTTTAACGGATAAAAGTTCTGAACCACTACTCTCCCAGATATTATGAACTACACCAACTTTAAAGTTATCAACATTTAACATTTTCATAGATACTTTTGTCCTAGCTTCAAGAATTAAAATGTTTTTCCAATAGTCATTCACTGCGTTATAAACCAATTTTTTCCAAATATGCTTTTCTGGGACTAGATCCAGTACCTCTATAGGAGATGGCAATTCATACATTTCTGTTAATTTTATAATTTGAATAAACCAGCTTTCAGAGTCTCTTGTTTTCAAAGCAAGCTGTCTTTGAGCGATACTGCGTTCAACTGACCCGTGATTATCTGCAATGTTACGAAATAGGGAAAGCATTTTTTTGTGGATTTCAGATTCTATAGGAAGCTGACCAGTCAGGACTAAAACAGCAGAATTCGCAGTGCGTGACGGCAGATGCTGGATTTGTTTCAACAATTGTATATAATAAACAGATAGTTTTGCTATATCAGTTTTTGTTAATCGAATAATATCCAGGCCATACAGTAGCCTCGGAATGACAAAGCACTTTATCATGTGAACTGAGACCTTCGGATTTATCCCATTCAGGCCATAGAGACCAGCGCCCATCAATGCATATACTGTTTTACGAGCAGTTTGTATTCTATCTAGTACAACTTCTTTAACTCCAAATTTAGAATTTATGTCCCTTTTTATTCCTAAGTGGGTAGCATTAATTGGTGTATTTAACTTTTGGTCGTTCATATACCAGGAATGTTCTGACTTGTCTCCTATTTTCAATACACAGGATTTCTGTTCACTAATCGAATATCTAAATTTATTTGCATGGTCCATTTGAATATTAATCATAGTTTGTAGTTCATATGGATCATTAGCTATCAATGTAACATCGTCTGCTACAGTTGGAGCACCACAGTATATTGAACCTATGTACGACCCAATTTTGTTTTCCTCATAGATTTTCAGTAAAGAGTTAATAAAAACTTTATACGCAGTTGGAGACCAAACACCTCCTTGACGGACGCCTTGTTTTTCTTTAAACCCACGTGAATAATTTCCTTCCCATTTTACTTTTGTAGTTAAGTCTTCATACCATGCCCTAAATAATAACCAATTATCTCCAGATATGTTCATTTTATGCATTTCTCTAAATAGGCCAGCATGCCATACTATATCAAACGCTTTTTTAGCATCAGTTAATCCAATATATATGGGTAAACGTTTTTCTTTAGCTTCTATTCTTAGTTCAGTTACAACCAGCCCCGCTACAGTAGGGGATTCCCCTTCAGTGAACCCTTTTTGTAATCTACTTTGCTGATTTTTAATAGAGCTTTTGTTACGGGATAAATGTAGCTTTTCTATAGTTTTTCCAATAGCACTAGTTATAGTTATACGTCTATATGAATTTGGATCTTCTTTTGGTTTTCCTCCATTTTTAAACAGAGGGCATCCTATCCCTATTTTTAAATTATTTGGGACAGCAACAGTTTTAAAAATCAAGTTTATCAATTTAGTTAGTATATTTACAACTGTCTGACCTCCATATTTCAAGTGTTCTATGGTGAATTTATCAACATCTGGAGCTTTTCCATTTTTAAAAGATAAAATACATTTATTCAATTCGTACTCAGTCACTTCCTGAATCGGTTCTCTTGTACTTAAGAAAATATCAGTTAATATTTCAATGTCATTATTAACCAAATTGAAAAATTTACTATCGAATCTATCTTGCACAGATGGCGAGGCCAAATCTTCAAAGTATTCAGCCCAAGCTCCCAGAATAGAGGCTGAATTATTATACAGTCTATTGTTAACCTTCAAAATTGAAGTTGTGGATGACCTTGCATTTCTCTGCTTATTTACTAATGCGAAAAATTGTTTATCATTATTCTCATTTAATTCCATAATTTTGGTATACGTATTTTCTCTTTTCTCAGCAGCCAATCGTCTTTGGGCAGAACGAAGTTTTTTCTTTTGCACTTTCATTCGAATATAGTTAATGCTAGATTTATTATCTTTATTACCTTCATTTTTCCATTTCCAATAGTAAAATTTACCCTCCTTAACAATTTCAGTCATTTCTGGGGTCCAGTCCCTTTTCCTCTTAAATTTCTTTTTCCTTTTTGGGCATAGACTTTCAGCAGTAGTCACAATAATGTCAGAAAATTTTGTTAAAATGTTCTCTATATTTTCAGCAGTTTCAACCACAGCCACATCACTAAATTCAGTTAATCTCTCTTGAAGTAAATTTTCATATTTTTGTTTATCAATTTTATCCCATTTTATACGTAAAGGTCTAGGATCGCTAGTGCTAATATCCATCCTTTCAAGTTTAATTATGCATCCTACATTTCTTCAAAAATGCTAAAATTATCATTCAACCCCTGTATCTAAAGTTCATTTGAAGTATTTTGTTGAAAAAATAACGTGGAAAGAGCTCCTTCACTCAGTTGTGCTTTGTGAAACGTACACGGATTTCACGTATCCGTACATGGTCCATGTTTTACCATTGTCATGTCAACATCTGGTTTAAAAACGAAAGTAAAGTTTTGACAACATCATTTTGCACAAATAAAGAGTCTAAGGCAGATATGAGCACGCTGATGTGCACACTTTGAATGATGCACTGTCAATTTAACAGTTTACGTCAGAACATCAAATTCATATCAAAGTAAAGTTTAATAACGTTTTTTTTAATCTAATGTCAATCATTGGGATGGCCATCTGATTACTATAATTTATTTAAATTGCCTTTTGTGACTTAGTCTTAGGGATTAAAATCGGGATCAGATATAAAATGTCCGGCTGGCTCAAATATTTTTTGGAAGCCCTGGTTTTGAAATATCTAAGACATATGTTTTTGACACAGAAATGTTTTTACTGCAATAAAAAGTAAGATTAATTACCTACAACTGTCAAATTCAAGGGAATATTTTTTAGACCTACTTTCGTATACAACCGGATGTGACGTACCATGATTTGTTGGTATTACACCTAAAGAAGACATTTTTGTTCAATAAACTGAATGTAACTTTTTCCCTTTGTAATACTGGTTATTTCAAGCATTTCTGTCAAGTTTTGTCATAAACAGTTCAATAGTTTGAGAAAAATCTAGTATAATGAAAGACGACATCTACAGCGATTCAAGCAAAATTTCTTCAACAAATCCAAACAAAGTCGCATCAAGACATATGTTTATGACACAGAAATGTTTTTACTGCAATAAAAAGTAGGATTAATTACCTACAACTGTCAAATTCAAGGGAATATTTTTTAGACCTACTTTCGTATACAACCGGATGTGATGAACCATGATTTGGTGGTATTACACCTGAACCAAAAAAAATCATACTTTAGATTTTTAATATATATCTTGTAGCTAGTGCCCCTTTAAATGATTTTTTTATTTATTTTTTCAAATTCCAGAAGAAGTCAAAACATGAAATGTTAGTTTAATAGAGCAAGTATGATGTATGTGGATACAGCATTCGTGAAAGATGAGTCATGCCACAGAAAACAAAATGATGCACAGGGAACAGGAAATGTTATCACCAATTCCATAAATTAATTTTCATGTACAATGACAGTATGTTTAAAGGGAATGAAATACAGAATATAATGAAAAGATACAGATTATTAGTCAAAATTTATTGTGAATCAGAATTATGACTGGATGAATTAAGCAATTAAATGGACCAATAAAAAGTATTTCCTTATTTGTTATATTTGTAAACAATTTCACTGCTATCACCTTTATACATTATTCTTTCAAAAGCAAAGACACAGGTGGAAAATTCTTAATATAATTGAGAATGGAAATGAGGAATATGTCAAAGAGACTACAACCCGAGTGGCAGAATTTAACAGCAGATATCAACTTTCAATCTTTTGAGCCGTGAAGAATATATCTTTACCACACTTGAATTAATAATTAAAAGATGAAGACTCCTATTGATGTTTTGGGCCAATATGTCAAAAGTATCATGAATAATTGGTCCAACCTTCACTAAACTTGGCTGGAGAATGTCATTTGGATAGAAGGGGTTGCTCCTAATTTTTATACGACTGCAAAAATTGAAAATTTTTTGGTCGTATATTGGTATCACATTGGCGTCGTCGTCATCTGAAGACATTTGGTTTTCGCACTCTAACTTTAGTAAAAGTAAATAGAAATCTATGAAATTTAAACACAAGGTTTATGACCATAAAAGGAAGGTTGGGATTGATTTTGGGTGTTTTGGTCCCTACAGTTTAAGAATTAGGGCCCAAATAAGCATTTTTCTTGGTTTTCGCACAATAACTTTAGAATAAGTAAACAGAAATCTACGAAATTTTAACATGAGGTCTATGACCACAAAAGGAAGGTTGGGATAGATTTTTGGAGTTTAGGTCCCAATGAATTAGGGGCCAAAAGGGGCCAAAATTAAACTTTGTTTGATTTCATCAAAAATTGAACTATTGGGGTTCTTTGATATTCTGAATCTAACCGTGTATTTAGATTCTTAATTTTTGGTCCCGTTTTCAAATTGGTCTACATTAAGGTCCAAAGGGTTTTGTTTGATTTTATCAAAATTTTAATTCTTGGGGTTCTTTGATATGCTGAATCTAAACATGTACTCAAGTTTTTTTATTATGGGCCCAGTTTTCAAGTTGGTCCAAATCGGGGTCCAAAATTAAACTTTGTTTGATTTCAACAAAAATTCAATATATGGGTATCTTTGATATGATGAATCTAACCATGTATTTAGATTTTGGATATTGGAATATCACAAAGGGATGGTAAGAATTGTCTTTGGAAGTTATGGCTCAAACCGTTAAGGAATAAGGTGCAAAAAAGGGATGAAAAGGGTTTCCAGGTTAATGGACAATTACTTAAGTACAAAACATAATTTAAAAGCAGTGTAAGGTTGGTAATTGAAACTCATTTTAATAGCTCACCTAAACTGCTCTTAAATTATATATATTGGAAATTTACCAAAACTTCGTTATTAATAAATTCCATTGGAAATTTGCCAAAAACTTTAGTTTAATGAACTTTATTGGAAATTTGCCAATATAAAATGTTGCATTGGAGTTATCTTTCTTTGTCCAGAATAGTAGTCAAATCAACTTAAATCATGACTGTATGACATTTTATATTTTATGATGTATTTAAATGAGTAGTTATTGTTGAAAACTCCATTATAAATTTGAATTGAGATCATTTTTTGAATAAGGGAAAGGGGAGGTAAAAAAATTTGTTGGGGTTCAATTTTTCTTATTTCAGATTTCAGAAATGAAAAAGAAAATTTCTTCAAATATCAAAGGATTAATATTCAACAGCATTGTGAATTGCTCAAAAGCAAAAAAAAACATTTAAGTTCATTAGACCACATTCATTCTGTGTCAGAAACCTATGCTGTGTCAACTATTTAATCACAATCCAAATTCAGAGCTGTATCCAGTTTGAATGTTGTGTCCATACTAGCCCCAACCGTTCAGGGTTCGACCTCTGCGGTCGTATAAAGCTGTGCCCTGCCGAGCATCTGGTTTAGTGAGTACCTAGGTCACACTAAATATAACTTAAAAGTTTGGTTAAGGTTCATCTCTAAAAAAGATCTTTTGAGTCATAAATCTTTCCCCATCTTTTGTGGACATTTCAACTTTGCCTTCATTTTTACGGTTCATTGCCCAGTGTTAAGTTTTTGTGTTTTGGTCTGTTTTCCTTAAACTATAAGCAGTGTTGTATGAAATGATTGTAAGTTGTACATGTCTGTCTGTCAGGTATCATCTGACCTTGATCTCATTTTGATGGTTTATTGGTCAATGTTAAGTTTTCATAGTTAAGTTTTGTTTCTAAGATACTAAAAGCAATAGGTCAACTTTATTTAATGCATAGATTGATTGTAAGGTGTACCTGTCTGTCTGACCTTGACCTCATTTTCATGGTTCACTGTTTAATGTTTGTTTAGTTTTCTTGGTTGTCTGTTTTATTTATTTCTATGATTGTATTTTGTATGTATTTACCTCTTGTTTCACATGTCAATGTGACGGAATGTTTTTAAATAAAGCATAATGTATTGTATTGTCTAAAAAACTATAGGCAATAGGTCAATTATATTTGGTGTATTGAATTATTTTTATGTGTACATGTATTTCTTGTTTGGTTTATTTGACATTTACCTTCTTTTCTTGGATTATGTTAACCGTAAAAATGAGGTATGTATGTGACAAATGGAATCTATATACAAAGTATGAAGCATCCAGGTCTTCCACCTTTAAAATATAAAGTTTTTAAGAAGTTAGCTAAAGCTTCTACCCTAGCTGCCGCTGGAACACTATCCCTGTCGAGCTTTCTGCGAAAAAAGTCGGGCTGGACAATAAAAATAGGCCACAATCAAAGGTGTATATAAAATCAAGAACTGTTTTAAATTGAGTTATCTCTCTTTGTCAAAAAGTTATACACACATATGTTGAAGAGATGGATTAAAACACCCTGCACAGCATTTCCAAGTGAAAAATTCTTAATAAAATTGTTTTTCTGTATGATCTTTTTAGTATTTCGACACAAGCAAGTCCTTAAAAGTCTCTCAAACTTCAGAGTAAGCCCAGTCTAGAAAATTAGCTTGAACTAGAACCTTTTTAGTGGTAGTTTTGTGTCATATCTTAGTTTTATGTCATTTGAAGAAAAAAAAATTGGCGGCAAATCTGATAGTTTCTGTTAAATTTGTTCACATTTAATTTCTATTTACTTGTAAGGGATGTCTTACCATGTAATATTTTTTATGTCTGTTTACATCAGTTGTCTGTGTTCTTTGGATCTTATTTTTGTATAAACAGAAATGTCAAATCTGACCAACTCAAGCCATGTACATATCCTGTTTAAATAATGACTTGGTGCTTAAAAGATGCTACATGTACTTTGAAACTTCTGTTGAACAAGAATGTGTCCCCAGTACACGGATGCCCCACTTGCACTATAATTTTCTATGTTCAATGGACCGTGAAATTGGGGTAAAAAAATACTAAAAACTCTAATTTGGCATTGAAATTAGAAAGATCATATCATAGGGAAAATGTGTACTATGTTTTAAATTGATTGGACTTCAACTTCATCAAAAACTACCTTGACCAAGAACTTTAACCTGAAGCAGGACAGATGGACGTACAAACAGATGAACAAACGAACGAACGGACGCACAGACCAGAAAACATAATGCCCCTCTACTATTGTAGGTGGGGCATAAAAATGCTTGTAACCAAGAGTAGGTTGTATAGCTGGTATTAGCTGCAGATATAACTATTCATCATGTGTTTGTGTATACCAGGTAATTCAAGTTTTAGTTATGGTGGGGCCAAAGGATGATGTTGTGATGCATGTGTCCAGTATATCATGTATAAAAGTGATATTAAATATGGACAAAATAAGAGAAAAACACTGCATGAAATAAACATTTTTATCACAAATGTGAATCATTAATGATTACAGTATGTATCACATTTTATTTATGTAGCAATAATGTGAATTCATTCTATTCAAAAGGATTTTGGCATTATTAAATTACTTAGGCCAAATAAAAAAGTATGTGTGGTTCCAGTTACATCCGGAAAAAAGTTAGGGTAGGTAGGTAGGGATTTTTTTTTATTTTATGGTTTTTTTTACATTGAGTCTATGGGAGCATCATTCTGACTTTAACGGTGCTTAATGAAAAATGACAATAAAATCTTTAGGGTAGGCTATTTTTAAGCCGAAAAAGTAGGGACGGTAGGGTTACTGGAACCACACATATATTTTTATTTGGCCTTATCAGACATGTCAGAAATGACAGATATTCAAGACTGATTCTGTTATCATGGTTATTCTCTCTAATCATGCTAATCATGGTCATTCATCATTACATGTATATATGATAATGTTTATATACATTACTATAATGCAGAACCTTAAAGCTTTCAATCATAAATTATACCCTAATATGAAACTCAACTTATAAACATGAAACATGCAAGAATCTTACACATGTTACATACAATGTACGTACATTGTAATACATGAACCATAGCTTATAAAATAAAATATATATATTTAAACTATTCAAAAATAATTAATATTTGGATCCGGGTAAATATTCTAGGTAAGCATTGATAGCTACACAGCATGATATAGTGTAGCCTAATACTAAACTTACCAAAACTAAAATGGGTTTAAAAGTAAAGCCCTGAATTCTATCACTTAAGACATTTCTGATCTACTCACAAGCATGACAATTGCAATTATACATATCAAACATGTGAATTCTATCACTTAAAAAAGACATTTCTGATCATGCTGATCTACTCACAAGAATGATAATTGCTCTCATATATATATATATATCATACATGTGAATTATATCATATGAATAAAGCATTAAGTCGATCATCTAATGTAAAAGGATCATATGTCAATCTCCATTGCCTGTCTTGTAGTCCTGATACTGTATTTTCTAGTTTACCTTGACTAGAACCACATTCCTTCAACCAATGGATAAACTCTGGTGGCCAGTCAGGATTCTTTGGCCAATCATATTCATAAGATATTTCTACACCATGCAGAATTAAAGTCTTTAGCTTTCTTATTCTAGCTAAAAGCAGCACTGAAGTACTTGATAGAGGAAAACCATATTGTAAGCACTTAAACTTTGGACATCGTCTAATCATATCAACGAGGGCAAATGGAAGTCTTCTGTCGCCAGCTTCGTTATTTTCCAATAAAGAATTGGTGTATTTAAATGTTGTCAGTGTGTTGTGATAACAATCTATTATATGATCTAAAACACCTTTAGTCACTATATTAGCTAGGTCATCTAAAGTCAGACACCTTAGAGGCATAGAACGAGGAAAATTTTCTTTAATAACCATAAGGTAACGTAGCACAAGATCCAGTTTAAAATTAGGACAGCTTTTTAATACAAGTTTCCAAAAATCCTCATTTAAATCATTTTGTAAAGGGAACGGCAATTCTTCTTCTTGCACGAGTGTCAGTTCTTGTAATGAATTATTAACCAATTCTAATAGTAAGCCTGATGTCATTATCTCTCGTCGTGTTCGTAATTTTTTAAGATTAGGAAATTTTGTAAGCACTGGAAATTCACGCTGATCAAAATCTTCATAAAAGAGCATACAGGAAATTTCCAATTGAGTAATCTTATTGGCTAAGTTCTTGTTAACTATAACATCCAGGAGTCCTATGTCTTGTTCTACATGATATTCATTGTCACAATAATTGATTCCTACAGATTTTAACTTAGTACATTTCTCTAGTATTTGACAGACTGATTCTATAGCACAGCTATCAAGATCTATACCAATACTCCCGACTTCCCATTCTTGTACAAGTAAAAAACCTTGTAAATTAACACAATGTTCAGATATAGCTTGGAATATGTTTAGACCATCATGTCCTACTTCAAAGGCAAATTCTATTGTGATGTTCTTTATATATTGGCCGTACTGCTTTATACAAGACATGAAGCGTGACCTTCTCTCAGGGATGAAGTAAGCATTTTCTGTCAGTTCATTTTCATACAGGACAATGGGCCAAGCTGATGCTGATGACAGTATAATATCCCATATAGGAAACGCTGATGAGACCGCCATCTTATCCTCCCATGTTAGATACGATAGAATCTGAACAACAGATATACTTGGGAGATACACCACTGATAATCTGTCAGACATCTTTTATTCAAATCAATACCATCTATAGCCTTTATTCTACTGTTTCTACATCTTTAATAAAGTTTGTAATTTGTCATTTTATTATGCAAGTTGAATTTTATACTCCATCATGTGTCCATCAAGGTTTTTCTATGGAAAATGTTTTATTATAATTAATATGCATCAACTGATTGGTTCTTTCATCCACTAGCATGTCTAGTCTCTATTCAACCTCGTAAGATACCTGAAAAATAATTTATAAATTGAATAAAATATTCCAAAATTTTTATGAACAATTTTACTATAACATATATAAGGATTATGATAAACAATACTTTTTTTCTGTCTCTAATACATCATGTACATGTAGCATCCTATTAATCTGAAGATTATCTATCTTAAATATGGCGCCTACACAGCCTTAGAAACAGTAACTTAATACCTGAATACTTGTTGATAAACTGTATATGCTGTACATGTATGTGAAAAACTTCTTGTGAAATAATAATGTCTGAATATTGTTTTTGACACCACAACTGCTCAATTCTGTTCAGTTTTTTAGAAGTTGTTTGGATCTTCAGCATCAATTTAAGAAGTTTGAATTGAGAAGATACCTGTTATACAGTCAGAGCTCAGACATAAATAAGTCTGAATCTGCTTTTGACTCACAGAGGTCTAAATTTGTAAGTTTTAGGATTTGTCTCCCTTTAATGCAAGACAAAATATGACTTTAATAAGTCAAATATTGTTAAGCAAGAAATAATTGACCAGAATCAAAAAGTTGCAAATATCGACTCCTACAAGTCGATTAGATATCAAAATTGGTTAACTTCAAGACCCACGCATATTTATAAAAAGGTCATGCATCTATAAAATCAAATAATGACAACATTGAACATTTGAAAGACAATGCTTTGTCTTCTAAAGAAAAATATGAATGAGAGTCTAAAAAATCTGAGATAATGTTAATTAACCTTACAATGCAAACACCTGGAACCACACTTAATGAGGTAAAACAGCTGTGTTTAGTAAGGATGTTCAATAAGATAATTAAATATAGATAGCTCAAGTCCTTGTGAACTCTCAGACAGGTTTTTGCTGTCATAGGTGGTGTACTTTGGCCACCAAGTAAAATTAAGTTTTTTCATCAACATAAAAGACCTAAACAAGTATGTTATTTTCTGACTTAGATAAGTCTAAAATTGAATACACATTTTTATAATAAATACATGTTTTGACTTCTTTTTCTTAAAGTCAAAATCAAAAATCGACTTGTTTATGTCTGAGCTCTGACTTATATAATGAATGGTTACAATTTACGGTAACTCATTTGCCTACCAACCGTGCAAGGGCTGTATAGCCAGTCAAGGTCGTTAAAAACTTCCATCATCATCATTTGCATATCAAGTTAATGATGTAGAAAAGAAACTCGAGTTTGTTATAAATCAGAGCACTGAAATTGAAAGGAGCTTTGAAAACATGGATCATATAATGCATAAAGTGATAGTTAGGTGTAAAGAAAACATATCAACACACTTTACAAGTTAGAACAATCAACAAGAATGACAAGAGAGACAAAAGATAAGTAAAAAGAATAAACTAACATCCCCATGCATATGACTAAAAAGAACAAACTGTTATCACAGAGATATCATATTATGTCTTGCTGTTTTGTAATTTCGATAATGCAAATGATGAAATAAAAAATAGCAACACTTTAACATGTAAGTTTAGCAAATATTCAAAGTCAATGAACTATGACTGAAGGTACATGGCTAAACAATCTCCACTTGGAATACTTGGTTTAGCATCCCTCTGTCAAGGAAATCATGATAGGAAATACAAGCCCTGTAATACCTTATCAACTTGAGATATGACATGTATGAATATTGCAGAATTGTAGTTGAAAATGTACTTTTCAGATCGCATAACATTGAAGATGATGTAATCGAGCTGAAGTGGTGTTCAATGAAAACCAAACTATCATAAAATTGAGAATGGAAATGGGGAATGTGTCAAAGAGACAACAACCCGACCAAATAAAAAACAACAGCAGAGGGTCACCAACAGGTCTTCAATGTAACGAGAAATTCCCGCACCCGGAGGCATCCTTCAGCTGGCCCCTAAACAAATATATACTAGTCATACATGTGTGTTACTGGTATTCAATTTCATTGGGACAAAAAAAAGGTAGTATACCTCTGTTCAAAGTTCATAAATGGTTCAAGTGAAAACAAATCCAGTTATAGAACAACAGATGGAAACACTGAACCCCAACAAAGTCAAGAATAAAGAAATAGTAACTTTGTTTCAGTTCACAGATTCAGGAAAAGAGGGAAATCATCAGATTTATAACAACCATTTGTCAACTAAATACAAATTAAAGACCAAACTAGAGGCTCTCAAGAGCCTGTGTCGCTCACCTGTTAATGTGTTTACTGATGTCGGCCATCTTTGTTGGTAGGCGGGGTCATAAGACACTCTTTTTAAAAATAGATACCCTAGTATTATGATTGTGGCCAAGTTTGGTTAAATTTGGCCAAGTAGTTTTAGAAAAGATTTTTATACAAGTTACAAAAATGAGGAAAAGTTGTTTAATATTGACTCTAAAGGGCAATAACTCCTTAGGGGGTCCTCTAACAATTTTGATCATGCTGACTTATTTGTAGATCTTACTTTGTTGAACATTATTGCTGTTTACAGTTTATCTCTATCTATAATAGTATTCAAGATAATAACCAAAAACTGCAAAATTTTCTTAAAATAACCAATTTAAGGGCAGCAACCCAACAACAGGTTGTCCAATTCAACTGAAACTTTGTGAGGGGATATATCTTATTCTGATGGACATTAAAATCTTGAAAGATTTGCCCTAAATGTCTTGGTTTCAAAGATATAAAGCAAAAACTGCATTTTACCACTATGTTCTAATTTTAGCCATGTCGGCCATTTTGTTTGGTAGGCTGGGTCATCGGACACATTTTTTAAACTATAAACCACAATGATAATTGTCGCCAAGTTTGATTAAATTTGGCAAAGTAGTTTTAGAGAAGAAGATTTTTAGAAAAGTTACAAAAAATGATGAAAAGTTGTTAAAAATTGACTATAAAGGGCAATAACTCCTTAAGGGGTCGACTGGCAATTTTGGTCATGCTGACTTATTTGTAGGTCTTACTCTGCTGAACATTATTGCTGTTTACAGTTTATCTCTATCTATAATAGTATTCAAGATAATAACCAAAAACTGCAAAATTTCCTTAAAATAACCATTTCAGGGGCAGCAACCCAACAACACGTTGTCCGATTCGTCTGAAAATTTCAGGGCAGATAGATCTTCACCTGATAAACAATTTTACCCATTTCAGATTTGCTCTTAATGCTTTGGTTTTTGAGTTATAAGCCAAAAACTGCATTTTACCCCTATGTTCTATTTTTAGCCATGGCGGCCATCTTGGTTGGTTTGACGGGTCACGCCACACATTTTTTAAACTAGATATCCCAAGGATGATTGTGGCCAAGTTTGGTAGAATTTGGCCCAGTAGTTTCAGAGGAGAAGATTTTTGTAAAAGTTTACGGACGACGGACGCCAAGTGATGAGAAAAGCTCACTTGACCTTTCAGGTCAGGTGAGCACTTGACCTTTCAGGTCAGGTGAGCTAAAAAGAGGGGCCTGATGGGGGGTCTCATCACGATTCATGAGTTGATTTTTTTGTCAATCACGATTCACAGATCATGGATCACGAAAATATAAAAACAAAAAAAAATCTGTAGAAAATCTGATCACGATAGCGATCAGGCCCCTCAATAAAGGGGACAAATTTTGGAGTACAAGAACCAAAAACAGAAAACTTGAAACCTGGTGGCAAAATTAACCAGAACATGCAGAAGAAAAAAAAAAGTACACCTTTTGCACAATGCTACAGCAGAGACATATATACATATGTGTATATATGTCTCTGGCTACAGTTAACACCTTAAAACAGACAGTTTGAAAAGATTGCAACAACAAATGCTTCCAGTTTCAATCAGTATCCTGCTATTTACTGATTACCACAAAAACTCATTCTCCCAAAGAACATGAATCATCAAGTATTGGAATGCTCAAGATGGTTCTTGGGAAGAATGCACTTGAAAGTAATCCTCATATAACACCCAATATACCCAATATACAGTGAACCTCATTATGGCTCACAGATATTCCCGGCAGACCAAAGAATCTGTCCTACTTGAACTCTTGACGCCATACAACAATAACTTTACCATTGTGGCATCAGATATTTTTGTATTATGACATCAAAATTATGCGTGAACCTGTGCGATGTGCAGTAATTGTGGACAAATAGTGATTATTCAAAGGTGTATAGTTCAAGCAGTACCATGAGTCATGAGTATGCGCTCTAAATCCATGAACGTATAATCAGTTCGTTGATTGTAGTGACAGAAGCAGATATTTTTTTTGTCAATACAGTATCCTGTATTCTGTAAAACAGTTACTGAATTAGAAAAATTACACTGACAGTGTCACTAAAATAATTTTGCATTGGATTTTTGAAGGAGTATTATTTTCCGTATTATGAAAGGGTATTTTGTAATCGTGGTGCCGACAGCAGCCTAATATTATAGTTACCATTTTCTATCTCATATTTTCATCAATAAAATTGAAACATTACCAGTAATAATGTTGAATGAACAGTTTACTTTAGGAGGAATATTTTCAACAAAACGGATATTGTTACATGTAAAAATAGTTCTCGTTTTAATAAATGTTTTATAATTTTTATTAATTTTCTGAACAATTTAAGATCAATTAACGATTTTATATATATTTAATGAATGATGATATTCATTTTGTAAGAGCACATGTGAAAATAACGCTTGAAAGTTGTGCGGATGCGTTTCTGACGTGGTTCCCTGTTTCTTTTTGTTGTTTTTCGGTACCAGATAAGAGGTCTGAGGGCACCGGGCAAGGACACTCACAAACCAAGTTGGACCTTATTTATCTGCAGTGTCCATCATGGGTATTAAACAAGAAATTGAGGAATTGCCAAAGAAATTAGTAGAAGTAACATCTAAACGTGACAGACAGGTTCCCGGAGAGACCAGTTGGGAAAATATACAGAAAAAATTCGGCAAGGGCACAGGATTTACACAAGCATTGCCTAAACTTTTTCAGTATTTTGGAGCTGGAACATACCCTAAAGAATTCAACCCAAGGGTACATGGTCCATATTATCCATCACGGAATTATGCAAAAGGTAAAAACTAAGGTTCAAATTATGGTTACTGCATTAAGGTACAGTATTCGACAATCGATTGATACAATAACAATTGACTTTAAAACATCGATTGATACGATTGATCACGATTGATAACAAGTTTTCAATTCTATCAACTAACTAAAAAGTACAAACCATAGATCGTTACGATAGATACGATTGATTATATAATATCAACTCAATCAACTCTATACGAAATACAAACACTCGATAGTAACGATCGATACGATTGATCACGATTGATTATCAAAAATCAACTCAATCAACTCAATACGAAATACAAACACTCAATCGTAACGATCGATACGATTGATCACGATTGATTACCAAAAATCAACTCAATCAACTCAATACGAAATACAACGACTTGATCGTAACGATCGATAAGATTGATCACGATTGATTACCAAAAATCAACTCAATCAACTCAATACGAAATACAAACACTCAATCGTAACGATCGATACGATTGATCACGATTGATTACCAAAAATCAACTCAATCAACTCAATACGACATACAACGACTCGATCGTAACGATCGATACGATTGATCACGATTGATTACCAAAAATCAACTCAATCAACTCAATCAACTCAATACGAAATACAAACACTCAATCGTAACGATCGATACGATTGATCACGATTGATTACCAAAAATCAACTCAATACGAAATACAACGACTAGATCGTAACGATCGATACGATTGATCACGATTGATTACCAAAAATCAATTCAATCAACTCAATACGAAATACAAACACTCAATCGTAACGATCGATACGATTGATCACGATTGATTACCAAAAATCAACTCAATCAACTCAATACGAAATACAACTACTCGATCGTAACGATCGATACGATTGATCACAATTGATTACCAAAATTCAACTCAACCAACTTAATAAGAAATGCAACAACTTGATCGTTACCAATGGAAGGCTTTGGTGAAGCGTACTCCAAAAAGACTTGTGCATTCGACAACATAGGTGGAAATAAATATTATAAAACGGTTTTCATATAATTATAACTGCAAATAGTATACTGAGTATGTATTTTTTGCAAGGATTTGTTATTTTTTATATATACATATGTAAACCTCAGATCTGTGTACGACCTCAAATCTGTGTCCGTTTTTCAAATCTATGCCCCATCGTGACGTCAATCGCTAATCTATGTCCGTAAAAAATGGTTCTACCTCAAATCTGTGTCCGATTTTTAATCGCAACGTCATTCGCAAATCTGTGTCCGTAATAAGAAAGATAAGGTCTCAAATCTGTGTTATGTTTTAAATTTTTTTTGCAATTTGTTTCGCCATGCGCAAATTTATGCCCGTCTAATAAGTTCGGCTTTATAGGTTTTTATACGCCCGTCGTCTTTTAGACGGGACGTATTATGGTATACCGTTGTCCAACCGTCCGTCTGTCTCCGTCCGTCTGTCCGTCCGTCCGTCGTCCACACTTCGGACAATAACTCAAAAACACTTTCACCAATTTCCATGAAACTTAAGTGAATTGTTTATATCTATTGACGTAAGCTCCCTTTCGTTTTTTTTTAATTTCAGATTTTAAGTTTTGGATTTATGGGGCTTTATTCATAAAAAAGGGGGGATTTTCAACACTTCGGACAATAACTCAAAGAGGCTTTCACCAATGTCCATGAAACGTTTGTGAATTGTTTATATCTATTGATGTAAGATCCCTTTCAATTTTTATAAATTTCAGATTTTAAGTTTTGGATTTATGGGGCTTTATTCATAAAAAAAGGGGGATTTTCGACACTTCGGACAATAACTCAAAAAGGCTTTCACAAATGTCCATGAAACTTTGGTGAATTGTTTATATCTATTGATGTAAGCTCCCTTTCAATTTTTATAAATTTCAGATTTTAAGTTTTGGATTTATGGGGCTTTATTCATAAAAAAAGGGGGATTTTCAACACTTCGGACAATAACTCAAAAAGGCTTTCACCAATGTCCATGAAACTTTGGTGAATTGTTTATATCTATTGATGTAAGCTCCCTTTCAATTTTTATAAATTTCAGATTTTACGTTTCCGTGTTATGAATTTTTATGCTTAAAAAAGGGGGGATTTTCCAATTTTGGGACAATAACTAACACTTTCACAAAATTTTATGCAACTTTGATAAATTGTTTATATCTATTGACATAAGCTCCCTTTCCATTTTTATAAATTTTAGATTTTACGTTTTCTTAAGTAATGAATTTTTATACTTAAAAAGGGGGATTTTATGAAACTTTGGTGAATATATTAATGTAACATCCCTTTTGATTTGTATATATATTTCTAGTTGATCATATAAATTCATTTAAAGCATAAAAGACAAGTTAAAAGAGCAACGGGCGTATCATGCGCTAAAGCGCAGCCCTTTACTTATTTTATTAAGTACTTTCCCATAATTCAATATTAAGATGGTATGTGTTATCCATGTATATGCAAGAGCCGAAGTATAGTATACGTTTAAGAAAATCCAGCTAAATTATTTAGCTGGTATTTATGATATTGTGTCAAGTACAGTCGTATATGCTTTTGTTTTATTAAGTCTTTTTTCATGTGTTAGGTTAAAATCTTTACATATGATGCGTGTGTTATTATTGTATATAAAAAAGAAGATGTGATATGTATGCCGTCTTTAAGAATGAAACCACAAAACCATAGTAATTTTACTCAAAAAGACAGTAAAGAATGAATATTTGTTTGCAACTTCAACTTACTTCGTTTTGTCTTTGAATTTATTCATATAGCTGTTTCATTGACATTTATACCACTTTATCTATGTTTTTTCTTGAATACTAGTATCAAAAAATCATTTTAAATTGTTAAAAAATAAAACGTTTTTTATATTTTTAATTGAAATATTTGTGGATCACAAAAGAACATATTTCAATTGTTTGGTCTTAGCTGATATCTATTTAGTTTAAATGTAAAACTTGTAATAATATCTTTAATAACGAAAATATTTCCCCGAGAAGAATCATTCTTTATGTTTTGGCATATCCCTTCTCTCCAGAAACTAGATGTCAACACCGAAGTCCCTTTGTTCGTGGCTGGATTTGTTTTGAATTGTAAATATTCCACAATAGTAGGAGTAAAGATATCCTGATAATTGTCAGAAAACATTTCAAGAGGATAAATCTCTATAGTTGACGTTTTTGAAAATATTCCATCAATCCACTATTCATAACAGATTTTCCTCCAGTTTTAAAGACAAATTTTTGAAAATTTCCTATCAGTACACTATTCATAACAGATTTTCCTCCAGTTTTAAAGACAAATCATAAAGCAATTTTAAATCATGTGAAGTAATAGTTAAAATGTTAACCTTGCTTTTGTCATATAAACCACTTGTACTATGTTTGTTCGGTGTGAGTTAATGCTCCGTGTTGAAGGCCGTACTTACACCTGTTATTGTTAACTTTTCATTGTTTACTTGATGACGTTTTGTTATGTTTTACGTCGATGAAAGGACATAGATTTGAGCCAAAAATGGCCATAGATTTGAGTAAATAAAAGACATAGATGTGAGACAATACAGGACATAGATTTGAGACAATAAAGGACATAGATATTTGGAACGTCTATGACGCAATATTAAAAAGGACATAGTTTTGCGGAAAGGACATAGATTTGAGGCCGGACATAGATTTGAGGCTTACACATATAAATAAGAAGATGTGGTATTAGTGCCATTGAGACAACACTCCATCGAAATAACAATGTACGGACTTCAACATTTTACAAATGTCCTTGGTCAGAAGTCTGCTGTTCAGTAGTTGTCGTTTGTTGTTATGGTTCATAAGTGTTTCTCGTTTCTTATTTTGTATACAAATTAGGCTGCTGCTTTTGCTGTTTAAATTGTTTTTGGGGAAAGACGACTTCAAGCCGTCAATCCCCTATGGGGTTGACCAGAGTGACATTCCCTCACATCATTCATTTTGTTTTTATAGTGTGGAAAACCCTCAACAAATTTTACTGAGATTGATGAGAAGGAAACACACAAATGAATAGATTGACTTTAAACACTTTTCTAAACATTTCCCTTCTATAGGCTATACCAATCCTTGGTACCAACAAATAAAGCATTGTACTGATAAAAAAATAAATTAAAAAAAAGTTGCATATTATAGTTTAATTCTATTTATTCATGAAATTTACAAATATTTCAAAATGTAGGATCTGGAAACAAGCTTCACACAGTTTACATCAATCATATTATTTTTTATTAGTACCTGTATCCCTGTGATGAGAGTTGTAACTGGGAACTTTATCAATGGAAATTTAAAATTAAATGGATTTTTCAGTCCTAACTTTCGTAAGAAAAAAATTAAAAATCTTAGAGTACTGTCATAAAAAATGGAAAATGGCCTAGCCTGCAGTTCAGTGGTACACCATTAAGATTTCAGAAAACATTGTAGTTGTTGTTAAATGACAGAAATCAGTTGAATTTAACATAATTAACTATCAACTTTAATCGAATGTTTCAGCTCTTTAGATTTAGAAGATGCAGATCTCTTGGTCCAAATTGAATCCTAAACTAAGGAAACAAAGTTAGATTAAACAACAATTGACTTCAATATTGTCAACCTTTCTACATGTTCTAGCTGTTCTTTTTTCATTCTTTATATGAAGACTATCAAAAGATACCCCCCCCCCCCCCACAAAAAAAAAGAGACAATGGCCGTCTTTCCCCTCAGAGCTATTCAGCTCTTTGATTCACTAGTCATTTTGGGGCCCTTGATAGCTTGCAGTTCGGTGTGAGCCAATGCGTGTTGAAGTGCCACATTATACCATTTGTTTGAATCGCAAATAGAACATAACATAGTTAACATATAATTTCAATATTAACAGTCTTTTGCATATTATAAATTTGTATAGCTTAACTACTCTTTTCTTCTGTCCTTTCATTAAAGTCATTGTTTATGTTAATGAAGAATAGTTTTCTTTTTTTCCGGGTCATCATCCTTGTTGAATGCTTAAATCTGTTTAAGTCTCTTGAATGCTTGTTCACAACTCTCTGTGTTTGAACCATGTATATCTACAAACTTTTCTAGTTTTGGGTGGAATTCACATTTGGGATTGTTGTGTAAAGGCATACAACAAGATTTAGTATGATTCATAACATGAAAAATATCTACTAAAAAGTCTACTGATCTTAACATGCATTCAGCACCTGGTACCTCGTTCTGTACGAGCCTTCTTATAAATGGTTCGAGTTCACAAGATCTATCATAACCGATATACTTCAATCTATCAGAGCATACACCATTTTTGAAAAATACCTTTCGAAGGAATAAAAAAGCCTGCGTTAATGATTCATGACTGTACATTTCATCACACCTAACTATTATACCACATGGTCTTATGGCGAAGAACATTCCAGCGCTTGTACTGTAGAATTTATTCAGTTTTTTCTTATCTTTATTTCGTGACCCTTGAAATACAAAAGATATAGTTGATTGAGTTGATCAACTCTTAATCGATCGTAGCGATTGAACACGATCGATACGATCGTGAACCTTGAAATACTAAAGATAGAGTTGATTGAGTTGATCAACTCTTAATCGATCGTAACGATTGAACACGATCGATACGAACGTGACACTTAAAATACAAAAGATAGAGTTGATTGAGTTGATCAACTCTTAATCGATCGTAATGATTGAACACGATTGATACGATCGTGACCCTTGAAATACAAAAAGTAAAGTTGACTGAGTTGATCAACTCTAAATCGATCGTAACGATTGAACACGATCGATACGATCGTTACACTTGAAATACAAAAGATAGAGTTGATTGAGTTGATCAACTCTTAATCGATCGTAACGATTGAACACGATCGATACGATCGTGACCCTTGAAATACAAAAGATATAGTTGATTGAGTTGATCAACTCTTAATCAATTGTAACGATTGAACACGATCGATACGATCGTGACCCTTGAAATACAAAAGATATAATTGATTGAGTTGATCAACTCTTAATCGATCGTAACGGTTGAACACGATCGATACGATCGTGACCCTTGAAATACAAAAGATAGAGTTGACTGAGTTGATCAACTCTTAATCGATCGTAACGATTGAACACGATCGATACGATCGTGACCCTTGAAATATAAAAGATAGAGTTGATTGAGTTGATCAACTCTTAATCGATCGTAACGATTGAACATGATCGATACGATCGTGACCTTTGAAATACAAAAGATAGAGTTGATTGAGTTGATCAACTCTTAATCGATCGTAACGATTGAACACGATCGATACGATCTTGACCCTTGAAATATAAAAGATAGAGTTGATTGAGTTAATCAACTCTTAATCGATCGTAACGATTGAAAACGATCGATACGATCGTGACCCTTGAAATACAAAAGATAGAGTTGACTGAGTTGATCAACTCTTAATCGATCGTTATGATTGAACACGATCGATACGATCGTGACCCCTGAAATATAAAAGATAGAGTTGATTGAGTTAATCAACTCTTAATCGATCGTAACGATTGAACACGATCGATACGATCGTGACCCTTGAAATACAAAAGATAGAGTTGACTGAGTTGATCAACTCTTAATCGATCGTAACGATTGAACACGATCGATACGATCGTGACCCTTGAAATATAAAAGATAGAGTTGATTGAGTTAATCAACTCTTAATCGATTGTAACGATTGAACACGATCGATACGATCGTGACCTTTGAAATACAAAAGATATAGTTGATTGAGTTGATCAATTCTTAATCGATCGTAACGATTGAACACGATCGATACGATCTTGACCCTTGAAATACAAAAGATAGAGTTGACTGCGTTGATCAACTCTTAATCGATCGTAACGATTGAACACGATCGATACGATCGTGACCCTTGAAATACAAAAGATAGAGTTGATTGAGTTGATCAATTCTTAATCGATCGTAACGATTGAACACGATCGATACGATCGTGACCCTTGAAATACAAAAGATAGAGTTGATTGAGTTGATCAACACTTAATCGATTGTAACGATTGAACACGATCGATACGATCGTGACCCTTGAAATACAAAAGATAGAGTTGATTGAGTTGATCAACTCTTAATCGATCGTAACGATTGAGCACGATCGATACGATCTTGACCCTTGAAATACAAAAGATAGAGTTGACTGAGTTGATCAACATTTAATCGATCGTAACGATTGAACACGATCGATATGATCGTGACCCTTGAAATACAAAAGATAGAGTTGATTGAGTTGATCAACTCTTAATCGATCGTAACGATTGAACACGATCGATACGATCGTGACCCTTGAAACACAAAAGATAGAGTTGATTGAGTTGATCAACTCTTAATCGATCGTAACGATTGAACACGATCGATACGATCGTGACCTTTGAAATACAAAAGTTAGAGTTGATTGAGTTGATCAACTCTTAATCGATCGTAACGATTGAACACGATCGATACGATCGTGACCCTTGAAATACAAAAGATAGAGTTGATTGAGTTGATCAACTCTTAATCGATCGTAACGATTGAACACGATCGATACGATCGTGACCCTTGAAATACAAAAGATAGAGTTGATTGAGTTGATCAACTCTTAATCGATTGTAACGATTGAACACGATCGATACGATCGTGACCCTTGAAATACAAAAGATAGAGTTGACTGAGTTGATCAACTCTTAATCGATCGTAACGATTGAACACGATCGATACGATCATGACCCTTGAAATACAAAAGATAGAGTTGACTGAGTTGATCAACTCTTTATCGATCGTAACGATTGAATACAATTATCTTTAAAAAAAAAAAGGGTTGATTGAATAGATTTACTGAATTGACTACAAATGATAGTAATAAACCGACAACAATTGATTGATCCTACAGCAGTAGTCAATTGATTTGAATTGACTATACAATAGATAGTAATTTTTGTAAACTGTCTATTCAATCGATTGTCGAATACTGTACCTGTGTCGGTTACTGATCTGTACTCGTACTTTGTAGTTTTATTAAAGATCATTAAATTTTTGTAGTCTGCAGCCACAGGCACTTGTCTCAGAAAAAAATTTCTTATATACCTTATTATAACACAAGGTACTTAACTTGCATTTTAGAAAAAATTTCAGGTGGTAACGAAGTTCCGTTATATACCGCTTTATAGGCTGTCAACCCCACTAAAACTTGTTATATCGTAAATCTAAATTGATTTATCTTTACAATGGTGTATAACATGCCTACATGTGTTGTCGGAATCATCCGTAGCAATCTTACCAAAGTATGTCAATCGTAATAATTTTGCAAACCGCTGAAGAATTGGCAATAAACGCGTCACGTCTCCTTGTATATCTCGGTTTCCGATTGTTCAATTCTATGGGAAAGTCTAATTGATTCTCGGAGTTATCTGATCTTGTTTCATTTCATACATAAAGTCAAGAGATAGTCTGCAAGACATTGACGTCGTGGGAAAATTTGTAACTTATTAGACATACCACAAACAACACTTGTTATATTTTTTTCACGGTATATTATACAATTTAACTAACTGTATGATAAGTTCTATTAATACGAATACTAACAGTTTTTATTAAAACAATTTTTATAATAAATCATTTACTGCGGACGTGTATTGCCAATTCTTCAGCGGTTTGCAAAATTATTACGATTGACATACTTTGGTAGGATTGCTACGGATGATTCCGACAACACATGTAGGCATGTTTTACACCATTATAAAGATAAATCAATTTAGATTTACGATATAACAAAATTAACAAGTTTTAGTGGGGTTGACAGCCTCTAAAGCGGCATATAACGGAACTTTGTTACCACCTGACATTTTTCTAAAATGCAAGTTAAGTACCTTGTGTTATAATAAGGTATATAGGGAAAAAAATTCTGAGACAAGTGCCTGTGTCTGCAGCCGTTCAACTACAAGTATAGTCCAAACAATTATGACGTCTTGAAGAGGGTGGTAAAGGGTTATTTTAGTGCAACCTGTTTTACCATTTTTATTTCACATGCATGCAGCTGTTAAAAAGGATCAATATTCCCTGTGTTTCGTGAAATCGTTAAAAAGATAAACGTGCAAGACATTTTTAATTGTTCGTTCAATTTTATTTCGCTTTCTTCTGTGCAGAGACCCTCCTTGAAAGTTTTTTTCTTTTCTTTGACACATTACATAGACATGATAGACCTTTTTTGTCGACAGAAAAGGGTCAAAGCAAAAAATTTTAAAAAAAAATTCCTAGACATGCTAGACGTCATAATTATTTGGACTACCGTGCAGCCAGGTATACATGCTATACATAACGTCTAAAAAAGAGGCCACTTCACTGTTACATTTTGTATGAGGTTAAGAATACCTTTTACTGTTGGGCTTGAAACAGTCAGATACATGTATTCTCTACTGTTACAGCAGAGGTGTTTACTTGAACGGATTGTCCATATTTTACACAGATTTTTAAATAGAATTACTTGGATTCGTCAAGAAAAAGCACGGATTTTCTAACAATCCTGAAAAAAATCATAGTTGCTTCCGTTTAGGGTGATCGGTGTCTAAAAGGCACTTTTTTGACTGGGAATAGCTGCTCTATAAAGCGCAAAATGATAGTGATCAAGTATAATTCATGGACAGCATGAATCAGGATGCACACATTGTGAAAAGATTTTTCTTGCGTTAGAAAACAACGAACTGAACAAAGATCCTGCGAACTCTGAACTGTGAATTGAATACGATGTACATAGTACCTTTTTGAAGTCTTAACTATTGGCAACTTTGTATTGAAAGTAACTTGATAATATTTATAGTCATAAGTATTGAAATCTAGTCCCTATTGAGTTTATTATTTTGAGGTTTTGTATTTTTAATGTGTTGTACTGTGAAGATTAAATAATTAATGAAATTTTAAACGTACATATCTTGTTTCTTTATAAGTACATTTTTTGTACACATGCAGTGAATACCAGATTTGCGTGTATTGACTTATTCCAAACATGCCAAACTTTAGCTCAACTTTTGTCAAATCATGCAAATTTTAGGTTATAATCTTTGTTGCAAAAATGGATGGTTCGTGCCGCTTCGAAAGTATTACCGACAACATTGCAAAACTACTGACAATTCTACTGATAGACATCATGGTGGGTAAACAGGTCTGTTACAGGGGCAAATTGGGCAAAATTTTACAATGATTTGTCAAAATATCCTTCGTAAGAGGTCTCAAATAGTTACATGTACCGTTATTTATTTAGTAGATTTTTTTATCGACTCAACGAAAGGGAACATTTTATCGTCATATACCAAAAAATGCTTTAATGTCATTTGGCAACATTTTTTACCGTAAATTCTCAAACATGTTGAAGATCTTCCCATTACAACCCTGGTGATGTATTATTTAATTATTTTTCAAATGGTTAAACCATTTTTGCCTCCATTATGAAAATCTGCCCCATTTGCGACATGGCTGCAGTAACCGTGAAAGAGCCTATAAGGCAGCAACCATTTGATTTTCTGGGGGGGCTATGGGGTTTTTTTTTCTGGACAATTATTTTTTTCGCCTGCGGCGAAAAACAATCTATTTTTTCCGTGACAAGTCGAAAACAATTTTTTTCTTTCAATTTTAGCATTACATATAGTGGCAGCTGAGGGTGAAACAAACAATTTTTTTTTCTCAGAACCAAAAACAAATTATTTTTTTCTCCAAAAACTGGAAACAAACTTTTTTTTCCAAAAAAAACCATAGCCCCCCCCCCCCCCCCCCCCCCCCCCCCCCCCCCCAGAAAATCAAATGGTTGCTGCCTAATGTCACTAATTATTTATTGTTTTACTGTGAGGCCTTCCTACAAGGTTATGAAGAAGAAGCCAAATTTAGAATGAGTACTTGAAAGAATATAATAAATGATTGTGTACTATACATGTGTTCAAATGATATAAAATCTTGTTTACTTTCTAGCTGATGTTTCCTTCTGGGACTGTAAATTAGGAGAACTACCAAAGTGGTTTGGTCGTAGACAGTTGGGTGTGCGACCATTCTCCATGGTCCTTAGTAGAAGTAAGTTCAATTAAACCTTATATAATTAGCCCAGGTCTAGTGGTTGTCACTGGTTGCTGTATGCAGTTTTAGTTTTAGATTCGGTATAAATAAGATCGTTCAATAGTTTCAATTTTTTTCACATTTTGTTATCCAGCTTACTGTAAGTATAAGTTTTGCTAAGGAAGTAGGGTGACCAGTAATTGTTCAAATCTTTATACAAATAACAATCATACTACATCTGGTTTATTGAGAATGCATTTATCCTGCAGTCAAAAATATTTTGGTCCTGACTTAACTGTAACACACATCAAATTTCCAGACTTTATCACAAAAATAAAAACAGTTCATTAACATGTAGCATAACATTCTATGCATCCTATGATATCTATGAACTTTGCAAGAAACTGATCAATGAAATATATACTCCAATACATGTACATAAAATTGAAAACGTAAATGGGGGAATGTGTCAAACATTCAAATAAAATCATTATTTTGTTATTCTATTCCCATTTGTGTTTTACATGTACTACATATTATACACACATTTACCAATTTTCTCTACCAACAATGCTTTTGATCAAAAGTATTTAGGAAATTTATATAAAATCTTATCGATACAGTCATTTGCCATATTGGTCCATACGTAACAAAAGTTATGAACAGCCACTCCCCCCCATAAAATTAATATCTATTATGATTTGAAATACTTTCGTCATTGTGAAAACTGTTTCTTAAATTACGAAATGACGATCGCTAGCAATATCAGTGTAATTAAGTTGTCTACATTCTATAACTATAGATAATTATTTCATTTTTTTCACAGGAATGTGGACTGTTATGCAGAAATATAAGACATCAGCAGCCTCAATGTATTTTATCTGGTTATATGGAGCTGTGGGAATGACCTATTTCTACATCATGCAGTATCCTAAATATTGTATGTATATTAACACATAACATGCATAATGTGATTTCTTAGCCTATATATAAAATCTTACATATATAGAAATTAAAAAAAGAGAAATTTGATGCAATATACATGATATATATCTGAATTCGATCCCATTTTACAGACTTAATAGTCCACAAAAAAAACCCCATAAATAATGACAAGATGGTAGCACTCACACAACTCACTTATTTTATCATAGATAAACATTCATTTGTACTTCATAGATTTTTTAGGTAAACCTGGTAAAGATTGCATGAAATGCAATCAAAATCATGATATCAAAACATCCAATATTGTAAAAATTATAAAAAAAGATTTACACATTTTAACTGACATGACTGATTTCATTTTGTTTGTGTCTGGAATTTATTTCCAAAAATTTCTAGATCTATAAAAAAAAAATGTTTTTGAAAGGTATTTTTATGATTTTCATATTTTATTTCAAGGTATATTAATTGTAAATATCTAAATAATTCAACCAAGAGAAATTGTGCTAACCATATTTTTTCTTTCTTTCAGCCAATGAAAGACACTCCAAGTACCATTAAGGAGGAACAAACATTAGACTTATGTGTGATCAGACAACTTTATTAATGTGTTATTAAATAGATTCTGATAATGTTATAAAGAGTTCATATTTCTTAGTCATACAGATTAAAAGATACAGCTGATGGACAGGGTATCTGTGTTTAATAAATCTATTTTGGAATCAAGGACTGTTTTGGAGTTGTCTTTAAACTAAATGTAAATAATGTTGAAGAAGGTGACATGATTATCATGATTGTCATGATTGTCCAAAAAGATGTCAATATGGACATGATTGATGTTGCTCATTGAGGGGTATATATAGAATGTAGAAAAGAAAGGATATGGGGTATCTGCCATGACTCAAATTTGGTATTTGCACATAAAAAAACCTGCAAAAAGCAGAGGAATAAAGCTTTAATTGGTGTTCTTAGTCTGGGTATCCATAGTCTGTCTCTGGTACAATCTTTCTGACATTTTTTTCAGTAATACAAATCTGAGCTACCTGAAAATAAATTTGGTATCCAGCTTCATGTGAGCATGTCATATTGTGTGATACATTTTCATAATCAATTATTTTCTTACACACTTGAGCTGTTTTTATACATTTATGAACTTTTTGTTGCATTTTTAGCTGTTCCGGTGAGCTTTAGCCATCACTTGGCATCCGTCTGGTGTAAACTACTTCAAACATCTTCTCTTCTGAAACTACTGAACCAATTCAAACCAAACTTAAACTGAATGATCCTTATGGTATCTAGATTAAAGTTTGTGTTTTATTTTCGTCAAAAAACATGGCCACCATGACTAAAAGTAGAACATAGGGGTAAAATGCAGTTTTTGGCTTATATCTCAAAAACCAAAGCAGTTAGAGCAAATCTGACATGAGTAAAAGTGTTCATAACCTACGGGCTATAAGCCCTGAAATTTTCAGATGAATGTCACTAAATTGGTAATTTTTAGGAAATTTTTCAGTTTTTGGTTATTATTTTTAATAGTATTACAGTGACTTGACTGTTAGTGTTGCTATCGGACTATTGCAACTCATTCAAAATTCTGACCAAATTGCAATTTGTTTTATCAAATCAAACTGTTCAACTGGTCAAAATTTTGAACTAACTGTTCAGTCAAAATGTGAAAGTGCAAGGTGATGAAATGATAAAATAAAATATACTTACTATCAGTTGAGCTAATATACCTGTTGTATGATGACTATACCTTCATTCTAATAAAGGGGGCTAAATTGCAATCCTCTTGTTCTGCAGTTGTCAATCCTTTCATCAAACAAATATTTTCATCAACACTTCTTCACAGGAAGTACTGCACGTAATTTTATATTTGGTCAACAGCTTTCTAGGATGTATTGTAACCTGTGATCACTGTAATAATCTGTCTGACACCTACTTCCTGTTAGCAGATACTTTTTAAAAATATTTGATGTGAACATTTCACTAGTACATGTACTTCTAAGCAAAATGACTTCATATTTGGTCATCTATGTATCTAATGTGCAGTAGTTGTCGCTTGTTTATGTAATAATTTATATGTGTATCTCGTTTCTCGTTTTTTTTATATAGATTAGACCGTTGGTTTTCCTGTTTGAATGGTTTTACACTAGTAGTTTTGAAGCCCTTTATAGCTTGTTGTTCGGTGTGAGCCAAGGCTCTGTGTTGAAGGCCGTACATTGACCTATAATGGTTTACTTTTTATACGACCGCATTTGGTCATATATTGATATGATGTTGGCTTCGTCGTCGTCATCATCGTCGTCGTCGTCGGAATACTTTTGGTTTTCACACTATAACTTTTGTTTAAGTAAATAGAAATCTATGAAATTTTAACACAAGGTTTATGACCACAAAAGGAGGGTTGGGATTGATTTTGGGAGTTTTGGTCCCAACATTTTAGGAATTAGGTGCCAAAAAGGGCCCAAATAAGCATTTTCTTGGTTTTTATACGACCGCAAAATTTGAAAAAATTTTCGTCGTATATTGCTATCACGTTGGCGTCGGCGTCGTCTGGCGTCCGAATACTTTTAGTTTTCGCACTCTAACTTTAGTAAAAGTGAATGGAAATCTATGAAATTTTAACACAAGGTTTATGACCACAAAAGAAAGGTTGGGATTGATTTTGGGAGTTTTGGTTCCAACAGTTTAGGAATTAGGGGCCAAAAAAGGGCCCAAATAAGCATTATTCTAGGTTTTCGCACAATAACTTTAGTTTAAGTAAATAGAAATCAATGAAATTTAAACACAATGTTTATGACCACAAAAGGAAGGTAGGTATTGATTTTGGGAGTTTTGGTCCTAACAGTTTAGGAATAAGGGGCCCAAAGGGTCCAAAATTGAACTTTGTGTGATTTCATCAAAAATTGAATAATTGGGGTTCTTTGATATGCCGAATCTAACTATGTATGTAGATTCTTAACTTTTGGTCCCGTTTTCAAATTGGTCTACATTAAGGTCCAAAGGGTCCAAAATTAAACTTAGTTTGATTTTAACAAAAATTGAATCCTTGGGGTTCTTTGATATGCTGAATTTAAAAATGTACTTAGATTTTTAATTATTGGCCTAGTTTTCAAGTTGGTCCAAATGGGGGTCTAAAATTAAACTTTGTTTGATTTCATCAAAAATTGATTAAATGGGTTCTTTGATATGCAAAATCTAACTGTGTATGTAGATTCTTAATTTTTGGTCCAGTTTTCAAATTGGTCTACATTAAGGTCCAAAGGGTCCAAAATTAAACTAAGTTTGATTTTAACAAAAATTCTTGGGCTTATTTGATATGCTTTATCTTAATACATGTATGTACTTTGATTTTTGATTATGGGCCCAGTTTTCAAGTTGGTCCAAATCAGGATTCCATATGAAATATTGTGCAATAGTAAGAAATTTTCAATTGCACAGTATTGCACAATAGCAAGAAATATCTAATTGCACAATATTGTGCAATAGCAATTAATTTTCAATTGGAGTTATCTTTCTTTGTATATAATAGTAGTTGATAATATATGTTGGAAATTTGCCAGATATGACTATGATGTCATTTTCTATTTTTATTTGCCAATAACATTATGTAAATGACTTCATTGGAAATTTGCCAATATAAAATGTTGCTGATGAAGCTTTTTTTCCTTATCTTATCTAAAATGTTTTTAGATAATGTATGTTGGACATTTGCCAGACATGACTATGATGTCATTTTCTATTTTTATTTGCCAATAACTTTATGTAAATAACTTCATTGGAAATTTGCCAATATAAAATGTTGCTGATGAAGTTTTTGTTATTGTTTTATACAATAAACAATGTATATTCACTTTTACTACCAACCAATCTTTACCATTCAGTGATAACAAGCACTTTATTTTACATTTTAATATTTTATGATGTATTTAAAAGAGTAGTTATTGTTGCAAACTCCATTAGAAATTTGAATTGATATCAGTTTTGGAAAAAGGGAAACAGGGATGTGAAAAAAAAGGGGGGGGGTTAAATTTTTCTCATTTCAGATTTCATAAATAAAAAGAAAATTTCTTCAAACATTTTTTTGAGAGGATTAATATTCAACAGCATAGTGAATTGCTCAAAGGCAAAAAAAAACTTTTAAGTTCATTAGACCACATTCGTTCTGTGTCAGAAACCTATGCTGTGTCATGATCAACTATTTAATTTTAGATTTAAAAAGTTTGAAGAAGAAATCTTTAATTGATTTGTAAAATCTTGACATTTGTTTTGTGTAAAAAAAAAACCATGTAATGTCAAAAATTTGATCACAATCCAAATTCAGAGCTGTATCACGCTTGAATGTTTTGTCCATACTTGCCCCAACTGTTCAGGGTTCGACCTCTGCGGTCGTATAAAGCTGCGCCCTGCGGAGCACCTGGTTGCAGTATAACTTTAGTTTAAGTAAATAGAAATCTATGAAATTTTGACACAAGGGTTATGACCACAAAAGGAAGGTTGGGATTGATTTTGGGAGTTTTGGTTCCAACAGTTTAGGAATTAGGGGCCAAAAAAGGGCCCAAATAAGCATTATTCTTGGTTTTCGCACAATAACTTTAGTATAAGTAAATGGAAATCAATGAAATTTAAACACAAGGTTTATGACCACAAAAGGAAGGTTGAGATTGATTTTGGGAGTTGAGGTCCCAATAGTTTAGGAATTAGGGGCCAAAAAGGGGCCCAAATAAGCATTATTCTTGGTTTTCACACCATAACTTTAGTATAAGTAAATAGAAATCTATGAAATTTAAACACAAGGTTTATAACCATAAAAAGAAGGTTGGCTTTGATTTTTGGAGTTTTGGTCCCAACAGTTTAGGAATAAGGGGTCCAAAGGTTCCAAAATTGAACTTTGTTTGATTTGATCAAAAATTGAATAATTGGGGTTCTTTGATATGCCGAATCTAACTGTGTATGTAGATTCTTATTTTTTGGTCCCGTTTTCAAATTGGTCTACATTAAGGTTCAAAGGGTCCAAAATTAAACTTAGTTTGATTTTAACAAAAATTGAATCCTTGGGGTTCTTTGATATGCTGAATCTAAAAATGTACTTAGATTTTTAACCGGATTTTTGTGACAAAAATGTCGGTTATTGATTTGGGGATGTACGGCGGGCGGGCGGGCGGTCGGCAATCAAATGTTGTCCGTGCATTAACTCATGAACCGTTCAACCAATGCTTTTAAAATTTTAATATGTTATTACTGACAACTATATGAAGGTCAAGTTCAATAATGGCGATTTTGACTTTTACCGTTCAGGAGTTATGGTTCTTGAAAGATTGAAAAATGGAGTTTCCAGTCGTGTCCATGCATTTACGCATGAACTGTTCTACCAAAGCTTCCCAAATTTTAATATGTTGTTACTGATGACAGATTGGAGGTCAAGTTCAATAATGACGATTTTGACTTTTACCGTTCAGGAGTTATGGTTCTTGAAAGATTGAAAAATGGAGTTTCCAGTCGTGTCCGTGCATTTATGCATGAACCATTCAACCAAAGCTTTTGAAATTTTAATATGTTGTTACTGATGACAAAATAGAGGACAAGTTCAATAATGACGATTTTGACTTTTACCGTTCAGTAGTTATGGTTCTTGAAAGATCGTAAAATGGTGTTTCCATTCACGTTGTTGCATTTACTCATGAACCATTCAATCTAAGCTTTTCAAATTTTAATATGTTGATACTGATGACAAAATGGAGGTCAAATTTGATATTGACGATTTTCACTTTCACCATTCATCAGTAATGGTTCTTGTGATATTGCCAGGACACAAATAAATGTTAATAAATCCGGTTTGCTGTCGTTGTGACAGCCTCTTGTTGATTATTGGCCCAGTTTTCAAGTTGGTCCAAATCGGGGTCCAAAATTAAACTTGTTTGATTTCATCAAAAATTGAATAATTGGGGTTCTTTGATATGCCAAATCTAACTGTGTATGTAGATTCTTTATTTTTGGTCCCGTTTTCAAATTGGTCTACATTAAAGTCCAAAGGGTCCAATATTAAACTAAGTTTGATTTTAACAAAAATTGAATTCTTTGGCTTTTTTGATATGCTGAATCTAAACATGTACTTAGATTTTTGATTATGGGCCCAGTTTTCAAGTTGGTTCAAATCAGGATCCAAAATTATTATATAAAGTATTGTGCAATAGCAAGAAATTTTCAATTGCACAGTATTCAGCAATAGCAAGAAATCTTCAATTGCACAGTATTGTGCAATAGCAAGAAATTTTCAATTGCCACTATTGCGCAATAGCAAGAAATCTTCAATTACACAGTATTGTGCAATAGCAAATATTTTCAATTGCACAGTATTGCGCAATAGCATGAAATATCTAATTGCACAATGTGCAATAGCAAGAAATTTTCAATTGGAGTTATCTTTCTTTGTCCAGAATAGTAGTTGAATCAACTTAAATCATTGTTTTATACAATAATACAATGTATATTCACTGTTACTACCAACTGATAAATTAAAACAATCTTTACAATTCAGTGATAACAAGCACTTTATTTTACATTTTAATATTTTATGATGTATTTAAATGAGTAGTTATTGTTGCAAACTCCATTAGAAATTTGAATTGAGATCAGTTTTAGAAAAAGAGAAAGGGGGATGTGAAAAAAAAGGGGGGGGGGGGGGTTAAATTTTTCTTATTTCAGATTTCATAAATAAAAAGAAAATGTCTTCAAACATTTTTTTGAGAGGCTTAATATTCAACAGCATAGTGAATTGCTCAAAGGCAAAAAAAATTTTTTAAGTTCATTTGACCACATTCATTCTGTGTCAAAAACCTATGCTGTGTCAACTATTTAATCACAATCCAAATTTAGAGCTGAATCCAGCTTGAATGTTGTGTCCATACTTGGCCCAACTGTTCAGGGTTCAACCTCTGCGGTCGTATAAAGCTGCGCCCTGTGGAGCATCTGGTTGTAAAAGTTAACAGATGACGCCGGACGACGATGGACACAAAGTGATGAGAAAAGCTCACTTAAAGGGCCAGTGAGCTAATAAAGCTTTAATACAACTTTCACATCAATTAAACATGATCAAAGAAAATGAGGTCAAGGTCAGGTAAACCAAACTGGAAATACATGTACACCTTACAATCATTCCATACACCAAATATGCTTTAAGTATAGTTGACCTACTTCACATCAAAGAAACCAGGAAAATTTAACATTGATCAATGAACCATGAAATGGGGGCAAATGTCAGATGAAAGCTTCCAGACAGACATATACACTAACAATCAATACATGTTTTAAATATAGTTGTCCTTTTGCATATAGTATCTAAGAAACAAACAAACCAGGAAAACTTAAGATTGACCCATGAAAATAAGGTAACGGTCAGATGATAATTTCTAGACAAACATATACATCTTACAATCTTTCCAAACATTAAATATAGTTGACCTATTGCTACATACCGTATTAAAAAAAGGACAAAAATAAAGATTGAGCAACAAACCATAACTAGAGGCTCTAAAGAGCCTGTGTCGCTCACCTTGGTCTATGTGCATATTAAACAAAGGACACAAATGGATTCATGACAAAATTGTATTTTGGTGATGGTGATGTGTTTGAAGTTCTTACTTTACTGAACATTCTTGCTTCTTACAATTATATCTATAATGAACTTTGCCCATTAGTAACAGAGAAAAAAAAATTGACTATAAAGGGCAATAACTCCTTAAGGGGTCAATTGACCATTTAGGACATGTGGACTTATTTGTAGATCTTACTTTGATGAACATTATTGCTGTTTACAGTTTATCGCTATCTATAATAGTATTCAAGATAATAACCAAAAACAGCAAAATTTCTTTAAAAATTACCAATTGGAGGGCAGCAACCCAACAACCGGTTGTCCAAGTCATTTGAATATTTCAGGGCAGATATATATTGACTTGATTAACAATTTAACTCCTTGTCAGATTTCCTCTAAATGATTTGGTTTCAGAGTTATAAGCAAAAAACTACATTTTACCCCTGTTCTATTTTTAGCCATGGTGGCCATCTTGGTTGGATGGCCAGGTCATCGGACACATTTTTCAAACAAGGTACCTCAAAGATGATTGTGGTTAAGTTTGAATTAATTTGGCCCAGTAGTTTCAGAGGAGAAGATTTTTGTAAAAGATAACTAAGATTTACGAAAAATGGTTAAAAATTGACTATAAAGGGCAATAACTCCTAAAGGGGTCAACTGACCATTTCGGTCATGTTGACTTAATCTTATTTGTAAATCTTACTTTGATGAACATTATTGCTGTTTACAGTTTATCTCTATCTATAATAATATTCAAGATAATAACCCAAAACAGCAAATAAGTCTTATTTGTAAATCTTACTTTGATGAACATTATTGCTGTTTACAGTTTATCTCTATCTATAATAATATTCAAGATAATAACCAAAAACAGCAAAATTTCCTCAAAATGACCAATTCAGGGGCAGCAACCCAACAACGGGTTGACCGATTCATCTGAAAATTTCAGGGCAGATAGATCTTGACCTGATAAACATATTTACCCCATGTCAGATTTCCTCTAAATGCTTTGGTTTTTGAGTTATAAGCCAAAAACTGCATGTTCTATTTTTAGCCGTGGCGGCCATCTTGGTTGGTTGACCGGGTCACGCCACACATTTTTTAAACTAGATACCCCAAAGATGATTGTGGCCAACTTTGGATTAATTTGGCCCATTAGTTTCAGAGGAGAAGATTTTTGTAAAAGATTACTTAGATTTATGAAAAATGGTTAAAAATTGACTATAAAGGGCAATTACTCCTTAAGGGGTCAACTGACCATTTCGGTCATGTTGACTTATTTGTAAATCTAACTTTGCTGAACATTATTGCTGTTTACAGTTTATCTCTATCTATAATAATATTCAAGATAATAACCAAAAACGGCAAAATTTCCTCAAAATTACCAATTCAGGGTCAGCAACCCAACAACAGGTTGACCGATTCATCTGAAAATTTCAGGGCAGATAGATCTTGACCTGATAAACATTTTTACCCCACATCAGATTTCCTCTAAATGCTTTGGTTTTTGAGTTATAAGCCAAAAACTGCATTTTACCCCTATGTTCTATTTTTAGCCGTGGCGGCCATCTTGGTTGGTTGACCGGGTCACCCCACACATTTTTTAAACTAGATACCCCAAAGATGATTGTGGCCAAGTTTGGTTTAATTTGGCCCAGTAGTTTCAGAGGAGAAGATTTTTGTAAAAGATTACTTAGATTTATGAAAAATGGTTAAAAATTGACTATAAAGGGCAATAACTCCTAAAGGGGTCAACTGACCATTTCGGTCATGTTGACTTATTTGTAAATCTAACTTTGCCGAACATTATTGCTGTTTACAGTTTATCTCTATCTATAATAATATTCAAGATAATAACCAACTAGAGGCTCTAAAGAGCCTGTGTCGCTCACCTTGGTCTATGTGCATATTAAACAAAGGACACAAATGGATTCATGACAAAATTGTATTTTGGTGATGGTGATGTGTTTGAAGTTCTTACTTTACTGAACATTCTTGCTTCTTACAATTATATCTATAATGAACTTTGCCCATTAGTAACAGAGAAAAATATTTGGTAAAAATTTACATAAATTTACCAAATTAATGAAAATTGTTAAAAATTGACTATAAAGGGCAATAACTCCTTAAGGGGTCAATTGACAATTTAGGTCATGTGGACTTATTTGTAGATCTTACTTTGATGAACATTATCGCTGTTTACAGTTTATCGCTATCTATAATAGTATTCAAGATAATAACCAAAAACAGCAAAATTTCTTTAAAAATTACCAATTTGAGGGCAGCAACCCAACAACCGGTTGTCCAATTCATTTGAATATTTCAGGGCAGATATATATTGACTTGATTAACAATTTAACTCCTTGTCAGATTTCCTCTAAATGATTTGGTTTCAGAGTTATAAGCAAAAAACTACATTTTACCCCTGTTCTATTTTTAGCCGTGGTGGCCATCTTGATTGGATGGCCAGGTCATCGGACACATTTTTCAAACAAAGTACCTCAAAGATAATTGTGGTTAAGTTTGAATTAATTTGGCCCAGTAGTTTCAGAGGAGAAGATTTTTGTAAAAGATAACTAAGATTTACAAACTAGAGGCTCTAAAGAGCCTGTGTCGCTCACCTTGGTCTATGTGCATATTAAACAAAGGACACAAATGGATTCATGACAAAATTGTATTTTGGTGATGGTGATGTGTTTGAAGTTCTTACTTTACTGAACGATTTTGCTTCTTACAATTATATCTATAATGAACTTTGCCCATTAGTAACAGAGAACTATATTTGGTAAAAATTTACATAAATTTACCAAATTAATGAAAATTGTTAAAAATTGACTATAAAGGGCAATAACTCCTTAAGGGGTCAATTGACCATTTAGGTCATGTTGACTTATTTGTAGATCTTACTTTGCTGAACATTATTGCTGTTTACAGTTTATCGCTATCTATAATAGTATTCAAGATAACCAAAAACAGCAAAATTTCTTTAAAAATTACCAATTGGAGGGCAGCAACCCAACAACCAGTTGTCCAATTCATCTGAAAAATTCAGGGCAGATAGATATTGACTTGATTAACAATTTAACTTCTTGTCAGATTTGCTCTAGATGCTTTGGTTTCATAGTTATAAGCCAAAAACTGCATTTTACCCCTATGTTCTATTTTTAGCCGTGGCGGCCATCTTGGTTGAATGCCCAGGTCATCGGACACATTTTTCAAACTAGATACCCCAAAGATGATTGTGGCCTAGTAGTTTCAGTGGAGATTTTGTAAAAGATTACTTAGATTTATGAAAAATGGTTAAAGATTGACTATAAAGGGCAATAACTCCTAAAGGGGTCAACTGACCATTTTGGTCATGTTGACTTATTTGTAGATCTTACTTTGCTGAACATTATTGCTGTTTACAGTTATCTCTATCTATAATAATATTCAAGATAATAACCAAAAACAGCAAAATTTCCTCAAAATTACCAATTCAGGGGCAGCAACCCAACAACCGATTGACCGATTCATCTGAAAATTTCAGGGCAGATAGATCTTGACCTGATAAACATTTTTATCCATGTCAGATTTCCTCAAAATGCTTTGGTTTTTGAGTTGTAAGCCAAAAACTGCATTTTACCCCTTTGTTCTATTTTTAGCCGTGGCGGCCATCTTGGTTGGTTGACCAGGTCACGCCACACATTTTTTAAACTAGATACCCCAAAGATGATTGTGGCCAAGTTTGGATTAATTTGGCCCAGTAGTTGCAGAGGAGAAGATTTTTGTAAAGGATTACTTTAATTTACGAAAAATGGTTAAAAATTGACTATAAAGGGCAATAACTCCTAAACGGGTCAACTGACCATTTTGGTCATGTTGACTTATTTGTAGATCTTACTTTGCTGAACATTATTGCTGTTTACAATTTATCTCTATCTATAATAATATTCAAGATATTAACCAAAAACACCAAATTTTCTTAAAATTACCAATTCAGGGGCAGCAACCCAACAACCGATTGACCGATTCATCTGAAAATTTCAGGGCAGATAGATCTTGACCTGATAAACATTTTTATCCCATGTCAGATTTCCACAAAATGCTTTGGTTTTTGAGTTATAAGCCAAAAACTGCATTTTACCCCTATGTTCTATTTTTAGCGGTGGCGGCCATCTTGGTTGGTTGACCAGGTCACGCCACACATTTTTTAAACTAGATACCCCAAAGATGATTGTGGCCAAGTTTGGATTAATTTGGCCTAATAGTTGCAGAGGAGAAGATTTTTGTAAAGGATTACTTTAATTTACGAAAAATGGTTAAAAATTGACTATAAAGGGCAATAACTCCTAAACGGGTCAACTGACCATTTTGGTCATGTTGACTTATTTGTAGATCTTACTTTGCTGAACATTATTGCTGTTTACAATTTATCTCTATCTATAATAATATTCAAGATAATAACCAAAAACAGCAAAATTTCCTCAAAATTACCAATTCAGGGGCAGCAACCCAACAACCGATTGACCGATTCATCTGAAAATTTCAGGGCAGATAGATCTTGACCTGATAAACATTTTTATCCCATGTCAGATTTCCTCAAAATGCTTTGGTTTTTGAGTTATAAGCCAAAAACTGCATTTTACCCCTATGTTCTATTTTTAGCGGTGGCGGCCATCTTGGTTGGTTGACCAGGTCACGCCACACATTTTTTAAACTAGAAACCCCAAAGATGATTGTGGCCAAGTTTGGATTAATTTGGCCCAGTAGTTTCAGAGGAGAAGATTTTTGTAAAAGATTACTTTAATTTACGAAAAATGGTTAAAAATTGACTATAAAGGGCAATAACTCCTAAACGGGTCAACTGACCATTTTGGTCATGTTGACTTATTTGTAGATCTTACTTTGTTGAACATTATTGCTGTTTACAGTTTATCTCTATCTATAATAATATTCAAGATAATAACCAAAAACAGCAAAATTTCCTCAAAATTACCAATTCAGGGGCAGCAACCCAACAACCGATTGACTGATTCATCTGAAAATTTCAGGGCAGATAGATCTTGACCTGATAAACATTTTTATCCCTGTCAGATTTCCTCAAAATGCTTTGGTTTTTGAGTTATAAGCCAAAAACTGCATTTTACCCCTTTGTTCTATTTTTAGCCGTGGCGGCCATCTTGGTTGGTTGACCAGGTCACGCCACACATTTTTTAAACTAGATACCCCAAAGATGATTGTGGCCAAGTTTGGCTTAATTTGGCCCAGTAGTTTCAGAGGAGAAGATTTTTGTAAAAGATTACTTTAATTAACGAAAAATGGTTAAAAATTGACTATAAAGGGCAATAACTCCTAAACGGGTCAACTGACCATTTTGGTCATGTTGACTTATTTGTAGATCTTACTTTGCTGAACATTATTGCTGTTTACAATTTATCTCTATCTATAATAATATTCAAGATAATAACCAAAAACAGCAAAATTTCCTCAAAATTACCAATTCAGGGGCAGCAACCCAACAACCGATTGACCGATTCATCTGAAAATTTCAGGGCAGATAGATCTTGACCTGATAAACATTTTTACCCCATGTCAGATTTCCTCTAAATGCCTTGGTTTTTGAGTTATAAGCCAAAAACTGCATTTTACCCCTATGTTCTATTTTTAGCCGTGGCGGCCATCTTGGTTGGTTGACCGGGTCACGCCACACATTTTTTAAACTAGATACCCCAATGATGATTGTGGCCAAGTTTGGTTTGATTTGGCCCAGTAGTTTCAGAGGAGAAGATTTTTGTAAAAGTTAACGACGACGGACGACGACGGACGACGACGGACGACGGACGACGACGACGACGACGGACGCCGGACGCCAAGTGATGAGAAAAGCTCACTTGGCCCTTCGGGCCAGGTGAGCTAAAAATGGTTAAAAATTGACTATAAAGGGCAATAACTCCTAAAGGGGTCAACTGACCATTTCGGTCATGTTGACTTATTTGTAAATCTTACTTTGATGAACATTATTGCTGTGAACAGTTTATCTCTATCTATAATAATATTCAAGATAATAACCAAAAACAGCAAAATTTCCTCAAAATGACCAATTCAGGGGCAGCAACCCAACAACGGGTTGACCGATTCATCTGAAAATTTCAGGGCAGATAGATCTTGACCTGATAAACATATTTACCCCATATCAGATTTCCTCTAAATGCTTTGGTTTTTGAGTTATAAGCCAAAAACTGCATTTTACCCCTATGTTCTATTTTTAGCCGTGGCGGCCATCTTGGTTGGTTGACCGGGTCACGCCACACATTTTTTAAACTAGATACCCCAAAGATGATTGTGGCCAACTTTGGATTAATTTGGCCCAGTAGTTTCAGTGGAGAAGATTTTTGTAAAAGATTACTTAGATTTATGAAAAATGGTTAAAAATTGACTATAAAGGGCAATAACTCCTTAAGGGGTCAACTGACCATTTCGGTCATGTTGACTTATTTGTTAATCTAACTTTGCTGAACATTATTGCTGTTTACGGTTTATCTCTATCTATAATAATATTCAAGATAATAACCAAAAACGGCAAAATTTCCTCAAAATTACCAATTCAGGGTCAGCAACCCAACAACAGGTTGACCGATTCATCTGAAAATTTCAGGGCAGATAGATCTTGACCTGATAAACATTTTTACCCCACATCAGATTTCCTCTAAATGCTTATGTTTTTGAGTTATAAGCCAAAAACTGCATTTTACCCCTATGTTCTATTTTTAGCCGTGGCGGCCATCTTGGTTGGTTGACCGGGTCACACCACACACTTTTTAAACAAGATACCCCAAAGATTATTGTGGCCAAGTTTGGATTAATTTGGCCCAGTAGTTTCAGAGGAGAAGATTTTTGTAAAAGATTACTTAGATTTGTGAAAAATGGTTAAAAATTGACTATAAAGGGCAATAACTCCTAAAGGGGTCAACTGACCATTTTGGTCATGTTGAATTATTTGTAAATCTAACTTTGCCGAACATTATTGCTGTTTACAGTTTATCTCTATCTATAATAATATTCAAGATAATAACCAAAAACAGCAAAATTTCCTCAAAATGACCAATTCAGGGGCAGCAACCCAACAACGGGTTGACCGATTCATCTGAAAATTTCAGGGCAGATAGATCTTGACCTGATAAACATATTTACCCCACGTCAGATTTCCTCTAAATGCTTTGGTTTTTGAGTTATAAGCCAAAAACTGCATTTTACCCCTATGTTCTATTTTTAGCCGTGGCGGCCATCTTGGTTGGTTGACCGGGTCACGCCACACATTTTTTAAACTAGATACCCCAATGATGATTGTGGCCAAGTTTGGTTCAAGTTGGCACAGTAGTTTCAGAGGAGAAGATTTTTGTAAAAGTTAACGACGACGGACGACGGACGACGACGGACGACAGACGACGGACGACGACGACGACGGACGCCGGACGCAAAGTGATGGGAAAAGCTCACTTGGCCCTTCGGGCCAGGTGAGCTAAAAAGAAGGTCAATGCCAAATGAAATATACCAAACTGACATGTACTGAAGACTGATCATCTTTATTATGGTTTTTGTGCTTGAGTGGCTGGTCATGTTTTCTAATACCAAAGTTCATACAAGGTAATTCAATATTAATCACTCATTGTGTTAATTTTTCACAGTGAAGTGTTTTATGTTGGTTTTCACTGATTATCAATAGATTACCTATAATATCACAATCCTAGACTTGAGTCAATGGTTATCTTCTAGATCTTCTAGGCCGCTCACCAGATGGGGACGTCCGATCAGGATAACGACTATAATATGACTGCCCAATAATCCATGGGGAATCTCAGAATTCCTTTGTATGTAGTCGTAGTGTAAATGGATAATGATAAAGCCAAGAACATTTAGTTTAGAATAAACTGCTGGTATACTGAATACCATATTCTTAACAATAGTGTTATCTCTTCATTTCACAAGCATTCATTTTCTTTTGAGAACACCAGCAAAGAAAAACTTTTGTCAAGTCTGCCATGAAAGTCTTCATAGTGAGATGAAGCAACCTTCATACCATCAGCAACGTCAACAGTAATGTTTATTGTAAAAAAAAAATTGAGATGTCAATGACCGTGTCAATGGAGTTTTAAACAGGCTGTACCAAGTCAGGAATATGACAGTTCTTGTCCATTCATTTTAGATGTGTTTTGTTCTTTGATTTTGCCATGTGATTATAGACTTCCGAATTGATTTTCCTCTGAGTTCAGTATTTTTGTGATTTTACTTTTTTTTCATGAACACATTGTTGATGAACTCCGAAACAGCACAGCTTAAAATGGGTCACTATACGAATCTGGTTGAAGACAATATATCGGTTTAACCTCACTAAATGTTCATGTGCCTGTGGATTCTGGAATTCCCTCAGTGATTGCCTTTTGTTATATATTTTACCATTTGAGAAAGAAGGTATAAGGCAGGTCTGTGATAAGTCTTTGTTAGTATTGATATGAATATAAAAATCTGTTTATACTTTGACGTACACAAATCTGGTTTTCAAAGTCTTAAAATTGGTCTACTTCAAACTATTCATCAGTTAAATATTTGTATTTCTAAAACAATTATTTCTGGTCTATGACATAGAATATTATAGTTGTGATGAAAAATTATAGAAAAGTATTCTATTTTTATGCCCCACCTATGGTAGTAGAGGGGCATTATGTTTTCTGGTCTGTGCGTCCGTTCGTTCGTCCGTCTGTGTGTCCGTTCACTTCAGGTTAAAGTTTTTGGTCAAGGTAGTTTTTGATGAAGCTGAAGTCCAATCAACTTCAAACGTAGTACACATGTTCCCCATGATATGATCTTTCTAATTTTAATGCCAAATTATAGTTTTGACCCCAATTTCATGGTCCACTGAACATAGAAAATGATAGTGTGAAATTCAGGTTAAAGTTTTTGGTCAAGGTAGTTTTTGATGAAGTTAAAGTTACATCAACTTGAAACTTAGTACACATGTTCCATATGATATGATATTTCTAATTTTTATTCCAAATTAAAGTTTTTTCCCAATTTCACGGTCCACTGAACATAGAAAATGATAGTGCGAGTGGGGCATCCGTGTACTATGGACACATTCTTGTCTTCAACAGTTATAAAAACCTAATGTTGTATTGTCTTGTTGAAGACCTACATGTCTTAATGTTTTATGTTTGTTTTATCGACTATCATATCTTCACAAGATGACTGTACCAGAAAGTGGGCAGGGTTATGATACATTCAGTCTCCAGTGTTATGAATATTAAGCAAGCTTAAAAGAACATCTTTAAACATTATATAGTAGATTTTTCTTGTTTGGCCTTATTGATTTACTGTTTAGGTCAAGATCTATGGAAAATAAAAATTTAGAGTGGTCATTTTCTATAAAATAAGATATTAAGTGATCAACTAATCTAATGTGATGTTTCTGTATAATAAATTATTGTGACAAGGAAGATAATCAATAAAAATGGCTACTCATGTGAAAAATAAATTGTTTAATATTTCAACTTGAGTAAGAAATGCACATGTTTGGTTTTTTTGTTTGAATTTTAAAAGAGGAAACAAGGGGAAAAAGTTCAAATTCTACTTTTTGAAGTTAACTGCTATATCTGAAAATAAAGTATGAAAAAGACCAATTGCAGAAAACCAACAAAAACACAATTAAATCCTTCCAGTATCGCAGCTACTATGGAATGATCTTATATTATATTGACAAATATATACCGGTATATTGAAAAGATTAAGATACATGTATCATTTTTAATGTTTTAATAAAAATAGACATATGAGATGATTTTCACAATAATTGCACTTTATGAGATCACAAAAAGACATGACATCATACAAAGCCTATCAATTTGATTAAAACCAGAGAGTTTGTAACAGGTAGAATTTGTTTAACAAATTATATATAACAAAACAGTAAGCACTAGTAGAATACTTATCTCAATTGACATACATGAGGGAAAAAAGATACAAAAACCCCACATGGGCCCTTGAATTCTTTTTCAAAAAATTATTAACCATTAAATACAATTATTATGATCCCCACTATTATTATACCCATGACTATAATTCTCTTAAAGATGTGTTGTACAAACATGTAACAAACGAGAGTAAAATATCTTTCTAGGTAAGAGTGTATATTGAATTTTCCTAAATTTGTGTGTTTAATCTCAAATACACATGTAGTCGAGTGGTTTTCATTGGATTCAATAAAACAAATAAAACACTCCTCAGGTTTTGGATTCTTTATTATGATACGAATAAAGGTTGTAGTCAAAAGACCCTGTAATTAAATATAAAATTATAACCAATGGTTCAAGAATAATAACATGAGTACAATATGAACTCAATGACTTTCCAATTAAAATAAATAATACAAGTTCTTAATCTTTCTCTTATTTTGTTATTCTAACAAAATATCAATGTACTCTAATTGAATTAAGTAGCTTATTGAGTTTACAAACTATTCAATTATTATAATGTCTTTAACATATAATTACATGCAAAACTAGATTCTACACGAAACAAACTAAATAGCTAATGTTAAGCAAAAGCGAAGCAATTAAAAATAAGCATAAGCAAGCAAAATAATAAGCATTGATAACAAAACATATAAAACCCAACTCAATGCTTACCTCACACTTAGATGCAAGGGTCAAAAACAATATCCCCTCATGGGATGGAAATCAGCAGTACATAGTAACTCCTGAATATAAAATAAAGAATATAACTATTGTGCCACAAAAATGCACAATTACACTAATACACATTTTGTACATGAAACTTTACTTTTAGTTTATATTTACTAGTTTAATGAAAAATACTACTCAGATAGTTTATATTATTATCTTATGGTTTTAAATATTAACTCATAAACGTTTTTGATACTTTTTATAGTTTTTAACCATTTAATCAATTTAGCTGTATTATCCGTCAGTCAATCACTCACTCATTTCAAATACACTAGAACTATTAATTAAATGACAATTAAATATATGTGAGTAATCATAAATACCTAAATGAATAATATGGTGATAAAGTAACACAGTGGCTGAGTATAAAGACTCAAATGGACATCAGAATATGAATAAGTATATATGGTTCAAAATGTCTGCCTTCATGCTGAGTAAAACCAAAAGAATACTTTTAAAGAACAAAGAGATTTCCCTCCACACATATACATGTGATTTAACTGACCAATAAGAATAGACAAAGTGACCAATACTGACCATCAGTACAATGAATAGACATTTAAAGGGTTCACATACCAGAACTCAGGTCATCAACTTAATTAGCATATAAAGATAAACAAAACAGCATGCTTTATTCTTTTATTATTGACATAATATTCTATTCATATAGATCAAAGTACAATTCTGAAAGTTAAAACTATATACATACAAACCATTTAAATTTCACCCTTCCACATACTCCCCCCAGCTGGAAAATGACGTCTCGTCATTTCACGTAGGAGTATGTGAAGACGACTTCAGTATGTCTAATATGGTCTTTGCTGCCTCAGACTGTAATCCTTCCATATATCCTCTATCTGACAGTGACGTGATGTATTGCACTTTCTTCTCCCAATCTGATAACGGTGTTCTTTGAGCAGATTTGGTCATATCAAAATCTCCAGATCTAAATCGGAGGGGTACTCTCCGTTCTCTGGTGGAACGACGTAGCTGAACTGGTTCATCATCCTCATCTGTGTCAGTGTCCTGAGCTGTTTCTTCATCAGGCGGTTCCTCCTGAACAGTCTCATTATTCGAAGCGCTTCCTTCTTGTACAAGCTCAACATCATCAGGAATACCAATAGTACCCACTGATGACTGGGCGTCCCCTTCTGTCTCGCTCGTAACCAAAATATCCTCATCATCATTACTTCGTATGTTCTCCTCAGTGATGGATGAATCACTAACCATACCAGTTTTAGTGATGATTCTTAAGTTCCATTCTGACTCTTCGTCCGATTCTTGTTTGGAGTCAGGTTGGATTGTTCCCAGTTCTTCTGTCCTCTTGGCAGGTCTTTTCCTTGGTCTTGGTTTCGGTTTGGGTATAGGTGACGGTTCTGGTGTATCGCTTAAAAAACCAATAGGTAGCAAAAGGTTACGGTGGAGCGTCCTTATACGTCCCTCTCCATTTTCCTTCTTTACCATGAAAACTGGGATATCTTCATTCTGCTGACCTAGTACCGTGTAGGGGTCTTGTTCCCATCTGTCTGCCAACTTGTGCTTTCCCTCGAAACTAACAATCTTTACCAATACCCTATCACCTACCCTTACTGTTCCTCCTCTTACTTTGTTGTCATAATGGCTCTTTTGTTGATCTCTGGCCTTATTTGCGGATGTAGTTGCTAATTCATGTGCCTGTGTTATTCTGTCCTTCAGATCTTTTATATACTTTGTAGTTATCTCCTGTTGATTTTCTCTCAGTCCTAGAGCTGCATCTATCGGTAACCTAGGGTTACGTCCAAACATCAGCATGTAAGGCGACTGTCCTGTACTCTCATGTCTAGTGGAGTTGTATGCAAAAACCAAAGGACTAACATGACTCTTCCAGTTAATCTTCTTGCTGGTGTCTAGTGAGCCAAGCATGTCACACAGCGTCCGGTTGAAACGCTCACATTGTCCATTTCCCATAGGATGATAACTAGTAGTTCTTGACTTGGACATTCCTGTGATGGCACATAATTCCTTAATGATGGTACTTTCAAAATTTGCCCCCTGGTCTGAATGAATTCTATCTGGTATTCCATAATGTAAGATGAAATTACTGTAGAAAGCATCCGCAACTGTTTTAGCAAGCTGATTCCTGGTTGGAATTGCCATGGCAAATCTGGTGAAATGGTCCGTGATGACTAAAAGGTGTTGATATCCTCCCTTAGATGGTTCGAGGGTTAGGAAGTCCATGCACACTAACTCCAATGGCGATGTTGTTGATATACTTACCAATGGTGCACGTTGGTTGGTAGGTGACTTCCTACGGACACATCTTCCACATTCTTCTATCCATGTCTGTATATCTTGGTGCATTCCGGGCCAGTAAAACCTATCCTTGACCAGTGACGTTGTTCGGTCTCTCCCAGGATGTCCCATGTCGTTATGTATGGCTTCTAAAACAGTTGGTACATGTTCTAGTGGAAGAACTAGTTGGCATCTTTCCTCTTCATTCACAATAGTTACCCGATGAAGAACTCCGTCATACATTTTCAGATGGTTAAACTGCTTTAAGTGCGGATTTGGCCCAACGTCTTTTCTGGTAGGCTTCGTGTTTCCTCTGACATACTTCACGATATGTTGTATATCAGGATCCTGTTCTTGTACTTTCCTCCAGTCAACAATATTACCTATTCCACTGCCTCTTAAATCAAGATCTTTGAGGACGGCATCTGATGTCAACGTAAGACTATCAATGTACGAATCCGGCATAGCAACATTACATATGGCTTGGATGGAATCACTGGTGATGGGTAACCTACTGAGTGCGTCTGCATCTGCGTTACTCTTTCCAGGTCTGTACTTGATGTCGAAAGTGAAAGCTGCCAATCCTGCTAGCCAACGGTGTCCTGTGGCGTCTAACTTTGCAGTTGTCAATACATAAGTGACTGGGTTATTGTCTGTGTATACTGTGAAGTCTTGTCCATAAAGGTAGTCTCTAAACTTGTCACATACTGCCCATTTCAATGCCAGAAATTCTCTTTTGTGTGGTGGATAATTGCGTTCAGCCTTGTTGAGTCCTCGACTAGCATAACTGATGACTCTTTTCATTCCCTGCTGTTCTTGGTAAAGAACTGCTCCTAAAGCATCTCCAGAGGCATCAGTATGAAGCTCATATGGTACTGAACCATCTGCATAGCCAAGGATTGGTGCACTTACTAGGTGGTCTTTCAGTGTCTGGAATGCCTGTTGGTGTTGATCATTCCATATCCACTCTCTAGATGACTTGGATTTGGGCTTCTTCTTCTTGTTTGGTGCTGGAATCAAATCGGTTAAAGGTCTGCTGACTTTACTGAAACTCTGTATGAAGCGCCTGTAATAACCGACAAATCCCAAAAATCTCCTGACCTCCTCTGGACTAGTTGGTGTTGGCCAGTTCACTACCTTCTCTGTCTTCTGTTGATCTATCTCCACTCCTTCTTCTGACACTATGTGTCCAACATACTTTACCTTGCGTTTGAAGAATTCGCACTTGCTGGGTGAAAGCTTCAGATTGGCCTCTCTTATCCTCTCGAATACTAGGTGTAAATTCTGCAAGTGTTCTTCATACGTCCTACCATAAATGATGATATCATCAATAAAGATGCAACATATCTTCAGGTTGTAATCTGCAAGGCAATCCTCCATCAGTCTCTGGTATGTCGCCGGAGAGTTCGTAAGTCCAAAAGGCATCCTGTTAAACTCGTAAAAGCCAAGCGGTCCCACGGAGAATGCAGTACGCTCCTTATGGTCTTCCAAAATCTCCACCTGATGGTAACCAGACTTCATATCCACGACAGAGAAGAATCTACTGCCTGCACAGCAATCTAATAGCTCTTCTATCCTTGGGAGTGCATAACTATCATGTTTACTCTGCTTGTTTAACTGTCTGTAGTCCACACACATTCTTAGCTGTCCATTCTTCTTCCTAACAATGACAATGGCTGATGCAAATGGTGAACGCGATGGTCTAATAACTCCCATGTCCAAAAGTTGTCTTAAATGAGATCTAACTTCATCATACATGGACGGTGGAATTCTTCTATATCGGTGTTTAAATGGAGTTTCATCAAGCAGATCTATTCGATGTTTAACTCTGTTGGTGTGTCCTAAATCATTATCGCCTCTACTAAAAATATCTGTGTATCTCAATATGAGTTGTTTCCCTTCCTCTAGTTGTTCATTTGTGAGGTTGCTCTGGGTTATATCCACTTCTTCAAGTAACTTCATATCTGTTTCCTTTGTATCGGTTGGTTGTGCTTCTATAGTAACTGGTTGAACTTCACAGATAATGGCCTTTGGTGGTATGGTTATGGTTCTTGTTGTAATATTAGATAATCTAACTGTAAGTGTTCCATTTTCTTTATACTGATAATTCCTAAAAGTTGGTTCTGTGTCAATTTCTTTGTAATCTTCCGCCAAAATAGTAGATTGAATAATAGATGGTGTTGTTTTGTATGGTATCTCCTTGTCATAATAGCCAGAAACTTCAGTGGTGGTATTCGGAAGAAGGGTTATTCTTTTACATGTTCTTATTACAGCTACTCTGTTGTTGTTCTTTGTTAACTCCCTTTCCCTCATTGCTAAACATCTGAAGGTCATATACCATGGCGTTGTTAAAGCGGCATTCTGCAAGTATCTTGCTCCATGTTCCTCCTTCAGGTAAAACATCATGGTGTCTAATATGTTAGTTCCAATTAAAGCTGGTACATGTTGGCTATATCTACTATCAGGTACTACTAGCATTACATGTTGATTAGTGGTGTTGGTATTTCCAGGTATCTTTATATTAACCTCTATATATCCTGTATACGGCAGCTGAGATCCTCCAGCACATTCAACTTCCAAAATGCTATCTAAATTTTTCAATGGTACTGTGGTTGATAAATGTTCTGTATAAAATGATTCTGCAATGGTCGATACGGTTGACCCTGTATCCAATAATGCTGGTATTTTCTTTCCATTCAAAAATATTATTGTCTCTGTAGGTGTTCCAAATAATCCAGATGGTGTCTTCACAATGTTATTACTTACCTTGGGACCTGATGTTCTTCTGTTCAAGCCTAATGCTGGCCCCTCGTAGGCATAGGCTTCTTGGAGTTTAAATCCTGTCTTGTATGGTCTAGTCTTACACGGCATCCTATCTGTATGTGCCCTTCTTGACCACAACGTCTACACAGTATTTGGTTCTGCTGATAAGTACCTCCTTGTTGAAAATTTTGTTGCTGTTGTCCTTGTTGATAATTTTGCTGCTGTTGTCCTTGTTGGTAATTTTGCTGCTGTTGTCCTTGTTGGTTGTTATACCATTGACCACCTCTACCTCTACCTCTATTGTTGCCTCTATTTCCTCTAAAGTTGTTACCTCTATAATACTGTTGTTGAGGTTGCTGCTGTAGTTGCTCTTGTGGTTGTTCCTGTTGCTGTTGTTGTTGCTGTCTCAATTCCGTAAACTGATGAGTTAACTGCTGTACCATTCCCTTCAACTCTTCATAATCATGTGTGTTTTCTTTGATAGTAGTTGCTGCTTTGGCTGTATTAGGTTTTGTCTTCTTTGGTTGATGATCTTTCTCTAATTGACGCAATGCTACTCTTAGTTGGTTAAAATCTTTAATGGTGTCATACTTGTATCCACTTATATCCTTAAGTTCTTGTCGTAAACCTGTCCATAACATGGCGTGTAACATGGAATTCATCTCTTGGTGACTGACAATGCCTGTTCCAAGTCCTTTACCTAGTATATCCTGTAATCTATTACTCCAGGTCGTAACATCTTCGTCCTCTCGCTGCCTTGCGCTATAAAATTCTGCGAGTAGTTGTTCCTTGTTGTCTATGGTTCCATATACACTATCTAATACTTCCATTATTTGGTCAATAGGTTTCTCCATTCCCTGATGCATAACTAATCTAGCCGCTGATCCTGTAAGTGATCGTCGAATAGCAAATTCCTTTTGCTGTTTGCTATAAGATGGGTCCATGAGCATCATCTTAACATCATAACGCCAGATGTCATATTGAAGATCTCCTTTGTTGTCTCCACCTGAAAAGCATCTAACTTTCGCCGGCTGAGAAAATACTGTAGTAGATTTTCCTTGTATTGGTTTCTCCTCTGCTTTCAACTTTGGAACTGTTTCTTTTGGTGGTAGTGTAAAACTCATCTTACTTGGTTTCTTTTCCTTTTCAGATAACTTCTCTGCGTTGAAATTAGCTACCCATTCATTCAGTTCTTTAGCGTTACCGCCTTTGGGTTTCAGACCCATAGTTTCAAATGTATCAAACATCATCTTGAATTGTAATAATTCCTTCAACGTAGGACTGGCTGGTAATCCTGGGCTGAATGGTTTCGTAGGTGAACTGCCTCCACTAGCCATGATGATGTTGTATACCAAATATCAAATATGTACAAATAATCAAATGATAAACAAGTCTAAAAATAAAATACAACTATGTATGAACTGAATATCAGCCCTGAATACTTACCTCTAAATCTATAACTTTAATAAATTAAAGTCTGCAACACGCTAACCGATATAATCTGAATAAATGGTCTACGCTCGCAATATCCACGTAAGTAACAAGTACTGAATCTAGTAAAACGTAAAAAAAAATATATAAACTGGACCCTAACTTCACTCAATGTAACCTGTCCCTAACCTTAACACGACAAGAAAACAACTAACTGAACCAGTAGATGTATAAATATCAGCTGAAATTCAAAGTGTCAATCAGGTTGGCAGGGTGTGTAAGGTATTAGGTGATTATGATGTTAGTATAAGGATACATGCAAGTGTACGGTTTCATTCAACTTTCAAACCAGTCGAGTCGTTTAATATCAATTATTAAGTAATTTAATGTTTAACTTCTCAAATAAACCTTTTTAAGCTTTTAAATACTCAAATCAAATTTTAAACTCTGATTTAAAATAAAGTTTAAGTAATTTAACCTTTTAAATTATTATTATTTAAATCATGTACATGTATACACTCAAGAGACAACAATAACAAAAGTTAAAGCATAAATCATCACAACATATAAACATACACAAAACAACACAATATTCAATATACTACAATACAACGTATAACATGTATATAATACACTATGTCTACCAAGTAACAACAAACAACACACAACATATATATATAAACACCAATATGGCACTATATTCAATGCGGTATAAGTGTAAATGCTTGTGAGTATGTGTGTATATGTGTACGCAAGTTCAAAGTGTATCGGTGAAACTAAATCGAACTAATCCTGTTTACATAAATAAATTCAGTAAACTAAACTAAGTCTCAGTTGGGTATCTTACCCTATATATATCGCAATGTCTCAACTACATATACCCATCAATCATCATGTCAATGTGTAAATAATTTTGAAAAAAAAATGTATGCAAATTCACAAAGTGTAACTAAGTTCAAAGTGTGTAAAAAAAAATATAAATCAAAACTGTACTATGTAAACAAACAAAAAAAATGTTTATTTACATTGGTTATGTGTACTTCCGGTTCCGGTCGACGATGACCTTGACCTTGGGTGTGTCTGTGGGTGGGGTCGGGTATGTAGAGGGTGATACTAATGTACAAACTATATTCGAGACTAAGTTTACAAGTTTCACAAAACGTGAAAAATAATCACAAAATTTCAATCAAATGTCTATACTCAACACGGTATACTCTAATCTAAATGTTGTTCAAGTAATAACGATGTGGCTTACTTGTTTAACAATATAACAACACTTTTTCTAATGTACAAAATTTTGCAAGTTCAAATCGATATTGTTTTCTCAAAATTTCTATGTTATTTTACATCAATATCAACCACAACTTCAAGCGGTGTTACACAAACATATAAGAAGATAAATATAATACATAAAATATAAATGCAAACCTTTACAATGAATATATAAGTCAATCACAAGCAGTCAATCTCTGTAGAAAACACGTTTTTTCTTTCACCGGATGTTGATGTAGATTACGGTCGAGTGCACTGCTAAAACATGTATGCTGATCCCGGGCTAGTTTCCAATATTTCGGATAATCACAATAATCACGTTGGGCGCCATTTGTAGTCGAGTGGTTTTCATTGGATTCAATAAAACAAATAAAACACTCCTCAGGTTTTGGATTCTTTATTATGATACGAATAAAGGTTGTAGTCAAAAGACCCTGTAATTAAATATAAAATTATAACCAATGGTTCAAGAATAATAACATGAGTACAATATGAACTCAATGACTTTCCAATTAAAATAAATAATACAAGTTCTTAATCTTTCTCTTATTTTGTTATTCTAACAAAATATCAATGTACTCTAATTGAATTAAGTAGCTTATTGAGTTTACAAACTATTCAATTATTATAATGTCTTTAACATATAATTACATGCAAAACTAGATTCTACACGAAACAAACTAAATAGCTAATGTTAAGCAAAAGCGAAGCAATTAAAAATAAGCATAAGCAAGCAAAATAATAAGCATTGATAACAAAACATATAAAACCCAACTCAATGCTTACCTCACACTTAGATGCAAGGGTCAAAAACAATATCCCCTCATGGGATGGAAATCAGCAGTACATAGTAACTCCTGAATATAAAATAAAGAATATAACTATTGTGCCACAAAAATGCACAATTACACTAATACACATTTTGTACATGAAACTTTACTTTTAGTTTATATTTACTAGTTTAATGAAAAATACTACTCAGATAGTTTATATTATTATCTTATGGTTTTAAATATTAACTCATAAACGTTTTTGATACTTTTTATAGTTTTTAACCATTTAATCAATTTAGCTGTATTATCCGTCAGTCAATCACTCACTCATTTCAAATACACTAGAACTATTAATTAAATGACAATTAAATATATGTGAGTAATCATAAATACCTAAATGAATAATATGGTGATAAAGTAACACAGTGGCTGAGTATAAAGACTCAAATGGACATCAGAATATGAATAAGTATATATGGTTCAAAATGTCTGCCTTCATGCTGAGTAAAACCAAAAGAATACTTTTAAAGAACAAAGAGATTTCCCTCCACACATATACATGTGATTTAACTGACCAATAAGAATAGACAAAGTGACCAATACTGACCATCAGTACAATGAATAGACATTTAAAGGGTTCACATACCAGAACTCAGGTCATCAACTTAATTAGCATATAAAGATAAACAAAACAGCATGCTTTATTCTTTTATTATTGACATAATATTCTATTCATATAGATCAAAGTACAATTCTGAAAGTTAAAACTATATACATACAAACCATTTAAATTTCACCCTTCCACACACATATACATTTATACTGATATATCTGCTTTTAATTGAAAATATATACATATATTCATACAATTGACATACTTTAAATAATTTGATTAACTTTTGACCCAATCATTGGGAGTACCAAGGTGAGCTTCAAAAATACTAAGAGATCAAGAGAAAAAATCTAAGCATACAGCAGGGTAAGAATTCACTTTACTGTCAGGTGTCAAATGGTAATTTTTAGCTACCATAAGCATCAAATTGGTTAAGATTTTACCTTGATTCGTCATATTTTCCTTATTGTGGCTCGTCAGAGGTCTCAAATTATTTGGACAAGTTAAGCATGAATTGTCAAAATCAGTTGAGTATTTTATTGTCTAAAACAAAGTGTACATTTTATTGTTATGCACCAAAAAATATTGTTAACTTCAATGGCAAAAATGTTTATTGTTATATGACATTGTTACCCTCATACAGATGACATTAACATAGTGAGGTTAACTGTAGATAACTAAACAAAGAATTAAAGCACCCTAAGCTCCTATAACTCACTCCACTATGGTTTATGTTATACTGAATGTCCAGAAGGTTGTATATCTGTATGTATACTATATTGGTATGTGGTACATATATACATGCTAAACTAATCACAGTGGTATAATGTTCCTGTAAATGCAATACTGGGTAGTTAGCTTTAAAAGATGAAATTATAAATATATACCACATCTAAATCTACAAATGACTTTACAGAAAATGCTTCAGAAAAACAGTTTTAGAGGTTGACAAATTACAACAAAATTTAAATCTCACATGATACCCCTTAATTTAACTATATATATGATAAAATTGAGAATGGAAATGGGGAATGTGCCAAAGAGACAACAACCCGACCATAGAGCAGACAACAGCAGATGGTCGCCAACAGGTCTTCAATGCAACGAGAAATTCTCGCACCCGGAGGCGTCATTCAGCTTGCCCCTAAACAAATATATGAAAATGTTTCAATAAATGTTTCAGCTATTAAAACAAGTCATTATAAGTCAACAATTTGTACAGAGGTTACGTATACGTTTAGCAGAAAATATTACTTATACTGCAAATCTGAAGAGAAAGAACATATTTCCCCCAGCAGCAACATGTTTAGGTAATTCACTGTGTAAATTCCTAAAAAGAAGTTTATATTGAAATTCAATTGCTATATTTTGTTTTATCGCTATTTTGTGCATTTTTCCTTTGATCTTTTTTTGTGATAATTTTTCATATCATGCTACTTGCTTGAGATGGAAAATTATTCCTAGAAACTAAGGAGGCAAGTGGCGTTGCTAATGAAATTGACAACATCATCATAGGTGAAATAGCGATAAACAGATCATCATCGGTCATCTACCGGCTCAAGCAAGAAAGTCCATCTCTCTGAGATTATCAACAATAATCTATAAATATCTACTTGTTACAAGCTTTATATATATAGTGGAACATATGTTTTCTGTTTGAAGATGGGAAACACTCATTATGCTAAATGTACCGGTATGCTACAGTGCACAATCAAGTTTCAATTGTTAAAAACAAGTAAATAACAGTTGTTACATGAAAATATACAAAATGTCCATGAATGTAAATATATACTACTTTGAATGTACATTACTTCCTGAAAAATAAAACCTATATTTTTCTTGAACAAGCTATTGAAGGTTAAAATTCAAAACTTGACAACTAATCATTAGAAAGCTACCAAAATAAATAATTTTATATATACAAATTAAGTATTGCCCCTCAGCATTACCATGGACCATGATTTGATAAATGATTCAAGAGTTTCCCTAGATTGAAAAACTTATACCCGACATTATATCTGTAAGTAATTTCTAAATTTACAAACTAAACAAAATTTTAACATGATCATAGATATTTAAAAAAAAATAGAAATAACAATTTCACAGAAACATTCTGGTACAAAATGTACAAAGCTATAGCACGTTAGTTATATCATTGTAAATTAAAAGTTAATCTCTTATATATACAGTACTAAGGAAGATATAGTTTTCCCTATAGTGAATGTGCATTACTGTGGTATGGTATACTAATTATTTTTTCCACCTTCACATGCTGACACTAGGCTGAGACAATTTTCAGCTATAAAAACAATTGTATTTGTGTTATTGCACAAGAAAATTATGTTTTCGATAAAACAATTCTTTTTGTGCACAATCCAGTATTTTTTTTTCCTCATCTCTGTAAATGATTCTATAAACAACTTAAAAACATGATTTTGAAAAGACACATTTCACATTATCAGGACGAAATGAAAGATTTCTGATCATACATGGAAAATGAATGATTGAGGGCCATTAAGGGGCGTATGACATTTGCGCCGATTTTGAAAATTTTCATTCTTTCATTTGCGCAGATTTCATTTTTTCATTTGCGCCGATTTGATAATTTCTCCTAATTGGATTTACAGGTAAGTTTTAATACTTTTACATGAACTATAATTTGAGGGTATATTGGTAAATCTGGTTATCAACGTTGTTCACTTATGTTAAATAGATATAGGATGATGTGGTAGGAGTGCCAATGAGTTAATTCTCCATCCAAGTAACTATTAATAAAAGTAAACCATTTTAAAGTTTATTTCGATTCATATTGTTCTGGAACTTCGTTGTAACATGATGGACATATTGTTCACTTAAACGGGCCGAGGAGTCAATTCTTTTCTTTTTTTTTTTATCATCGATGGCCATACATATCAGGAGGCGAGTGTCCTGAAAAATAACATATCTTACCGATGTACCACCAAATCGTGTAAAGCCAGAGAAACATCGGATTCTGATGGGAAGACTATTGTCAAAACACAGAAAGAACATAATCATGTGCTGTTGACCGAAAGACCGAGGCTTAAGAACTACGGGTACGGCCAAGGAAAAGTCTGAAGATGTATCTAGTGCGCCTTTAACGACTGGGATGAAGAGTTATCTCATTGACACTCATAACACATCTTATTATATCTATTCACCTGTAAAAAAATTGGCGCAAATGAAAAAAAAAATTGGCGCAAATGAAAGAAAAAATCGGCGCAAATGAAATGCAGATCGGCGCAAATGCAAAACGCTGCCATTAAGATATAAATGGAAGAAAAGAAATATAAGGTCTGAAATCATTTTGTTTAAAGTCCTTGATTTATTGGACCTCCATATATGTCTATGTAAAAAGCATTGTTTTTCTCATAACATGATAACATGAAAACATGAAATGAATTTAATTCTCATTCAAGATAAACCTTTATCACAGATAATTCTATAATACTGAAAAAGATCAAAAAAAAGAATTGTGTTTGTCTGTTTTTCTCTTTAAAAGCTCTGGGACAGTAGTACTTTTAAAGTATTTTAGTAAAAACAGCTTTAATTGAATTCACATCAAAAGTTTTGCTCTTGGCTAAGTGACCTTATGATATATCACAAAAATCCATAACTGTTTAGAAAATCCTATTAAGAGAGATTATCCACCTTTTGGTCAATATGTTGTTATAGTAAATTGTGCTATGACAATTTTAACTGTAAATGTTATAGTTAAATTGCTGTGTGTAGAAATAATAATAGATAGTTAGAACTGTGAAAAGAAAACCCTTAAAGTAATATTCTTAGAAAGATAATGTTTCAAATTACTGACTACTGAAACAAACAAAGAAAGAAATTAACAAAATAATTATTTAATTTTCAGAAAACATTGTATTTCTATTCTCTGTCCTAAAATAATCATTTTGAACATTAGTAATGCATTAAAATAAAATTGCAGTACATAATCATTGTAAGAAACATACATTTAATTACATACATGAACGTACTTTTGTAGGTAGGACATTATAGATTTTAGATTACACAAATGTACTGTAGTTTTGATATATTATTACACAAATGTTTCACATGCATATAACTGTAAAAATAACAAAAAAATAGAATATAAACAAAATCTAGTCACTACAGCTTTTGTAAGTATTATCTTGACCTTTCAATGTTATCTTTTAGATTATTTTCACTTAAAAGTCTTCTCTTCATCTCATCATTAACGTCTTTATTTATGTCTTTCAATTTTTTAGCAACTTTTTTAGTATTGTCTGTTTTTGCTTTTTCTTTTGTATTTTCTTTTACTCCTTTTAAATTATCTATGTTGGAAATGTCTCGTTTAAATCGTAAATTGTCATCCATATTTTGTTCAATGTTGTCAACTTTTTGTGGCTGTCCCTGGTTAGAACTTTCTCTGACAGGAAGGTTTATTTGTTTTTCTACTTCCTGTTGTTCCACATTCTGTTCTCCTCCCACTTGCTGCTGTCTTTCTGCTGGAACTTGTTGCTGTGGTAACTGTTGTTGGTTGTCTGCTTGAACCTGTCCCTGTGGTAACTGTTGATGTCTGTCTACTAGAACTTGTTGTTGATTGTCTATTGGGACCTGTTTTTGAGGCAACTGTTGTTGCTGTTCTCCTGGAACGTGTTGCCTACCATCTGCTGCAGCTTGTTTCTGAACACTTTGTTGTTTATCAACACTTTCAATCTGAAAGCAAGGAAATAACATGTAAAGGAAAACCATTTGTAAAGTATGCTTTGAATAAAAAGAAACATAGACAAGATATAGAATAAACACATTTTGTTTACGATACTGACTTTAACAGCAAGAATATCCTGCTAGGAAAATCATAAATGTTAAAATTTTGCTGTTTTGGAAATTATCTTGAATATTAAACCAGGTTTAATCCACCATTTTCTACATAAGAAATGCCTGCTCCAAGTCAGAAATATGAGTCGTTATCTATTCATTTGAGCTTTTGAATTTGCCATTTGATTAGGGACTTTCCAACTTGAATTTTCCTCATAGTTGAATATTTTTGTGATTTTACTTTTGATCTCAATTTTGGAACCAATAATGACACATCAAAATTTGGAAATTCTTTGTTGAACAGTTCAAAAGTTGTTGCAAGGAAACTGTTAGCAGTCTTTTACCTGCTCTCTACCAGCCATACTTCAGATCACCAAAGTAATAACTGGATTTTCCTTAAGAAAACCCAATTAAAGTGTATACATGTATTGCATTATTCTTTTCATATGCAGTTTGTCTTTACTATGTTGTCTTGTGTTTTTTAGAATATAAAATTAAATGCAGTAGTTAGTAAAACTATTTTTCACATAAAATATTGTAATAGTCATTTAGTTTGTTGGTAAACCACACATACTCAACTAATAGTTATTCAAAAAAGATTGTATGAATGTGGCTCTAATATAGTATGGTATTGAATAAGTCTGTATGTGCTCTAATAACTGTTATTTCAACTCCTTCTTATGTCTGTTTGGAGCTATTAAGTGAATTATAAAGAAGATTTTCAGAGTCCAGTAAATTCTCAAGGGGGAAACCCCACATTAATTAGAAAATTTGACAGGCGTATTTCTGCTGTTTTAAATTATTGTCTCCCTTGATTTACTTACTTTATGGTCCACTTCTTTGTGTTCTTCTAGTTTCTATATTATTGTCTCCCTTGATTTACTTACTTTATGGTCCACTTCTTTGTGTTCTTCTAGTTTCTATATTATTGTCTCCCTTGATTAACTTACTTTATGGTCCACTTCTTTGTGTTCTTCTAGTTTCTGTATTATTGTCTCCCTTGATTTACTTACTTTATGGTCCACTTCTTTGTGTTCTTCTAGTTTCTGTATTATTGTCTCCCTTGATTTACTTACTTTATGGTCCACTTCTTTGTGTTCTTCTAGTTTCTGTATTATTGTCTCCCTTGATTTACTTACTTTATGGTCCACTATTTGTGTTCTTCTAGTTTCTGTATTATTGTCTCCCTTGATTTACTTACTTTATGGTCCACTTCTTTGTGTTCTTCTAGTTTCTGTATTATTGTCTCCCTTGATTTACTTACTTTATGGTCCACTATTTGTGTTCTTCTAGTTTCTGTATTATTGTCTCCCTTGATTTACTTACTGTATGGTCCACTTCTTTGTGTTCTTTCAGTTTCTATATTATTGTCTCCCTTGATTTACTTACTTTATGGTCCACTTCTTTGTGTTCTTCTAGTTTCTATATTATTGTCTCCCTTGATTTACTTACTGTATGGTCCACTTCTTTGTGTTCTTTCAGTTTCTGTATTATTGTCTCCCTTGATTTACTTACTTTATGGTCCACTTCTTTGTGTTCTTCTAGTTTCTGTATTATTGTCTCCCTTGATTTACTTACTTTATGGTCCACTTCTTTGTGTTCTTCTACTTTCTGTATTATTGTCTCCCTTGATTTACTTACTTTATGGTCCACTTCTTTGTGTTCTTCTAGTTTCTGTATTATTGTCTCCCTTGGTTTACTTACTTTATGGTCCACTTCTTTGTGTTCTTCTAGTTTCTGTATTATTGTCTCCCTTGATTAACTTACTTTATGGTCCACTTCTTTGTGTTCTTTCAGTTTCTGTATTATTGTCTCCCTTGATTTACTTACTTTATGGTCCACTTCTTTGTGTTCTTCTAGTTTCTGTATTATTGTCTCCTTTGATTTACTTACTTTATGGTCCACTTCTTTGTGTTCTTTTAGTTTCTGTATTATTGTCTCCCTTGATTTACTTACTTTATGGTCCACTTCTTTGTGTTCTTCTAGTTTCTGTATTATTGTCTCCCTTGATTTACTTACTTTATGGTCCACTTCTTTGTGTTCTTCTAGTTTCTGTATTATTGTCTCCCTTGATTTACTTACTTTATGGTCCACTTCTTTGTGTTCTTTCAGTTTCTGTATTATTGTCTCCTTTGATTTACTTACTTTATGGTCCACTTCTTTGTGTTCTTCTAGTTTCTGTATTATTGTCTCCCTTGATTTACTTACTGTATGGTCCACTTCTTTGTGTTCTTTCAGTTTCTATATTATTGTCTCCCTTGATTTACTTACTTTATGGTCCACTTCTTTGTGTTCTTTCAGTTTCTGTATTATTGTCTCCCTTGATTAACTTACTTTATGGTCCACTTCTTTGTGTTCTTCTAGTTTCTATATTATTGTCTCCCTTGATTTAGTTACTTTATGGTCCACTTCTTTGTGTTCTTCTAGTTTCTATATTATTGTCTCCCTTGATTTACTTACTTTATGGTCCATTTCTTTGTGTTCTTCTAGTTTCTGTATTATTGTCTCCCTTGATTTACTTACTTTATGGTCCACTTCTTTGTGTTCTTCTAGTTTCTGTATTATTGTCTCCCTTGATTAACTTACTGTATGGTCCACTTCTTTGTGTTCTTTCAGTTTCTATATTATTGTCTCCCTTGATTTACTTACTTTATGGTCCACTTCTTTGTGTTCTTCTAGTTTCTGTATTATTGTCTCCCTTGATTTACTTACTTTATGGTCCACTATTTGTGTTCTTTTAGTTTCTTTATTATTGTCTAACTTGATTTACTTACTTTATGGTACACTTCTTTGTGTTCTTTTAGTTTCTGTATTATTGTCTGCCTTGATTAACTTACTTTATGGTCCACTTCTTTGTGTTCTTCTAGTTTCTGTTTTATTGTCTCCCTTGATTTACTTACTTTATGGTCCACTATTTGTGTTCTTCTAGTTTCTCTATTATTGTCTCCCTTGATTTACTTACTTTATGGTCCACTTCTTTGTGTTCTTCTAGTTTCTGTATTATTGTCTCCCTTGATTTACTTACTTTATGGTCCACTTCTTTGTGTTCTTCTAGTTTCTGTATTATTGTCTCCCTTGATTTACTTACTTTATGGTCCACTTCTTTGTGTTCTTCTAGTTTCTGTATTATTGTCTCCCTTGATTTACTTACTTTATGGTCCACTTCTTTGTGTTCTTCTAGTTTCTGTATTATTGTCTCCCTTGATTTACTTACTTTATGGTCCACTTCTTTGTGTTGTTTCAGTTTCTGAATTATTGTCTCCCTTGATTTACTTACTTTATGGTCCTCTTCTTTGTGTTCTTTTAGTTTCTGTATTATTGTCTCCCTTGATTAACTTACTTTATGGTCCACTTCTTTGTGTTCTTTCAGTTTCTGTATTATTGTCTCCCTTGATTTACTTACTTTATGGTCCACTTCTTTGTGTTCTTCTAGTTTCTGTATTATTGTCTCCTTTGATTTACTTACTTTATGGTCCACTTCTTTGTGTTCTTTTAGTTTCTGTATTATTGTCTCCCTTGATTTACTTACTTTATGGTCCACTTCTTTGTGTTCTTTCAGTTTCTATATTATTGTCTCCCTTGATTTACTTACTTTATGGTCCTCTTCTTTGTGTTCTTCTAGTTTCTGTATTATTGTCTCCCTTGATTAACTTACTTTATGGTCCACTTCTTTGTGTTCTTCTAGTTTCTGTATTATTGTCTCCCTTGATTTACTTACTTTATGGTCCACTTCTTTGTGTTCTTCTAGTTTCTGTATTATTGTCTCCCTTGATTAACTTACTGTATGGTCCACTTCTTTGTGTTCTTTCAGTTTCTATATTATTGTCTCCCTTGATTTACTTACTTTATGGTCCACTTCTTTGTGTTCTTCTAGTTTCTGTATTATTGTCTCCCTTGATTTACTTACTTTATGGTCCACTATTTGTGTTCTTTTAGTTTCTTTATTATTGTCTACCTTGATTTACTTACTTTATGGTACACTTCTTTGTGTTCTTTTAGTTTCTGTATTATTGTCTGCCTTGATTAACTTACTTTATGGTCCACTTCTTTGTGTTCTTCTAGTTTCTATATTATTGTCTCCCTTGATTGACTTACTTTATGGTCCACTTCTTTGTGTTCTTCTAGTTTCTGTATTATTGTCTCCCTTGATTTACTTACTTTATGGTCCACTTCTTTGTGTTCTTCTAGTTTCTATATTATTGTCTCCCTTGATTTACTTACTTTGAGGTCCACTTCTTTGTGTTCTTCTAGTTTCTGTATTATTGTCTCTCTTGATTTACTTACTTTATGGTCCACTTCTTTGTGTTCTTCTAGTTTCTGTATTATTGTCTCCCTTGATTTACTTACTTTATGGTCCACTTCTTTGTGTTCTTCTAGTTTCTATATTATTGTCTCCCTTGATTTACTTACTTTATGGTCCACTATTTGTGTTCTTCTAGTTTCTGGATTAGTGTCTCCCTTGATTAACTTACTTTATGGTCCATTTCTTTGTGTTCTTCTAGTTTCTGTATTATTGTCTCCCTTGATTTACTTACTTTATGGTCCACTTCTTTGTGTTCTTCTAGTTTCTGTATTATTGTCTCCCTTGATTTACTTACTTTATGGTCCACTTCTTTGTGTTCTTCTAGTTTCTATATTATTGTCTCCCTTGATTTACTTACTTTATGGTCCACTATTTGTGTTCTTCTAGTTTCTGGATTAGTGTCTCCCTTGATTAACTTACTTTATGGTCCATTTCTTTGTGTTCTTCTAGTTTCTGTATTATTGTCTCCCTTGATTTACTTACTTTATGGTCCACTTCTTTGTGTTCTTCTAGTTTCTGTTTTATTGTCTCCCTTGATTTACTTACTTTATGGTCCACTTCTTTGTGTTCTTCTAGTTTCTGTATTATTGTCTCCCTTGATTTACTTACTTTATGGTCCACTTCTTTGTGTTCTTCTAGTTTCTATATTATTGTCTCCCTTGATTTACTTACTTTATGGTCCACTTCTTTGTCTTCTTATTTTCTGTATTATTGTCTCCCTTGGTTTACTTACTTTATGGTCCACTTCTTTGTGTTCTTTTAGTTTCTGTATTATTGTCTCCCTTGATTAACTTACTTTATGGTCCACTTCTTTGTGTTCTTCTTGTTTCTGGATTAGTGTCTCCCTTGATTTACTTACTTTATGGTCCACTTCTTTGTGTTCTTCTAGTTTTGAATTATTGTCTCCCTTGATTTACTTACTTTATGGTCCACTTCTTTGTGTTCTTTTAGTTTCTGTATTATTGTCTCCCTTGATTAACTTACTTTATGGTCCACTTCTTTGTGTTCTTCTAGTTTCTATATTATTGTCTCCCTTGATTTACTTACTTTATGGTCCACTTCTTTGTGTTCTTCTAGTTTCTATATTATTGTCTCCCTTGATTAACTTACTTTATGGTCCACTTCTTTGTGTTCTTCTAGTTTCTGGATTAGTGTCTCCCTTGATTTACTTACTTTATGGTCCACTTCTTTGTGTTCTTCTAGTTTTGAATTATTGTCTCCCTTGATTTACTTACTTTATGGTCCACTTCTTTGTGTTCTTTTAGTTTCTGTATTATTGTCTCCCTTGATTAACTTACTTAATGGTCCACTTCTTTGTGTTCTTCTAGTTTCTATATTATTGTCTCCCTTGATTTACTTACTTTATGGTCCACTTCTTTGTGTTCTTCTAGTTTCTATATTATTGTATCCCTTGATTTACTTACTTTATGGTCCACTTCTTTGTGTTCTTCTAGTTTCTGTTTTATTGTCTCCCTTGATTTACTTACTTTATGGTCCACTTCTTTGTGTTCTTCTAGTTTCTGTTTTATTGTCTCCCTTGATTTACTTACTTTATGGTCCACTTCTTTGTGTTCTTCTAGTTTCTGTTTTATTGTCTCCCTTGATTTACTTACTTTATGGTCCACTTCTTTGTGTTCTTCTAGTTTCTGTTTTATTGTCTCCCTTGATTTACTTACTTTATGGTCCACTTCTTTGTGTTCTTCTAGTTTCTGTATTATTGTCTCCCTTGATTTACTTACTTTATGGTCCACTTCTTTGTGTTCTTCTAGTTTCTGTATTATTGTCTCCCTTGATTTACTTACTTTATGGTCCACTTCTTTGTGTTCTTTTAGTTTCTGTATTATTGTCTGCCTTGATTAACTTACTTTATGGTCCACTTCTTTGTGTTCTTCTAGTTTCTATATTATTGTCTCCCTTGATTTACTTACTTTATGGTCCACTATTTGTGTTCTTCTAGTTTCTATATTATTGTCTCCCTTGATTTACTTACTTTATGGTCCACTTCTTTGTGTTCTTCTAGTTTCTGTATTATTGTCTCCCTTGATTTACTTACTTTATGGTCCACTTCTTTGTGTTCTTCTAGTTTCTGTATTATTGTCTCCCTTGATTTACTTACTTTATGGTCCACTTCTTTGTGTTCTTCTAGTTTCTGTATTATTGTCTCCCTTGATTTACTTACTTTATGGTCCACTTCTTTGTGTTGTTTCAGTTTCTGAATTATTGTCTCCCTTGATTTACTTACTTTATGGTCCTCTTCTTTGTGTTCTTTTAGTTTCTGTATTATTGTCTCCCTTGATTAACTTACTTTATGGTCCACTTCTTTGTGTTCTTTCAGTTTCTGTATTATTGTCTCCCTTGATTTACTTACTTTATGGTCCACTTCTTTGTGTTCTTCTAGTTTCTGTATTATTGTCTCCTTTGATTTACTTACTTTATGGTCCACTTCTTTGTGTTCTTTTAGTTTCTGTATTATTGTCTCCCTTGATTTACTTACTTTATGGTCCACTTCTTTGTGTTCTTTCAGTTTCTATATTATTGTCTCCCTTGATTTACTTACTTTATGGTCCTCTTCTTTGTGTTCTTCTAGTTTCTGTATTATTGTCTCCCTTGATTAACTTACTTTATGGTCCACTTCTTTGTGTTCTTCTAGTTTCTGTATTATTGTCTCCCTTGATTTACTTACTTTATGGTCCACTTCTTTGTGTTCTTCTAGTTTCTGTATTATTGTCTCCCTTGATTAACTTACTGTATGGTCCACTTCTTTGTGTTCTTTCAGTTTCTATATTATTGTCTCCCTTGATTTACTTACTTTATGGTCCACTTCTTTGTGTTCTTCTAGTTTCTGTATTATTGTCTCCCTTGATTTACTTACTTTATGGTCCACTATTTGTGTTCTTTTAGTTTCTTTATTATTGTCTACCTTGATTTACTTACTTTATGGTACACTTCTTTGTGTTCTTTTAGTTTCTGTATTATTGTCTGCCTTGATTAACTTACTTTATGGTCCACTTCTTTGTGTTCTTCTAGTTTCTATATTATTGTCTCCCTTGATTGACTTACTTTATGGTCCACTTCTTTGTGTTCTTCTAGTTTCTGTATTATTGTCTCCCTTGATTTACTTACTTTATGGTCCACTTCTTTGTGTTCTTCTAGTTTCTATATTATTGTCTCCCTTGATTTACTTACTTTGAGGTCCACTTCTTTGTGTTCTTCTAGTTTCTGTATTATTGTCTCTCTTGATTTACTTACTTTATGGTCCACTTCTTTGTGTTCTTCTAGTTTCTGTATTATTGTCTCCCTTGATTTACTTACTTTATGGTCCACTTCTTTGTGTTCTTCTAGTTTCTATATTATTGTCTCCCTTGATTTACTTACTTTATGGTCCACTATTTGTGTTCTTCTAGTTTCTGGATTAGTGTCTCCCTTGATTAACTTACTTTATGGTCCATTTCTTTGTGTTCTTCTAGTTTCTGTATTATTGTCTCCCTTGATTTACTTACTTTATGGTCCACTTCTTTGTGTTCTTCTAGTTTCTGTATTATTGTCTCCCTTGATTTACTTACTTTATGGTCCACTTCTTTGTGTTCTTCTAGTTTCTATATTATTGTCTCCCTTGATTTACTTACTTTATGGTCCACTATTTGTGTTCTTCTAGTTTCTGGATTAGTGTCTCCCTTGATTAACTTACTTTATGGTCCATTTCTTTGTGTTCTTCTAGTTTCTGTATTATTGTCTCCCTTGATTTACTTACTTTATGGTCCACTTCTTTGTGTTCTTCTAGTTTCTGTTTTATTGTCTCCCTTGATTTACTTACTTTATGGTCCACTTCTTTGTGTTCTTCTAGTTTCTGTATTATTGTCTCCCTTGATTTACTTACTTTATGGTCCACTTCTTTGTGTTCTTCTAGTTTCTATATTATTGTCTCCCTTGATTTACTTACTTTATGGTCCACTTCTTTGTCTTCTTATTTTCTGTATTATTGTCTCCCTTGGTTTACTTACTTTATGGTCCACTTCTTTGTGTTCTTTTAGTTTCTGTATTATTGTCTCCCTTGATTAACTTACTTTATGGTCCACTTCTTTGTGTTCTTCTTGTTTCTGGATTAGTGTCTCCCTTGATTTACTTACTTTATGGTCCACTTCTTTGTGTTCTTCTAGTTTTGAATTATTGTCTCCCTTGATTTACTTACTTTATGGTCCACTTCTTTGTGTTCTTTTAGTTTCTGTATTATTGTCTCCCTTGATTAACTTACTTTATGGTCCACTTCTTTGTGTTCTTCTAGTTTCTATATTATTGTCTCCCTTGATTTACTTACTTTATGGTCCACTTCTTTGTGTTCTTCTAGTTTCTATATTATTGTCTCCCTTGATTAACTTACTTTATGGTCCACTTCTTTGTGTTCTTCTAGTTTCTGGATTAGTGTCTCCCTTGATTTACTTACTTTATGGTCCACTTCTTTGTGTTCTTCTAGTTTTGAATTATTGTCTCCCTTGATTTACTTACTTTATGGTCCACTTCTTTGTGTTCTTTTAGTTTCTGTATTATTGTCTCCCTTGATTAACTTACTTAATGGTCCACTTCTTTGTGTTCTTCTAGTTTCTATATTATTGTCTCCCTTGATTTACTTACTTTATGGTCCACTTCTTTGTGTTCTTCTAGTTTCTATATTATTGTATCCCTTGATTTACTTACTTTATGGTCCACTTCTTTGTGTTCTTCTAGTTTCTGTTTTATTGTCTCCCTTGATTTACTTACTTTATGGTCCACTTCTTTGTGTTCTTCTAGTTTCTGTTTTATTGTCTCCCTTGATTTACTTACTTTATGGTCCACTTCTTTGTGTTCTTCTAGTTTCTGTTTTATTGTCTCCCTTGATTTACTTACTTTATGGTCCACTTCTTTGTGTTCTTCTAGTTTCTGTTTTATTGTCTCCCTTGATTTACTTACTTTATGGTCCACTTCTTTGTGTTCTTCTAGTTTCTGTATTATTGTCTCCCTTGATTTACTTACTTTATGGTCCACTTCTTTGTGTTCTTCTAGTTTCTGTATTATTGTCTCCCTTGATTTACTTACTTTATGGTCCACTTCTTTGTGTTCTTTTAGTTTCTGTATTATTGTCTGCCTTGATTAACTTACTTTATGGTCCACTTCTTTGTGTTCTTCTAGTTTCTATATTATTGTCTCCCTTGATTTACTTACTTTATGGTCCACTATTTGTGTTCTTCTAGTTTCTATATTATTGTCTCCCTTGATTTACTTACTTTATGGTCCACTTCTTTGTGTTCTTCTAGTTACTATATTATTGTCTCCCTTGATTTACTAACTTTATGGTCCACTTCTTTGTGTTCTTCTAGTTTCTATATTATTGTCTCCCTTGATTAACTTACTTTATGGTCCACGTCTTTGTGTTCTTCTAGTTTCTGTATTATTGTCTCCCTTGATTTACTTACTTTATGGTCCACTATTTGTGTTCTTCTAGTTTCTATATTATTGTCTCCCTTGATTTACTTACTTTATGGTCCACTTCTTTGTGTTCTTCTAGTTTCTATATTATTGTCTCCCTTGATTTACTTACTTTATGGTCCACTTCTTTGTGTTCTTCTAGTTTCTATATTATTGTCTCCCTTGATTTACTTACTTTATGGTCCACTATTTGTGTTCTTCTAGTTTCTGTATTATTGTCTCCCTTGATTTACTTACTTTATGGTCCACTTCTTTGTGTTCTTCTAGTTTCTGTATTATTGTCTCCCTTGATTTACTTACTTTATGGTCCACTTCTTTGTGTTCTTCTAGTTTTTATATTATTGTCTCCCTTGATTTACTTACTTTATGGTCCACTTCTTTGTGTTCTTCTAGTTTCTGTATTATTGTCTCCCTTGATTTACTTACTTTATGGTCCACTTCTTTGTGTTTTTCTAGTTTCTGTATTATTGTCTACCTTGATTTACTTACTTTATGGTCCACTTCTTTGTGTTCTTCTAGTTTCTGTATTATTGTCTCCCTTGATTTACTTACTTTATGGTCCACTTCTTTGTGTTCTTCTAGTTTCTGTTTTATTGTCTCCCTTGATTTACTTACTTTATGGTCCACTTCTTTGTGTTCTTTCAGTTTCTATATTATTGTCTCCCTTGATTTACTTACTTTATGGTCCACTTCTTTGTGTTCTTCTAGTTTCTGTATTATTGTCTACCTTGATTTACTTACTTTATGGTCCACTATTTGTGTTCTTTTAGTTTCTATATTATTGTCTACCTTGATTTACTTACTTTATGGTACACTTCTTTGTGTTCTTCTAGTTTCTGTATTATTGTCTCCCTTGATTAACTTACTTTATGGTCCATTTCTTTGTGTTCTTCTAGTTTCTGTTTTATTGTCTCCCTTGATTTACTTACTTTATGGTCCACTATTTGTGTTCTTCTAGTTTCTATATTATTGTCTCCCTTGATTTACTTACTTTATGGTCCACTTCTTTGTGTTCTTCTAGTTTCTATATTATTGTCTCCCTTGATTAACTTACTTTATGGTCCACTTCTTTGTGTTCTTTCAGTTTCTGTATTATTGTCTCCCTTGATTTACTTACTTTATGGTCCACTATTTGTGTTCTTCTAGTTTCTGTTTTATTGTCTCCCTTGATTTACTTACTTTATGGTCCACTATTTGTGGTCTTCTAGTTTCTCTATTATTGTCTCCCTTGATTTACTTACTTTATGGTCCACTTCTTTGTGTTCTTCTAGTTTCTGTATTATTGTCTCCCTTGATTTACTTACTTTATGGTCCACTTCTTTGTGTTCTTCTAGTTTCTGTATTATTGTCTCCCTTGATTTACTTACTTTATGGTCCACTTCTTTGTGTTCTTCTAGTTTCTGGATTAGTGTCTCCCTTGATTTACTTACTTTATGGTCCACTTCTTTGTGTTCTTCTAGTTTCTGTATTATTGTCTCCCTTGATTAACTTACTTTATGGTCCATTTCTTTGTGTTCTTCTAGTTTCTGTTTTATTGTTTCCCTTGATTTACTTACTTTATGGTCCACTATTTGTGTTCTTCTAGTTTCTATATTATTGTCTCCCTTGATTTACTTACTTTATGGTCCACTTCTTTGTGTTCTTCTAGTTTCTATATTATTGTCTCCCTTGATTTACTTACTTTATGGTCCACTTCTTTGTGTTCTTCTAGTTTCTGTTTTATTGTCTCCCTTGATTTACTTACTTTATGGTCCACTTCTTTGTGTTCTTCTAGTTTCTGTATTATTGTCTACCTTGATTTACTTACTTTATGGTCCACTATTTGTGTTCTTTTAGTTTCTATATTATTGTCTACCTTGATTTACTTACTTTATGGTACACTTCTTTGTGTTCTTTTAGTTTCTGTATTATTGTCTGCCTTGATTAACTTACTTTATGGTCCACTTCTTTGTGTTCTTCTAGTTTCTGTTTTATTGTCTCCCTTGATTTACTTACTTTATGGTCCACTTCTTTGTGTTCTTCTAGTTTCTATATTATTGTCTCCCTTGATTTACTTACTTTATGGTCCACTTCTTTGTGTTCTTCTAGTTTCTGTATTATTGTCTCCCTTGATTTACTTACTTTATGGTCCACTTCTTTGTGTTCTTTTAGTTTCTGTATTTTTGTCTCCCTTGATTTACTTACTTTATGGTCCACTTCTTTGTGTTCTTCTAGTTTCTGTTTTATTGTCTCCCTTGATTTACTTACTTTATGGTCCACTTCTTTGTGTTCTTCTAGTTTCTGTATTATTGTCTCCCTTGATTTACTTACTTTATGGTCCACTATTTGTGTTCTTCTAGTTTCTGTTTTATTGTCTCCCTTGATTTACTTACTTTATGGTCCACTATTTGTGTTCTTCTAGTTTCTCTATTATTGTCTCCCTTGATTTACTTACTTTATGGTCCACTTCTTTGTGTTCTTCTAGTTTCTATATTATTGTCTCCCTTGATTTACTTACTTTATGGTCCACTTCTTTGTGTTCTTCTAGTTTCTGTATTATTGTCTCCCTTGATTTACTTACTTTATGGTCCACTTCTTTGTGTTCTTTTAGTTTCTGTATTTTTGTCTCCCTTGATTTACTTACTTGATGGTCCACTTCTTTGTGTTCTTCTAGTTTCTGTTTTATTGTCTCCCTTGATTTACTTACTTTATGGTCCACTTCTTTGTGTTCTTCTAGTTTCTGTATTATTGTCTCCCTTGATTTACTTACTTTATGGTCCACTATTTGTGTTCTTCTAGTTTCTGTTTTATTGTCTCCCTTGATTTACTTACTTTATGGTCCACTATTTGTGTTCTTCTAGTTTCTCTATTATTGTCTCCCTTGATTAACTTACTTTATGGTCCACTTCTTTGTGTTCTTCTAGTTTCTGTATTATTGTCTCCCTTGATTAACTTACTTTATGGTCCATTTCTTTGTGTTCTTCTAGTTTCTGTTTTATTGTCTCCCTTGATTTACTTACTTTATGGTCCACTATTTGTGTTCTTCTAGTTTCTATATTATTGTCTCCCTTGATTTACTTACTTTATGGTCCACTTCTTTGTGTTCTTCTAGTTTCTATATTATTGTCTCCCTTAATTTACTTACTTTATGGTCCACTTCTTTGTGTTCTTCTAGTTTCTGTTTTATTGTCTCCCTTGATTTACTTACTTTATGGTCCACTTCTTTGTGTTCTTCTAGTTTCTGTATTATTGTCTACCTTGATTTACTTACTTTATGGTCCACTATTTGTGTTCTTTTAGTTTCTATATTATTGTCTACCTTGATTTACTTACTTTATGGTACACTTCTTTGTGTTCTTTTAGTTTCTGTATTATTGTCTGCCTTGATTAACTTACTTTATGGTCCACTTCTTTGTGTTCTTCTAGTTTCTGTTTTATTGTCTCCCTTGATTTACTTACTTTATGGTCCACTTCTTTGTGTTCTTCTAGTTTCTATATTATTGTCTCCCTTGATTTACTTACTTTATGGTCCACTTCTTTGTGTTCTTTTAGTTTCTGTATTTTTGTCTCCCTTGATTTACTTACTTTATGGTCCACTTCTTTGTGTTCTTCTAGTTTCTGTTTTATTGTCTCCCTTGATTTACTTACTTTATGGTCCACTTCTTTGTGTTCTTCTAGTTTCTGTATTATTGTCTCCCTTGATTTACTTACTTTATGGTCCACTTCTTTGTGTTCTTCTAGTTTCTGTATTATTGTCTCCCTTGATTAACTTACTGTATGGTCCACTTCTTTGTGTTCTTCTAGTTTTGAATTATTGTCTCCCTTAATTTACTTACTTTATGGTCCACTTCTTTGTGTTCTTCTAGTTTCTGTATTATTGTCTACCTTGAATTACTTACTTTATGGTCCACTTCTTTGTGTTCTTCTAGTTTCTGTATTATTGTCTACCTTGATTTACTTACTTTATGGTCCACTTCTTTGTGTTCTTCTAGTTTCTGTATTATTGTCTACCTTGATTTACTTACTTTATGGTCCACTTCTTTGTGTTCTTCTAGTTTCTGTATTATTGTCTCCCTTGATTTACTTACTTTATGGTCCACTTCTTTGTGTTCTTCTAGTTTCTGTATTATTGTCTCCCTTGATTTACTTACTTTATGGTCCACTTCTTTGTCTTCTTCTAGTTTCTGTATTATTGTCTCCCTTGATTTACTTACTTTATGGTCCACTTCTTTGTGTTCTTCTAGTTTCTGTTTTATTGTCTCCCTTGATTTACTTACTTTATGGTCCACTTCTTTGTGTTCTTCTAGTTTCTATATTATTGTCTCCCTTGATTAACTTACTTTATGGTCCACTTCTTTGTGTTCTTCTAGTTTCTGTATTATTGTCTCCCTTGATTAACTTATTTTATGGTCCACTTCTTTGTGTTCTTCTAGTTTCTGTATTATTGTCTCCCTTGATTTACTTACTTTATGGTCCACTTCTTTGTGTTCTTCTAGTTTCTGTATTATTGTCTGCCTTGATTAACTTACTTTATGGTCCTCTTCTTTGTGTTCTTCTAGTTTCTGTATTATTGTCTCCTTTGATTTACTTACTTTATGGTCCACTTCTTTGTGTTCTTCTAGTTTCTGTATTATTGTCTCCCTTGATTTACTTACTTTATGGTCCACTTCTTTGTGTTCTTTCAGTTTCTGTATTATTGTCTCCTTTGATTTACTTACTTTATGGTCCACTTCTTTGTGTTCTTCTAGTTTCTGTATTATTGTCTACCTTGATTTACTTACTTTATGGTCCACTATTTGTGTTCTTTTAGTTTCTATATTATTGTCTACCTTGATTTACTTACTTTATGGTACACTTCTTTGTGTTCTTCTAGTTTCTGTATTATTGTCTCCCTTGATTAACTTACTTTATGGTCCATTTCTTTGTGTTCTTCTAGTTTCTGTTTTATTGTCTCCCTTGATTTACTTACTTTATGGTCCACTATTTGTGTTCTTCTAGTTTCTATATTATTGTCTCCCTTGATTTACTTACTTTATGGTCCACTTCTTTGTGTTCTTCTAGTTTCTATATTATTGTCTCCCTTGATTAACTTACTTTATGGTCCACTTCTTTGTGTTCTTTCAGTTTCTGTATTATTGTCTCCCTTGATTTACTTACTTTATGGTCCACTATTTGTGTTCTTCTAGTTTCTGTTTTATTGTCTCCCTTGATTTACTTACTTTATGGTCCACTATTTGTGTTCTTCTAGTTTCTCTATTATTGTCTCCCTTGATTTACTTACTTTATGGTCCACTTCTTTGTGTTCTTCTAGTTTCTGTATTATTGTCTCCCTTGATTTACTTACTTTATGGTCCACTTCTTTGTGTTCTTCTAGTTTCTGTATTATTGTCTCCCTTGATTTACTTACTTTATGGTCCACTTCTTTGTGTTCTTCTAGTTTCTGGATTAGTGTCTCCCTTGATTTACTTACTTTATGGTCCACTTCTTTGTGTTCTTCTAGTTTCTGTATTATTGTCTCCCTTGATTAACTTACTTTATGGTCCATTTCTTTGTGTTCTTCTAGTTTCTGTTTTATTGTCTCCCTTGATTTACTTACTTTATGGTCCACTATTTGTGTTCTTCATGTTTCTATATTATTGTCTCCCTTGATTTACTTACTTTATGGTCCACTTCTTTGTGTTCTTCTAGTTTCTATATTATTGTCTCCCTTGATTTACTTACTTTATGGTCCACTTCTTTGTGTTCTTCTAGTTTCTGTTTTATTGTCTCCCTTGATTTACTTACTTTATGGTCCACTTCTTTGTGTTCTTCTAGTTTCTGTATTATTGTCTACCTTGATTTACTTACTTTATGGTCCACTATTTGTGTTCTTTTAGTTTCTATATTATTGTCTACCTTGATTTACTTACTTTATGGTACACTTCTTTGTGTTCTTTTAGTTTCTGTATTATTGTCTGCCTTGATTAACTTACTTTATGGTCCACTTCTTTGTGTTCTTCTAGTTTCTGTTTTATTGTCTCCCTTGATTTACTTACTTTATGGTCCACTATTTGTGTTCTTCTAGTTTCTGTTTTATTGTCTCCCTTGATTTACTTACTTTATGGTCCACTATTTGTGTTCTTCTAGTTTCTCTATTATTGTCTCCCTTGATTTACTTACTTTATGGTCCACTTCTTTGTGTTCTTCTAGTTTCTGGATTTTTGTCTCCCTTGATTTACTTACTTTATGGTCCACTTCTTTGTGTTCTTCTAGTTTCTGTTTTATTGTCTCCCTTGATTTACTTACTTTATGGTCCACTTCTTTGTGTTCTTTTAGTTTCTGTATTTTTGTCTCCCTTGATTTACTTACTTTATGGTCCACTTCTTTGTGTTCTTCTAGTTTCTGTTTTATTGTCTCCCTTGATTTACTTACTTTATGGTCCACTTCTTTGTGTTCTTCTAGTTTCTGTATTATTGTCTCCCTTGATTTACTTACTTTATGGTCCACTATTTGTGTTCTTCTAGTTTCTGTTTTATTGTCTCCCTTGATTTACTTACTTTATGGTCCACTATTTGTGTTCTTCTAGTTTCTCTATTATTGTCTCCCTTGATTTACTTACTTTATGGTCCACTTCTTTGTGTTCTTTCAGTTTCTGTATTATTGTCTCCCTTGATTTAGTTACTTTATGGTCCACTTCTTTGTGTTCTTTCAGTTTCTCTATTATTGTCTCCCTTGATTTACTTACTTTATGGTCCATTTCTTTGTGTTCTTCTAGTTTCTGGATTAGTGTCTCCCTTGATTTACTTACTTTATGGTCCACTTCTTTGTGTTCTTCTAGTTTCTGTATTATTGTCTCCCTTGATTAACTTACTTTATGGTCCATTTCTTTGTGTTCTTCTAGTTTCTGTTTTATTGTCTCCCTTGATTTACTTACTTTATGGTCCACTATTTGTGTTCTTCTAGTTTCTATATTATTGTCTCCCTTGATTAACTTACTTTATGGTCCACTTCTTTGTGTTCTTATTTTCTGTATTATTGTCTACCTTGATTAACTTACTTTATGGTCCACTTCTTTGTGTTCTTCTAGTTTCTGTATTATTGTCTCCCTTGATTAACTTACTTTATGGTCCACTTCTTTGTGTTCTTCTAGTTTCTGTATTATTGTCTCCTTTGATTTACTTACTTTATGGTCCACTTCTTTGTGTTCTTCTAGTTTCTGTATTATTGTCTCCTTTGATTTACTTACTTTATGGTCCACTTCTTTGTGTTCTTCTAGTTTCTGTATTATTGTCTACCTTGATTTACTTACTTTATGGTCCACTTCTTTGTGTTCTTCTAGTTTCTGTATTATTGTCTCCTTTGATTTACTTACTTTATGGTCCACTTCTTTGTGTTCTTCTAGTTTCTGTATTATTGTCTACCTTGATTTACTTACTTTATGGTCCACTTCTTTGTGTTCTTCTAGTTTCTGTATTATTGTCTCCCTTGATTTACTTACTTTATGGTCCACTTCTTTGTGTTCTTCTAGTTTCTGTATTATTGTCTCCCTTGATTTACTTATTTTATGGTCCACTTCTTTGTCTTCTTCTAGTTTCTGTTTTATTGTCTCCCTTGATTTACTTACTTTATGGTCCACTTCTTTGTCTTCTTATTTTCTGTATTATTGTCTCCCTTGGTTTACTTACTTTATGGTCCACTTCTTTGTGTTCTTCTAGTTTCTGTATTATTGTCTCCCTTGATTAACTTACTTTATGGTCCACTTCTTTGTGTTCTTCTAGTTTCTGTATTATTGTCTCCCTTGATTTACTTACTTTATGGTCCACTTCTTTGTGTTCTTCTAGTTTCTGTATTATTGTCTCTCTTGATTAACTTACTTTATGGTCCACTTCTTTGTGTTCTTCTAGTTTCTGTTTTATTGTCTCCCTTGATTTACTTACTTTATGGTCCACTTCTTTGTGTTCTTCTAGTTTCTGTATTATTGTCTCCCTTGATTTACTTACTTTATGGTCCACTTCTTTGTGTTCTTCTAGTTTCTATATTATTGTCTCCCTTGATTTACTGACTGTATGGTCCACTTCTTAGTGTTCTTTCAGTTTCTGTATTATTGTCTCCCTTGATTTACTTACTTTATGGTCCACTTCTTTGTGTTCTTTTAGTTTCTGTATTATTGTCTCCCTTGATTTACTTACTTTATGGTCCACTTCTTTGTGTTCTTTTAGTTTCTGTATTATTGTCTCCCTTGATTTACTTACTTTATGGTCCACTTCTTTGTGTTCTTCTAGTTTCTGTATTATTGTCTCCCTTGATTTACTTACTTTATGGTCCACTTCTTTGTGTTCTTCTAGTTTCTGTATTATTGTCTCCCTTGATTTACTTACTTTATGGTCCACTTCTTTGTGTTCTTCTAGTTTCTGTATTATTGTCTCCCTTGATTTACTTACTTTATGGTCCACTTCTTTTTGTTCTTCTAGTTTCTGTATTATTGTCTCCCTTGATTTACTTACTTTATGGTCCACTTCTTTGTGTTCTTTTACTGAATATGAAATGTTTTAATTCACATAATGTCTGATTCTTAAAAATATAGAATACTTTTAGAAAGAAAAACTATATGAAAGCTTAGTTTGGACAATTTAATAGCAATTCAAAATAAACAGTTCCCCTTCAGCATGGAAATGAATATAATATAACTATACAAACTGATAAACTAATTTTGTCTCAACATCATTAAAGTGGAGTTAAAGTCTTATAGGATTGTAAGTATGTTTTATTTTATCACCTTGCACTTTCATGACTTGGCTGTGGTTTTCTACAGCAGTTGGTTCAAATTTCTGACCAGTTGAACAATTTGATTTTATAAAACAAATTGCAATTTGGTCAAAATTTTGAATGAATTGCAATTGGTGGAGAGCAACACTAACAGTCAAGTCACTGTAATTTACTTACTTTATGGTCCACTTCTTTGTGTTCTTTCAGTTCTGCCAGAATTTTCTTCTGTTCATCAATCAATCTCTGTTGTTCTTCATGCTGTTTCTTTAATTCATTCAATAATTTATTTTCTTCTTCCTCCTTCTTTGTATCCACTTTTACAGATTCTATTTTTTTAACACCTTCAGTTTTATTAGTCTTGTTTACTGTTTCAACACTCTGTTTTATGTCTTCTATTTGTTTGCCTTTCTCTCCTAACTTCTGTCGATCTTTGATTTTGGTTAATGTATTAACAACCTTTTCTCCCTTTTTGTCTTTCATGCTAATGTTTAACTTCTGTCTATCAAGTATCTTCTCATCCTCACTTTTATTCTAGAAAAAATAAGAAATTAAACACTATCAAAGTACAACTTTGGAACTATGTGCCATGGGGTATTATAACAGTAGGAACCATATTGTGAATTAAGAAGATAATATAAGTTGTATACCCCCTTTTATAAAATCATTAGACACATAAAAAAACAAATCAGGAAAAATAAATACAAATTATACAATGGCAATAGAACTTAAATTCAGTCATTGATAAAGCAAACAAGGTATACTAGAAGATTACTAGCATCCAAACTGAAGACATGGTAGGTCAACCCTTTATTATGCAATTTAACTTTTGAATCAATCAATCATATATTGGTACATGATCACAAGATACTGAAAAATCAGCAAAATTAATGTTTTGATTTAAGGAGACTCGCGGGTATAAGATTTTCAGAAAAAAAATAAACATTTATTTTTCATTACAAATTTTATTAATTACCTTTAGTAGTTGTTACTTTATCATATGGTACAAAAATCATTCCAAAAAATCAATACGTGTTGACCCCAGGTGACTTTATAAATGTAGGTAGCATTGAAAAAGCTCCAATTTATCTCCCTTTGGTGCAAAAATGCCATTTTTTGGCATTAATATTGAAATATCTTTTTAATCATCGGTGACCTATATTTTTATTGTTGTTTTCGAATAAGCTGTACATAAACAAAATAATTGTAAAATTTAAGCGATTTCTGTAATTTAGTTCTTTTTTTTATTTCGATATTACCACTATTTCTCCTATTTGTTCAACAGAATACTAGAGGCTCTAAAGAGCCTGTGTCGCTCACCTTGGTCTATGTGAATATTAAACAATGGACACAGATGGATTCATGACAAAATTGTGTTTTGGTGATGGTGATGTGTTTGTAGATCTTACTTTACTAAACATTCTTGCTGCTTACAATTATCTCTCTCTTTAACAGTACTTTCTGTGGAAAATGTTATTGAAAATCTTCAAATTTTAAGAAAATTGTTAAAAATTGACTATGAAGGGCAATAACTCCTTAGGGGGTCAATTGAGTATTTTGGTCATACTGACTTATTTTTAGTTCTTACTTTGCTGTACATTATTGCTGTTTACAGTTTATCTCTATCTATAATATATATTCAAGATAATAACAACAAAACAGCAAAATTTCCTCAATTCAGGGGCAGCAACCTAACAACCGATTATCCGATTCATTTGAAAATTCCAGGGCAGATAGATCGTGACCTGATCAACAATTTTACTTCCTGTCAGATTTGTACTTAATGCTTTGGTTTTTGAGTTATAGGCCAAAAACTGCATTTTACCCCCATGTTCCATTTTTAGCCATGGTGGCCATCTTGGTTTGTTGGCCAAGTTACTGGACACATTTTTTTAACTAGATACCCCAATGATGATTATGGCTAAGTTTGGTTAAATTTGGCCCAGTAGTTTCAGAGGAGAAGATTTTTCTAAAAGATTACTAAGATTTACGAAAAATGGTTAAAAATTGACTATAAAGGGCAATAACTCCTAAAGTGGTCAACTGACCATTTTGGTCATGTTGACTTATTTGTAGATCTTACTTTGCTGAACATTATTGCTGTTTACATTTTGTCTCTATCTATAATAATATTCAAGATAATAACCAAAAACAGCAAAATTTCCTTAAAATTACCATTTCAGGGGCAGCAACCCAACAACGGAATGTCCGATTCATCTGAAAATTTCAGGGCAGATAGATCTTGACCCGTTAAACAATATTACCCCCATGTCAGATTTGCTCTAAATGCTTTGGTTTTTGAGTTATAAGCCAAAAACTGCATTTTACCCCATTGTTCTATTTTTAGCCATGGCGGCCATCTTGGTTGGTTGGCTGGGTCACCGGACACATTTTTTAAACTAGATACCCCAATGATGATTGTGGCCAAGTTTGGTTAAATTTGGCCCAGTAGTTTCAGAGGAGAAGATTTTTGTAAAAGTTAACGAAGGACGACGCCGGACGACGACGCCGGACGCCAAGTGATGAGAAAAGCTCACTTGGCCCTGTGGGCCAGGTGAGCTAAAAAGGACATTAACAAAAATGTATGTTTTTTTCAAAGGCAATTTGTGAGCGTAAATGAACAGTGACCCCATTTTTTATTTCATTTTTCTATTAGGTATAAGATAAAGTTCATTTATAGAAAAAATATAGCGAAATCCTTATATTAAATAAAAAATTTGATTTAGACCTGCAAGCCCCCTTCAAAGGCCCCCATCATATTTATAAAATTTAGTAAAGGTTAAAAAGATTGTCAAGACAAAACTCTCATTATTATTTGTTTGTTTTATGTTTTAGATGCATATTTAAATGTGTTGATATACAAGAAAGTGCAGATTAAAATAGAGATTATTATAACTGGTACCACATGTGAAACAGGATCTGCTTAACCTTCCAGAGCACCTGATAGTATTCCTAGTTTTTGATTGGGTAAGTATTGCTCTGTTTTTGTATTTTTTATGTAGTGATTTAAAGACTTATCTTTTCCTTGTTTTTCATTTTTGAAATGATTTTGTTAGTCTCTCTTCAAGTTTTGGAATCTTTCGCCACTTTTATATAACTAAACTGCAGCAGCATACACACATCATTAACAAATGTCATCAAATATTTTTGAAGAATTGAAAAAAGCTTTTTATGACAAAGTATTCAAATAATGTACTCTGCAATGACTAAACATATCCAAAACTAATCCCTCATTTTGAAAAATGTAATTGTAAAGTCCTATTGAAAAGTAAATAATGTCAAAAAGCGTACTGACCCATGGGCTCAGACAACAATTCCTTGCAGTTAAAGTTAAGTTGTTTGTTTTTTCTCATTGCTGAAGGCCATAAGGTTGACCTCAGAGTGTAGTTTGATTTCTGGTCAGACTATTAATAGTTTAAAAGAGAGATTCAACCAAGACAGTAAGATGCAGAAAGGAAATTAAATCCAATTCAAAACTTCCTGCTGAGTTATCTATGAAAGGTTTTTTTTATCTTTAAAATGTTATTAAAAATTAAGTAAGCACTGAAACACAATAATCATAGGACTTATTCTGAGTCAGATAAAAAAAATTTGCAATTGATTTTCGCCTTTATGTCCTTTAAACAAAAATGCTTTCATAGTAAATCCATTGAAGCAGACATCCCCATTTTCACTCACCGAATATACAGTAAAATTCTGTAAGAAGTATCAATAACTAGAGGCTCTAAAGAGCCTGTGTCGCTCACCTTGGTCTATGTGACTATTAAACAAAGGAAGCAGATGGATTCATGACAAAATTGTATTTTGGTGATGGTGATGTGTTTGTACATCTTACTTTACTGAACATCCTTGCAGCTTACAATTATCTCTATCTATAATGAAGTTGGCCCAGTAGTTTCAGTGGAAAATGTTAGTAAAAATTTACAAATTTTATAAAAATTGTTGAAAATTGACTATAAAGGACAATAACTCCTTAGGGGGTCAATTGACCATTTCGGTCATGTTGACTTATAAGTTATTTGTAAATCTTACTTTGCTGAACATTATTGCTGTTTACAGTTTATTTCTATCTATAATAATTTTCAAGATAATAACCAAAAACAGTAAAATTTCCTTAAAATTACCAATTCAGGGGCAGGAACCCAACAACGGGTTGTCCGATTTATCTGAAAATTTCAGGGCAGATAGATCTTGACCTGATAAACAATTTATCCCCCTGTCAGATTTGCTCTAAAGGCTTTGGTTTTTGAGTTATAAGCCAAAAACTGCATTTTACCCCTATCTTCTATTTTTAGCCATGGCGGCCATCTTGGTTGGATGGCCGGGTCATCGGACATATTTTTTAAACTAGATACCCAAAAGATGATTGTGGATAAGTTTGGATTAATTTGGCCCAGTAGTTTCAGAGGAGAAGATTTTTGTAAAAGATTACTAAGATTTACGAAAAATGGTTAAAAATTGACTATAAAGGACAATAACTCCTATATGGGTCAACTGACCATTTCGGTCATGTTGACTTATTTGTAAATCTTACTTTGCTGAACATTATTGCTGTTTACAGTTTATTTCTATCTTTAATCATTTTCAAGATAATAACCAAAAACAGTAAAATTTCCTTAAGATTACCAATTCAGGGGCAGCAACCCAACAACAGGTTGTCAGATTCATCTGAAAATTTCAGGGTAGATAGCTCTTGACCTGATAAACAATTTTCTAATAGTCAGATTTGCTCTTAATGCTTTGGTTTTTAAGTTATAAGCCAAAAACTGCATTTTACCCCTATGTTCTATTTTTAGCCATGGCGGCCATCTTGGTTGGTTGGCCGGGTCCCTGGACACATTTTTTAAACTAAATACCCAAAAGATAATTGTGGCCAAGTTTGGATAAATTTGGCCCAGTGGTTTCAGAGGAGAAAATTTTTGTAAAAGATTACTAAGATTTACGAAAAATGGTTAAAAATTGACTATAAAGGGCAATAACTCCTATATGGGTCAACTGACCATTTCGGTCATGTTGACTTATTTGTAGATCTTACTTTGCTGAACATTATTGCTGTTTACAGTTTATCTCTATCTATAATAATATTCAAGATAATAACCATATAACGGCAAAATTTCCTTAAAATTGCCAATTCAGGGGCAGCAACCCAACAACCGGTTGTCCGATTCGTCTGAAAATTTTAGGGCAGATAGATCTTGACTTAATAAACAATTTAACCCCATGTCAGATTTGCTCTAAATGCTTCGGTTTCAGAGTTATAAGCCAAAAACTGCATTTGACCCCTATGTTCTATTTTTAGCCATGGCGGCCATCTTGGTTGGTTGGCCGGGTAACCGAACACATTTTTTAAACTAGATACCCCAATGATGATTGTGGCCAAGTTTGGTTAAATTTGGCCCAGTAGTTTCAGAGGAGAAGATTTTTGTAAAAGTTAACGACGACGACGCCAAGTGATGCCAAGTGATGAGAAAAGCTCACTTGGCCCTTCGGGCCAGGTGAGCTAATAATAAACATTCTTGATCTATTATTTATTATATCATAAGTAAATATCAATGGGAGTAAATGTTCTAAGTTTCTCACACTATTAATATAACAAGTTTTTGTATAGTTTAAAAAATAAATTTCAGCATTGTCATAAACAAGTGTTATTCCTGGAAAAAGTTGTATGGCTGTTCGAAAGTAATGTTTCCAATAAATGTATACACTGGTATAATTAGAATGTTGACCATAATATGCAACAAATATAAAATATTTCCATTCTTACCTCAATAGGAGCTCTGGGATTTGGTGGCTCAATTCTACTCTCCTTTATTGGATCTGTAAATAATTTGTATCAATATTTGTGCATATTTTTTACTTATAACATATCATATACAAATGAAAACGGAATTAATCAGTTGTCTGATATATTTATGTGAATTTTGTTATTTTTTTCTTCTTCTAAAAACATATTTTGTGATGATCAAAATTAGTATAAGAATAATTATTTATCTAAATGACATTAAATCTTATTAAAAAAAGTTTAGAACTCTGTTGTGTTTTTCCAACAATATAAATTTTCCGTTGCAATGTGATAATTAAGGACTAACCAGGTGCAACAAAATAGATATTACGACTGTGGCCAGACTTATCATTAACAGTATAAGATTAACCAATATCTGATAAGTTTGACCACAACGATAAGTTTTTTAGGCTGATATTGATAACTGTAAGCCTCTTGACACAATATGAAGATTTTTTTAGCTTGATGCAGTTATTCACCAATGACAAGTTTCACAGTGACTGACAACTTTTATTTGAAAACTGTCAGCATCTTGGCAAAATATGAAAATTGTTAAGCTTGCTGCTCTAACTATAATAGCTTACATCCACTTCTTTTTAACTATGGTATATAGTTGTTTCCTTAGCAATCATACCACATCTCCTTATTTTTAAAGTGATCATTTACAATATATAAATCCACAAAACCTGATAATCTGTACACAATAGATAACATTAATCATTTTTAATATTATATATAATTAGTACACTAACCTGCTAAAGGTGTTTTCTTCCCTAGGGTGGGAAGAGATGGGGCTTGTCGTTTTAATATAGGTAAGGTTGGTGTTGGATTTAGTATCTCTGCTGGGGGCTGTATCACATGACCTTTGTCTTGTGAGTTCAAGGTTGTGTACGTGCACAAGAGCATGATAGTAAAACCACACACAAATACAAACTACAAATAAAAATGTTTAATTAAAGTAAAACATTATGTGTTTATTAGCCAATACCAATCTGATTTCTTGTTATTTGAATCTTTATATAATGGTTATTACATAGACACATATAAAATAAGATAATGCGGAATATTAAAACATTTCTATGTTCATTGGACTGTGAAATTGGGGTCACTAGTTTGACATTTTAATTAAAAAGATCATATCATAGGGAACATGTGTAATAAGTAAGTCTAGGTTTCAAGTTGATTGGACTTCAACTTTATAAAGAACAACCTTGATGAACAGATAGAGACAGACGGACGGACGAATGAACAAACAAACTGACCCAAAGACGTAAAACATAATGCCCATAGGTGGTGCATAAAAACTTACCTGTGCCAGATTTTTTCCTTCAGATGATCCAGTCATCACACGTAGGAAAAACATGGCAGGAAATATGTAACAAATTAATGTTCCCATCGTAGCACCACTTATTGCTAAAACAAACTCCACTGAAAACACATAAAAGACTTGTTAAAGAATATTATTAAAGTAAAATAATGAAAGACATTATATGCTAAATCAGAATACTTTTTAAGGAAATACCAATGAAACAAGACATGGATACACAACTGATTAACACATAGTAAAGACACTAAATAAATAAGAAACAAAACCAATTTCACTTTGCAACACCATCTATGCATACTTTATTGCTGTATTATTATAATTTCATAATTTTACAATTCTGTTATTCATATTTTAAGGTTCCCATTGACTTCAAATGATTGCAATTTCCTTTAAACATGACAAAACGAAAACCAATTAATATGGAAATCCACATATCTGAAATGTAGATAATACAGTTGTTATAAATTATGGAGACAGTAGTTCACCTACAGAGTTCTTGATAAGAGGTGTTCCTAGGGATTTGATCGTGGTGGTCCTAGGGATTTGACCACCACATTTTTGGGAAGGACCAAAAAATTTTGGTAATTTGCAATAGAAAGGATAGCGAGGACCTGCAGATTTTCTTCAAGGACCACCAGTCAAAAAAAGTTTTTGAGACCTATGTTCTTGTCAACTAGTTCAGAAGAGACAAATGAAGGTAACAGACAGAACCTGGGGGAATCACATGAATTTCTAAAGCAAGATTAGGTGCATCTACATATCCTACTATGCATGAATTACCCATCATGAGAAATCACATTACGTTTAAATGTCACAATAGAGAAAGGACACAATCAGTAAGATACAAGAGATAGTCAATGAGGATTAAATTAATTGAATCTTACCGTTAGGAACCAATATGCCTGTGATAACAGCAGACATGACTATCAGCACTGTTAGTACTTTGAAATGAATCTCTGGTAGAACTGGTCTTTGTTCCAATTCTTCTCCAATCTTTTGTCTCTGTAAAACATTACATTTTTATCTTAAAAGAAATAAGAAATGTGCAGTGTATCCAATAGATGTTGGCCGTCTACAAATATATCAGGGGAAAATATAGGTAAATTACCATGTGGCAGAATGTTAACATAAAATTAACTGTGATTCAATGGTTGTTGTTTGTGATTGTGCAACATATTAGTTTTTCGTTCATTATTTTATGTATAAATTAGGCCATTAGTTTTCTTGTTGGATTTTTTTTTATATTTGTCATTTCAGGCCTTTTATAGCTAACTATGCAGTATGGGCTTTGGTAATTTTAGAAGCCATATAGTGACCTATAGTTGTTTTTTTCTGTGTTATTAAGTCTCTTGTGGAGAGTTGTCTCATTGGCAATCACACCACAACTTCTTATTTTTATAATAACTCATTCTTGTATGGTACACTCTTTCTGATTTTTTTACACATTTTACCTAAAATCTAATTTATCTGGCTTCATTACAAATAATCCTGACAATTAAACTACCTCATATTACAACAAAGATTGCTTGCTTTTATCATTTTTTTTGTTGGGTTATAATTTCTTTAAGTCTTGATTCTTTGATTGAGCGTTGTATACATTTTTGTTTTTGAAATGTATCTGTTCTTAAAAATAGGCTGGATGCAAAGTAAAAACAAATTATTACTTTTATTCACGACTTACTTGTGGAAAGAGGAGTGTATATAAGCTAGCTCTACATGGAAATATGATGAGAGGGAACGTTATAGCGATGGATATGACAAATCCTAATTTAAGTAGGTCAGACACAATCGTCAATGGTAGGTGGTTAATAATATCACCAGTAATATCTGTATCACAGAAACAAACATAACCAAAAAATCCAACCTACAAAATATAAATAAACAAAGCATCTATAGTTTCATACAGAAGTTTGTACAAGCAACTACTTAAAACATTGATTGTAACTTAATGTCAACAAGTGAGGGGAAGATTTGGTCGTACAGACAACTCAATTATTTCAGGTTTAATCCATCATGTTCGGCACCAGCATATAGAGTATATGTGTCTCAATTGATACGTTACTCTAGAGCTAGCTCAAAGTACTTAGTCATAATAACCTTCCATCATTACCGAACTTAACAAAGAAATAACACGACGTGTGCTGTATACGGTGCAGGAAATGCTTACCCTTCCGAAGCACCTAATTTCACTCCCTGTTTTTAGTGGAGTTTGTGTTGTTTCTTATTTATTATTTATAACTGTTGATGTAAATGTCTTTTGGATTTGTGAGTCTTTGTTTACTCCTTGGTTTTGATTGTTATTGTCTACATAAGAAAATGTCTGTACCGCATACCTGCCAACCTGTGACGATGAAAATGCATTGAAGAATCAAATCTCAGGTCATAACGCGTATGAACTTTTTCGAGCTGAATTTCAGTATTTATGGTACATTTTCTTATAATTTGAGTAGGCAACTTTTTTCTGGGTAGGTAGCGTTTGGGCAAACAAACCTATTGTTTTATATGGCCTTGCACTGTTAAAGATTTTTATAAATTTGTGTAACTCAGTCTTATGTGCTTTACTTTTTGAGAGAAAATACTACAATCATAAAACACTAGAATTTAATGTAATTCTTTAATGTTTGAGACTATTGACTATGTAGCCTTTAACCATACCATACTTCATTTAACAAGGAAATTAGACTATGATAAAATATAGTAATACAGTTAAAGGAAGTATAAATGTAAAAAATAATTTTCAACTTTTTTTATAAAATTGTATAAAGGTATAAAAATAATGAAAAGTTATTTTTAGATATGTATTTGAATTTTATATTTTTATGATTTAATCTTTTTCACCCATAAAACGTAAATATAAGGAATAATTTTGAATGGTGACAAATATGGGGAAGTAACTCTAGTTCAGTTTTTAAACCAATTATGGTGCAATTTATTTACGACCTAAAGCTAAGGTAATTGGTGTTAGTTAACAGTGTGTTTGACACCAAAGCTGTCAAGTGAAGCCATGCACTTAATGGGTCACTTAATTTGACAGTTTACATAGCTAGATGAACTTTCTGTTCATGGAAGAATTACGAATTTGCCGGTATTTCAAAGGAATATTCTCGAGGGAATATTACTTATGAAATCAATCTCAAGGCTAAGAAATACGGGTGAAATCGGGTCATTTTCGGAATTCCCGGGTTATTTCAATGACCCGGCGGGTGTTCCGGGTGATCCCTCAGAATTGTGAAAATCTCGGGTCACACCCGCAGAATACGAGTCAGTTGACAGGTATGCTGTACCAAGTCAGAAATATGACACTTGTTATCCATTTGTTTGATGTGTTTGTACTTTCATTTTTTTGCTATTTGTTTAACTTTCCTTTTTGAAATTTTAACAGAGTTCAGTATTTTTTTATAGTTACAACTTCATTTTAATTAAGCCAAGCATGAATATTGCATTACTTAAAATTTAGTGACATGAGTCTAGGGAAAAATAATTATGAGCTATTCTGAATAGAATGTGGGCAGGTCTGAATGGAACATTAACTATTGGAAAAGGATTATCTTGATGGGTACAGTGTAGTTCAAAAATTCAAATTAGTATTTTGATTGTTGTATAATATCAGGAAGTCGCTTCCTATATAACCACACTGATTTGATGGAAGAGCCCCTGAGTTAAACATTTTAAAACTCATGAGTAATTTCCTTTCAGTAAGGACTTAAGTTTGTGTATGCATCAATTCACTCTTAGAAAGAATTACTTCCCTTAAATAATGTTGTAGAAGTTACTCACTAGTAAATAAGCACAAGTACACATATTAACAGCACTGCCAACAATAGAGTTCATTCCTGTCAGTGAAGGATCCACCAAGGAATCATATAATATAAAAAGCTGCCTAAAAAATAGACAAAATACATTATTTTTTATTTTTTTTAAACAAAATAATGGTTCATATTATATAAAAGCAAAAAGATTCTACTAAGGTTGTTGTTTCTTTCAGGTTGTTCAAATAAACTTCCAATCACAAATATTCACCTCTATCATTCAAAATAAAATTCTAATTCCACAGTTCCTTCCTTCTACTGCCAAGTCAATAATCCATTTTGAGCAAATATAAACAATGGCTTTACTTTTGTCATTTTGGGGCCTTTTATAGCAGACTATACGGTATGGGCATTGCTCATTGTTGAAGGCTGTACAGTGACCTATAGTTGCTAATTTCTGTGTCATTTGGTCTCGTGTGAAAAGTTGTCTCATTGCCAATCATACCACATCTTTTTTTTTATATAAACATACACATTTTTGCATGTAGTATGAAAACTGAAATACTGGTACTTAAGTTTTTTATATGTTATTCCAAATATGTAATTAGAGGTTCATAACTCAACAATTAGAAATAATTTGGTTTTAAAAGCAAACTTGACTCTCAAATAAAAAGAAGCTTACAATGAGCTTACGTTTGACATCCAAAGGCAAAAGAAAATATTGGTAAACATTTAAACAGTCCATCGGTCTTCCATAGATATACTTTGGAGTACCAGTTAGCTGCTAATAAATTTGGCAATGATAACGTCACAATCTGGAGAAAATAAATATTACAGAAAAATTAGTCCATAATTCTTGTGGTTGATGTTTACAGTATATATATCATTTTATTTATATTACCTACGTTAAATTGTGTATATATTAAGAATGTGATTAAAATCTTTAAAACATTTTGCAACATTCATACTTGCTATATATCTAACAATATCTATCTACAAATGTTATCTAAATTAAGGAAAATTTAAATAACTAACTACAGGTCCATCCTAAATCCATTGGATGTTCGATGTGTCCTGATTGTTATTTTAGTCTAAGTTACCTTATTTTTTTTCATTAGTTGTCATTTGATTTGAACTAGCTGTCAGTAACTGTGAGTACTCTCAGATCTGTACTTAAAGTGTCTTTTTGTTTTTGGTATGTATAAGTACCTGTGCATGTCCACTTTGATTGATGTCAGACTTTTCAACTAATTTGTATAGTTTTTTCTTATGTTGTACTGATACACCACTTTGCCAGGTTAGATGGAGGGTTGAGTACTCACAAACATGTTTAACCCCACCACATTCTTTATGTGCCTGTCTCAAGTCAGGAGCTTGTACTTCAGTGGTTGTTGATGTCTATTCATGTCTGTAACATTTGTTTTTTTAGTAAACTGTTTTGTTATAAATTAGGCTGTTAGTTTTCTATTAAATTGTTTCATATTTTTCATGTCAGGACTTATTATAGCTGACCACACAGTACAAGTATTTCTCATTGTTTAAGGCTGTACAGTTGCCTATAACTGCTTACCTCAACTTCATTTGAACTTTGGTGGATAGTTGTCTCATTGCCAATCAGTCAAAATAGTCAAACAACTGTTTGCTAGCCTGTCAGCAGTAAGAATGAGAGTTGGAATCCTGCACATGGTAGGTGCATTCCACTCCATTCATAATTGACTACGAGTTTAACCTTTCCTACCAAAGGTCATGGTTCTCTCTTGGCACTCAGACTTTATCCACCAATAAAAAATTACTGCCACAAAAGAGCACAAAAGTATTATTTAATAAAAAAATAAATCAGACAACTAATAATTATTATCTATACTTACATACACAACAAAAACAGCATAAAATATAATACAAAGAGTGCTAGCTTTACTGATGGAGTTTAGATTCCTCAGAAGTCCTAAAGGTAGTCTATACTTACATAAACAACAAAAACAGCATAAAATATAATACAAAGAGTGCTAGCTTTACTGATGGAGTTTAGATTTCTCAGTAGTCCTAAAGGTAGACCTACTCCTAGACATGTTAATATTATCAGTCCGGTCCTCAGACTACTGCTATTCTGAAAATAGAAAAAAAGTGTTGTGTAATCGATCATAATTAAGGTTACGGTAATTCTAGAAATAATTGAGTGCATTTAGCAAAAAGGTTTCTTTATTGCAATTTCAGGAAAAACTACAAACAATAGAATATAAGTTCTAATCAATGGGATCCTCAAGTCGTCACATTTTTAGCATTAATAAAAATTGCAATAACTTCTGTATTTATCATTAAATAATTTATTCATTAGATTTATAAAACTTTATAATTTTTCTAAATCAAGGGTAAAAAAAATATTTTTGTTCAAAATCCCAAAGATTATACTGAGACCTACATTGTCCTAGATACTAACCTCTATTCCTGTAAATTTTGATATGATTGCTGGTCCGAGATCACCAATAATTACAACCTGAGCTACTAACGTTCCCATCTGTAGACCTATCATACTAAAAGAAAAAAAGTAACATGCAGTCATTTCAAATTATAAAAGTAAACATTATGTTCTCTTATTGTAAGGAATGTGTTTTTATTTTTTAAAAGCATAGCAATATGTTTTAGTAATTGTATATACATTTGTTACAATATACAATCATTTAGTGTTAAAGTGAAAAAAAGAACCTCAAAATTTAGTCTGTCCTTTGAAAAAGCAATCTGCTGTTGAGGAATTAGAAGGCAGATGAATGACAGACATGTGTTGAATGGCAGACAATTTGGAATGGCAGACAAATGTGTAATTACGTACAGGTGTGGAATGGCAGATGGATGTTGAATGGAAGAGTAATGTGGAATAACTGAAAGATGTTGAATGGCAGACAGGTGTGGGACAGCAGACAGATGATGTATGATTAACAAATGTGTGATAACAAACAGATTTGAAAGAAAGTTCTTGGTGTCCTCTAATGCAGAAAAAGTTTACCTTTCCAAAACAGCTAACAAACCAAAAAATACTATTTTTTTCTTCAATTTACTTACCCAATTTCTACAGCCACTTTTCCTGGGGAACCATGAGTATAATAAGCTAAAAAAATAAAATTTAATTATGCAATTAATAACTTTTTAGTGCATTAATATGCTGATAAAAAATATAAATAGATTTATAGATTATAAAAAGGATGTGGTTAGATTGACTTTGTGACAATTCTACACCAGAGATCAAATGATATAACATTTTTTACTTTTTTTACTTGATGCAACCCAAAGTATTAGTAACAGGAAATGAAACTCTTATTGTATACCAGGTAATAGTACCAACCTAGATTTGGTAAAGAAAAAGAAGTTATAATGATTTCCTGTCAAGCTCCTAAATCTGTAATAACAAAAATTTTATCTTAGAAAAATCAATCCACCGTAAAAATTTTAATCAAACATTTACTGTTTACTTTCATGACATACATGACATAAGATATTTCGAACAAAAAGACTGCCATTAGTCCCATTATTTTTCATAAATATTTTAATATTTGACCATCTATTTGTAGCATTTTGATATTTTTTTAGATTGAATTGTTTCCCTTTGTATAGTTATTGGAATTTAGTTTGGAAATTATTTTTACTCTAAAATAATTATTATTTAGTGATTAAGATATTCAAAGAATATATAAAAAGAAGATAAAGATAAAAATAAATAGATTTTAATTTTATTGTAAAAAGAGATTTTTGATACTCTCGTAGGTTAAAGTTGACTGCAATTGCGCAGATAATAGCGGGGGTAGTTTAAAGAGGTTGACATTTAATTTTGTCATTCACTGACAAGTTTTTTGGGAACACAATGTGACATGTGTAATTAGAAACAGAATTGTGAACATACAAATATTATGTTATAAGATTATTGTGATCAGCTATGATTGTCAGAAAGATTGATAAAGATTGCGATTATCTGCAATGAGACGTCTACCTTACTTAGGACGTTGCCTAAAATTTATATAAATTGAAACTAGAAGATTTTCACTGTGAAATTTTTATAACAGAAGAAATAGTTGTGATATTATGATGATATATATATATATAAGGAGAATTTAATAAACTATCATTAATATTTTTATACATCTTAATTCATAAGGCCTGTGTCGTTACAAATGGCGTGGTCGACAGGATCTATTTAATTTAATTTGAAATTTGAAATTGGCAACGTGTAGTAGACAAAAAATTTCTAGGGCATATACGGTAAGAAGACAAGAAGTCCACAATGTCTAAAGAGGAAAAGTAATAAAAGCGAACTGAAGAAACAATCAATTAGAGATTATACATAAAGAAAGAGAATAAAAATACAAGTGAACCAACACCTGAAGTGGTGATCGTGCGGTAGGGTAAAAACGAGTGGATACCGCGCGGTATTCACAGTCATCTTGAAAATAAAGAATGTGTCGACAATAAAGACAACAACACTCATGTTTTTACGGCATAGTATCTGTTTATTGGGTCTACATGTTTTGCCTAGTAGATAGGCATCATCAGGACAATTATACAAAGAAATATGACAGTGAAGTATGAATCTTGCGGTTTAGCGGTTTAACCGGAAGTGTAAGTTACATAATAGTAGTTATGGTGACATTATGTAAATAAGAAAGTGAAAGTGAAAGTAAATTAAAATAGAAAATATATAAATAGAAATGTCAGTGTTTTCTTGAATGGTAACAGCATCTCGTGTGGTTGACATCTATCCCGTTCTGTGTAGTTAATCTCATGGGAGGTCTTTGGTGGTATTGTACGTTATTGTTATTATATAATCATGTCAGTGAATTCCAAATTGGACAACACCTCACTGTTCATTCCGTACAGTCAACTGGCTTCGCTCTGGAACCCTCGAGTTACTGCTTCCAATTGCGTCGGTAATGGTGTGAAGTGTATGATCGTCGCACATTTTGGAAATTAAAATAGTGGTAGATCCGTAAATATTTAATTATGAGTTGTGTTAATGTTTAAAGCTTTTGCTGTGGTTTGATGTTGAATCTGTAAGAGCTTCCAGCAGGTTTCTTCTTTCTAAACCGGTGGTAAAGTATTGTAATACTCTGTTAAATCTTTATGTTAATTTTGCGTAGTGTCATAAATTCAGCTAGGTGGTCTTGATTTCTTATTAGTGTTATCAGCGGTTGTAGCGGTTTCTTCTTCTCTTGCTCCTTCTCTTCTTGGACAGTGCCGAATCTTGATCATTTTCAGGAAAAGATCGGGAATCTTGGTATTGGTCTGTGGTATCATCCATGCTGTTGGTCGTAAGGTACAAGGCAAGTGTGGCGGGGTGGATCCTTGCGGATGCAGGGGTTCACAGAATATAAAACAATAAAAATACTAGATTTGGCATATCAAAGAACCCCAATTATTCAATTTTTGATGAAATCAAACAAAGTTTAATTTTGGACCAACTTGAAAACTGGGCAAATAATCAAAAATTTAAAGTACATTTTTAGATTCAGCATATCAAAGAACCCCAAGGATTCAATTTTTGTTAAAATCAAACTAAGTTTAATTTTGGACCCTTTGGACCTTAATGTAGACCAATTTGAAAACGGGACCAAAAATTAAGAATCTACATACACAGTTAGATTCAGCATATCAAAGAACCCCAATTATTCAATTTTTGATGAAATCAAACAAAGTTCAATTTTGGACCCTTTGGGCCCCTTATTCCTACATTGTTGGGACCAAAACTCCCAAAATCAAACACAACCTTCCTTTTATGGTCATAAACCTTGTGTTTAAATTTCATAGATTTCTATTTACTTATACTAAAGTTATGGTGCGAAAACCAAGAATAATGCTGATTTGGGCCCCTTTTTGGCCCCTAATTCCTAAACTGTTGGGACCTCAACTCCCAAAATTAATCCCAACCTTCCTTTTGTGGTCATAAACCTTGTGTTTAAATATCATTGATTTCTATTTACTTAAACTAAAGTAATAGTGCGAAAACCAAATAAATGCTTATTTGGGCCCTTTTTTGGCCCCTAATTCCTAAACTGTTTGAACTAACACTCCCAAAATCAATCCGAACCTTCCTTTTGTGGTCATAAACCTTGCGTCAAAATTTCATAGATTTCTATTTACTTAAACTAAAGTAATAGTGCGAAAACTAAATAAATGCTTATTTGGGCCCTTTTTGGCCCCTAATTCCTAAAATGTTGGGACCAAAACTCCCAAAATCCATTCCAACCTTCCTTTTGTGGTCATAAACCTTGTGTTAAAATTTCATAGGTTTCTATTCACTTTTACTAAAGTTAAAGTGCGAAAAACCAATGTGATACCAATATACAACCAAAAATTTTTCAATTTTTGCGGTCGTATAAAATGGCAAAATTTCTTTAAAAATTACCAATTGGGGGACCACAATCCAACAACCAGTTGTCTAATTCATCTAAAAATTCAGAGCAGATAGATATTAACTTGATAAACAATTTAAATGCTTGTCAGATTTGCTTTAAATGCTTTGGTTTCAAAGTTATAAGCCAAAATCTACATTTTACCCATATGTTCTATTTTTAGCCATGGGGGCCATCTTGGTTGGTTGGCCGGGTTACCGCACATATTTTTTTAACTAGATACCCTAAAAATGATTGTGGCTAAGTTTGATCAAATTTGGCCCAGTAGTTTCAGAGGAGAAGATTTTTGTAGAAGATAACAAAAAGGAGTAGGTTCAGTAAGACCCCTTTTTGGCCCCAAAATATAGCAGTTTTACAAAATTGTTAAAATGTAAGCCTTTAGTTATTTATTGGACAGTAGAATGCTTCTGCTACATAAATATGGGCTGTTTTTGACAATAAATGCACATAATTCGGTACTAGCACCATTAAGTCATGCTAAATTACTGAAATTCTCATAATTCTAGCATTTTAGTTAAATTTTAGACGCTTTTCGTGTAAAACGAAAGTGGCCGTATTCGTGTTCATCCTTAATATTGAAATGTAAGTTGTATTTTATGATAATACATAACATATATAAAGGTTGAGGATGAACACGGATGCGGCCACTTTCATTTTTACCAAAAACCATCTGAAAAGTGACATTTTTCGGCATATTAGGTAGATTTTTCATATTTGAGCTTGAATCGGATCGTTTTTAATGACTAATTCTGTTAAAATCTTTCACATAAACTAATTAATTCAAATAAAATAGACACTTAAGTGTTTAAAAAGTGGTCAAAATCTTTCGTCAGATGAACTTGAAATTTGAGGCCAAAATCGGTCCTTACCGGACCTACTCCTTTACAAAAAAATGGTAAAAAATGACTATAAAGGGCAATAACTCCTTAAGGGGTCAACTGACCATTTTGGTCATGTTGACTTATTTGTAGATCTTACTTTGCTGAACATTATGATCATGATGATGTTTACAGTTTATCTCTATCTATAATAATATTCAAAATAATAACCAAAAACTGCAAAATTTTCTTAAAAATTACCAATTTAGTGGCAGCAACCAAACACATTTTTTAAACTAGATACCCCAATGGTGATTGTGGCCAAGTTTGGTTAAATTTAACCCTTTAAAGTTTCAGAGGAGAAGATTTTTGTAAATGTTAACAGATGATGATGACGACGACGACGGACGCAAAGTGATGAGAAAAGCTCACTTGACCCTTTGGGCCAGGTGAGCTAAATAGTGTGAGGTAAATTGTATTGTTTGTCCAGTATCTCATGTCCGTTAAAAGACACTTAGAAATAATAATAAAAAAAAACATAAACATCTCCCTTTTCTAAAAACTCCTTGGAGAAGACATACCATTTGAAAGAAACGGAAAAGATAAAAATACATGTAGTGATCCATCTTTTTTCTTCGTCTGTAAGCACGCTGCTGCAGCCTACACTTTTTAATGTGTAATCGAGACATCTTTAGTATCTTTAAACTACTGCAAATTGTCAAAATGGCTTTCAAAAAGGTGCAACCACTTAATTTCAAAAACGGGGAGGGGGTATTTTTTTTCTGTCACAGATTTTTTTTTCGCGTGAACGTTTTTATTCAATTTTTTTCCCTGCCAGCAATCAAATATCATTTTTCAATATTTAACACTGTAATGTATGTGGAAACTCTAGATTAACACTGTAATGTATGTGGAAACTCTAGATTAACACTGAAATGTATGTGGAAATGTATGTGGAAACTTTAGATTAACACTGTAATGTATGTGGAAACTCTAGATTAACACTGTAATGTATGTGGAAACTCTAGATTAACACTGAAATGTATGTGGAAACTCTAGATTAACACTGAAATGTATGTGGAAACTCTAGATTAACACTGAAATGTATGTGGAAACTCTAGATTCAGAATAATTATTTTTATCATCTCTATGACCAGAACATTTTTTTTTTTTTTAAATCAAATGGTCGTTCCCTTACTGCTAGAAAAGTTGTCCGTTCTACGTAATGAACATTTAAATGACACATAGTTTTATACAAGTGTGAACAAATCTTATGTACAGGTAATTAAACAAGGTGTATAGATGTGAACAAATTTAATGTGAAACCAGTGTACATTACATTGCACTAAATGTAAACATGTTTACTGTACATGGCGTTTGGTGTGAACAGGGCCTAAGATTTCTTTTATAATGAGTTTAACTGTGCATATTGCTATGCGTTTCTTTATTCTACATATATAGATCTCACAAAACATGTGTAACATAGCAGCATTTTTGAACCGGTTCCAAGTCAGGGACCTCTGGCCTTTGTTAGTCTTGTATGTTTTTTAATTTTAGTTCATTTATATGTTTTGGAGTTTAGTATGACATCTATTATTTTATTTAGGGGCCAGCTGAGGACCACCTCTTTGTGCAGGTTTTTCTCACTGTGTTGAAGACCCATTGTTGGCCTTCAGCTGTTGTCTGCTCTTTGGTTGGGTTGCTGTCTCTTTGACATATTCACCGTTTCCATTATCAAATTTATTAACTGTACTTTTAAACGAGCATATTTGATAGGCTTGGTTCTTCATTTAGCATTTCCAATTTGGTTCAAAACTATATCCATGCATTGCTAGTGAAAGATTGTCCGTGTTAAGGCAAAACTTTGTATGCGAAATATTAAAATTTCTTAGCTTTTCTGAATCTGTACACTATACCGATTAAAAAATGATGTCTTACTTTAGTGAAACTAAAGCTCTTTTTCTATGTTTCGTAGTATTTGCATTTTGGCCAGTGTGGCAAACAGTTTAACTTGCAAATTCCAAAAATATTCTGTATCACATGTTCATCAGTTTTATAAAGAAAATGAATCATAAAATAGGGTTTCTTTTGAATAAATAGAATAAAAACTATGAAATAAGCATGTATAAAGTTACTTAAAATATATTTTGTGCCTAGTATTATATGAACTAACATGACTAAGTTATAGCTGAGTTGAGAAAAATATTGAAATCGTGTTTTTCTTAGGAATGGCACTTGTACTGTTTTGACTATAAAAAGTACCAAATATATAATATAATGAATACAAATTTATGTTACTCTGATCAGTAGTAAATGTCAAAGTTGAAAAAATCTACACTTTTCATGTGCAACTGTTGGTTCCAAATATATGAATGATTGAATAAAAATATCATGACGTCGCAAAAAAGATGAATAACTTCAATATTCGCATAGAGTCTGGTTTTCTTATATCTGGTTGCTATGTACAAATCTGTAACATTTGCATTAAATACCAAACTGATGGTTTTAAATTGATGTATACATGCCGTACAATATTTTTCAAAATCATTTTACTCCATTCGCTAACATATTTCTATGCTAAAACATCAATATGTTGTTACATGTATTTGTTTGTCCCTTTAAGGGTGAAATCATCAGTTTTTTTCTATGACGTCATATTTTTAGGGACCATGCATAAGTGACCCTTAGTGGTGGACTGATTAATAAAGATACTTGTATAAAACTAGATATCACTGGAATCAGAATGTTCTCTAGTTTATAATGGAATAAAAATAATGTGTATTTTTAATATATTAAAAATAATCTGACAAACAATATTCCTACGACTTTTGCCATTTGGGAAATCTAAACTACTTGTCTTAAAAAAATTTCAGCGATTAAATATTACATACAATTGTTCTTTGCCATCATAGCCACAAGCACAGGCCTTAATAAACTGAACAAGGATTCCTAATGAGCACTACTTCCTATGTTCAACTTCAAAACTTTTGGTTGATTCGACGATCAAGTTTTTTCTGGTCCTATTTTTTTGTAATCCAGAATTAAAAGTATTAAAAAAGTGTTCAATTAGTTATATATAACATAGTAGCCAGCTAGATAATAACTTTTTTTCTGGCCACAAAAGTAGTTCATTGACTAAGGGCAGCTACTGGTGTGCCTACCAATCCTTCATTGGTACACATAGGGCATGGTTGAGAAATTGATTTTAAATAACACTCTACTCATTTCAGCATTTTGACCCACCCCGAGCTCCTTACAAAGAATATCCTCATGAATGTGAGTGATAAACATTCATGTTGCTTCTGACATGTCCTAATTCCATTTTGTTATCATTAAAATTATATGTTGCTATGATTTTGTAATAAAATAAAATTTCTCATTTTTGTTGCTAAACTTTTTTGGCTCAGTATAGATCCTATAATACTAATCCTAAAAATTACTTGTTTACATATATTGGTCTATAACAGTTTTGAAGATAATCATCCAGTTATGTCAAAATGTATACATAATGCAGGTATATCAACTCAATTAAAAAAAAACAATAGAAATTACAAATGTATTCAATTACAAAAATAATTTTAATCTGACCATGACCTTTTTCATATTTGTTGCAATGCTAATCAATTTTGCTGTTTCTGCCTTTATGTGAAATTATTCAAGTTATTTTTAATTAATAAGTAAACTTTGAACATTTGGCTGCGTAAAAATAAAATAAAAATTTATTAAATAGAAATTTCAAATGTAATTAAATACATAAATAGAAAAGAAAAAGTTTTGAACTTTTAATTATTGTAAAGCAAAAAAAAAAACATTAGCAAATACGTTTAAATCTATTTTAAATTATGATTATAATCAGATATCATATTTTGACATAACTCAGTCCTTTAAATGTTTACTGGTTACCTAGATCAGGTATAGACATGTCTTAATTATCTTCCTGGTACAGAGACATTTATGGGAACAGACACAGAAAAGAAAGTAAAATTAAATACAAACAGATGAAGTGATATTTACCTAAATCAACAGGTACAATTTATATTTCTATTTTTGGGTATTAAGTGTTTGTACAACTAATATTGTTAATGTAATATTATTGGAGAATATTGTACAAAGTGAAATGAGGGGTAATATTCCTATGATAATTATTTCCCTTAGATAATTTGTTACTGTCATATATATGTATCTATTAAACAGTTCACATAATAATGATTGATTGATTGGTGTTAAACACTATTGTGCTATTATGTGGAGGTCAGTTTTTATTGGTTGAGAAAGCCAGAGTGTCTAAGAAGCACCACCTTGGGTAGGAAAACTGACAATCCTCAGTCAATTTAAAGATTAGAGTCACATAATAATGAAAATGAGTACTAAGTTAATGTGACAACACAAAATACATCAAAGGCATATCTTCTTATTGATTATCAAAGCATTATGTATACACTGGTATACTGTGACATTGAATTCTGGTGTGGAGATCAAACATACTGACTCAAGCTGGACGAGCTTTCCATTATCTTAATTTTACATTCACTTAACCTAAAGTTGATTTTACATTCACTTAACTTAAAGTTAATTATAATGTACAAACATACAACAATTCAAGGTAAATCACCTTTAAGTTACCTAGTTATTGACACAATAGAAGTCTTTTCTACAGTAATTGATTATGAGGGCAATCATCAACTTAAAGTTAATTATAATGTACAAACATATAAAAATTCAAGGTAAATTACCTTTAAGTTACCTAGTTATTGACACAATAGAAGTCTTTTCTACAGTAATTGATTATGAGGGCAATCATCAACTTAAAGTTAATTATAATGTACAAACATATAAAAATTCAAGGTAAATTACCTTTAAGTTACCTAGTTATTGACACAATAGAAGTATTTTCTACAGTAATTGATTATGAGGGCAATCATCAACTTAAAGTTAATTATAATGTACAAACATATAAAAATTCAAGGTAAATTACCTTTAAGTTACCTAGTTATTGACACAATAGAAGTCTTTTCTACAGTAATTGATTATGAGGGCAATCATCAACTTAAAGTTAATTATAATGTACAAACATATAAAAATTCAAGGTAAATTACCTTTAAGTTACCTAGTTATTGACACAATAGAAGTCTTTTCTACAGTAATTGATTATGAGGGCAATCATCAACTTAAAGTTAATTATAATGTACAAACATATAAAAATTCAAGGTAAATTACCTTTAAGTTACCTAGTTATTGACACAATAGAAGTCTTTTCTACAGTAATTGATTATGAGGGGGCAATCATCAAGTTTCACAAATATCATTTAACTATTTAAACGTACCCATGTGGAATGTACCAAATTGGCTTATAACATGTGATTTGTACATGTTTAGGTCTAATTGACCCATACAGTGTCAACACTTATAGAGATGACTGGACATTGTGGTAAGTTAAATAACTATGATTTTTACATTTTTTTGGCCTATAACTGTGGATAGTACTAAGAATGATAAATAACTTTTCTATATGTTTAGGTCATGGCATCCAGTAAACCTAGCCAAGCTATCAAACCAGAATGTGACAAACATGGTCAAGACCTCATTTTGTACTGTCCCTGTCATTTAATGCCTTGTTGTGATGAATGTATTTCCACCAGCCATTCGAAATGTACGGGAATAAAAAGTTTAGCAGGTGTCGTGGATAAAACAAAAATTGAAAATTCCAAGGAATCTGTAGAAACAAACATAAATTCTATCTTAAATCTATTGGGAACATTAATCAACAACAAATCCAAAAACATCAAAAGAGCAGAAAATCAGTGTGCTAGTATAAAGCAATCAATTAAAGGAATTAGACAGGAAATAAACAAACATTTAGACCACCTGGAGAAGAAGTTATGCCAAGAAACAGATACCATTTGGAATCATGAAAAATCTAAGGCAACTGATTTCATTTCTGAAATTGAAGGGGAAAAGAAAAATTTGAAAGAAATAAAAGAACAATTACAAACAGTCACTTCACAAGCTTCTAAACTCCAATCATTTCTTGGTGTACATCAAATTGAACAACAAGTACACCAATGTCAAAGATATGTTGAAGATCTGGATGATGATGAGAGGACCAAAGAAGTTGACATCAAAATGAAGCAAAATGATGAAATAGAAAAGATACTGAGCAAGTTAGAATCATTAGAATCCTTAGGAGAAGTCATTGTTATAAAGACAGAAGCAGCCATGAAAATAGAAATAAGTGTGGGAACAAAACCACAAGTAGAATTACACGAACAATCCAACATAAACAGCATGACAATGAATATTGAGACAAAGATAAAGATCAATATAAAGAAGTTCATTAATGACATGATTTGTCTGGTGGATGGAAGAGTTATAGTAGTGGAATATAGGGGTAAAGTTAACCTACTTACTTCTAATGGCAAACTACAGAAACAGTTACCTATACCTGGTGAAGCCTGGAGTGTTACACAGATCAATCAGAACACTATAGCCATAACTTATGCTAAAGAGGAAGCCATTAAGATCTTCAATATGGAGAAAGAAACAGTTACCAAAGTTATCACATTAGACAAAGAATGCAGAGGTTTATCATTCTCCAATAATTCTCTGGCTGTTGGTCTGAATTATGATGAAATCCGTATTATAGACTTGGAAGGAAATACACTGAAGTCAATACAGGTTGACAGTAAATCATACCTGGTTAACCTTGTTTACTGTAATGACAGAGTAATCTATAGTGACTATTTAGGTAAAGCAGTATACTGTGTTGATGAATCAAGTAAACAGATCTGGAGATATACACAGGATTTAACAGCACCAAGTGGACTTTGTATAGATAGTTATGGTAACATTATTGTAGTAGACTCTAGATCTAATAGAATAATAGTGATATCAAAAGATGGAAAGGAGAGTAAAGTACTGATTAGTAAAGAGGATGGACTGAGGGATCCTCAGTATATTTGTTTTAAACATAATCAGTCTTCAGGTTTTATTTGTGATTACAGAGGCAATAAGTTGGAAAAATTCAATTTATCTAATGGATAACATAAACACTAATGAATCTTGTGATAAAACATCCTTGCGAAAGAAATATTACAAATACATATTTGGTGTGAAGTTTAAATATTGTGTTATTTGGTTACAGCCTTATTAATGTCCACATCATATATACATGTACTTGTTATTATCTAATGATCAAATAAAATATCCTTATCAGGGGCGGATTTAGGCGGGGGCGTGGCGGGCATGTGCCCCCCTAAAATTTGCAAAGCAGGGGTTGTCTGCACGTAATAAGTATTTGAAGAGACGACGAAAGCTAGCCTAATGTCGTTGCATTCAATCTGTTTAAACATTCAAACAAGTATTACTATATAAAACAGTAATTTAACAGAATTATTTAACGTGATTACTAATCAACTGACCTATTGTTTATTTAAGTTCTATAAACATGTTACACTTCAAAGGAAGGTGTCAAATGCGGTACTGCGTTTAATGACAAATATCATAGGCTTTCAGCAGTTAGAATAAAACAATTGTGACATTGTATTCGTAGTTTTAATAAACAATTTCTTTGATAATCGAAGTTCAAAAACATCCCTTCATCATTGACTTTCCCACGAAGAAGGTGGAAGTGCCCTACCCGCTATTTGGGTTATTTCATCATGGCACGACCAAGAAAGCAGTCTAAGTTAGATTCTTTCTTAAGGAAAGATAAAAATTATGGTTCAAGCGAGAGGTTAGTTTGTTAATTTGACTCATTATTTAATATCTCTGTGACAATATATGATTCTCACTTGCAACATATAAATGTTGCCGAAGCATGCATAAACGGTCAAGGACCAAACCCGTAGGTACAACAGTATTACATGGGATCCCAAAAAATAAGCACAATTTTTTAAGGATCTCATTTTGATTTTAGTGGTTAGCGGCCAATTTTTTTTACAGTATGTAAAAAGTCTAGCACGACCTCCGAAAATAGAACAAAAATAAAAACACATATTATGAATTGACAAATAAATTGTACCAGTTATAATTTTCGTTTTCAAAATCTTATATTGGTCAGATGAGCTATCGTCATTTGCTTCGTCGCACTTTGCGTCTGTCGGTCCGCCTGTCTATCTGTCAACTCTTCACATTTCCTTCATCTCAACCAAGAAATTGAAGTTTGGCAGGGCTAGTGGTTATGGAGAGTTAAAGTAATTTTAAAGTTAACCGATTTAATTCCACATTATTGAAACCATGTACAGTTGGCTTAGACAAATCGACTTTGTGCAAAACAAGAGATAATTATTTTTGTTGAAATCCTGTATCTCTTTAGGTCGCAACTACCGGCCGTGTAAGGGCTGTAAACGTTTAAAACTTCGATTTGTTGTATTGCCAATGAGACAACTCTCCACAAAAGACCAAATGACACAGAATTAAAAACTATAGTATAGGTCACCATACGGCCTTCAACAATGAGAAAAGCCATATCTTGCAAGGTTTAGTGTAGATTTTACCTAATATTACTATATAGATGAGTTTACAACAAGTGCTGATGTCATGATTGTAGATTGGTTTGCAAAGGATCACAACATCAAGGTATGCTAGTAGATGGTGGAAGACAATGCACTTGTGTCTCCCTGTGTTTCATGGCATCTGTCACCCACAAACCATCTACTCCATCTGACGTTGATCATATCCTTCAACTTGGTACAGATCTTTACCACTCAATATCCACACATAGGGGTTATATGCTTATAAATGAAATATCTAGTACCATTAATCTGACAGGAAGAAGTTTACACTTTCGTGTTATAGAGTCGAGAGGCCGATCAACAGCTCATGCAGTAGACGACTTGGACGCCTTGTGTTTTAGTATCAAAGGAGCACTTAAGCGCTGCTATGAGGAATCAGATATGTGTTTTATGACAGTTGGGAACTATCCAAGTTGTACAATTGGTACAAAAAAGACAGCTGATCAGATGTACTTGGTAATGGACTCGCATAGCAGAGATGAATCTGGAAAATCGGTCCCAGATGGGAAAGCAGTTGTACTTAGATTTCGTTCCTTAGATCAGCTTGTTACTTATATCAGAGATCGGTTTAATGCCTTAGTTCTGTTGATTGTCCACAAGGGTATTGACATTGACATCCAAGCTGTTCTGGACATGTTTGCTAGGAAATATCCAAGACGAATGTTACTATTAAATCCATTGGCTTAATAAAACTTGAATCATTCAATAGATATATATATGAACCCATATACGTAATATGAATCCCTTAGACCCTAAAGAAATTAGTTAGGGTTGTTAGTAGCTTGTTGATTTTACAATATTCAAGGATACCTTGTCATCGTCATACCTCAAAGGTTCTTCGCAGAAACAGAGACATATGGCTTTACCTCTGTCCCTCCATTGGTCAGTCAGTCACTTGATATTTGGTTCGGTATTGAAATTTTTAAGTTAACCGATTTCATTTAACAATATTGTCTGTATGCGTGCATATACGACGTCCCTACTTCATTTTCCACCGAATATATTCGATAAAATTATAGTAATGTAGCACCAGTTTTCCCAGCAACCATTGACATAAAATTCGTTTAATTTTTTTATATGGAGAATCAGTTAGCACCAGTTTTCCCAGCAACCATTGACATAAAATTCGTTTAATTTTTTTATATGGAGAATCAGTTTGTGTACTCAGAATTGTTTCTATTCTACTTTTGTTCAGTCCCGTTTTCTGGTAAATATATAGAGGTAGTCAATGAACAGAAACTAATAGATTTTTTTGTTAATTATGGTTAATGTAGATTGTCATTTAAATTATGCGGTTTTAGATTGAAACTTTAATTTCTCGCTCATTTTACCACAAATGTTTCTCGCCACACTTCACTTGGCAAGATATCTATCTACATTGCACCCACTCTAGAAGAATATTTCAATAACTTTGATTATTTTAACCTTAAAAAAAAAAAAAAATTGTATTCTGCGCCCCCCCTAACGTCAAATCTTGTATCCGTCCCTGCTTATACTTCTAACTGAAGAAATGTATATTTAGAATTATAGATTGTTATTATACCTTTTTTATCACAGTTTTTTTAACATTCAATTAAAGGACAATGGCCACTTTGGGTTCCTATTTCAAACTTTCACAATTTTTTATAATCAAATGTTGAATGAATGAACTTTAATTAAACAAAACTGTTTGGATTTAAAAAAAAAATTCTGAGTTGTACATCCAATCAGATGACTGTTATTCATTAGAATGGCAAAATTATGCAAAATCTTGATTCTTTTAGGGTGAGGGTTAGGATACTTTTTGGTTATCTCAACAAGATTGATTTTCTAGCTTGTGAGACCAATGATATTCTGTTTAAATCGCTATTTTACCTGTTGTCACAGTGTTAATTTCATGGACTACAGGCAAGTTTTCTCTTAGTTTCTAGTGATAATTTTTCATATCACTCGACTCTGCTGAAAATGAAATTATCAGTCAGCAAGATTAAAGCAAAGTTTTGTAAAACAGCTATAAATAGAAATTATACAGCAGCACACTCATTGCCCAAAAAGATATTTAATGTATCAATATAATTTACTACTATCATTGGGTTTGATCCTATCCTATTTAATCAGACACAGTATTAGTCACATTGTTAAACATTATTCAAAGATCTGAATCAACAAAAGCAGGAGTAACCAGATGCTCCGCAGGGCGCAGCTTTTTACGACTGCAGAGGTTGAACCTTGAACGGTTGGGGCAAGTATGGACACAACATTCAAGCTGGATTCAGCTCTAAATTTGGATTGTGATTAAATAGTTGACACAGCATAGGTTTTGGACACAGAATGAATGTGGTCTAATGAACTTAAAATATTTTTTTTGCCTTTGAGCAATTCACTATGCTGTTGAATATTAATCCTATCAAAAAATGTTTGAAGAAATTTTCTTTTTATTTATGAAATCTGAAATGAGAAAAATTTAACCCCCCCCCCCCACCCATTTTTTTTCACATCCCCCTTTCCCTTTTTCCAAAACTGACCTCAATTCAAATTTCTAATGGAGTTTGCAACAATAACTACTCACTTAAATACATCATAAAATATTAAAATGTAAAATAAAGTGCTTGTTATCACTGAATGGTAAAGATTGTTTTAATTTATCAGTTGGTAGTAAAAGTGAATATACATTGTATATATTCAACTACTAATCTGGACAAAGAAAGATAACTCCAATCAATTGAAAATTTCTTGCTATTGCACAATATTGTGCAATTAGATATTTCTTGCTATTGCACAATACTGTGCAATTGAAAATATTTGCTATTGCACAATACTGTGCAATTGAAGATTTCTTGCTATTGTGCAATACTGTGCAATTGAAAATTTCTTGCTATTGCACAATACTGTGCAATTGAAGATTTTTTGCTATTGCTGAATACTGTGCAATTGAAAATTTCTTGCTATTGCACAATACTTAATATAATAATTTTGGATCCTGATTTGAACCAACTTGAAAACTGGGCCCATAATCAATAAAGGGCTGCGCTTTAGCGCATGATACACCCGTTGCTCTTTTAACTTGTCTTTTATGCTTTAAATGAATTTATATGATCAACTAGAAATATATATACAAATCAAAAGGGATGTTACATTAATATATTCACCAAAGTTTCATAAAATCCCCCTTTTTTAAGTATAAAAATTCATTACTTAAGAAAACGTAAAATCTAAAATTTATAAAAATGGAAAGGGAGCTTATGTCAATAGATATAAACAATTTATCAAAGTTGCATAAAATTTTGTGAAAGTGTTAGTTATTGTACCAAAATTGGAAAATCCCCCCTTTTTTAAGCATAAAAATTCATAACACGGAAATGTAAAATCTGAAATTTATAAAAATTAAAAGGGAGCTTACATCAATAGATATAAACAATTCACCAAAGTTTCATGGACATTGGTGAAAGCCTTTTAGAGTTATTGTCCGAAGTGTTGAATATCCCCCTTTTTTTATGAATAAAGCCCCATAAATCCAAAACTTAAAATCTGAAATTTATAAAAATTGAAAGGAAGATTACATCAATAGATATAAACAATTCACAAAAGTTTCATGGACATTGGTGAAAGCCTTTTTGAGTTATTGTCCGAGGTGTTGAAAATCCCCCCTTTTTTATGAATAAAGCCCCATAAATCCAAAACTTAAAATCTTAAATTTATAAAAATTGAAAGGGAGCTTACATCAATAGATATAAACAATTCACCAAAGTTTCATGGACATTGGTGAAAGCCTTTTTGAGTAATTGTCCGAAGTGTTGAAAATTCCCCCTTTTATATGAATAAAGCCCCATAAATCCAAAACTTAAAATCTGAAATTAAAAAAAAATGAAAGGGAGCTTACGTCAATAGATATAAACAATTCACTTAAGTTTCATGGAAATTGGTGAAAGTGTTTTTGAGTTATTATCCGAAGTGTGGACGACGGACGGACAGACGGACGGACAGACGGACAACAGTATACCATAATACATTCCGTCTTAAAGATGACGGGCGTATAAAAATCTAAGTACATGTTTAGATTCAGCATATCAAAAACGCCCAAGAATTCAATTTTTTGTTAAAATCAAACTTTTAGTTTAATTTTGGACCTTTTGGACTTTAATGTAGACCAATTTGAAAATGGGACTACAAATTAAGAATCTACATACACAGTTAGATTTGGCATATCAAAGAACCCCAATTATTCAATTTTTGATGAATTCAAACAAAGTTTAATTTTGGACCCCGAGTTGGACCAACTTGAAAACTGGGCCAATAATCAAAAAGCTAAGTACATTTTTAGATTCAGCATATCAGAGAACCCCAAGGATTCAATTTTTGTTAAAATCAAACTTAGGTTAATTTTGGACCTTTTGGACTTTAATGTAGACCAATTTGAAAATGGGACTAAAAATTAAGAATCTACATACACAGTTAGATTTGGCATATCAAAGAACCCCAATTATTCAATTTTTGATGAATTCAAACAAAGTTTAATTTTGGACCCCGATTTGGACCAACTTGAAAACTGGGCAAATAATCAAAAAGCTAAGTACATTTTTAGATTCAGCATATCAGAGAACCCCAAGGATTCAATTTTTGTTAAAATCAAACTAAGTTTAATTTTGGACCCTTTGGACCTTAATGTAGACCAATTTGAAAACGGGACCAAAAATTAAGAATCTACATACACAGTTAGATTCAGTATATCAAAGAACCCAAATTATTCAATTTTTTATGAAATCAAACAAAGTTCAATTTTGAACCCTTTGGGCCCCTTATTCCTAAACTGTTGGGACCAAAACTCCCAAAATCAAACCCAACCTTCCTTTAGTGGTCATAAACATTGTGTTTAAATTTCATAGATTTCTATTTACTTATACTAAGTTATGGTGCGAAAACCAAGAATAATGCTTTCTTGGGTCCCTTTTTTGCCCCTAATTCCTAAACTGTTCAGACCTCAACTCCCAAAATCAATCCCAACCTTCCTTTTGTGGTCATAAACCTTGTGTTTGAATTTCATTGATTTCTATTTACTTATACTAAAGTTATTGTGCGAAAACCAAGAATAATGCTTATTTGGGCCCTTTTTTGGCCCCTAATTCCTAAACTGTTTGAACTAACACTCCCAAAATCAATCCCAACCTTCTTTTTGTGGTCATAAACCTTGTGTCAAAATTTCATAGATTACTATTTACTTAAACTAAAGTTATAGTGCGAAAACCAAGAATAATGCTTATTTGGGCCCTTTTTGGCCCCTAATTCCTAAAATGTTGGGACCAAAAGTCCCAAAATCAATTCCCAACCTTCCTTTTGTGGTCATAAACCTTGTGTTAAAATTTCATAGATTTCTATTCACTTTTACTAAAGTTAGAGTGCAAAAACTAAAAGTATTCGGACTACAATGACGACGACGACGAAGAAGACGCAGACGACGACGCCAACGTGATACCAATATACGACCAAAAAATTTTCAATTTTTGCGGTCGTATAAAACGTTATCAATAGTATTCCTAATTGGATGGAAAAAATTGTAAGGGTTCCACGAAACCCAGTGTCTCACCCACTTTATAAATCTTATAAATGTTTTGAGAACTTTAACTGCAGACTGTATGTAATGTTAACTAGAAGAAAAGTTAAGTCCATATTATATAAGTAACATACTTATAAATAGGGAATATATATTTTTACAAACTTTCCATCTGAATACTAGCTTTTGATCATAAACAAGCTTCTGTCCAAATTTGGTACAAATCCAGGATAGTTTCAGAAAATTATTGAATGTAATGTTAACTGGCAGAAAAACTAAGTCCATTTAAAAGTAAAATACGGATAAATAGGAATTTTCTTTTTTATTAAATTTATTTCTAGATACTATTGTATGATCATAAACAAGCTTCTGTCCAAGTTTGGTAAGAAAGTTAATAAAATTTCTAAAACTTTAACCACAGAGTGAATGTAATGTCAACTGCCAGAAAAACTAAGTCCATCTATAAGAAAAATACGAAAAATAAGGATTATTTTTTTTAAAATGACTTCTGGATTCCATGTTCTGATCATAAACAAGCTTCTGTCCAAGTTTGGCCAATATCCACGATAGTTTAAGAAAGTTATTCAAATTTCAAAAACTTTAACCACAGAGTGAATGCAATGTCAACTGCCAGAAAAACTAACTCCATTTATAAGTAAAATACGGATAAACAGGTTGGTTTTTTTTACAAAATTTATTTCTAGATACTATTGTATGATTATAAACAAGCTTATAATCAAGTTTGGTAAAAATCCAGGATAGTTTGAGAAAGTTATTAAAATTTTAAAAACTTTAACTGCAGAGTGAATATTTGTTGACATTGTTGAGTTGAACGACATCGACAGAATGCATTGTCTCGCTTTTTCGACAAAAGTGAAAGGCTTGACAAAAATTATAGCAAAAAGACAATGACTAAGAATTTTGATGGATATAAAATTAATATTGCATCTTAATTATGCAGTGAAAATGGACAACCCAATTTTCACTAGGACAATATCAAATACAGTCACCAACATTGTGTAAGGTGTTTAACAAATACAAATAGAATCATTCCTTAAGACTTTACATGTGCTTGTTATCCTAATTTATGTTACAATGAATTTTTATATGAACCTGCTGAGCTTGCATGTTGTTTATTTTTTATTTGTTTTCTTCAACTGTAAATAAGTCTTTAAATTAATACACATTCTTAATTAGGATTTTTACATTTTGTCTCACATTTTTTCTTTTGTTTTGAAGAATAGTTTTCAATACTTTTAAAGTTTAACTTAATTTTACATTTAAATGTCACAAGGACACATTGAAGTATTTAATTCCAATGATCTGTAAGTATTTGACCCCTTGTTAATTTGACCATTGTAACTTTGTATATTCTGTAAATATGAGAATAAATAGTTAATGCAAGACTAATTTGACATTTAACAGTTTTCTTCTCATATACTTTATAATGGTATCATACTAAACTCCTTACAGGAAGGATTGTACATGTACTTGATTTTCATATAAGGCCTAAATTAAAATATTGTTTGTTTGCCCTTTTCCGACCCTATGTTTTGAAACAGGGTAGGTAGGTAGGTAAAATATTTTATTTTTCTTTCCCAAAAAATAACTTAGCTCGGTAGATTTTTTGTCATGGGTAGGCAGGTAGGTATAATATTTTATTTTATAGATACAAAATCTGCATGATGTCATTTTTGTCGGTATTGCTTTTGTTTAAGTATGCTTTTGCTAATAAGTTTCTAGGACTATTAGTATAATAGTCCCAAGTTTTGAAAAACAAATATCATGTAGAATGTGAAGTTAATTTATATGCACTACAATTTTTTTTCAAATTTCAAAATATAGGGCTGTGCGGCATATTTTAAACGTTTACATACCTGGAATTTTTAAGAATTTTAACTTGCACTAATAGTACTATGTACCTTGAACGCTTACCTAGACCTAAAGTTTTTCTGTAAGCAGGTAAGAGATAACTTTGTTCTGGTAAAATATGTCCGGGCAGAAATACATTGTACTATCCTAGTAGAAAAAGTCCCTAGAGTGTTTAAATTTTTGTGTGTGCCTGTGTTTCCAATAAAAATGCTACAAGACTTGAAACTCAATTGTCACGTATTTTACACCGCATTTATAAATGATCTGTATGGAAAAACTTGGCGATTTAACTGCCAAATATTTTGTACACACGTTGATAATTTAGTATTGGACGAACTTTTTTTGAATGAACCCTGCTCTTCATGTATAAAGACACAGAGTAACGTTCGTTAAATCATGATTTCAAAGCTTTCAACATCGATTTCAAACAAATGCTTTGAAACTCCAAATGCAAGTGTTCATTCATGTCAAACACTCATGTGATACCAAACGGACTAGACCTTATACAGGAAAGATAAAACCTGAGAATTCCGGTAAAAAAGTTTTGAGCGGGAAATACAAATATAAGATTTTTGGTAGGAACAAAAAATAAAATAAAATAAAATCTTGCTGGTAAACACAAATAAAAGATTTTCAGGCGGAACGAATTTATAGGGTCGGTCGGTAAAGGGCAAACAAACAGCTGTTGTTTGCTCTATGGTCGGGTGGTTGTCGCTTTGACATATTCACCATTTCCTTTCTCAATTTTAATATTTTAATTTAAGCCTAATGAAGACATAATCTTTCAATCAGTGTAATTGAGGTCTGGAGCTGGCATGTCAGTAACTGCTAGTAGTTCATTGTTATAAATTTATGTATCATAGTCATTAAAAAAAAAACCTTAAGGTAGCTTTTAAACCCCTAATCAAGACTCAAAGCATCATCATTGCCGAACACAGAATTCATTTGGGAAGGTCTTCTTGAATCTACTGGATGTACACTGAAATATTTGCCACTGGTCTTTACTTAAAAAAACATTCACTCATAAATGCATTACTAAAACTAGAGGCTCTTAAGAGCCTGTGTCGCTCACCTTGGTCTATGTGCATATTAAACAAATTACACAGATGGATTCATGACAATATTGTGTTTTGGTGATGGTGATGTGTTTGTAGATCTTACTGTGCCTAACCGATCACCTTTGGGGTATTATAATACCTACAGTGTTACCTGGATAAAAAATTGTCAACACAATTTGTCCATTTAAATTATACAATAGGTATTGTGAGAGCTATAATCAACAGGTGGTCATTTAACTACCTGTAGATTTACCTGGTTGTTTAAATTGACAGAGTTAATTTAAATGACTGATAGCCAGCTTGCTTTCCTCATGTCCAATGTCCTGAATGGACTATTCTATTTAGGTCTGGGACATTTTACATTTAATACACAATTTGTTCTTACTAATAAAGATAATTATTGTAAAATTTTTGTTTTGCTAACAATCACAAATAAATCGTTGCTGGTAAATCCCACTTTCATAATGAAGAATAAAGCACTGAAACTTCTATTCACTAAGCCATTTGTACTTTTTTTGATATATTGAAAATAATTTTTTCACAGTAATTCCAATTGAAGAAGATCCTGAATATTAAATGAAACTTAGCATCACTACTATTCCATTTCAGGAATCATATTAAATATAACATGAAAATATATCCCATTAGAAAACACCAAGCCACACATAATTCATCTTGTAGAATAATTCACAATTAGATGGGCTATCCAAAAAAATCCATTTCACAAACACTTTAATTCCATATCAGGAATCAGAAACTTAAAATATATCCCACATTAAAACACCATGAAGCAAACATATTTCTCCATTTTTTATAAACTAAATTCACTGCTTGAATTTCCATCTTCACTGTAAAGAGACACAAAAAGAAATGGCTTAAAATGTCCCATCTCTAAATAGAATAGTCTATTCAGGACATTGGTCATGATACATGAGGAAAGCAAGCTAGCTATCAGTCATTTAAATTTTACCTTTTAGTGATTTTTTTTCACTGGGATGTTAAATGACCACCTGTTGATGAGCTCTCACAATACCTATCATACAATTTAAATGGACAAGTTGTGTTGACAATTTTTTATCCAGGTAACACTGTAGGTATTATAATACCCCAAAGGTGATCGGTTAGGCACAGTAATGTACTGAAATTCTTGCTCCTTACAATTTTCTCTATCTATAATAAACTTGGCCCTTTCGTTACAGAGGAAAAATATTTTGAAAAGATTTACAAAAATTTACCAAATTAATGAAAATTGTTAAAAATTGACTATAAAGAGCAATAACTCCTTAAGGGGTCAACTGACCATTTTGGTCATGTTGACTTATTTGTAGATCTTACTTTGCTGAACATTATTGCTGTTTACAGTTTATCTCTATCTATAATAATATTCAAGATAATAACCAACCAGATGCTCCGCAGGGTGCAGCTTTATACGACCGCAGAGGTTGAACCAGGAACAGTTGGGGCAAGTATGGACACAACATTCAAGCTGGATTCAGCTCCAAATTTGGATTGTGATTAAATAGTTGACACAGCATAGGTTTCTGACACAGAATAAATGTGGTCTAATGAACTTAAAATATTGTTTTGCCTTTGAGCAATTCACTATGCTGTTGAATATTAATCCTATCAAAAAAATGTTTGAAGAAATTTTCTTTTTATTTATGAAATCGGAAATGAGAAAAATTTAACCCACCCCCCCCCCTTTTTTTCACATCTCCCTTTCCCTTTTTCCAAAACTGATCTTAATTCAAATTTCTAATGGAGTTTGCAACAATAACTACTCATTTAAATACATCATAAAATATTAAAATATAAAATAAAGTGCTTGTTATCACTGAATGGTAAAGATTGTTTTAATTTATCAGTTGGTAGTAAAAGTGAATATACATTGTATATTGTATAAAACAATGATTTAAGTTGATTCAACTACTATTCTGGACAAAGAAAGATAACTCTAATTGAAAATTTCTTGATATTGCACAATATTGTGCAATTAGATATTTCTTGCTATTGCACAATACTGTGCAATTGAAAATATTTGCTATTGCACAATACGTCGCAATTGAAGATTTCTTGCTATTGCACAATACTGTGCAATTGTAAATTTCTTGCTATTGCGCAATACTGTGCAATTGAAGATTTCTTGCTATTGCTGAATACTGTGCAATTGAAAACTTCTTGCTATTGCACAATACTTAATATAATAATTTTGGATCCTGATTTGAACCAACTTGAAAACTGGGCCCATAATCAAAAATCTAAGTACATGTTTAGATTCAGCATATCAAAAAAGCCCAAGAATTCAATTTTTTGTTTTAAGAAATCAAGACCACCTAGTTGAATTTATGACACTACGCAAAATTAACATTAAGATTTAACAGAGTATTACAATACTTTACCACCTGTTTAGAAAGAAGAAACCTGCTGGAAGCTCTTACAGATTCAACATCAAACCACAGCAAAAGCTTTAATCATTAACACAACTCATAATTAAATATTTACGGATCTACCACTATTTAAAAAAATTTTATTTCCAAAATGTGCGACAATCATAGACTTCACACCATTACCGACGCAATTGGAAGCAGTAACTCGAGGGTCCCAGAGCGAAGCCAGTTGACTGTACGGAATGAACAGTGAGGTGTTGTCCAATGTGGAATTCACTGACATGATTATATAATAACAATAACGTACAATACCACCAAAGACCTCCCATGAGATTAACTACACAAAACGGGATAGATGTCAACCACACGAGATGCTGTTACCATTCAAGAAAACACTAACATTTCTATTTATATATTTTCTATTTTAATTTACTTTCACTTTCTATTTATATAACATCACCATAACTACTATTATGTAACTTACACTTCCGGTTGAACCTATAACCAGTATATTTTAGATGCAAGAATGTTAAAATGTGGAATTTGAATAATTGTTATAATTCAGTATTGGTTAAGATATTTAGCACTAGCTTAAGAAATAATTTACTTGATAAATAGTTAATATAAATCTTCACAATTTTAGATAAGTGTAAAGCAAATTATTATGTAATCCCCTGAGGCCTAAATGACAATAGAGAATTAAGGATTAGAGAAGTGCTATATATACAAAAGGGATTTCTTACTTTTTAAGATTTTAGGTTATGTCACAAAGACTTGATATTTGGGAAAATAGATAAATAAGCTTTATTATGTAAAGTAAATATATTGAGTATTAATGTATGTAAAATTGAATAATGAAACACAATATATAGTAGTTGACCATGCAGTTTGGGACACTTGCCTTATAGTCACGTATTGGACACTGGTGTTATAGACTCGGATTTATATTAGACATGCTGTTTTATTATGTCTCATAAAATAAAATTGAAAAAGGAAATGGTGAATATGTCAAAGCGACAACCACCCGACCATAGAGCAAACAACAGTCGAAGGCAACCAATGGGTCTTCAATGTAGCGAGAATTCCCGCACCCGTAGGTGTCCTTCAGCTGGCCCCTAAAATATGCATAATAGTACAGTGATAATGGACGTCATACTAAACTCCGAATTATACACAAGAAACTAAAATTTAAAATCATACAAGACTAACAAAGGCCAGAGGCTCCTGACTTGGGACAGGCGCAAAATTGCGGCGGGGTTAAACATGTTTATGAGATCTCAACCCTCCCCCTATACCTCTAGCCAATGTAGAAAAGTAAAACAATAACAATACGCACATTAAAATTCAGTTCAAGAGAAGTCCGAGTCTGATGTCAAAAGATGTAACAAAAGAAAATAAATAAAATGACAATAATACATAAATAACAACAGACTACTAGCAGTTAACTGACATGCCAGCTCCAGACCTCAATTAAACTGATTGAAAGATTATGTCTTCATCATATGAATATCAGGTACAATCCCTCCCGTTAGGGGTTTAGTATCATACTATCATAAAATATATGAGAAGAACATAACCCGTGTCATGCCAACAACTGTTTTTTTAGAAATAAATGTGTTTAGTTCCGATGCAAAGACCCTATCAGTGAATCAATGTTAAAGCCAAAATATGCAATCTTTAATGACCTGACAACAGTATCGTAACTATATCCCCTTTTAATAAGTCTATTTAAAGGTTTTGTTAGTTTCTGAGGAGAATACTGACATTTTTGTGCTTTATAAAGAATATTTCCATAAAATTTTGGATGTGAAATGCCTGAACGTATAAGATGTCTGCATGTAGAGTTATATTTACAAATTATTTCCTTATACCGGTGATAAAATTTAGTAAATGTTTTGACCAGTTTGTGATATCGAAAACCTGACTTATGTGATTATTGTGATTATTGTGATTGATAAACTATACTGAATGCTGATTTAATAAACATTATATATTGAACTTTGAATCTGTGTTACGTTGACATGTATTCATATAAAAGCTACCAGCTAGTTCCCCCAACCTAGCAAGATGAGTAACCAGGTCAAGAACGAGCATAGTACTGGCCTTGGTTATAAACCTCTAAACCGCAAGATTCATACTTCACTGTCATATTTCTTTGTATAATTGTCCTGATGATGCCTATCTACTAGGTGAAACATGTAGACCAAATAAACAGATACTATGCGGTAAAAACATGAGTGTTGTTGTCTTTATTGTCGACACATAAAGAAAGAGAGGTAAATGAAAAACTTAAATATGAACTATCTTTGAGTTCTAAACTGATAGATGCATTGCATAAAACGTCGAAGCCTGTATATATTGCAAGAGAAAAGAAATTATCTAAAATTAGTGGTAGACCAACCAAAGAGACTGATCCTTTAATTTTCGATTGGATCGAGGATGCTACGGAACATTTGAGTACATTTAGTGATGAAAAAGCTAGGGTAGAATTTTTAATGAACCATGTTACTGGCCTGGCTAAAGACGAATTAAGAGTCCGTCCAAAAACGGGAAGAGACAGTGCAGACAAAATATTGAAGTTAATACATATCATATATGATGATGTTGACTCTGTAAGTCAGTTACAGCAACTTTTCTTTCAACGTAATCAGAAAGAATATGAATCATTGAAAGATTATTCCTTAATACTTATGAAAATTGCAGGCCAAATAACAAAACGCAATAACAAAACGTAATAACACTGTCACAGCATCAGGTGATAAAAACATTGCGTTGAAGGATAGGTTTATTGAGGGTATATGTGATAAACAATTGAAAAGAGAAGTGAAGAGATTTAGTTTGGAACACAAGACATTGACTTTTAAAGAATTCAGACAAGAAGTTTTAAAGTGGGTAGATGAATTGGGGGATAAAAATTTTAAAAGTTAAATTATCATCTCAAGAAGTATCAGAAAATGCTATAAGTAGTGACTATAGTAGTGAATTTTCAGAAATTAAAAAATTACTGATGAATCAACAAACATTAACTGAAAAACAACAACAACAAATTGTTTCTTTATCAAACAACCGATCTAGTCAAGGACAGTCTAATACATATAATAGATTTTCAGATAATAGACACTCACAATCTAGTTTTTCAGATAGACAGTCAAAACCAAGTTTTTCAGATAGACAGTCAAAACCAAGTTTTTCAGATAGACAGTCAAAACCAAGTTTTTCAGATAGACAGTCAAAACCAAGTTTTTCAGATAGACACTCACAATCAAGTTTTTCAGATGGACAGTCAAAACCAAGTTTTTCAGATAGAAGTGAAAGAAAGTGTTTTAACTGTGGAGGTAAAGGTCATATAAAAGTAAATTGTCCGTCACCAAAATTTACAAATACAAACGATAGCAATTCTTCAAGAGGTAAACAAACATAGAGGTCAAAGCCGAGGTTATTCAAGTCAAAGAGGTGCAAGTTTATGTATTGTATAAAATAGTGAAGAAATTGAATCACTGTCAAAAGACAACCTCCCAGGGTAGAGAGTCGGCCGATGGGAGTAAAGTCAGTAGACTCTGTAACTTTTAGTACCGAAATTTTTAATAATGTGACTGGGAAATGCCCAGAGATAGATATTTTAATTGAAAATCAGCCAGTGAGATCACTTATTGATACTGGATCACAAGTTTCTACAATTTCTGAGACATTTTTTAATAGTTTATTAGAAAAGAAACCAGTTTTGTATGATATTAAAAAATGGATGAAAGTGACAGGTGCTAATAATTTACCTATTCCTTATGTTGGATATATAGAGGTTGATATTAACATTATAAATACATGTATACCAAAAGTTGGAATGTTAGTTGTAAAAGACAGTGAAGTACGTATACATAGTAGAAAAAGTAAAACTCAATCTTTACTTGGAAGTATAAATTTCTTTAGAAAAGTTAAGGACACTGTAGATTTACATAGTGAAAATAAACAAATTGAAATGATTGGTAAACAACTTTTTAGTATTTTAACATTGTATAATATTAGTGATGAAAATGACACTGAGAATATTGATTCTAATGAGAAAGTATCTTTTTCTTTTGTTAAAATAGCCGGAAATTCACCAGTACTTATTCCAGCTAATTCCATGCGAATTATGTCGTGTACTACAAGACAGCAGTGATAACAAGAAATTTTGTGCAGCAGTACAAGCAGTACAAGGGTTGAATGGTTCTTTGAATAGAAACCTGTTGTTAGTAGACAGTTACAGTGAAGTTGTGAACGGTAGGGTACCAGTTTGATTAGTTAACATAGGTTCTGAAGATATTTGGTTAAATCCCAAAACACGTGTTTTCCATTCGGCATTTAAGCCGGGTGTTCCGACCACCTTCTATTGAAAGCCGACCACCTTTCGATTTTAGGAGGTGGTCGGCTTTTTTTCTTCAAATTTCTGATTTTTTTCGGTTCCGTACCGTTAAAATTTGAGCCTCGCTGATTTGTTTTCATTGACTAAGATGGCGTCCAATCGTCAAATTTCAATGTTTTCATTTATCAATCAGAGTACAAGAAAGGCAGATGACGATGATGATAAAGAAAATACTAGACCAGATAAGTTAAATAAAATTGATAGTAATGTTGAAGTTGTGGAAATTGAACAAAAAATCAACCAAACAACGGAAAAGACACGCAAGTGAAGACAAATATGAGCAAGACTTCAAATGGCTTATAGTCACAGAGGAAGGATACTTCTGTTCTATGGGCCAAAAATACGGCACAAAAGCAAGAAACAGGACATAAAATTGTAAATGAAAGAAGAGAGAAAAGAGATAAATTGTTGAAAAAAATCAAATCAAAGAATATTTGACAATTAATATGACTATGTCTATTTATGTTTGTTCAACTCCATTAAATGTGAATATTGTACTAATCTTTATTTTTGTGACCCCCACGTGCACCCACAGTAAATTAAAAAAAAAAACGGGTGGACATTTAAAAAAAAAACCACCCGGTTGCAAGAGATTTTTTTAAAACACCCACCTTCCCTTAGTGAAAAAGGAAAACACTGACTTTACAAAATGCAACTGTAGTTCATGAAAGTCCAATTGACGAGTCGATAGAAATTAATTTTTCAAATTCACAAATTAAAGTTGAAGTTTCTGTAAACAAAACTCAAGTTCAAGAACATGAAACAGTTATATCAAAAAAGAAATTAACTTTAAAGGATATTGATATAGGAAGTGTTGCACTCACACATGGACAAAGTGAAAAATTACAATCAATTATTGATAAATATAGTGATGTTTTCTGTCAAGATGAATCTGATTAAGGTTACACCGACTTGATAAAACACAAAATTGTAACTGTTGATAACAAGCCTATTGCAGTTCCACATAGACATATACCACCTCATCAAATGGAGGAAGTTGGTGAACATATTAAAAAAATGGTTAAACAAAACATTATTAGGAAAGTTAATAGTCCCTATGCAGCCCATATTGTCATTGTACGCAAGCCAGATTCAAGCATAAGACTGTGTACAGATTTTCGCCAATTGAACCAGAAAACAGTTCGTGATGCCTACCCCCTCCTGAGAATTGAAGAGGCATTAGATGCACTTCATGGAACTAAGTATTATACAACGCTCGATTTAGCTCAAGGATATTATCAGGTAGCAATGGAACCTGATGATATAGCAAAAACCGCATTTAGAGTAGGTACAGGAGGGTTATATGAATATCTACACATGCCTATCGAATAGTGCCGCAACTTTTCAGCGTTTGATGGAAGCTTGTTTTAATGATAAAAACTTTGAAATTCTTCTTATTTATTTGGATGATATTCTTATATTTTCTAGGACCATAGAAGAGCAAATAGAAAGATTAGAGTTTGTTTTTGAGTGTTTACGTAAGCATGGTTTAAAACTGAAAACATCTAGATGTCATTTTTTTAAGACTGAAGTCAAATATTTAGGACATGTTATATCTCAAGAGGGAATAAGAACTGATCCAAACAAAACTAGTGCTATAAAAGATTGGAAAATTCCAAATACTGAGAAAGAATTGAGGTCATATTTAGGACTATGTAGTTATTATCGCAAATTTGTTCAGGGGTTTAGCAAAGTAGCTGCACCGTTACACGCTTTATTAACTAAAAATGAACAAAAGAAAGGTAAAAATAGAGGAATTAAAATGTTAAATGCAAAAGAATTAAAACCAAAGTGGACAAGTGAATGTCAGTCATCATTTTAACAATTAAAAGAAAAACTTGTAAATGCTCCAATTTTAGGATACCCAGATTTCAAGATACCATTTTGTGTTGAAGTAGACGCATGTCTTGATGGATTAGGTGCTGTCTTATCTCAAGAACAAGAGGGGAAATCTGTTGTTATAGCTTATGCATCTAGGAGTTTACACCCTAATGAAAGGAACATGAATAATTTTAGTTCAATGAAATTAGAGTTACTAGCTTTGAAATGGGCGGTGTCAGAAAAATTTAGAGATTATTTACTAGGTGGCAAATTTATTGTATATACCGACAATAACCCATTAAGTTATATAAATACTGCAAAACTGGGAGCTACAGAAATGCGCTGGGTTTCACAACTTGCTCAGTTCAATTTTGAGATCAAATATAGGTCAGGACGTGCTAATACTAATGCTGATGCATTAAGTCGTAACCCAGTAGACAAAGAAGTACAAGTGAAGTTGAATCAGATTACTCAAAGTACATCTTTATTAGAATTGTCAGGTTTAACCACCAAAGCGTCATGTGAAGTTGACATAAATCAGATAGATGTTGAAAGACAAATGGAATGTACCTAAACTTTCCCTAAATATTCTTTTAATGAAATGAAACAATTACAGAACAGTGATGATATTTTGTCTATTGTAGTTAAATTTGTGTTTGATCAACATAAACCATCTCAGAAGATACTTTTGAAACAACCAAAAGAAGTACGCAAGATTTTGCAGAATTTTGACTCATTATCTTTAGTCAATGTTGTGTTATACAGAACAATTGAAGATCATTGGTGAATGTAAACAGTTATTAGTGCCAGAAACAATGAAAACGTATGTACTAGACACTATGCATAATTCATCAGGTCATCAAGGTTTTGAAAGAACATATGCTTTAATACAAAAACGTTGTTATTGGTTGAATATGCTTCAAGACATTAAATTATGGATTCAAAAGTGTGCGCAATGTTTATTAGCCAAAAATCCATTACCACAAATACGAACATCTATGGGTTCTTTGACAGCAACCAAACCTTTACAGATTGTAGCTATAGACTTTACGCTATTAGAAAAATCATCAGAAGGTAGAGAGAATGTTCTGATAATTACTGACATTTTTTCTAAGTTTACGCAAGCAATACCAACAAAAGATCAACGTGCTACTACGGTCGCAAAAGTACTTGTAAAAGAATGGTTTCACCGTTTTGGAATACCCAATCGTTTACATATGTTCCTTACGTCGTAACTACAATCCCCTTCCCTTTCATGAATGTGACCTACCGAATTAGACTATTTACCGGATTTGTAATCACATAAGCAACACGACGGGTGCCACATGTGGAGCAGGATCTGCTTACCCTTCCGGAGCACCTGAGATCACCCCTAGATTTTGGTGGGGTTCGTGTTGTTTATTCTTTAGTTTTCTATGTTGTGTCATGTGTACTATTGTTTTTCTGTTTGTCTTTTTCATTTTTAGCCATGGCGTTGTCAGTTTGTTTTGGATTTATGAGTTTGACTGTCACTTTGGTATCTTTCGTCCCTCTTTTACATAGTGACCAAGGACAAAATTTCGAGAGTGTAATTGTCCGTGAGCTTTGTAGAGTCTATGACATTAAGAAATCTCGTACAACACCACATAATCCAAAAGGTAACGGTCAATGCGAACGTTTTAATCGAACAATGCATGATTTGTTGAAAACATTACTAGTCGAAAAGAATGCTAAATGGACAGAATATTTACCAAAACTAGTGTATGTATACAATTCCACACCACATTCATCTACTGGTTATACACCTTACTTTTTAATGTTTGGGCGTGAACCGAAATTGCCGTTTGATCATTTATTTTGTACTCCAGAGACTGAGGTAAATTCTAACATTGACAAGTATTTATCTGAACATCAGAAACGTGTGACAGAAGCAATTAAGTTAGCACAGAACAACACTGCCAAGAAAGTTGAAGAGAGACAATTGATTCGTGAGAAGACTACAAATGATAAGACTATTAGTTTAGGTACTTTTGTCCTTCTCAAGAATCATGAGAAAGGACGATGTAAAATTCAAGACAATTGGAAGCCAACACCTTATAAAGTTGTCGACAAATTAAATGATAATGTTTATGGTATTCAACTAGCAGATGGATCCAGTCCAATAAGAAACGTCACCAGAACTGAAATTCTGGATACAGGTACTCAAACTGTTGAAGAAGGAAACGCTGAAGACAGCAATTCATTTTCTGATGGATATTTAGAAATATCTCATGTTCCAGAGACAGGTACTCTACTAGACAAGACTGAAGAAAGGGAAACAAAGAGGAATTCTGATACTGTGTTAATCAACAAAACAAGGAAGAATTCTGATATTGTGTTAATCGACAAAACAAGGAAGAATTCTGATACTGTGTTAATCGACAAAACAAGGAAGAATTCTGATACTGTGTTAATCGACAAAACAAGGAAGAATTCTGATACTGTGTTAATCGACAAAACAAGGAAGAATTCTGATACTGTGTTAATCGACAAAACAAGGAAGAATTCTGATACTGTGTTAATCGACAAAACAAGGAAGAATTCTGATACTGTGTTAATCGACAAAACAAGGAAGAATTCTGATACTGTGTTAATCGACAAAACAAGGAAGAATTCTGATACTGTGTTAATCGACAAAACAAGGAAGAATTCTGATAGTGTGTTAATCGACAAAACAAGGAAGTATACAGAATCAGTGTTATCAGATGATTTAATTGATTCTTCAACTGAGATTCAAGATCAACCAGTTGGTAGGAAGACAACTCGTTCATCAGCAGGAAAGCATTCAAACCTGTATAAATTGCCGAAATCTGTGTTGAACCATAATAAAGTTCATACTCAGGAAAATTCTGTGTTTTGTGAAAATAAGTCTGAATATCAAAATGTGTTGGTGAAATCTGAAAAATGTGATCAACAAGTTAGCAATTTAGTAAATTTCGAGGAGTTAGGACAAGCAATGGCCCCACTAGGAGAAAGTCTAGGGAAATCACTGGGACAGAATCTTAAAGAAGTTTGGTTAAAAAACAATCACTTTAACAATTAAGATTTGAACACTGTTTTGTACACTTACATTTAAGATTTTATTTTCAAATTGTATTCATATGATGTTTTTATATATCGCAAAAAAATACAAGAAAAAAGTAATATAAAGAAAAATGTAAGAAAATATTTTGATAATTTTTTATTAAATTGTTGAGGGCAACAATTTGGAAACAAGGAAGATTTGTAGCATGAGAGATTGAGATTTTGATAAATTTTTTAGATTGAATTGTTTCCCTTTGTATAGTTATTGGAATTTAGTTTGGGAATTATTTTTACTCTAAAATAATTATTATTCAATGATTAAGATATTCAAAGAATATATAAAAAGAAGATAAAGATAAAAATAAATAGATTTCAATTTTATTGTAAAAAGAGATTTTTGATACTCTCGTAGGTTAAAGTTGACTGCAATTGCAAGAGATTGACATTTAATTTTGTCATTCACTGACCAAGTTTTTTGGGAACACAATGTGACATGTGTAATTGGAAACAGAATTGTGAACATTCAAATATTATGTTATAAGATTATTGTGATCAGCTATGATTGTCAGAAAGATTGATAAAGATTGTGATTATCTGCAATGAGACGTCTACTCTCACCTTACTTAGGACGTTGCCTAAAATTTATATAAATTGAAAGATTTTTAATGTGAAATATTTATAACAGAAGAAATAGTTGTGATATTATGATGATATATATATATATATGGAGAATTTAATAAACTATGATGAATATTTTTATACATCTTTATTCATAACGCCTGTGTCGTTACATATTATAAATTAATTTAATATAAATACTAAATCAAGAAGTAAATCCAACAAATCAAAAACACCTTCAATATAATGTAAATGACTTACCTAAGTATCCATACGATCTTTTTTTAGAAGACAAACCTGCCTTCATCAACATCTGACATGAGGATAATGTTAGCCAGGAGCAGAAAAATAATAAAATAGTTCCTAAGACAATGCCACACTGAAAAATAATAAATAATTCACAAGATAATGTTATCCATGAGTAGAAAAATAACAAAAATAGTTCCTAAGACAATGCCACACTGAAAAATAATAAATAATTCACAAGATAATGTTATCCATGAGCAAAAAAATAATAAGATAGTTCCTAAGACAATTCCATGCTGAAAAATAATAAATAATTCACAAGATAATGTTAGCCATGAGCAAAAAAATAATAAAATAGTTCCTAAGACAATGCCACACTGAAAAATAATAAATAATACCCAGGATAATGTTAGCAATGAGCAGAAAAATAACAAATAGTTCCGAAGACAATGCCACACTGAAAAATACTAAATAATACCCAGGATAATGTTAGCCATGAGCAGAAAAATAACAAATAGTTCCTAAGACAATGCCACACTGAAAAATACTAATTAATTCCCAGGATATTGTTAGCCATGAGCAGAAAAATAACAAATAGTTCCTAAGACAATGCCACACTGAAAAATACTAATTAATTCCCAGGATATTGTTAGCCATGGGCAGAAAAATAACAAATAGTTCCTAAGACAATGCCACACTGAAAAATACTAATTAATTCCCAGGATATTGTTAGCCATGAGCAGAAAAATAACAAATAGTTCCTAAGACAATGCCACACTGAAAAATACTAATTAATTCCCAGGATATTGTTAGCCATGAGCAGAAAAATAACAAATAGTTCCTAAGACAATGCCACACTGAAAAATACTAATTAATTCCCAGGATATTGTTAGCCATGAGCAGAAAAATAACAAATAGTTCCTAAGACAATGCCACACTGAAAAATACTAATTAATTCCCAGGATATTGTACACTGAAATATAATAATAACACACAAATCAATAAGATAGTTCCAACAGTTATACCACAATGAAAAATAAAACATGTCATATGATTCCCTGGATAATCCCACATTTATATATAGTTTCTGTGATGATACCCCACTGTGCCACTGAAAGGTGTCACACAAACAATTCACTCACTAACACTTGAAAGCCCACATCTGACAACAAATAGTGCTTTTGGTGTTGTTCATTTCTTAAACAAGCACATGATAGTTACTATTTCTGATTGAAATTTTTTTTTTTTAATTTTGAGCCAAAATTTACCAATCCTTAAACTTACATCACAATTTTAGGGTAGATGTGCTGAATAGACTGCTAATATGCAAGGATTTTGTCCTGAATTAACCTCAGGGGAAAAGTTTGAAATGAACTGAACGGAACAAGACTTAATAATCTATTGGTCAGACTTTTCAGATGATGCTAAGATCAAAACGACCATTTCAGACGAAAACTAATATACTTGCTATAACCCCTAGTCATTTTACCCAATAAATACCCTCTGGCTCTTTTCCCGTAACAATACCCCTCTGGCCTTTTAGCTTATCAATACCCCTCTTGCCTTTTCAATCAGTATGGCACTGGACCTTTCACCATGTTGAGCTTAATTATGTCTTTCAAAATACATGTATTTATCAATTTCAAAAACTACAACTAAAGACACAAACAGAAAATTTCGGTTTGTTTTTAATTTTACCTCTTTATAACAAAATGGCATGGCTAACACTGTTACACCTATAATACTGTTACTAAGGTTCAGAATGTGTGGTATGTGACTATCTTCTGCCATGATGGTTAGAGTCTGTTGTCTGAAAAGAGCAAAAATAAATATGTTAAATTGTGTTATGATAGATTTCTGAAAACTTTTTGTTGCTCATCCTTAAATACATGTATGCGTAGTTATTATATTTATTTTTATAATACTATTGCATTATAACAGATAATGTTTAAATGTTCTTCAGGATAAAATTTTAGAGCAGTAGTGATAAAGGGGAAGTTTAAAGTTCATTGGTTAAATGTTTAGAATAATAGAATTGAGCTTAATCTATGTAATTGACTTATTAGTTACTGACAACTATCCTTTGACATGTTGTCTGCTCTATGGTCGGGTTGTTGTCTCTTTGGCACATTCTCCATTTCCATTTTCAATTTGAAAGCAATGGAAAAAGTTATGCTAATACAGAACTTTTATTATGTTTAGATAAAAACATTTCAACTTTAGATGCGTTTGCCTCAAAAATCCATAACTTAATCAGTCAAATATTATACAGATGTATAAACATGATAAAAGAAATCAATGCATCAAAAACAAAGTTTAACAGTTGTCAACAGTGAACTAAAATATTGTTAATTTATATGTGCACTTATCCAGGAAGGACATCATTTCGTTTGAATATCAGTTAAAGGACATCCAAACCAAAGGTGTTTTTTTTTCCATCCTACATGTATATAAATATAATTTTTTTGCAATAATATCTGTATGAATCTTTGATATATACTTATTGTATTCATGTGGTGAACTGAAGTTTTGTTTTTCATTGTTTCCTAATCATTATTCATAGACCAAAATAATAATAATGGTCCATCTATAATATCATGTGTTTATATTGTGACGTTTTTGACAGACATGACAGATAGCAGTGCCTAAATTTTTATTGATATTGTCTATATTTTGTTGAACTATTATTTAGCTAATCTGGTAAATACTTTATGTATAATGGAGACTTCATGTTTTAACTTAAATAGAATTTATTGTTTTGTCTATATTTCTGCCCATCATTCTTTGTATTATTTTATTAAAGCAGTAAATGTGTGTATTTTATTTCATTATTACCTATGTATTGTTTAATGGTTTTAATATTGTATGTTCCAGAATGACAGAAAACGTGTGTTTTCTAATCTACAACTCTTGATTAATTGTACATTACTTTCACTTTCTCTTTTACCGGAAGTCACGAGTATTATCATAAATATAGTGACAATAGAAATCGTATAATTTGTAGACTGTCCTGAACATGTTGTAGTTATATTTTTGTATGTTTGTCAAAATAGGGATAAAGGTTAGTGTTTTATGTAAAGTTTTGGTAGAAGGAAGTTTTATTTAAATTAGAGTAATAACTTCTTATGAACTATTTTAGCACTGACGTTGCGCACCTTTTCACAGTAATAGGGCTGTAATGACGTCATTTGATCAGACGTTAAGTGCAAAGATATTTACCTTTTCAGGAAGTTTCCTTATTTGGTCACTAATTTTACCTATATATTTGGAATTTCTCTCACGCGAGATAACAACACTAGCATAAGATTTATAGTATTTTACGTCAGTTCCAACTTGTCCCTACCACCGGATAGCAGCTTAATTTACATGTCTCATAAATTTCAAGGTACAGTTTTTCTAACATGTCTAAAGCAGCAGTTTATGTTCCTGAATATTGCATTATATACAATATAATTATTTATGCAGTTCGCTAATCCTGGCCGCTTGAACTTTTGACGCATACAACAATCACTTTTCCATTGTGGCGTCAGATATTTTGTTTAATGATCATGATGATGTCAAAATTTTACGGGAACCTGTGTGATTTCCAGTAATGGCGGACAAATAGCGATAAGGTGTATTGTTCCAGTTTCCAGTCAAGTTTTAATGGAGGCAGAAATTTAATAGTTTTCTTGTTTTCTTTATACATATAAGTTTTGAGAATAAAGTTTTATAATGAATTTCAACTTTAAATAGGAGAAAGGTGCGTAAAGTCGGCAAAAGTGTCCGTTTGTTTCATTTTATATTTTTATAATATAGAAAGAGGGTTACGAAATTGTGACTTATTTATTTGAGTAGTATTTTACATGTATTTATATGGAGAGTTGCTGATAAATCCGAGTTTCTTGAATGTTGATTTTTGGTGTAGCTGTTTTAGAGCATTATCTGTTCGTCTTATCTATACAGATGAATGCTGCTTTAAGAGATTTATAGCTGTTAATTCGTGTTCCAGTTGTTATTAATATACACCTTATCGCTATTTGTCCGCCATTAATGGATATCACACAGGTTCCCTTAAAATTTTGACGTCATAAAACAAAATATCTGATGCCACAATGGAAAAGTGATTGTTGTATGCGTCAAAAGTTCAAGCGGCCAGGTCAGCCGGGATTAGCGATAAGGTGTATTATGTCTGGTGAATAAAACTTTTTATACACTTGAAGCGATTTCGTGTTTACATTCAGACCTCAACGTAAATTCTAATGTGATATTGTATTGCATTACATGTACATATAAAAATACAACCCGTCTAACACACACACACACACACATAAAAAGGAGACTGCGCCGACCAAGAAACTAGATTTATATGACATGCAGTATACAGCAGCAGTATTACTAGTTATTATTTTGAGCGTTCATATTTCCTGTTCAAGTCTTTTGGTTTGTTGTTGGTGTCTGTCTGGTCTGGTGGTTGGTTTGGTTGGTTAGAAAGGTTCACATCGGTTAGCGAACACGTTACAATATTAATGATTTGGTGAAGTGACACCCCATTCAAATCCCTCTCATATTATTTTTTTATGAAAATAAAAGGGTTTTCAAGTTGTATATATACATTTATTAAAGCGCAGCCACTTTTAATGATAATCAATAGAACAACAGTTTCAAAAATACATGCAGTAATAATTTTATCATGTAAAACAACTGTAAGAAGGAGTCTTTCTATCATAGAAAAATTAGGGAGTGGAACAACTTGCCCAACTGTACTAATGAGTCCTGAATCTTTCAAGGCTCAGATCTGCTATTAAATTTAAATGACGTATTTTTAATCGCACTGTATATATATATATAAATCTGTTGTAGAGTTGTCACTGGCTCAGACGTACTTATAAATATAATTATTTTCTGTGACTGTATCTTACATTAATTTGTAGGATTCTATACTATAGATAATTTAGCTGATCTGTAAAAATAACATCTCCATGCCTTATATATCATGTACTATAGTACAACCCTAGATTAAAACTGACATGGAGAGGTAACACCTGGCGACTGAAAGCTTCATTTTTATGAAGCCCAGGTGGTCCTGTGGTCTAGCGGGACAGCTACAGTGCAGGCGATTTGGTGTCACGATATCTCAGTAGCATGGGTTCGAATACATCTTTCAAATGAGGCAAAATTTGTTTGGTTATTTACTAATGAAAATTTGTATGTACTTAAATATTTAGGGAGCTATATTATTACATAGATATAGGAAGATGTGGTGTGAGTGCCAATGAGACAACTCTCCATACAAATAACAATTTAAAAAGTAAACCATTATAGGTTAAAGTACGGCCTTCAACACAGAGCCTTGGCTCACACCGAACAACAAGCTATAAAGGGCCCCAAAATTACTAGTGTAAAACCATTCAAACGGGAAAACCAACGGTCTAATCTATATAATACATGTCTAGATGTTAGACAAAATGTTAATTAATGTATGTAATAACAATGATAATTGTAATGATTTTATGGTTCTCATCCTGCCTGGAACTAAATGTATTTGATTTTTATAGAATGAAGATAATAACACCTATCTGAACTTTTTTTAATGTTTCATTTTATTATATAAAAATGTTTTTCTGTTACAAATCATGATGTATTGTTCTATGTGTACATGTTATGCTGCCCATCAAGGGCCCTTGATTGGAATAATAAAATATTCTATTCTATTCTATTTTAAATCCCGGCGAGGGAAGAACAAAAAAATTGTGAAAGCAAATTTACAGATCTAACATTGTTGGGTTGATGTTTAGACGAGTTGTATATATATTAATTGAACCATTTTTTGTTTTATCAAATTTCAAAAACAATTCTCATGCACAAAATGTTGCTGATTACCAGATCATGATGAAAACAAAAATATTTTGTTACCCAGAGACAATAATCTAAATGTGATGACATTTCCATGCACTAAATGTCAATATTCAGTTCTTGGGAGTTCTATGGAAATTGTGGACAGTGTCTTATTTAGAGTATAGACTATACTCTATAGTCTAATTATTATATTACAAAAGTTGATTAATACATGTAGCTAGAGTAAACGTTAATTGTACATGGTATAAGAAGTGTTTCAATTAGTTCTTGGCCCCCAATATTAATTCCATTTGGGAATTTTTTTATCTATAGAAGTTTCTGATTTATACATTGTAAATGTAGCACCTCAACTGGCTATCAAATCATAAGACGTAACTTAGAAGACTGCAGCTGTTAACAGAAACCACCTGTTTTTATCCAATTTTGGAAATACTAAGCATGCAGGTTTACGTTTGCAAAGCAGTATCTGTGTTACGGATTTCCATTGCAGATGAATAGATGTAGATGTATAAAAAAAACACTGGCGGTAAAACAGTCAATAATTGGTGAATTGCTTTGTCCCCTGACCAGGAACAATTCAACATTTATAAATATAATGTATCAGAGAATCACAAAAGTAGTAGACATCTACATGTATATGTATTTTGTTGTCTTATACCAAGGATTTGTATAGTAAGTCTTACTATACAAATCCTTGCTTATACAGGAGTGTGTTTTTTTGTTGTTTTTTTTTTTATCAAATTACAAAAATAAGAGATTTATTTATCATGCTATGTCAAACTGGCATGATTGTCGGTTAAAAGCTTATTAGATCTATAGTATGCCTATAATTGTTTCAACCTGATAAATTATCAGAGTAAATTACCGATATTATAAGCAAAGTTTTTCTTGTTGTCTGCTTCGAGGAAACGTGTAAATTCTGTTTCTCATAAACGCTTGTATTAGCGTCTTTAACAACTGTTTAAAGCGCAAAATGATTCAGACGGAGAATATTAGTTTTAGAAACGATCCGGATAGAAACGTAATTGTCAAGCGGAAAAACACTGTAAACAAATAATTTATAAACTACATGTCATCAGTAACATATATATTAACGTTAGATATACTGTTCCCAGATGTCATGTATGCATGTTCAACCGAAAAATAACCCAAACAAAAAAGGATGTGATGTAAGATCCCTTTCCAAGTTTTTACAGCATTTGGAGGTTGAAGTAGTTGATTTTAACACATGTGACTGTAAAGTAATTTAAGAAATAATTCATGGAAGCCATAGATTATTGGAAATTTACACATGGCCTGGGCCGTGATATTCGAATTTTATCCTGAGCGTTAGCGAGGGATAAAATTAACGAATATCACGGCCCAGGCCATGTGTAAATTTCCAATAATCTATGGCTTCCATGAATTATTTCGATTCTAATAGGACAAATACGATCATTAAAAAAACTGAAGCGAGGGTGGGTATGCTGTGTGTGCGGCTGTTCTTTTTTACTCCCTGTTAGATAAAGCTCGAACATTCTAGTAAATTCGTAGCTTGCATGGATTATTTCGTAAACAACCGCCGAAAAAAATCTGTTTCATTCTCAAAACCAACAATTGCCATTTTGATTTACATGTTTTTCTCGTAAGCTACCGTAAAATCCAAAGTTGACAGTTCTTAACTAAGGAGCCGCCATGTTGACTTGCTGAAATCAGTAAATATGCGAATAATGCAATAGAATAGAAAATCAAACAAAACCTACCTTGAGAATCAATTTTAATGCAATAGTAAACGAAATTTAAATGGTTCACGTAACAGAAAACTTTCAACGCTAGCGTTTTCATTTGTATGACGTCATGTTTTGAAATGACTTTGATAGCGCCAAATACATGAATAAACTTTCGCGGAATTTTATTTTATTTTTATTTTGCTGGTTTCTCCGAGCTGTTTTGCATTACTTCTTTGCATCCGAATAAGAATAAAAGTGATTTTGTCTTTTTTAATTGCAATTTTTAAAACAATAAAATCGGCAAAGGGTTTGCAAATAGGTTTCAATACATGTGGATTTACGTGGGAAGTATATTGTAACCGCCATTATTATGTACATCTCGGAGTCTGCGCTGAGTATAGATATATCGAGAATTTTATCACAGTGTTGTTTACAAAGCGAAAGAAGCACGTCATATTAGAATTATATGTATTTATATATATAATATTTATTAATGTCATAAAGTTGTCATATGTTTAGACATGTATGATGAAATTAAAATTTGGTGTGGCGGCATGGTATTTAACATTATCATTCTTTAAGACAGACAAAAATAGTAGTCCAAATAATTATGATACATGCATGTATCTTTAAAGACATATATATTTTTGCTTTGACACTTGATTTGACACCACACAGTCTGAGGATTCTACTTCGTCAAAATTATCTCCCCATTACACCATTTCATTTTTACAATCGTAGAAATTAAAGCCATTGTATGGATGACGCACTGCCAATTTTGCTCTTGAAAACTGATAAATTTATCCAAATAGCACCATTACGATCCTTTTATGTCAGTTGTATTTTTTTAGAATTTTTTCTTGAGTCACATAATGGAAGAGCAGACAAAAAAATTACTGAACTAATAGATTGATATGTTCTCTGTGTCTGTGGTAAAAATTTTATTTAAATCGAAGGTTATGCATTTTCTACATCCAACTTGAAAGATACCCATGTCGTCGACTTGATATCTAATTGTTCTGCATTATTATGTAATAGATAAATTGAAAATTTATGCAAATGGTGTTTTTAAGATAAAACACTTCGTAATTGAGAAGAAAATTGCCGTTTTATTTTTTTGTTTCTATAGTAAACATTACAGTAAGCATTTATCGCCTTCTCTAACAAAGAGCTTTGATTCTGTTGTTCTATTTCAACTGGGTTAACGCCTGCGCAGGAAAGCCTCAAAGCAAAAAAAATATGATCCTTTCAAGACATCATAATTCATTGGACAAAATAGGTCAAAGTTTGACTGTATTGACATAATTTTAATTGGTAATAAAACATATATACTGTGGATTCATTATTATTCCTTGGATACCAATTTTCGTGGATTTCCTGGGTACAAGTGTTTTGCCCCTACATAATAAAACTAAAAAAAACAGTGTAAACAACCAATATTTGTTTATATTTTAGTAACCTGATGTGATCAATGAAGATTAATAATGCAGAAAGATGAGTTAGTACTTTCAGATGTACATCTACAGGTCCAAAGTAACCAGTCAAAAGGCTACAATAGTAAGTTACTACTCCATATTCAATTGTTGAACATTTTAAAAATCTATGTTATCATTTAGTTAGTAACATTTTACTAACAAAGATGATGGTATTAAATTGTACTTTTAAATGTTCATCTGATGGTACAAAATTATCAGTTCAAAGATGACAGCAGTATACTAGTAATATACTAATATTTATATTTGTCTATCTTGCACTTACAAGTATCTCCTTATTTAGCTCGTATTACCTTATTAAAAAATAGCAAAGCTTCTATCATAAGTATATCATTGATCAAGATTGAACATCAGAATTTAAAAATGGTTATGGTTAATGTAGACTTTTGCATTTCTGTATTGACATTCAAATTCATTGCTCGTTTGTTCAATGCCTTGCACAAGTGTATCCATTTACTGTTTATGACAGTGCTGTATGACACCGTCTATGAAGTGCAGTCACTGATATTGATATTGATTATGAAATATAGGTGGATCATTTTTTGTCTCGCCTTGACAGAGTCAAAAAGCGAGACAAAGGTATGCTGTTTCAGGCTGGCGGCGGTGTCAACAATGTATAAGTTTTTGATTAGGTCTAGTTTATGGTGAACCACTAGTGGTAGGTCAATCATATTTGGTATGCAGCTGTATAAGCATTGGCACATCTCATTTCCATGGAGATTATGTGGCCCTGTTCCCTCAGTCATGGTCTATTAGCTTCAAAACTTTTGCCTTTTTATGCCCCACCTACGATAGTAGAGGGGCATTATGTTTTCTGGTCTGTGCCTCCTTTCGTCCGTCCGTCTGTGCATCCGTCCGTCTGTGCGTCCGTTTGTCCGTTTGCGTCCGTTCGCTTCAGGTTAAAGTTTTTGGTCAAGGTAGTTTTTGAAGAAGTTGAAGTCTAATCAACTTGAAACTTAGTACACATGTTCCCTATGATATGATCTTTCTAATTTTAATTCCAAATTAAAGTTTTGACCCCAATTTCACGGTCCACTGAACATAGAAAATGATAGTGCGAGTGGGGCATCCGTGTACTTGGGACACATTCTTGTTTTACATGTATTAGTTTGTGATTAGGTCAGTTTATGAGGAACCACAAGTGGTAGGTCAATAATATTTAGTATGCAGTTGTATAAGCATTGGCATATCTCATTTCCATGGAGATGATTTGGCTCCGCCCCCTTAGTCATGGTCTATTGACTTTGAAATTTTTTGTAAGTTATGTATTAATTTGTTATTAGGTCAGTTCAAGGGGAACCATTAGTGGTAGGCCAATGTTAATTGATATTCAGTTGTATAAGCATTGGCACATCTCATTTCCATGCATAATATTTGGCCTTGACCCTCAGTCATAGTCTAATGACTTTGAAACCTATCTTAGTTTACATGTATTAGTTTGAGATTAGATCAGTTTAAGATGAACTGCTCATTTAATGTTAAATCAATGATATTTGGTAAGCAAATTTGCCAATAAAATTGAGAAAGGAAATGGTGAATATGTCAAAGCGACAACCACCCGACCATAGAGCAAACAACAGCCGAAGGCAACCAATGGGTCTTCAATGTAGCGAGAATTCCCGCACCCGTAGGTGTCCTTCAGCTGGCCCCTAAAATATGCATAATAGTACAGTGATAATGGACGTCATACTAAACTCCGAATTATACACAAGAAACTAAAATTTAAAATCATACAAGACTAACAAAGGCCAGAGGCTCCTGACTTGGGACAGGCGCAAAATTGCTTTCCACAGAGATTATATAGCCCCCCCCCCCCTCTTCATGCTTCATTGACATTTTAAAACTTTTACATAGTTTACAAGTTAAGTTTTGTATTTAGATTTGGAAACGACTTATAACATAATCAACAGTATTTGGTATGTACATGTAGTTGTATTAGCATTGGGACATCTCATTTACATGGAGATTGTTTAGCCATGTAACCCAGTCATGGTTCATTGGCTTTGAATGTTTGTATACCTTGTGTAAGATGTTACAGTATTGCTATTTTGATTTCAAAATTTGCATTATTAAAATTACAAAAAGGTGAGACATATCTCTGTGATAACAGTTTATTTACAGATAGAGTTATCTCCCATCATATAACAAAGTTGGAAAATTGATTTGAACCAAACGAAATTTGGTATTTGTTCAAACAATGCAAATAATGCAATAAATCAACAATTGTTTATTCAAATACACTTCATCATAGTCAATCTGTCTAATAACTTATATAATCACATCTTCGCTAGCCAAGGGTTACGATCCACTCCCGCTCTCTTCACTCTTGGCAGATTGAGCCAACATTTCTGATATCAATGTTGCGCCATCTATCGGAAGATTAAAGTCAAGCCCATTCTGAATACATTATTCTTGACCAATGATAGCACTTGAACTCTTCAATTTGAAGGTAAAACACGGTAGCGTCTATATTCTACCCACTTGGTAAAGCCGGAAACGAAAATATACGTCAACATTCATGCATTTGTGCATGAAACATACACAGGAACTTCTATTAGTTGATTAAAAACATTCAAGTTGTCACTAAATATAGTCGTATGTTTAGTGACGTAAAGACTTGTTGCACAATAAACATGTGGCAATTGTTTACAAACACTTTCTACATTTACACGTGATCATGTTATAGGCGCTTTTTGATTGGATGCAGCAAGTTTCTACTGCAACCAATAAAAATCCTTACCTTGTGTCTCCGAAATATTATCTCAATCCGCCAAGGGTGAAAAGAGCGGGAGTGGATCCCTTGGCTAGCGAAGATGATATAAACAAAGAACTAGACTGATTTGGTACTGCTATTTTACAATCTAAGATCATGGCTGTACAGTGTAACAGTCAATCTACCTTCAACCTTAACTAAATTTTTTTACCTGAACTCAACTTTATCAAATTTATTTGTGTTTTAGTTTCTAGATTTTACTATTCTGAAGATACATATACAAAGAAAAAGAAACAGGTTAGTGCAAAAACAACTGAAGATGGAAATTTACATAGATCAAAACTTGTCAATGGTTCACTGACTGATATAGCACAAGGTATAGATAAACAGGCTGAAGTTACAACTAAAGATGGAACAGAGGGTGACGAAAAAACAGAAGATAAAGATAATACTGAAATGGACAGAGATATTGGAGGAATAGAAATATATAAGGATGATAAATGTATTGGTGAAGTGAAGACAGATAAAGATGTTTATGGAGTGAAGATAGATAAAGACATTTGTGAAGTGAAGAAAAGTAAAGATGTTTGTAAAGTGAAGAAAGACTCTGATGGAGATGTTGAAGTACAAAGAAGAAAGAGAAAAATAGAAGATCTTTCTGTAATGACAATTGGTAAAAAAAAACATTTTAATGCAATTTATAATATAAAAATTTAAAATGCTTTTTTTGTGAAAAAAAAATGTAAAATTTGCTATAGGGAGGAAGATTTTTTTTTATGTATTGCTATTCTTCATTTTAAATTATAACAAATGAAAAATTACTGGGATTAATCTTTAGAATGATTGATTAAAGTTTTGACTGTTACATCCATTATGGTTTCAGAATACCTGAATTTGAGAATATAAATAAACTATTAAGGGGTCTTTTTTTTAAATATTAGGATATCACTTTTTTCTATAACTAAACTTTATCCTATTTTAATAGAAAAATAAAATTAAAAATATGGGGTCACTGTTCATTTTAGTTCACAATCTGCCTTTGAAAGTAGCATGCATTTTTGTTAAGGTATTTTTTTCTGTTGAACTAATAAAAGAAAAAAGGTAATATTGAAATAAAAAAAGAACTTTATTACAGAAATCACTTAACTTTTACAATAGTTTAAGTACAGCTTAGTTAAAAAAATAATACAAAATGTAGGTCAGCGATGAGTTAAAAAGATATTTCAAGTTTTATGCAAAAAAAGGGCATTTTTTTCCCCCAAAGGGAGATAATTTGGAGCTTTTTCAATGATAAAAACTTTTGAAAGTCATCTGGGGCCAAAACATATTAATTTTTTGGGATGATTTTTGTACCATATCATAAAGTAACAGCTAATAGTGTAATAGATAAAATTTGTTATGAAAAAAGTGTTTAAATTTTTGCTGAATTTTTTGTACCCTCGAGCCTCCTTAACCTGTTCCTGTTAGTATTTGTTGTAAGATATAAATCCACTGATACCCAACTTAAATTCATGCATTTACGTAAAACTACTTATCTGAAATTAATCTTAAACATTGCATATCATTTAAAACATATATTTGTTCCACCTACTAGAAGGAAGTTGCACTAAAAAGTTTGTTAAGTCAGTAATTTTACTGAATTTTTAATATTTGTGTATTTTAGATTATTTTTTGCAATATATAAGAACCAATCTTATGCAAACCATGAAGACATCATGGAATTTAAACTTTTAATGTGACAAAAATATTGAGCATAATTCCAATTTTCATTATCATTTAACCTTTTCATTTAGAATTAGGAAAAGTCTGTATGACTACAAAGTGTTATTGACTATGCTAGTCTCTTTTATTTTCAGCACATAAAATGGAAACCACTTTGGAGAATGTTGGGCAACAGGTAAACATATACAAATTAAAGACAATTATGGGTTTACTAATCAATTAGACAGCAACCCAAAAAACACCAATAACCAAAAGACTTTTGGAGGTTAACGTACAGTTTTCAACAACAGAAAGGTATTTGAGATAGTCTAGAAAACAATTTCAGGGATTTGGCATAAACTTAATTATCTCCCCTTATCTAAGTTAAATTATTCTAGTATGAAAAGTAAAATATATACCTATCTCAGCAGTTGTGTATTTTTTTAAAACACCCTACTAGTTGATATTAATTATAGGGAGGTGAGTTGATAAGACAGTAGCCCAACAATGCTTAACTTGAAATAGACAATCATATATGACATTCAACAATTAACAATGACTGATTACATACACAAGCTTTAAATCTCTCAAATAGTCATTATTAAAGAAATGGTTAGATAGCATTTTGTTAACATTTTACTCAATTCTTACAGATATGGTTAGCAAGCTTGTTGATGGCAGATTTTATTATTTCCCACAAAGAAGAGTTCCAAGGGAAGAGAGTTTTAGATTTAGGGGCTGGTGTTGGTCTTACTAGTGTTGTTGCTGCTATGTATGCTGATCATATAATATCTACAGGTGAAATATATTATAATAGAGACAAGAAATAAAATGTGGGTATTAATGGAACTGTCATCCAATCTATTTTGATTCATGAAAAATGTCCCAAAGTGAATTCAGACAACATTTATTGTGATCAGATTTCTAGGCAAATATTGTTCTTTGTATTTATCTGTAAAATCCTGCAACTTTTGTCGCAGAAAGCTCGACAAACGGATAGTGATCCAGCAGCGGTGTTAGCTAACTTCTAAAAAGCTGTATATTTTAGAAGGTGGGAGACCTGCATGTTTCATACTTTGTATATAGATGCCTTGTGTTAAGAAGTGTCAGTTTGTCAAATGTCCATTTTCCTTGTCCCAATTTCATGGTTTATTGATCAATGTTAAGTTTTCTTAGTTCAGCCTGTTTCTTTAAAACTATAAGCAATACAACAATAGTTAGTGTATTGAATGATTGTAAGGTGTATATGTATTTCTGGTTTAGTTTATATGAGGCAGTCACATGATTATATATTACAGGGTTCAAGGTTTTTTCCTAGAGGTCATTTGATTGCTGATTGCTTACATTTTAAAAGATGAGAAATTTTGTAGATAAAATTCTTTGATTAATATTTTTCTACATACTAAAACATACATTGTAGTACATTTACAAAACAGTTAATGCATTGTAATTTCAATTTATAATTCCAGATATAGGGAAGGACATTAAAGAACTAGCACAACACAACCTGGATCAAAACAATATAAAAGATGTCACAAACTTTTCTGTAGAAGAATTTGATTGGTTTGAAAATAAGTATACTGCAGGTAAAACTATTATAAGTATTATCATATCAGATCAGTTTACATCTCAATCTGTTATTTAGAATATTGGAACTGTAAAGAGGGTTTTAAAAGGGAATAAATGGATACAAATTTAAAATAGATGGTTTTACGGTGAAGAATACCGGTATTTTTTAGCTTGAATTAGGTAATTTTTATCTATTCATGCAATAAATTACAGATTCGTACAACAAAAACAGTAACCCTTTATCACTTGATTTTCCCCTTTTAATTTACAGGATCAGAATAGATTAAACCATTCATGAAAAAATGGAAAATACAAATGTTTATTTTTAAATATATGAAAAACAATGTACTCTGTGTATAAAAAATGCATCTAAGAATATAGGATTGTATGTTTCAAAAGGAATTGATTCAAAAAATCAAAAGTATTCCATATTGTTTTTAGTAGATAAAACTGATGAAGTAAAGTTAAAGATGGACCATGAAGTAGAGAGTGACATTGATTCCTGTGACATTATTATATCAGCTGATGGTAAGATCTTTTATTTTAGATCAAAGGAGAATTTTAAATTTTTGAAAGTGGGCATAATTCAATAACTAATTATACTATGTAATTGGATGTACAAACTCATGAAAAAACTTTCAAAAATATAAAATTATTATTTTTGGAAAATGACGCAGTCATTGTTCTATAACTGCCGACCTGAACTTCATTTTATTTCTCTGCCTACCGCGCTTGGTTTCGTATTTACTATTTTCCATACAAACTGGAATCTGCTTGTGTTATCATTATGCATCATTGTGTAGTATTAAATCAGTCAGGACCCAGTTTACACTGGTTTCTACTTGAATTCCACTACACTCGAACAAAGTGTTGTAGTTTGACGGAAACCAGTTTTAGAATTTGTAAACTACAAAACGTAATCGGTTATTGTTCATTCCGTTTTGGTGTTTCATACCGACTTATATGGTTTGAATAAGCTTAAGACCCTTCAAACATTAATGTGAAAGGTATATTAAAGACTGTTTTACAAAAGGATTGAACTGTTTTACTTTCAAAGTCGTACTATAGGGATATCTGTCATATACGGATTTTCACTCTCACCGGTTAATTTCTTCTTTTACACATGCTTTGGAAACTTCCTGCTTAAACATCGCAAGTTTTAAAATTGTTTTTGAGTGAATTAAACTTATTTTAACAATCATGAAGCGTTCCAGAATCATTTTAAAGCGGTTTCTTCTTCTCTTTGATGATGGAAAATAGATTTTCTCAAGAAAATACCGCAAACGATCGCAGAGGAATTGAAACGTACAAGTCAAGTCGTCACCTGGTTAAATTGGCATCTAGTAAAATCGGCACCTATTCGACGTCAATTCGGCATCCAATAATATTTGTTATAATATTTTCTATTCAATTAATTAATTACTGTTACCAAGTACATAGTGAATATGTTGTTGTGTATTTTGGTAAACAACGAAACGAAAGTGAATATAATAATGTTGTGTATAAAGGTAAACAACGAAGCCCTTACCAAAGCTGTTGTTTTAACAATTAGACAATTTGTGTAATTGTAAAAACAAGTCAATTATTAAAATAAAATGGAAAACTATGAGTCCCTTTCAATAAATCAATCTTTCATGCAAAATAATTAGCAAATTTAAGGTGGTTTTTTTTCAGTAAAGTTTATACAGCATTAAACCAACAATCCTGTAAAATGCTCAACTGGTTAAAATAATGCAGAAAAATACCCAATATCTCATGTATTAGTCAAAATAATTATGACGTCTGGCAAGGCTATTTTATTATTTTTCTGGGACGCCTTCCTACGACGTTCGTAGGAAGGCGTCCCAGAAAAAAAATTAATATAGCCTTGCGGTCATAGGAAAGTGTTCCAGAATAAAATTTAAAAAGCCTTGCCAGACGTAATAATTATTTGGACTACTCATATATATATATCATTAAAACTACACCAAAAAAGTCATTTAGTTGAGAAAAATAAATATATACAAAATGTACATGAACACCCAAAAATGTGAAAGTTAGTATTTAACTCTTTTTGCTTAAATACTGAAAAAAATTCTGGCAAGCCCTTTCTTATTTTTACCCTATTGCTTAAAATACTGTTAAAAATATATATTTAACATGGGTGACGAATTGACTATATCAGGTGTCGATTTTAACCAGGTGATGATTTGTCCAGGTGCCAATTTAACTAGGTGCCGGTTTGACTAGAATTCTTTGACAAAATGTTTGAAATTATCTGAGTTTCATTAGACCTTTGATAGCAGTAACAAAAAGATTATTTACTTAATATTTTGTGGGAGAAGGGGGTTCAGACTGTGTTGTATCAGGTCTGTTTGTGCCCAATACATTTTCGCACCCTACACGTTCGCACATTCACACTCTACTCATTCGTGCCCAATTTTAATTCAAATTCAAGTTGAATAATTGGAAAATCATGGTTGTTGTTTTAAATTGCTTTGGTGTAAATACTGAATGTATTTATAGCTTGGTATGAGTAAAAAATTGAAGATTTTAAAGGAAAAAACACAAAAGATAATTTTTTTTAACAGCTTGGTCCCATTGATCTGAAACAACGAAACAATAAAACATAGACACCAAAATATAGCAATCCACTAATATAACCAAAACATGATAAAATTTATTCAACACACGGAAACAAACATAGTCAGAATCTCACTTCATTTTGAAACAAGTCAATGAAACAAGTTATAGCAATACACTAACCAAAACATGATTAAGAGTTATTCAACACAAAATAAAACGTTAACAAAATACCACTTTATTTAGAAAGGATTATTATTATTTTTAGCAATACCCTATCCAAAACATGATTAAGATTTATTCAACACAAAAAAAAAATTGCTGTCTTACTTTATTTTGAGACAATGACAACAATTATACTTATAAGAAAACACTTGCTTACAGAGTTATTAAACACAAAACCAATTAAGATTGGGTGCGAACATGTAGGGTGTGAAAGTGAAAGGGGGTGAAAATGAGTGGGCGCAAACGTGAATGGACGCGAACGGACCCGTATTCAGACTATGTACCAGTGAGAAATATACAAGCCTTTCTATGGTATTTATTTGTACAATTCAGCTAGTCTTGACCTATTCATTTGTCTTAAAAAAACAGCCAGTTGTCACCTTCACTTCACACACACACACATATACGAATATCAATTATATGCTCACGATACATGTTGCATTGTTAAACTAATTACGGTACGTGAAAATCAAGACTTGCATAAAAACTATCCCAATATTAGAGACAGTGGCGTCATTTTTCTTCAGAGCTTTCAGCTCTTTGATTGAGTTATAATATCTATATGTTGGTGGATTACCCCAAAAAAGTGAGGTCCAAGAAGAAAGCTACTAATGTATCAAAATATATTGTGTTTATTTTCAAAAAGATTGCCATTTATAAAACATTGTTGGACATCTGGCAATAATTTTTTTTACTATTGTGAAAGTACTTTTATTTGTGGGGAACCAATTTTCATGGTTTTCCTGGATGACTTAATTCACGAATTTAATTGTCCAACGAAATATAATAAGTGTTGTCCAAATCAAGACATGAAAAATCCCCATGTAGGGTTGAGAATACATTGAATCATCAGATTTACCAAATGCACTATGAACTACAACAACAGACAGGATTGTACCCATTTAATCTTTAAAAACCTAATTTGCACAACTTTTGACATTTTAATTCTCATATAAAATATAGTTGTTCGATAAAACTCAGATTTTCAGTGATGATGACTGCTATGATAAAGTGTTCATTTTATATTCTCATAATTCTCGTACGGAAAATAAGAATTTCATGGTGGGCTTGCTTTTGATAAGAAAATAGAATTTATAATTTTAAGTCAATTTCTGGCATTTGTTTATGTAACTGTTTTCTTCAATATGACCCAATTAACACCTTTGATGGTCTTTAGTCTGCTGATCACTGGATCTCCGGTTTATTATTGTTATCACTATGATTAACACAGGTGCAACAATTTAAATGTTTACAAAGCAATTTCCTTCAATTGAGATCTGGTGGTTTAAATTTTCAACTCTATTTTTTTTTCAGAAAACTAAAATCCACGAATTAAAGAACTTAAGAACATGTAACTTTTGCTCAAACCACGAAAATTGATACCCACAAATTAAAGTAATTTCACATTATTTCTTTTTCAGTTATATATGATAACAACATTACTGACGCCTTATTTAGAACTGTTTATGGTCTAATGGTATACACATCCATAAATACTTGGTACATTTCCACAGAGAAAAGGTAATTTTTGTTGTTCTGTATTTTTCAGTGTACCCTCACTTTATGCACCTGGCGCAGTATAATTGATACCATTAGTGTTGTTCTTTCTACTTGGTCCATACCTTTCACTGGTGAACCATAAGTTCCAGAGGATATCACATAAAAATACAAACATTGTTGTATTGTACATTCAGTGTTGTACTTATAAGTTATCATACTTTCCATATCTGGTCACTGACATGATTTTGTTATTCACATTTTTTTCACATTGCTGAATTTAACAATTTTCACCTTTTTACTGATGAGAAACTAGAGTAATTATGGTATATTTGTTCAATCTTAATTGTTTCATTACATTGTAATTTGTTACTGATTTGTGATTCAACTGTTCTTTCCTTCTTTGCTTTAGATATGTTTTTACATTACAAGATTTAGACATAGCTTTCTTTCCTTCTTTGCTTTAGATATGTTTTTACATTACAAGATTTAGACATAGCTTGTCCAGCTTACCAGCACTTCAGAGAATGTTTGACCCAGTTACAGGACATGTCTGACCATGGTCAGTTTACCATATCATGTAAAGAGGAAATTCCACAATGTTTCCAGTATAACAGGACTAAAGAACTAGTAAGTTTTATGTATGAGAAGATGTATTTTTTATGCTTTCACATTTTCCCCCAAGTGTTTTGGCATATACTATACTTATATCACTATGTATGAGCAGCTTTGTCATGTTAGAGACAACTGAAATATCCATAACTGTCAAGTTTTTAATGGCCAGTATGATCCTTCCAACCTTTGCTAGTAGTAATATAGTAATCAGTTTGTAAATCCATCAGTGCACTCTGCGTTAGTATATTATACCATGATTTTAATATGACGTCCTTCTAAGGCTTTGAGTACACACCCGTGATAAATATGAATATATTATTTGGGCTGTTCCGATCGTTCTCCCACTTCATATGTTTTTATGTATGAGCTTCCCGACGTCATAATATAATCATCACAACAAGAAAATGTAAACAAACGATGCTAAAATGTGTTATAAACCAATTTTTTTTATACATATAAGATATGTAAGTAAACTTATCATTTAACCTATCTAAATATGTTATTGTAAATAGTTTAAGCCTGTCACTAATTCAGTTTGATCCGTTCCTTTATGTCAATTTAATAGTACGTTTATTTGTGGGAACGGCAAATATTTGCCTTCACCTAGAGCCCTTTGATCCAAAAGAATTGCTGTATTTGTCCTAATAGAATAGAAATAACTTTTGGGGCTTGAATTTTCACTGATTTTACCACAGCTGATATTTTACTCCTCCCAATAGCTCGTGGTAAAATGAAATGGGGCTTGAATTATTTCTTAATCAATCAGATTGGACCTGCTGTTAACCCTTAATAGATCTTAATACTGTGAGTAAAGTATCTCATATTAGTTTTACCCATAAGAAATTTTGTTGTGAATGAGGATGGAATTTCAGATAAAAGGTTAAGGTCACAGATTTGTTTAAACATTACAGTCATGTTTGTGAATCTTGTCCATTTGTTATTTTGAGTAATGCATCTAGAGTTCAATTTTGTCCTTATTAGTTGTTTTCCACTACTAGAAGTTGTGTTATTATCTTTAGGTTCTAGTGAAATATCTATGTATGTTAATGATAGAGTTATTGAATTTTTATGCCCCACCTACGATAGTAGAGGGGCATTATGTTTTCTGGTCTGTGCGTCCGTTCGTTCGTCCGTCCATCTGTCCTGCTTCAGGTTAAAGTTTTTGGTCAAGGTAGTTTTTGATGAAGTTGAAGTCCAATCAACTTGAAACTTAGTACACATGTTCCTTATGATATGATCTTTCTAATTTAAAAGCCAAATTAAACTTTTGACCCCAATTTCACGGTCCATTGAACAAAGAAAATGAAAGTGCATGTTTCAGGTTAAAGTTTTTGGTCAAGGTAGTTTTTGATGAAGTTGAAGTCCAATCAACTTGAAACTTAGTACACATGTTCCTTATGGTATGATCTTTCTAATTTTAATGCCTAATTATATTTTTTATCCGTTTTCACGGTCCATTGAACATGGAAAATGATAGTGCGAGTGGGGCATCCGTTTACTTTGGACACATTCTTGTTATGTTCAGTTTTAACAATAATGTCATTATTTATTTTTTCAGGAGCTTTGGAAAGTTACAATACAAAGGCATAGTACTACAAAATGATCAGTTACCCATGACCTGTCTATACAAGAGAATAAATAGCCATACCAAATAGATTGTCAGTACAAAATGATAGTCTGCTGGCATATATAGGAAATAACCCATGACCTGCCTATACAGGAGAATGAAAAGCTTTATAAGTACTTATTGACAGTCTGTTGGCATAAGAAAAATAATTATTAAGAGACACAAAGTGCTAGAGTAATTTTGAGCTTTGTAAATGATTACCTATTGAGAGAAAGCCCAAGGAGTAATTTAATATTAAGCTGTGTTTTGTATGAGGATCAATATTATCATTCAGCAAACAGGACATACAGATGTGAAAGAGAAAGCGTAGTGAATAAATTTCAGAAGAAATTTTTAATATACTGTTTACTATCTCCTTTTTGTAAAATAAAAAAAGACCTGTAGAAGACATTATTAAAATATAAAAACTTCATCATGTATGCCTGATCAAATACTATGTTACATCTGTACTTTAATGTATTTATTTTAAAGAAACAGATTTTTTAAAGAAATAAATTTGAGCATTGAACAGTTGTTTCTTGCAATGGTATTTTTTTGTTTTAACATACTAATAGAGACTCAACATTTAGGACGGACACATATATAATGTGGCAATATAAAACATTTTTGTTAGCACTCAAGCCTGGGACAGTGGTGTACCTGCACAATAAAAGAACAAACTGCTACAAACCCTTGACAGCAATGTGTCATCTGTATGTAATTATGATAGTAAAAGGCAAATGTTATAATTAAAACAGATAGTGTGCTTCTTTTAGCAGAAGATATATATCTGCAGATACAGAATAGCAATACTTTCAACATGTAAATAATGCCTAATATTTAGAGTTAGTGAACCATGACTGATCGTACAGGGCCAGTTAATTTCACTGGAAATAAGATATGTACATACTAATACAACTGCATACCAAATATATTTGACATGTCATAAGTGGTTCCCCTAAAACTGACTCAATCACAAACTTTTAACATGTAAACTATGCAAAGTTTTGAAGTAAATATACCATGGCAGTGACTGAGGGGACAGGACCAACTAATCTCCATGGAAATAAGATCGGCCAATGCATAAACATTTTGTACAACAGCACACCAAATATCATTGACTTATTTTAAGCAGTACTCTTGCACTGTTGATGTTGAAGTGGTGTCGCTACAATCAACATGGTGCTATACTATTCAAGATAATAACCAAAAACAGTAAAATTTCCTTAAAATTACCAATTTAGGGGTAGCAACCCAACAACGGGTTGTCCGATTCATCTGAAAATTTCAGGGCAGATAGATCTTGACCTGATAAACAATTTTACCCCATGTCAGTTTGCTCTAAATGCTTTGGTTTTTGAGTTATAAGCCAAAAACTTCATTTTACCCCTATGTTCTATTTTTAGCCATGGTGGCCATCTTGGTTGGTTGGCCGGGTCACTGGACACATTTTAAGCTCACCTATATTGTATTGTAATATTGAATATTATTATAGATATAGATAACACTCTTGAGAGCCTCTAGTTTATTGTTTTGCATTGTTTTACATTTGACCAGTCATGGCTTTTTAAAGCTTGCTATGAGGTAAAGTGCTTTGCTCATTGCTGATGGTCTTTCTGTTCTTATTTGGTTTCTGTTGGAAAGTTATCTCATTGGAAATCAGCTCACAGCTAATTTTATACTGTTAGCTTGAATGTATCATTCTCATTTGTCCAAAGGATAGACTACAGTACACAAAGTCATTTAACACAAAACATTGCTTTTATTACAATTATTCATACATATCACAATTTAAAAATTTATGGAACAATATGGCTGACATGTATTCAAAATAAGTTGTAAGACTAATTTACCCTAATAATCCAGGATAAGAAAAGGTAACATGTATCACACATGACATTCCACTTTCTGTGTGAAGACATTTCAGAACACTGTTTTATTAAAATTATTGCACAATTTAATTATTGATTTGTTTGTGTAAGATGTACACCTTTATGTGAATCTGACCCTGAAAAGAATAGAGATTGAATATTGGATGCTTAAAGTCCAGTGGCAAATATTTCATGCATTTCATGACAAGAAAAGAATTGGGTGAGTCTGCTGAAATTATCCCTCCAAAGAAGTCATGTTAAATACACTGACCAACATAAATACTAATAATACAATGACATTAAGATCTTTTATCATACTGTACTACATACTTGACTGAATTTTGTTTTTTTAATCAAAATTATTTCAACTTGAATAGCATTATTTGCATGAAGGACTAAAACACTTGTTCCTTTAAATGTTACGAGTTGCGTTTAAATATCCTTGATATGCTTAAAAAAGTTTCTGAAAAATGGAACTTTTTAAACAAATACATATGAGACAATCTTGTTCCATGCTTGATACAGACAAAGCAGAAAATGTTCTAAGGAAAATATATATAATGCAATTTCTTCATGTAAATAATGTTTTTATCAAAACAAGTTGTCTCCCTGGAATATCTTCAGACAAACCTATTTTCCATTCGTAATGAACACAATTATCCATGGGGAACTTGAAGGCAAAATATGTATTGAGCATAATTCATCCTGAGATTATGATGCTAATATAATGATTGAACTTCATATATTTTAAAACTTTTCATAATTCCTGATATTTTTTGTTGAAAACTATAAATAAGTATCTAAAATTTTAAGAGATTGAAGAATCACAAATATAAATCTAGTGCTAAACTGACATACAAAACTATAAAACCAAACTAATTTTTGATGATTGCTTTAAGTTCAATAATATCATGATATTGCCGTCAGAGAAGGAAGGTTTCTTCACAATACATAAATATGTAAAAGCAAATAGACAGAGTGTATTTTTTAGCTGACCCATGTCAGGTGCGTTATTTTAAACCATTATGGTTACTTTAAATACATCCACAACTACAAAGCTTTAATATGCATACAATAGAAATAAATACAGGCACAACTAACATGGCAGAGGATCAAATTCTAAATTTGAAGAAATTAGGAGCCAATATCAAAACAAGTCTATTTTGAACTCCAAAACAAGCCATCTTTAAATCTTAACTAATTACAAAATTCATTGAACATAAAATAACTGTAAAAGTTTTACTAGATAACAGTTAAGATATAAATATGAAATGACATCTGACATTATGACATGCTTGTTTTGATTTCCTCTAGTTTAGTCAATATTTTCTGTACTTCTTCAGGTTTGATCAGACTAAAGTCAAACAGATTGACCATGTGTAGTATAAAGTTTTGGTAGAGATTTTTCTGTAAGATTTCCTGGCCGTGTAGTGTAACAAACTCCAAGGCAGCGGTCACAATCTGACAATCACTTATATAGCTGAAATATACAAAATATATCAAATATAATCTGAAATCGCTTATATATATACACAATTAATAATTGATAATCATCAACTCTTAAATTCCTAAAATAAGGATGAAATATTACATGTTCGTGTATAGCTGTTATAAGGGTAAAATGGTAGTCTCAAATACAACTTAATATATCATATTTTATCATTTAGATTACAAACTGCCACCAACAAGTCTTAGATTTAGAGTATCTATATATTTCTTCCATCCGTTGATATATTTATCTTTTTCAGCTGAAATCTGAATAACAGTAACAAATATCCGTTTTTAATTTATTCTTAGTTTTAAAGCCTTTTAGTGCTTTATATAACTCATTAGCAAGAATGTGTCTATAGTACACCGATGATCACTCACTCTATTATTTTCTATGTTCATTAGACCATGAAATTGGGGTTAAAATTCTAATTGGCATTAAAATTAGAAAGATCATATCGTAGGGAACATGTGTCCTAAGTTCAAGTTGATTGGACTTCAATTTCATCAAACACATCCTTGACCAAAAACTTTAACCTGAAGTGGGACCGACAGACAAAGGGATGAACGAACAGACTGAAAAACAGAATGCGCCTGAGTGGGACATGAAAATATGCATTGGGTATTAATCATCATGGACTCCATGGGTAAATTGAAGTGTACCAATGAAATACAAATTTCCTTCTAGCATGTAGGAAGAGTTTTTTTAAAGCTATTAAATCAAGTATCCACTAAAAATAATTTTCTTCTATATCCATAAAAAATTACAAATGAGTATCTTATTTTAGAGATTTACATGGAATCATTTTACTGTCAAATTAAATTTATATAAAAGATGTAGCATGCTAATGCAATATGAATATTAACCCTGCTTTGTATCAGTGATACACCAGCTAGATTTTTAAACTTGCTATTTATAGATTTTTAAACTTGCTATTTAACACTAAGTAAAATGCTAATTGGACACATTATTCTGACTCTGAGCCAATCAGTCTTAGGCCTTACTCTTTCATGCTGCATGTTCAGCAGAGAAGCATCAAATACCAATTATCAAGTCTAAATGGTTTGCCCCAGCAAGAAATTGACCCCACAACCCTTCACTTGAAGCAACCATGAGACAGCCGAGTTTGTTCTGATGAAACCAACAGGTCATTTTTTCCACTTGTAAAGGGACATAACTGTAGAACAGTAAAAGTGACACCACCCAAATTCAAACTTGATCTGTGTTTTGTGGTAATGAGAATTGATTATATTATCATACTTGTTTTTCATAACATGAAGATTCCATAACTTCATCAGTTCTTTTTCTCCTTCATTCACATCAGTAAATTCGTCAATCATCTACAAAATATATACACAATATTTAACATCAATACATTGTACATAGTATAATTCATCTATCATCTATATAATATTTACCATCAAAACAGGATCTGATTTACAAGGAAATCTTAAAAGGTGTGCAACAAAGCAAGTTACTATGATTTTTCATGATTTTAATTCTGTCAAATGCTGGTCTGGTTACTTTTAAGTGTAGGGTTTTTCATTTTTCTATCTGTTATATTGTCTGTTTGTCTTTGACATGATTTTTGTATTGTTCACTTATTGTCTTCTGACTTTTTTCCCTATAATTTTTGTTCTAGATATGTGAGAGGTTAGACTAGTTAGTTTGTAGGATCAGAAATTTCTCTATAATTTCTTAAACCAATTCAACAGCTCCTTTACAAAAGATGAAGGCAACAAGCAATTTAATTAAAAGATTCAAAATACTTGTATTACCAGATCTTCTTCTTAACAAGAATTAAAGACTGACTTAGAATATCCATTTGTCATCATTCTTAACTAAAGAATAAATAGGAACTGTGTCCTAGGGACACATATGATGCCCCTGCTTGCTTATAATGTTATAAAGGGACATAACTCAAGAACTGTTAAAGTGATTCTACCCAAATTTGTTCTTGATCCAAGTTTTGTGGTAATAGGCATTGCATTCATGTTTCATGACATTAAGTTGAGGCAAACTTAAATTAAAGAACAAGCACCAAAACTCATTTTTTATCCATTTGTAAAGTGGCATAACTTGAAAGTGAAGCCACAGAAATTTGGACTTGATCTGTGTTTTTTAGTAATAAGCATTTTGTATAAGTCTCATAACATTTGGTAGAGCCAAATTAAAGTAAAAGGAAATGGAAAATCTAGCTATTTTTTAATTTTTTAAAGGGACATAACTCTAAAATGGTAAAGGTGACGCCACCAAAAACTTGATTTGTGTTCAAACTTGATTTGTGTTTTGTGGTAATAAGAATTGTGTATAAGTTTGATAACCTTTGGTTAAGGCAAAGTAAAGTTAGAGAACAGAAACCAATTTTGGGATGTACAGACAGATTTACAGACTGACAAGGGTAAAATTTAATGCACATTCTGCTACGGCTAGGGCGTAATTAGCATATGCATACTGATTTTTATGCCCTTTTTTTTATCTTTGTATTATTAGCTGGAATACTAGATATTTTTCACCCTACCTACTGACATATTTACATTTACAGTTTTTTGTTGTAACCACTGAGGAGTTATTTATATACTTACGTTTACAGTTTTTTGTCGTAACCACTGAGGAGTTATTTCATCTTCCATATCAATCTCGGATGGTTTCACTGGCTGACAGGTACCCAGATGGAAATATAACCTGAAGCATACACAAATTACACATTAAGTTAAAGCATTTTTTTTCTTTTAATATTCTACGTAAAAAATCTCAACTATTGACATGTCATTATAGATTCAGACTGAACCTTCAATAATCTTTTACATAAGGCTAACAATATACTTTACCTTAAGATCTAATCAAATCTTCTTCTTTATATTGACTGTGGCTAGACAGTCTATATGTTATGACAACTATATATACACCAGTAACAGCAGCACTGGTATATAGTATCATAACGGTGTATTCCACTTATCTTGGAAAGTGGTTTTTCTATTAAAAGTAAACATTTCTTATGTTATAACATACACGTTTAGAAAATGTGCACATTCTTCAAGAAATGCACAAGCCTTTTAAAAATTTGCTATTCCCTACAGGGCCTCTAATAATAAATTTGTTTTTATTGTACATTTATCACCAAATTTGATATCCCAACAGAACAAATTGCAGTTGCGGTAAATTCATATTTCTGGATTTACTGCATTGAGTTATTAAATATAATTTGAAGAACTTTTCCAGAGATGAACGGCATATAAAAACACTGTGTTTATAGCAGGAACTGCACCCTTCTTGCACAAGTAGGACAATAAACAATTTGAAAGTCATCATTATACACTGATGTGCAGGAATTAAAAGAAGCCAGGACAAGTCAAAGGGGTGAAATTTGTCATAATTCAATCATCAGGAACAAAACAATATGAAATTTTAGAGATCAAAAATTTGCACTAGATCTGCAGGCATTACACAAAGTAAAGACAAGTATGAGTATGAATTTTCAAGTTTTAGTCTCATAATCTACTAAAAGTAAGTCAACACTAATGTGAGCCAACAGCAAAGTGGACTCATAAGTTATCATTATACACTAACATATCAAAAATCAGATCAATATCTGCAGGTATAAAGATAAAAGACTGAACAATTGTTTGAATTCAAAATGATGGATATGGGCAACATTTTATGCCCGGTCCATTTAGTGGCAGGGGCATAAAAAGCCATATAAATATTGGAAATTACAGATCTGCTTTTTTAATCAATTTTGCAAACTAATAGAAAAAAATATTTCTCAAGATTTTATACAAAATAACAAATAATTCACATATTGTTGAAAAATATCAAAAGTTCTTAAAAGTATGAAAAAAAAATTCTTTATTCAAGTTTCATAACTACAAGAGTTTGTGCTGATGACTTTTCAATGCAAGTTCTTTATTTCTCAATAATTTGTGTATATACGAATAGGTGTGTGTAAGTGAAATATTTGATATTTTCTACCAAATCAAACTGAGTGATAACTACCTACAATTGAAATATATCTGTGATACTCGTACAACATTCAGATTAGGACTATTCCAGAAAAAAATGTAGGGGGGGGGGGGGGGGGGGGGGTTGGAAGGCACATTGTATTAATAATACATGGGTGATGGGTATCAGAGCAACTTTTCACACTATAATGCACTATAATTCTCAATTACAATTGTCTGGGTGGCGGGTGCTGACAAAAACTGCCTTCCAACCCCCCCATACATTTTTTTCTGGAATAGCCCTTAATGTATTACTGTGAATTTGTTAACCAAACACTACATGTAATCAGTCAAATGGATCAGATTTAACAAGTTACCAAGGTGAAATTCACAATACACCTTCAATATACATTTTGAAAAAGAAAAAAAAACACCAAACCATTCAATATAAATTTCAAAACATTTTGTTTAATGCCAGCCACTCGTTAACAAAACCTGTTATTTCTATGTACCTACCTATTATGACCCTGTGTTATTTGTCTGTTTACTTGATTCTCACATTCTGGTTCCATAAATTCTACCAAAGAATGAGGAGGTCTTTTTGGTCTGAAATCAATCATAGTTTTAATATCAAAGGCATACAAAATAATGATCAGTAATAGATTTCCTTATTTTTCTTGCCATCAGCAATCAGCTACAGTCTCAAGATTAAACATCATTGATAATTAAGATTCAAATTAAAAAACATTTTCTGTTTGCACTTTTTATGTGAAAAAAAACCAACAAATAATTAATACTTATGCAAGCAAAGAAATTCAAGTTCATGGGGTGTCAATTTTTTTTTTGTTTAGAGACCGATTTATTCATTCAAGATGTGTTCTCTACAATTACTGTGGATTCATTTATTTTCGTGGGTATCAATTTTCGTGGATTGAGGAAAACTTGCATATTCGTGGATATTTGATTTCGTGGTTTTGTCAATCTGTGCACACAAAGCCATAGAAAATTTGTAATTCGTTGAACATTTGAATTCGTGGTTCACTTGTACCCACGAAACCCACGAAAATTGGTATCCAACGAATAATAATGAATCCACAGTATACAATTTTGTTAAAATCTTAGAACGTGGTAATTTTGTCGGCCATTGCCTGAATCACCAGTGAGCAAATAATATTCTATGACACAGTGAATATCAAATTTCAGGAGGTCCTGAGAAAAATAAGACCAAACTTTCTGCTCTTGTGTATCATTTATTGTTAGAGATGCCATGTCCTGTCTGTTTATGTTACAATGTTTCTTTTGCTTTGTGTTAATCTGATGAGTAAAGCCCTTTTTGACTAAATTTATAGTTTTTTCCTCATGTGGTGCTGCAACCTCACTGTCTCAGGTTAGGTGGACGGTCGTTGCAATTGGTTCATGTTAATTTGTCATATTTGTTTTTCGTAAATTGTTTTGTTATAAATTATGCCAAAAGTTTTCTCAATTGTTCTGTTTCATGTTTTGTATGCAGTAAACAGACTATATGGTATGGATTGTTGTCATTGAAGTCTTACACTTGCTTGTATGCAGTAAACAGACTATATGGTATGGATTGTTGTCATTAAAGTCTTACACTTGCTTGTATGCAGTAAACAGACTATATGGTATGGATTGTTGTCATTGAAGTCTTACACTTGCTTGTATGCAGTAAACAGACTATATGGTATGGATTGTTGTCATTGAAGTCTTACACTTGCTTGTATGCAGTAAACAGACTATATGGTATGGATTGTTGTCATTGAAGTCTTACACTTGCTTGTATGCAGTAAACAGACTATATGGTATGGATTGTTGTCATTGAAGTCTTACACTTGCTTGTATGCAGTAAACAGACTATATGGTATGGATTGTTGTCATTGAAGTCTTACACTTGCTTGTATGCAGTAAACAGACTATATGGTATGGATTGTTGTCATTGAAGTCTTACACTTGCTTGTATGCAGTAAACAGACTATATGGTATGGATTGTTGTCATTGAAGTCTTACACTTGCTTGTATGCAGTAAACAGACTATATGGTATGGATTGTTGTCATTGAAGTCTTACACTTGCTTGTATGCAGTAAACAGACTATATGGTATGGATTGTTGTCATTGAAGTCTTACACTTGCTTGTATGCAGTAAACAGACTATATGGTATGGATTGTTGTCATTGAAGTCTTACACTTGCCTAGAATTGCATAAATCCACTTCATTTGATGGATAGTTGTCTTATTGGTAATCATACTGCATCTTCTTATCTTTATATTTCATGGTATAGACCAATGGAACATGGATTTACAAGTCCATTGGAAAAGAGAGATAATTACAAATAGCCTATTAATCTTATAAACCTACCTATACACTATTACATGAGTGATTGGTGTCCTTCTAACAGGACCTCTCCTACAAAAGGCGTATCCTACATGGCTATGTAAATCCTGAGGATTTCCTACATAAGATCCATCATACTGATCATTTATAGAGACATCTATTCTGGCACCTTTAGGATGTACCTGTAACAGGACACAATATTTCAGTTTTACACAATACAAAGATGAGCATTGGTGCATTAAGTAAAAACTAAAAAGCAATTCCAATTTCTTATTTTTTTTTAGTTATCATACTATTTCATAACTTGTACATAAAATGATGACAGCATGCAATTTTTTTGGCCTGATATCATTTAAGCATTATAGATTGCCCCTACATTAATTGTAAAATATTTGTATATTTATAGGGGCATTTTATAACATCTCAATAATTTTGTTTACTCCATTCTATAAAGTTATAAGCATTCTGTTGTTGCATTTTAACTATTCCTTAATTCATTCCTTATTTCATTTTCCTTTGAAGGTACTCTGTTTTAAAATAAAACTGAAAGAAATTGAAATCATTTAATACATATATATACTTACAACATATATAAAATTAAATCTAGCATGTGATAATCGTAGATGTTTTAATAGGCTGTATAAATGGACACAGTTGAGAGAACACCAAGGACATTTCATATCGTCCCGTGGATCTGTCTGCTGCCTCGTGTTGTTATTGTATAAAAATTGATAATAAATACGCTGAGTTTTCTTTGGTGTAGTTTGATTAGTCTCTTTAATCTCATTATTCCCTGCAAACAAAAAATAAACATTTTTTAAATATCCAACTGGTTTTTTTTCTTTCACAACACTATTAAGGATGTACACCTCTGAGGAGCCAAAAATTTCTAGAATTAAACTTTTTTTCTTAACCTGTTTTTTGGGTTTATAAGACTGTAACAAAACAATTGGTGAAGAAAAAATCATATGGTGGTGCAGTTCTTTTTTTGCTACGGCCCTTTGAAAATGCCCAATTTTGATGATTTTTCCATTTTTCATTGATTTTTACCTATTTTTGGGCTATTATCGTGAAAAAAAATCACAGTTCCATAATTGAACATTTTTTCATACTTTCTATAAAGATGAAGTGTACCAATCTGAATGAATTTTACTTAAAAATACTATAGGTAGGTGTTAATATAACAAAGTTTTATCATATTTTGACGCTTTTTTGTGTAAAATTTACCATGCTGTCAAATTGGTATTTTTATGATTTTTCTCAGTTTTAAGAACGAAATTCATATTTTTTCAACTTTTTTGTTATAAATGATTGAAACAAATACATATCTAAGAAATTTGAAAAGACCAAAATGATATGGGATGTACATGATTCTTGAAAAATCATTTTTTGTATCTCTCACCCATTTTCTCAAAATTGGGCTAAAAATACAGACTTGATTGGTCGTAAAATTTGAAAACTGGATTACTCAAAACCATTCATTGTAAATACACAATTTTTTCACAGAGTTATGTTTGATTATAATATTTTTAAAATTCATTGATATTTTCCACTTGTATCACATGTTTTGGAAATAATTCAAGAACTAGATTTCAACGAGACTGAACGAGACTGAAAAGTCAGAAGAATACATCCTTAATGTTCTTATTTATGATTCCTGATGATGTTTAACTTTTAAAAGTAACTACAAATTAATATTTGATACTATCTCAGTGATACGTGCATGTACGAAGACCTATCTTGTGTATTCAACACTATCGACAATCAACATCATGCTAACTAGTAGTTGTGCTTTGTCTATAGACACAAAAGATTGGCAAAGATCTGGGCTATGGTTCACAAGTCAGTAACCTTAAACAATTCTTCTGTTACCAATATTTCAGTCCATTTATAAGAGCTCTAACTTTGACATACTGATCCAAGAAAAGACACGTTCGCCAGCAAACTAACATCCCCTGTGTAAAGGAGAAATGCTTATAATGACCTGTTGGTCTAGGTTTTTTGTTTACATGCAGTATGAAACCTGAATAAATTCATTTCTAAGTCCGACTGCTATGACCTTGTCCATGGCCGATTGGTTTCGAATCTTGGATAAGACATTAATACTGGTCCTTAACAAATCTTGGATAAGACATTGATACTGGTCCTATTGGATATATTATTACCTGAGTCTGGAGTTGGACTGGAATACTGTTCTGTAAATGGAATGGGTGTCCCTGAGACAGGATCGGATGAACCTGTTTTGTCTGTCCAATGTATATGAAACTCTAAAGTTGGACATCTGCTAAAAACTTCAAATGGTTGTAGTGACTGAAAAAAAAAAAATAATGGATTAAACAATTGAAACTGTTTGAATGCTTTCATTCTTCACAGAAAACAAAATTATCAACAGTCTTTTTGTTGTCAGCAATTTAAAATTCTGGGAAAAAATCAAGTTGACAATTGAATTAATTCCCTTAATAGCATGGATGTATACATGTTCCAATGTAGAGTTTCTTCCCCTGTCTGGCTGCAATTTCAAAATACACCACTTTCGGAAATTATATGCAATGAGAAAATCTTTCTTTACAAATTTCATTTTTTCTACCCAAGGTTTATCAAAAAATATACATTGAAAGTTGATTAAGATATCTTTTTTTCTTAAAGAGTTCTCTAAAATGGTAACAAAGAAAAAGTAGAATAAACCTAACTGTAGCGAAGGAAAGATAAGGGACAACTATATCGGCGGAGTCTCATTAACTTATTCATTTAATTAATAACTTTCATCCAAGTCCAAGAGACATTTTGAAGAAAAAAGATTGCCAAACTATATTTTGCCTATTAATGGAATAAAGGGTTATGAGTTGCTCCTTAGCTTACTTTTCCATCCATGACCGATTCCCATGTTGCCTCCTTCCCATGGTCAGTATGGATCTGATGTAATACGACCTCATACATCCCGTCACTTAACTGACACCTTCTCTGTCTGTCATAGATGACCAGATCTGATTCGTAGATATCTAACTCAGTATCAAACCCATTCTTTTGTTTCTTGGATGGAGGTTCATCTGTAATAAACATTTTAAGATAATATTACATTTTAGTCTAGCAATATTGTATTTATGTAATGCATAGTTGTTGTATTAAATGCCAGGTGACTTTTATTGGATCAAAATTCGAAATTCATTACAAGTAGAGGACAGTTATAGCCTTTTCTTCTATCCTTCCAGTCCATATTGTAAACTTGGAAATGTACAGTGGCTTGATTCAAAAGCTAGAACATTTTCACAGATATTATTAAAACATATTGTGGTTTCAGAATTTAAGTTTGATAGGTTTGACTTTTTCCCTCCCGTATTGTAAATTTAATTTGTGCTATATGAGAAGTAATCTTTCACATCTTAATGTATGCTGAGGTAAAGTTGTGATTCATCATACCAGTTACCTCTGGATTCTTGCAAAGCCCTAGTACTTAATGCCGACAATTAATGATATACTGACCTTCATCTGATATATCACCATTATGTAAACCATTTGTAATGTTGGGTAATAATTTGACTGAGAGAAGTAATGTAAATGAATGTCCACTGCTGTGAGAGAAATGATGCTGAGGTACTGATATGGTGGACGTCTTTGATAATGACTCGTCTGCGTCAGGGTTTACTGGAATGGTCAGTTTACCAAGGCTGGTTTGTAAAACTGGAGAGGATACATCCTGATTTTAAAAGATAATAATAAAAGGTTAAGGTAATATTGGAGATATCAAATGACTCCTCTGTGACATTTGAAAAAGTTGGTGCAACAGGAATAATTTTTAATTTACTTATCATTTGGTGAAAACATTTTGTCCACATATCACCGATAATTCGTGGGTTACTGATATGGTAACTTTGTCAAATCATAATTCAAGTAAAATAGGATATAATAATTATTCTAGCATTCTCAATTCACTTTAAGCCTCCAAGGAAGCAAACAAATTGTAGATTGCATACTATAATACAAGAGTGGAATATGTAGTCTTTTAAAGGTGTTCTGACTTTGTTATTTCATTTAATTTTCAATTGCAAGCTGTCTATTGAATGATAAGTCTACAAACAAATATTTCTCCTACCTTCCTCTTTTTATGACATATTTTGAGTAATTTAGCTTCAACTTCAGCCTCTTCACAATTCAAGGCTACAATGGATAAAACAAATGTGTTAGAGAATAAAACTGACATATGACTGTGATGGACAAAAAAACAAAGACATGGCATAATTATGTTATACTGCACTTCATAAAAATTCTATTTAAAAATCATGTACTACATTAATACAAAGGGATTCAGAAACAAGGTTTTCCTTAAATTAATCTGTCTCCATGTCAAAAAAGAAAAAGGGAAATAACTTTAAATAAAAATTTGTTTTTATTTGGTCTGACAGATCTTTCCTATATATATATATATATATATATATATATGAACTGGCGACATTTGGTGTGTGTGTAAAAAAAAAGTTTATAGTTGTAATGGAGCTCATTTATATTTTCATTTCATCAAAGCCACATTTCATGGCATATGAGACGAGAGTACAAAGTTGTAAAGTGTTTTTGTTACAATCAGAAAATATGTATATATCAATTTTAAACATACCACTCTGTGAGAAAAATCCATTGAAGGTCAGGTTTATAAAGTGTGATTTGGCTCTGAAATATTGAATATAAAAAAGTTATAAATAGTCAATGAGTTAAACATCCTGACAGAACATAGACTCTGTGTCATTTGGTGTCTGGTGGATAGTTGTCTCATTGACAATTTAACCACATCTTCTTATTTTTACATCACATCGTTCTGGTGGTGGTGGAAATGATTTATAAAAATTTTAATATTCATTAAACAATTTGTACAATAGTTTATTTGCATGTTTGTGTGTCTTTATCATTTTTTATTCAGAATAAAAACATAAATATTGCATCCAAGCTTTATTTCTCAAGTCAGTTTGTGAATTCTTTTTTTTTTCTTTTTTAAACCTGAATATAGCACATTACTGGTTAAATGTTGTTAACAGTATGTCTATTTATAGATCTATGTCTTCTAGGATTTTTTTGTTGTTGTTGGTTTTGCTGTTTCATTGATGTCTTCTTCACATCTTCTTTTACTGTCTGATTGAAATTAACCCCTAAATACCTTAAATACAAATAAATAAACTGTGTTTTGATCCAATTGGTTTCAATCAATTTTGAAATATGAAATTCTCAGAATAATCTGTCTTCAATATAATCATGTGTTACAAAAGACTTACTTTTCTTGGCACAATGTCTTTGTCAGTTTCTGTTCTACAGTTGACAATAAGGAACTAGATTTAAAATTCTTCCTGAAATTAAGAACCAATCAAATTATAGGTTAGAGACTACAAATGTTTTTTTTATCTTGAAACAGAAAGATTAAAATTGTTCAAATCAACTTGTAACCAAAAATCAGCTGTCAAAAATACAGCAAACCTGATTTTATGTATTTAGAAGGTGTCTTAAGGTTGGTTTGTCCTTCTGTGTCTATTTTTCATCTTTCCAAGGATTTTAACTCCTGAATGGTAATAAAAAATCAAAGTTTTCAAAATTGATATAAAATAACTAAATTTGTTCCAAAGTTATAAAAGAAATAAGAAGCCAACAGAGTCATGCAAGTAAAGTTAAACTTTATTTTAGCAACATATGTTTTACTTCCTTCTAATTCTGTCAATTTGAGAATTTTTCTGGAAATCTAAAGCAGTAGATTGAAAAGTCCTTTCTTTATTAGCCATGGCGTAGTCAGTTTTTTTTTCAAACGTAGGAGTTTGAATGTCCCTCTGACATCTTTTGCCTCTCTTTTCTTGAACTACAAACTTTTAGACACAAAATGTCTTACACTATAAATTCATTGTACATGACTTTGTATTATTTTTTTGTATTGACCTTGACACCTGGCATATTAATTTTGTGTACTCCTAAGAGAATAAACAGCTGCGCCATGAGTGCATGATATGCCCATCACTTCTTCAATAAATTTTAATAATGTCTCAATATTATATCAGAAATTTATAATCAAGAATGTGTCCGAAGTACACGGATGCCCCATCCAGGCGCGTAGCTCCCTATACACCAACACGCAGTTGCGTGCACATCAATTCAACATGCAAAAAAAAAATAATGGCAAAATAAAAATTTATAAATTAAATGTTTAAAGGAAACACATGTATTTAATCGCTTTCTTAAATGATGGAATGTCATTAAATAGCAGCATTTGGTTTCAAAATTAAAGTTTAATTGGAGATGAAAAGATTAACAGTAACTTGCATCTTCTATTACAAGATTTGAATTTGTTATACTCTAGAAGTTTCGGGGCACATTTTACAGAGTACGGACCGGGTTTAACTGTTTGGAATGCGATGTACCAATTGACATTATAATTATCAGTACCCTTCGATATCGTTGAAAATATGCCGAGGCGATGTGTTCGACAGACTACCAGAGCCAATCCCCCCCAGCAAACACGCCAAAACAGTACTGGAAAGTCTCATTATATTTTGCGTAGACCACATGATAACGGAACTGGAGTCGCGTCTGATATCGTCAGACAATCGCTTCTTTGCGCATCATCTGCTTCCTTGTGTTGTCTGTAATACAACAAACGAACAAATTGCTGCATTGTTTGAGACATACGAAACTGGCCTGGCATAGTTTGTCAAATTCAATCGGGAGGTCGCTCGATGGCGAACACGAGTGCTACCGCGGAGATATCGCTCAGTGTACTACATCTGTTGAAAACATATGTATGATTAACCATGAACAACTACAGCTGGATTATCATCGCTAGCATTACTGCATTATATTCATCGGGATTTCAGTGTGAATATTGACAAAGTAAAAGAGACGTTCATTTCTGCTAAGACCCGAAGAGTGGATTTTGGACAATTTTAAGTAAATTCTGTATCACAAAAATGTGTTGCTTGCATATTCAATTAACCATGCTTTACTATATTCAGAAGTCAAGATTTCTAAATAGTTTTGCATTCATGAATTGTTTATAAGTCCTATTTACATCACTACAAGTAGCTCCTCTTTTAACCGTCCTATGACCGAAAACTGAAAAAAAAAGGTCCCAAAATTTTTTCTGTAGTTGCTTGCAGATCGTTTCTTTCTAGCTACGCCCCTGCCCATCCACAATATCATTTTCTATGTTCAATGGACTGTTAAAATGGGATAAAATCTCTAATTTGGCATTAAAATTAGAAAGATCATATCATAGGGTACATGTTTACTAAGTTTCAAATTGATTGGACTTCAACTTCATCAAAAACTACCTTGACCAAAAACTTTAACCTGAAGTGGGACAGACAAAAGGGCGGTCAACCAAGGGACGCACAGACCAGAAAACATAATGCCCATAAATGGGGCATAATAAAACTAAAGGGAGGTTATATTAAATAAATATAAATCAGTCATCAAAGTTTAATGAAAACTGCTTTAAGTACTTTAAGGATAGTGTCAAAAAACTTGAAAACCACCCCTTTTTTATGAATAAAATCTTTTTAACTCAGAAACGTAAAATCTAAAATTCATAAAAATCAAAAGGGAGCTTACAATAATAGATATAAACAATTTACCAAAATTTCATAAAAAATGCTGAAAGTATTTTTGAGTTATTGTCCGAAAAGATAGGAAATGAGCCATTTTGTTGAAAATTTGTATTCCTACATTTTATTATGACGTCACAAGTTGTACTTGTATTGGTTTTCTTAAAAAAAATCAATGCAAATGGGTAAATTTTCATAGATTATTGAACAGGAAACAAAGTGCATTTGTCAACAACAAAGATCTTTTAAAATAATGTTTGTGAAGAAATTTCACATGTCCTATTTGAATATGAAGTTTGTCAAGGCATGCGCTCTATGTTTCCTGGTCCTAAATTTGGTTGAAATGCAGTCAAATTTTACCACAATCTCATATCTTGAGCTTTTTGGGATGTAAAAATCAACATTTTAGAATTAAACTTTGAGAAAAATAGTTATATTTATCTTTCTCACATATCTTTAAGTCAATTTAAAACTTTTTTTGTTCTATAACATTGAACCTTATAATCGGGCCAAATATGACCCTCACCGACCTGACTGCTTTATAAAAATCTAAAGGGAGCTCATGTCAATACAAATAAACAATTCACCAAAGTTTCTTGCAAATTTGTTAATTTTTTTTGAGTTATTGTCTGAAAACTGGAAAATCCCCCCCTTTTTTAATGAATCAAACCCCAACACTCAGTATTAGTACTCAGGAAACAGTAGTAGGAAATTAAACTAGAGGCTCTAAAGAGCCTGTGTCGCTCACCTTGGTCTATGTGCATATTAAACAAAGGACACAAATGGATTCATGACAAAATTGTATTTTGGTGATGGTGATGTGTTTGAAGTTCTTACTTTACTGAAGGATTTTGCTTCTTACAATTATATCTATAATGAACTTTGCCCATTAGTAACAGAGAACTATATTTGGTAAAAATTTACATAAATTTACCAAATTAATGAAAATTGTTAAAAATTGACTATAAAGGGCAATAACTCCTTAAGGGGTCAATTGACCATTTAGGTCATGTTGACTTATTTGTAGATCTTACTTTGCTGAACATTATTGCTGTTTACAGTTTATCGCTATCTATAATGGTATTCAAGATAACCAAAAACGGCAAAATTTCTTTAAAAATTACCAATTGGAGGGCAGCAACCCAACAACCAGTTGTCCAATTCATCTGAAAAATTCAGGGCAGATAGATATTGACTTGATTAACAATTTAACTTCTTGTCAGATTTGCTCTAGATGCTTTTGTTTCATAGTTATAAGCCAAAAACTGCATTTTACCCCTATGTTCTATTTTTAGCCGTGGCGGCCATCTTGGTTGAATGGCAAGGTCATCGGACACATTTTTCAAACTAGATACCCCAAAGATGATTGTGGCCTAGTAGTTTCAGTGGAGATTTTGTAAAAGATTACTTAGATTTATGAAAAATGGTTAAAGATTGACTATAAAGTGCAATAACTCCTAAAGGGGTCAACTAACCATTTTGGTCATGTTGACTTATTTGTAGATCTTACTTTGCTGAACATTATTGCTGTTTACAATTTATCTCTATCTATAATAATATTCAAGATAATAACCAAAACAGCCAAATTTCCTCAAAATTATCAATTCAGGGGCAGCAACCAAAAAACCGATTGACCGATTCATCTGAAAATTTCAGGGCAGATAGATCTTGACCTGATAAACATTTTTATCCCATGTCAGATTTCCTCAAAATGCTTTGGTTTTTGAGTTATAAGCCAAAAACTGCATTTTACCCCTATGTTCTATTTTTAGCCGTGGCGGCCATCTTGGTTGGTTGACCAGGTCACGCCACACATTTTTTAAACTAGATACCCCAAAGATGATTGTGGCCAAGTTTGGATTAATTTGGCCCAGTAGTTTCAGAGGAGAAGATTTTTGTAAAAGATAACTTTAATTTACGAAAAATGGTTAAAAATTGACTATAAAGGGCAATAACTCCTAAACGGGTCAACTGACCATTTTGGTCATGCTGACTTATTTGTAGATCTTACTTTGCTGAACATTATTGCTGTTTACAGTTTATCTCTATCTATAATAATATTCAAGATAATAACCAAAAACAGCAAAATTTCCTCAAAATTACCAATTCAGGGACAGCAACCCAACAACCGATTGACTGATTCATCTGAAAATTTCAGGGCAGATAGATCTTGACCTGATAAACATTTTTATCCTGTCAGATTATCTCAAAATGCTTTGGTTTTTGAGTTATAAGCCAAAAACTGCATTTTACCCCTATGTTCTATTTTTAGCGGTGGCGGCCATCTTTGTTGGTTGACCAGGTCACGCCACACATTTTTTAAACTAGATGCCCCAAAGATGATTGTGGCCAAGTTTGGATTAATTTGGCCCAGTAGTTTCAGAGGAGAAGATTTTTGTAAAAGATTACTTTAATTTACGAAAAATGGTTAAAAATTTACTATAAAGGGCAATAACTCCTAAACGGGTCAACTGACCATTTTGGTCATGTTGACTTATTTGTAGATCTTACTTTGCTGAACATTATTGCTGTTTACAGTTTATCTCTATCTATAATAATATTCAAGATAATAACCAAAAACAGCAAAATTTCCTCAAAATTACCAATTCAGGGGCAGCAACCCAACAACCGATTGACTGATTCATCTGAAAATTTCAGGGCAGATAGATCTTGACCTGATAAACATTTTTACCCCATGTCAGATTTGCTCTAAATGCTTTGGTTTTTGAGTTATAAGCCAAAAACTGCATTTTACCCCTATGTTCTATTTTTAGCCGTGGCGGCCATCTTGGTTGGTTGACCGGGTCACGCCACACATTTTTTAAACTAGATACCCCAATGATGATTGTGGCCAAGTTTGGTTTAATTTGGCCCAGTAGTTTCAGAGGAGAAGATTTTTGTAAAAGTTAACGACGACGGACGCAGGACGACGCCGGACGCCGGACGCCGGACGCCGGACGCAAAGTGATGGGAAAAGCTCACTTGGCCCTTCGGGCCAGGTGAGCTAAAAAAGAAGATGTGGTATGATTGCCAATGAGACAACTCTCCACAAGAGACCAAAATGACACAGAAATTAACAACTATATGTCACTGTAATTCAACAATGAGCAAAGCCCATACCGCATAGTCAGCTATAAAAGGCCCCGAAATGACAATGATTAACAATTCAAACGAGAAAACTAACAGCCTTATTTATATAAAAACTAGAGGCTCCAAAGAGCCTGTGTCGCTCACCTTGGTCTATGTGAATATTAAACAAAGGACGCAGATGGATTCATGACAAAATTGTGTTTTGGTGATGGTGATGTGTTTGTAAATCTTACTTTACTGAACATTCTTGCTGCTTACAATTATCTCTATCTATAATGAACTTGGCCCAGTAGTTTCAGAGGAGAAGATTTTTGTAAAAGATAACTAAGATTTACGAAAAATGGTTCAAAATTGACTATAAAGGGCAATAACTCCTAAAGGGGTCAACTGACCATTTCAGTCATGTTGACTTATTTGTAAATCTTACTTTGCTGAACATTATTGCTGTTTACAGTTTATCTCTATCTATAATAATATTCAAGATAATAACCAAAAACAGCAAAATTTCCTTAAAATTACCAATTCAGGGGCAGCAACCCAACAACAGGTCGTCCGATTCATCTGAAAATTTCAGGGCAGATAGATCTTGACCTGATAAACAATTTTACCCCATGTCAGATTTGCTCTAAATGCTTTGATTTTTGAGTTATAAGCCAAAAACTGAATTTTACCCCTATGTTCTATTTTTAGCCGTGGCGGCCATCTTGGTTGATTGACCGGGTCACGCCACACATTTTTTAAACTAGATACCCCAATGATGATTGTGGCCAAGTTTGGTTTAATTTGGCACAGTGGTTTCAGAGGAGAAGATTTTTGTAATAGATTACTAAGATTTACAAAAAATGGTTAAAAATTGACTATAAAGGGCAATAACTCCTAAAGGGGTCAACTGACCATTTCAGTCATGTTGACTTATTTGTAAATCTTACTTTGCTGAACATTATTGCTGTTTACAGTTTATCTCTATCTATAATAATATTCAAGATAAATAACCAAAAACAGCAAAATTTCCTTAAAATTACCAATTCAGGGGCAGCAACCCAACAACAGGTTGTCCGATTCATCTGTAAATTTCAGGGCAGATAGATCTTGACCTGATAATCATTTTTACCCCGTCAGATTTGCTCTAAATGCTTTGGTTTTTGAGTTATAAGCCAAAAACTGAATTTTACCCCTATGTTCTATTTTTAGCTGTGGCGGCCATCTTGGTTGGTTGGCCGGGTCACGCCACACATTTTTTAAACTAGATACCCCAATTGTGATTGTGGCCAAGTATGGTTTAATTTGGCCCAGTAGTTTCAGAGAAGAAGATTTTTGTAAAAGATTACTAAGATTTACGAAAAATGGTTAAAAATTGACTATAAAGGGCAATAACTCCTAAAGGGGTCAACTGACCTTTTCGGTCATGTTGACTTATTTGTAAATCTTACTTTGCTGAACATTATTGCTGTTTACAGTTTATCTCTATCTATAATAATATTCAAGATAATAACCAAAAACTGCAAAATTTCCTTAAAATTACCAATTCAGGGGCAGCAACCCAACAACAGGTCGTCCGATTCATCTGAAAATTTCAGGGCAGATAGATCTTGACCTGATAAACCATTTTACCCCATGTCAGATTTGCTCTAAATGCTTTGGTTTTTGAGTTATAAGCCAAAAACTGCATTTTACCCCTATGTTCTATTTTTAGCCATGGCGGCCATCTTGGTTGGTTGGCCGGGTCACGCCACACATTTTTTAAACTAGATACCCCAATGATGATTGTGGCCAAGTTTGGTTTAATTTGGCCCAGTAGTTTCAGAGGAGAAGATTTTTGTAAAAGTTAACGACGACGGACGACGACGACGGACGACGGACGACGGACGCCGGACGACGGACGACGACGACGGACGCAAAGTGATGGGAAAAGCTCACTTGGCCCTTCGGGCCAGGTGAGCTAAAAAAGGGAGCTCAATAGATAGAAACAATTCACCAAAGTTTCATGCATATTGGTTAACAATGGTTAAAGAGTTTTTGAGTTAATGTTTGACATGTTGATGTTGGACGGACATACGGTCAACAGTATATCATAATACGTCCAGTAAACGGGCTTATAAAAACATCTGGAAGGGCAACAAAATAATAAAGGTTACAGACATTTAAGATCTTATAGTCAGTAAAATTCATCCTACTAAAAATACCATGAGAAATAAACACTGACTTTTTTTAATACATTTTATGAAATTGTAAACATTTTGAAGATCAATTTATTGAAAGATTTATTTTACCTTTTTGAATTGTCTCTTGATCGTCTGTGTTTCATATAACATAATGTTCTTTGTAAAAATAGTGGCTGAAATGAACAATGAAAAATGTAAATATTTATCAGTAATAAAAATATATTGAATTGTAGAATCAAAGCTTGAAATATTTATAAATTGTTGAAAATCATATATATAAAAACTCTTTTAAATTTCTGACCAATACACTGTTTTGCTATATTATCCAACTTCATGATTAGATGTTGTACTTACAGCAACTAAATGTCTGTTCCTCAAATATCTGTATATCTGTGTTGGCTCTGAAAAAATCAATTTATACTTTAACATTTAACTGATTAAAATCACAGTTAAATGCACTTGACTTAATTGGAAAGGATATAGGTACAATACTCAGTGTTGTCAAGTCATTAAGGATTGCATATTTTGGTATTAATATGGATTCACTCATAGGGTCTTTGCATCGGAAATAAACACATTTATTCTAAAACCAGTTTATTAGCATGATACGGGTAATGTTCATCTCATATTATATTTTATGATGGTATGACACTAGACCCCTAACAGGAATTGTACTTGATTTTCATATGATGAAGACATAATCATTCAATCAGCTTAATTAAGGTCTGGAGCTAGCATGTCAGTAACTGCTAGTAGCCCTTTGTTCATTTATGTATCATTGTCATTTTGTTCAGTTTCTTTTGTAACCTATTCTGACAACCGACTCAGACTTCTTTTAAACGTAAAGAGATTGTAGTATGACATCAATACAATTGAACTTTTGACGCATACAACAATCCCTTTTCCATTGTGGTGTCAGATTTTTTGTTTTATGAAGTCAAAAATTTATGGGAACCTGTGTGATATCCAGTAATGGCGGACAAAAGCAAAATATCCATATAACAGTCAACAATCACCATTGACATTGTGGTGTCAGATACATGTATTACCTATTTATTGACGTCAAATTTTACTGTAACTATTGTCGTCAAATAATGATAAGGTGTATAATTCAAGTGTAGCAGATTACTAATAGCAATATTGGCCCAATAAGGAAAATGTTTTAATGTGGAAATTCAGTGTTCTCCCAGGCCGATATGACGCTGCGGTGCCGCAGCGCCTTCATAATATTTTCGTAAATCCCGCAGCGTCTGAATTGACCGCTGTCCCTTGATACTTGATCCCGCAGCGTGTATATTTTCACATTTTCATAATAAATGTTGGTTAAAATTGACAAGTTGCTGATCATCGCTGAGAGGTCGGTCAGTGTTACGCAATATCTGATAATATAGATTTACCTGAGCCACGCTTATCTCAGCCTTATCAGACTATGTTATCATGTAATAGCGTAAATGATCATCAAGAAGATAGATATTTTCAGAAGAAAATTAAAAAAATAAAAAACTTCAGTGCAGAAATTGAAGAAATAGATCGCAAATACATTGTATTTAAGCATCGTGTGTGAGATTACTTGACCATTTTAATAATGAATTTTTTCATTGGTCGAGAAGAAGAATCTATTTAAACACGACCAATGAACGTGTTCAATACACGTGATAGATTTGAATACACATTGCTAAAGATATTTACGATGAAAATTATGAATGAGAGTATTTGTAGTTGAAAAAATTAAAATAAACTTTGATTAAAGATAACGAGAAGTGATTTATTTTAATTGAAAGTGAAAAATGTTGCTTGCAAGGTAAATTCGTTTCAAACTGTCATATTTTTAGAAATAAAATGATCATTGAACATCGATCGTCACGGAGTCCGTGCGTCGGGAACGTTTATGTGACAATCAACACGGGTACAGAATCGCCGCGGCTTCTGTATTAGTCACTAGTAAATAATTTCAATGGTCTTAACTTTAACGAAGTTTGGTTTATATTTACCTGACAAAGATAGGTTTTAACAATAATGCACACGGAAGCGTAAATAAATGCCAACTATCTTAACCATATTCGATTTTATTAATTCTGAATGAACATGTTCTCTGCAAATAACAAAGGGTGAATTCTAAACAAAAGACATGATGGAAGTAGAAGGTTTTTTTCAGATCAATGACTTCTAATGAAAAGGGGAATACACCTCCCTCTACACTCAGCTGTCAGTATAAGCAGATGTTATAATTGCTTTTCATAATCCCAACTGAGCTAAAGTTTTAGCAAGTGATAACAGTAAGCACCATGTTTCTGGTTTCGGTGACAAGTGGCTGACTGAGTTTTCATGGCTTAGAAATGTTAAGGGGGGTATAAGAAAAAAGTTATTATGAGATGGGGTTTTCAACCCTGAAGAGGATTAAGACAATATTGAGGAACAGACTGTCCAACAAAATAACACTATCTTGAAACAATATCCCTAGTAGTAGCAGAGAGTACAGAGATGAATATTTATATTTTGACTTCTTTAATTGACTGAATATAAATAACTTTTGTGATTTAAATCAATTTATTTCATATATAGTATATTCTTGTATAAATTCATTAATACTCTGCATTATTAAACACACAACACAAAGCAATGTTGCATGTTATGATTTATGACTGATTGATTCAGATCACAAAAGATCACTATAACCAGGTGCTCCGCAGGGCGCAGCTTTATACAACCGCAGAGGTCGAACCCTGAACAGTTGGGGCAAGTATGGACAAAACATTCAAGCGTGATACAGCTCTGAATTTGGATTGTGATCAAATTTTTGACATTACATGGGTTTTTTTTACACAAAACAAATGTCAAGATTTTACAAATCAATTAAAAATTTCTTCTTCAAACTTTTTAAATCTAAAATTAAATAGTTGACACAGCATAGGTTTCTGACACAGAATGAATGTGGTTTAATGAACTTAAAAGTTTTTTTTGCCTTTGAGCAATTCACTATGCTGTTGAATATTAATCCTCTCAAAAAAATGTTTGAAGAAATTTTCTTTTTATTTATGAAATCTGAAATGACAAAAATTAAACCCCCCCTCCTTTTTTTCACATCCCCGTTTCCCTTTTTCCAAAACTGATATCAATTCAAATTTCTAATGGAGTTTGCAACAATAACTACTCTTTTAAATACATCATAAAATATTAAAATGTAAAATAAAGTGCTTGTTATCACTGAATGGTAAAGATTGGTTGGTAGTAAAAGTGAATATACATTGTTTATTGTATAAAACAATAAAAAAAACTTCATCAGCAACATTTTATATTGGCAAATTTCCAATGAAGTTATTTACATAAAGTTATTGGCAAATAAAAATAGAAAATGACATCATAGTCATGTCTGGCAAATGTCCAACATACATTATCTAAAAACATTTTAGATAAGATAAGGAAAAAAAGCTTCATCAGCAACATTTTATATTGGCAAATTTCCAATGGAGTTATTTACATAAAGTTATTGGCAAATGAAAATATAAAATGACATCATAGTCATGTCTGGCAAATTTCCAACATATATTATCAACTACTATTCTATACAAAGAAAGATAACTCCAATTGAAAATTAACTGCTATTGCACAATATTGTGCAATTAGATATTTCTTGCTATTGTGCAATACTGTGCAATTGAAAATTTCTTGCTATTGCACAATACTTGATATGGAATCCTGATTTGGACCAACTTGAAAACTGGGCCCATAATCAAAAATCAAAGTACATATTTAGATAAAGCATATCAAATAAGCCCAAGAATTTAATTTTTGTTAAAATCAAACTTAGTTTAATTTTGGACCCTTTGGACCTTAATGTAGACCAATTTGAAAACTGGACCAAAAATTAAGAATCTACATACACAGTTAGATTTGGCATATCAAAGAACCCATTTATTCAATTTTTGATGAAATCAAACAAAGTTTAATTTTGGACCCCCATTTGGACCAACTTGAAAACTAGGCCAATAATTAAAAATCTAAGTACATTTTTAAATTCAGCATATCAAAGAACCTAACTGATTCATTTTTTGTCAAAATCAAACTTAGTTTAATTTTGGACCCTTTGGACCTTAATGTAGACCAATTTGAAAACGGGACCAAAAGTTAAGAATCTACATACACAGTCATGACAGTTAGATTCGGCATATCAAAGAACCCCAATTATTCAATTTGGATGAAATCAAACAAAGTTTAATTTTGGACCCTTTGGGCCCCTTATTCTGTTGTGACCAAAACTCCCAAAATCAATACCAACCTTCCTTTTATGGTCATAAACCTTGTGTTTAAATTTCATAGATTTCTATTTACTTATACTAACGTTATGGTGCAAAAACCAAGAAAAATGCTTATTTGGGTCCCTTTTTGGCCCCTAATTCCTAAACTGTTGGGACCTAAACTCCCAAAATCAATACCAACCTTCCTTTTGTAGTCATTAACATTGTGTTTAAATTTCATCGATTTCTATTTACTTAAACTAAAGTTATTGTGCGAAAACCAAGAATAATGCTAATTTGGGCACTTTTTTGGCCCCTAATTCCTAAACTGTTGAAACCAAAACTCCCAAAATCAATCCCAACCGATCTTTTGTGGTCATAAACCTTGTGTCAAAATTTCATAGATATCTATTAACTTAAACTAAAGTTATAGTGCGAAAACCAAGAAAATGCTTATTTGGGCCCTTTTTGGCCCCTAATTCCTAAAATGTTGGGACCAAAACTCCCAAAATCAATACCAATCTTCCTTTTGTGGTCATAAACCTTGTGTTAAAATTTCATAGATTTCCATTCACTTTTACTAAAGTTAGAGTGCGAAAACTAAAAGTATTCGGACGCAGGACGACGACGACGACGCCGACGCCAACGTGATAGCAATATACGACGAAAAATTTTTCAAATTTTGCGGTCGTATAAAAAAGGAGTTACGCGCCCTTTAACAGACCTGTTTACCCACCATGATGTCTCTCAGTAGAATTGTCAGTAGTTTTTCAATGTTGTCAGTAATACTCCGATGCGGCACGAACCATCTAGGGGGGTTTGCGGGCATGGCCCCCAAATTTTTTTTTGAAAAATTAGATGCAATTTCCTGCATTCTGACAGTATCTGCAGTCTTATTCAGATATTTTTTGCAACAAAGATTATAACCTAAAATTTGCATGATTTGAAAAAAAGTTGAGCTTAAGTTTGCAGGTCTGGAATATTTCATTTCAAAACACTACAGTTCAGGACCTCCTTCTACCTCCCTCCCCCACACAAACTAAGTCCAACCCTAAAAAAAATTTCGGCAGCACCCCTCCTAGGATTTTAACATTTCATTACCCCTCCCTAAATGCCCAGGCCAATAAAGTTGGGTTTCGTAAGAAAGAAAATAAGAGACATGTGGGACAGACCCATTTATAAGATATGGATCATTCACATCTCCTGCCTACACATAGAAAATAGAATAAAAACTGACCTCCTGCGATTTTAGAATCGGGAAACATTAGTTTAAATGCTTTGTTGAATGTATCGGCAGATGACAGGGGTAGGTTTAGTGGTGGAACGTTGCCGGTTCAGTTCAATAGTGTACAAGTCTTTGTACTTTTGAAGGCATTTCCTTTTCTTTCGCGCTTGGTCTTGTTCAAAACTTTCATTGACTTTTCTGCGGTTTTTTTTAGAAACGCCGGCATCCTGAGGCTGATCCATGCCGACCATGAAATAAACTTGATCGCTATCATTTTGCGCTTAAAAGAGACGCGATTCTCAGTCAGAAAAGCGCCTTTTAGATACCGATCGCCGTAAACGGAAGCAATTATGATTTTTTTCCGGGTTGGTAGAAAATCCGTACTTTTTCATGACAAATCCGTATTGAGTAATTTTATGAAAAAATCCGTGTAAAATACGGACAATCCGTACAAGTAAACACCTCTGCTTTAATTTTGCGCCTTAAAAAAATCCTGGGGAGAACACTAAAATTAAGTAGCACTCAATATGAGTTCGTGGTCTAGTGGTTAAGACCGATGGCTACAGTGCTGAAGGTCCTGAGTTCGATTCTCACTCGGGGTGCTAAAAATATCAGCACATCAGAAAGGTAATTTTCACTCTCTCACACACATCTCTGGTACCCAGACCGGAGTTTGAACTAGAATGGGTACTTTGGGGGCCTCGGTTGGTCAAAGTTGTTCCTTACTTTGACCTGGAGATCAATCTTCTGATATCTCTCTGGTTTGTCTGTTTCCACCGATTGGCCCGGTGGTTCTCTCCGAGTACTTCAGCTTCCTCCACCATAATAACAGACTGCCCGGTGTCCTAGCACTCCCTTTGTGTTGGGTGGGGATTGATAGTCCTTGTAAAAATAATTGTCGTATAAACATACGTTAGTGACACATCTCCATTAATCCCGTTAGGGAGTGTACATGAATGCCACTGTACCCTCGCAGCTTTTGAGGGGTTCTTCGGATATCTGAGGCATTTACCAGTACATACATACAAACTCAAAGGGAGATAATTTGAAAAGAACAATAGAGGGATGAAACAGAAACTGTGGATTTACCGATTCTGTTAAATAAGAGCATGAACCGAGCAAATCGTTTTTGGTGATATCATAAATATTAAAATAAAACAGGAAACAAAGAGTGACAGATACCGGAGATTTGCACGAGACAATAAAAATCAGCATTTTACACACAAAAATTACGTTAAACAATATTATATACTTTCAAAGGCCTGAAGGAACATCTCTCTATCTGCCTGAGATGCATCTGTTTGATTATCTTCATGTTTTTGTTTGTCTTTTTGTCTTTTCTTGGGTCTATTTTGACGCATTGTTGCAGATGTTTCGCGGGAAGGACAAAGCAAATGGAATTGTAAAATTAGAACCTACCATGGACGGAAAAGTTATTTTTCCGGATTTTTTATGAAAAATAGCACTACTTTTAGGACCTTTTATTGTAACATATTTACCATTGTATACAGATTTTGGTAAATGATATCTTTATGTAATATTCATGATAAATAAATACATATAAGTCTTGTTTGCTGTAATTCAATTTTTACAAATCCAGAAAATAAAATCTTTCTTGTAACTCAGTAAAAAACACATGACTATCATGTGATCACGAAATTTATGTACTTTCCCTTTGCTGAAAGACAGGATGGAGATACTTACATTTGTTCTGGTTGTGGTATTTTGCTACAGTGTATCTTGTGGTAATAAGTTCATGTATTTTTAATGTTTAAGATTTGTAAATGCCCTTTGGTGACTGATTTTTATTTTACAAAAACAATCTTCATCTTTGATAGTCATGATCAGTCATTAAAGGTTCATGTGGACCCTTTGGCTAATATGGCTGTATTTTCACCTTACAATTTACTCTGAGTACAGACACACCTGTGTATCTGCAAAAGTTTTAAGGCATAGAATGCCCTAGATAAATAAATTTCAAATATGTTAGTTTTCTGTTTTAATTGAATTGTTTTACATATATATAGTCATTTCTGCAGTGGTGGATCCAGAAATCTATAAGTGGTGGCCCACTGACTGCCTAAGAGGGGCCCGCACCTGTCACGCTTTAGTGATTCCCTATATAACCAACCAAAATTTTTCCAGAAAAGGGGGGACCTGGGCCCCCTAAATCTGCCTCTGTACAGGGCCTTTTATAGCTGACTATGTGGTATGGGCTTTGTACATTGTTGAAAGCCATACGGTGACCTATAGTTGTTGATTACTGTGTCATTTTGGTCTCTCGTGGAGAGTTGTCTCATTGGCAATCATACCACATCTTTTTTTTTATATTTATATGTTTTAGAAAAATTCACTTGAACAGGATTTTGAAGTGCACTTTTTTTCATTCTTCCAGAAGGTGCCAAAATAAACTAAGTTGGGAAAAAGGTTTGAGAACTTCCCCACAGGTAATAATTGAAGTGAGCTGTTTTGATTCATAACAAATAATTGGTGATTTAGACTGTGTACATGAGTGGACCATATCAAGCGAAACTCAACTGTTTGTAAATTTCATCATTTTCTGCAGTGACGAAATAAAGCTAGTGCACGGCAAAATGCATTATTTTTTATTATGTTAAACTTTACTTTCAGGAGAGTACAATTATGGAAGTGTGTACTGTTCAGCCAAAAAGTGTACTTATAAGAAAGGTGTACTGGATTACTCTCAGTCAACAGCTGTAGGAGTATACAATGATACATTGATGGAGACAGGATGGGGGATCCTAGATATTATTTCAGGCAATGGAAAACCAGCTGATGATATAGACATAATGTATGCTGCTGGTTATATAGAGGGAGCACTAACAGCCCCGTAAGTTTATCTTGGACAGCAGTGGCTGATCCAGATCTTTTTATGAGGGGGGCCCACATTTCTTACTTCAGTGATTCCCTTTATGAGCAACCAAATTTTCCCAAGAAAAAGGGGGGACTTGATCTGTCTATTGACAGGTCAGTTGTACCATCTTATAGTATGATTACATTATGTATTTTGTTATAATCTATAAAGATCATGGCATTACATAATATTTTTCAGTATTCATCTTATCCATTCTTTTATTTTATTGGTAAAATTCATTTAATTGCATTACTTTCCCTGCAGCAATAAAGAGTGCTGTTACCTAAATATTACAAAAACTTGGTGATTTTCAGGCTAACCTACCCACATTATCTAAACACTAAGAATACTTGCTTTTTTTTAGGTGATCCTAAACATTAAGAATATTTGTTGTTTTTCAGGTGAAATCTACAACCAACATTGTCTTAACATTTAGGATGTTTGTTGTTTTTTCGGCGAATCTACCAACTTTACCTAAACATTTAGGATATTTGTTGTTTTTCAGGCAAATCTACCAACATTACCTAAACATTAAGGATGTTTGTTGTTTTTCAGGTGAATCTACCAACATTACCTAAACATTAAAGATGTTTGTTGTTTTTCAGGCGAATCTACCAGCATTACCTAAACATAAAGGATATATGTTGATTTTCAGGTGAATCTACCAACATTACCTAAACATTAAGGATATTTGTTGTTTTTCAGGCGAATCTACCAACATTACCTAAACATTAAAGATGTTTGTTGTTTTTCAGGTGAATCTACAAACATTAACTGAATATTATGGATAATTGTTGTTTTTCAGGCGAATCTACCAACAAGACCTAAACATTAAGGATATTTGTTGATTTTCAGGTGAATCTACCAGCATTACCTAAACATTAAGAATATTTGTTGTTTTTCAGGTGAATCTCCCAACATTACCTAAACATTAAGAATATTTGTTGTTTACCAACATTACCTGAATTAAAGATTTTTGTTGTTATTCAGGCAAATGTACCAACATTACAAAAACATGAAGGATTTTTTGTTGTTTTCAGGCGAATCTACCAACATTACCTAAATTAAAGATTTTTGTTGTTATTCAGGCGAATATACCAACATTACCTCAATTTAAGATTTTTGTTGTTTTTCAGGTGAATCTACCAACATTATAAAAATTAAAGATTTTTGGTTTTTTTTCTCAGGAGAATCTACCAACATTACCTAAATTAAAGATTTTTGTTGTTATTCAGGCGAATATACCAACATTACCTAAATTAAAGATTTTTGTTGTTATTCAGGCGAATATACCAACATTATAAAAATTAAAGATTTTTGGTTTTTTTTCTCAGGAGAATCTACCAACATTACCTAAATTAAAGATTTTTGGTTTTTTTTCTTCAGGTGAATCTACCAACATTACCTATTTTTAACAGTAAGGATATTTTGTTGTTTTTCAGGCGAATCTACCAACACTACCTTAACATTAAGGACATTTTCCTGACTGATATGTCTACTCAAGCTATCACAGATCTCAAAGAATTTCTCAAAACTCAAGATAAATGGATGAGAAAGCAAATAGAGAGCAATACACCAAAAGATCCATTATGGAGACATGTTGCCATGGTGATAGCACAGTATGATGGATTGGTTGATGGATATAAAGCCACTGCTGAGCAGGTAACATATTTATTTTTAATTATGTCTCATTTCCCTTCAAAATTTCTGATTAAAACCATTTTTAGTCGTGTATTTTTCAGTGAAAAAAAAGTTAGATTTTTTTCTTGTGTACATTTTATTGTAAAAAAAAATATTGATCTGGCAAATTTTGCATCATGGTAAACAGACCTGCTGATTACTATTGTGAAACACAATTACTTACCATGGCTTTCATTTAACAATTTGCATTCAAAATGAAATTTTTATTTTTTTTAAGTTACACATCCCTATATATGAACAAAAGGTTATAAGGGTCATACAAGTGTATAAATATAGCAAGCCATGAATTACACATGTTAAACCAAGTCTTGAAAACTTTGAAATAAGATAACAGACTGAAAAATCCCCCCCCCCCCCCCCCCCCAAAAAAAAAAAAACAACAACAAAACAAAACAACAAAGAAACCAACAAAACAAAAAGTAATTAAGATACATGGTATTTCTTCTGACTTTTAGTTTATTCTGTTTTAGGATTTAGAAGTATTTGCATTCCAAGTGTTGAACGGAGCGGGAGATTTGATAGATTTAGTGAAGGCATTAAACCCAGCCTCTATACCCAACTGGAGAGCATTTACTCCAGCTGAAGCTAGGTCATATGTTCAAAGAACAGGCATGTGTTCAGCCCTTATTAAGGTATAGTATAGAATAGAAGGAAATCTTTAAGTCTTGAATGTTGACAGAGGTTTACATGTGCCATTCATAATGAAAAAAACATTAGTTACAAAATAATATTATTATCATCTTATATATTCAATTTGTATTTGATGATATATTTAAATGTAAAGACTTTTGTTATAAATATGTATTGTACTTATCATCAACCAATATTGAACTTGTATAATGGGTGCCGTATACGGTGCAGGAAATTCTTACCCTTCTGGAGCACCTGATATCACTCCTGGTTTTTAGTGGAGTTTGTGTTGTTTCTTATTTATTATTTATAACTGCTGATGTCAATGTCTTTCGGTTTTTTGAGTCTTTATTTTCTCCTTGGTTTTGATCCTTATTGTCTTGTATCATTTGCTATTCTTAAACAAACTTTATGAGTGAGTTTGATATCAGCTTGGCTACAATGGGAATAATTCTAAAATTACTTGATTACAGGTTTTAGGAGCCTATGAAGATATTTTTATGTCACATTCCAGTTGGTTTGAGTACCAGGCCACAATGAGAATATATAAACATTACAACTTTAATGTAAAAGATTCAGCTTCATCGGCTAAAAAGATCTCATTTTCAAGTTATCCAGGTAAAATATTAAGCTCAAGGAAAATGTGAAGGTTTAAACACATTGACATATAGATCTTGTACCTCCCTTTCTTATCATAAAATTTAACCTGACAGCAATCTGTCTAAAATGCCTAGTAACAGTAATGTAATCTTATTGTGAATAGCTGGTTTAATATTGGGAGGGAGCATTTAGAAAATATTTATCCACATTAGTAGAAAATGGTGAATTTTATGTTTGCATAATTGGAAATCAACCAACAGAATTGCTAGATTAATGAACTTGTTACCTTTATAGTAAATTATTGTTAAATAAGTGTTGATCCACGTGCAGGCCCTAGATGTCTCTGATTGTTTTATCTTCATACCTTTATATAAAAGGCATGTGATAGATATAGGAAGATGACCCTATCACATTACCATATTGACTTGAATTTATGTACAGTACTCAATATTCTTTTCACAATGTCAGATTAATTTCAAATATATATGTTTATTATTGACACTTATTCAGAAATTTGAGGATTCTAATGCATCTTTAACCATTAGATGAGGATATTACAGCAAAATAAAACCACATAGAGAAAAGTCAGATTAAAGTCATAAGAAACGAGTGACTGGTGAAAAATAATGTTCATCCAATTCTTGAACCAATGCATGTATATATCATTAACTTAGTCCTCTATGCACGATTTTATCATTTTTTACGCAAATATATCGTATAATCGTCAATTTTTTTTTCTATCTGTCTGTTATGATTTAACAAATATGGCTACTGATTAAATGCCGTGTTTTGAAGCCGAAGTTTACCGATTGTCACCTTATAGTAAATAATCAGCAAAAAACATGGGTTTTTAGCACGTGTTAAACATATACAATCAGGTAATTGTTAATTTTAATGACAGATTCATGCATATTGCTATCATCTGATTTTTACGAGGAGGGTCACGCTTAGGTCACTATGCATACGGAAAATATGCCGGCAAATTACTTCCTGGCAGCAAGCAATTAAAAACAAGTAAACTTCTTCTAAATGTGGACAAATTAAAGAATTTTCCACAGAAAAAAGTATATGTACATAATTTGTATAATGAAAACTATACATTTAGTTTTAAAAAACATATGCATAATTTGTTTTTAATTTGAGGTTTCTTATGACTTTAATAAATAAATCTATTCTGATTATATGCCATTTTATTCAAAGCTCTGATTTTATTTTAGGTTTCCTGGAGTCATTAGATGATTTTTACTTAATGAGCAGTAATATGGTCATGTTACAGACAACAAATAATGTCTTTAATCAAACTCTGTATAAACTTGTACAGCCACAATCCTTGTTGGCATGGCAACGAGTCAGAGTGGCTAACATGATGGCATCGTCTGGTAAACAATGGGCTGATGTCTTCTCTTTGTACAATTCGGGTGAGTTAAATAAGATTCAAATTGTATTAAACTAAGAAACAATCTTAATTTAAACTTTTAAAAAGTTTTAGATATACATATTAGGGAATATATATATATATTAAAACACAAAAGTATTGTCATTTTATATGTAATTTTGGCCAGGTTGAATGAAGTCCAAAACCAGCAAAATCAGCTCATAGTATGATGATGTTGGGCAGATTGGTAGAGACAGACAATGAGAAACCCAGATCTCTGGAACTTCACTAGAATATTGCACATACGTTGTAGTTTTGCTGCTTTTGCACCTGCTATAATGTATTTGCTTGAAGAATCTTTTCTCATTTTTTCCAGACTTTGGAACTTAGTCTTTTTTTCAGAAAAAATTGTGAAAGAGGATACAAGGTGTGTGTAATCAATTTCTCCTACAGTTGGAGACCCACAGCAATACCATACATTTGCAAAGACAACCCTAATTGTTGACATAAACTGCAATATATTTTGATTAACATTAATGTTCATTACATATAAGCCTCATATTCAGGAATAATAAGGATTTTTTAGATAAAAATCATCTTGTAAAATCTGATTGTATTAATTGGTTTTTTTTTTATATACAGGTACCTATAACAACCAGTACATGATAATTGATATGAAGAAAATATCACTCGGTAAATCTATAGATGATAACGCACTCTGGATTGTAGAGCAGATTCCTTCCCTTGTCAAATCAGCTGATACTACCAGTATTCTACGAACAGGTAACATGAACTTATCAGATTTATTTAGATACACGAAATTTAAGATCATTATATAGAATAACAAACTTTCTTTGAATCCTCATATGAGTACCACTTAAATGGCTACAAAACCTATTTATTAATAATTGGATCCTATTGAAACCAAAATTGGTCATTTAGAATTTAATCTTTGAATCATTGAATCATTAGCAAAGACACACGAAATAAAAAATGCAAGAAGTAGAACTAATAATGTTGAATCTACAGTCTGCTCCATTATTCACTAGTAAAATTTTAGTTGAACAAGTAAGTTTTTGCAAAACTTAGTTTAGACACATAAGAAAAATGTCAGAATACTAGTCTTCCATGAGCAAGGTGAGAAGATGGAAAAGATTTTGGTGCAGACTGAATCTACACTGTAGATACATTTTCCATATTTGTTTAGGTTACTGGCCATCCTACAATGTGCCATTCTTTGAAGAAATATACAATATGAGCGGATATCCTGGCTATGTGGCTCAGCATGGAACAGAGTTCTCATATCAACTTGCTCCAAGAGCCAAGATCTTCCGTCGAGATGAAGGAAAGGTTGTTGATCTGATGTCAATGAAGAAAATAATGAGATACAATGGTATGTTAAGTCATTCTTACTTTTTCATTCAATGTGTGAAAAATATTTTCATCAAAAATAATTCACTAAAGAAGTAAAAATAATGGACTATGCAGAATCAAACGGAATAGATGGGGCTATAATATTTGTTGATTTTACAAAAGCTTTTGATTCTTTGGAATGGGAATTTATGTTAAGTATTTAATGAATCATTCATATAATGGGTGGAAACATTATATAAGGGAATACAGTCGCGTGTAATAAATAATGGATGGGTATCCGAAATTTTTGAAAACTCTAGAGGAATCCGTCAAGGGTGTCCTTTATTGGCTTTACTTTTTGTTTAATCGGTCGAAAATTATGGCAGAGCTATTGAGGCAAACCGCAGACATTAAAAGTTTTGGTATCACTATAGATAATAAAACACATAGCATCAAAATATCACAATTAGCTGATGATACAACTCTGTTTTGTAGTTGAAAATCAGATATATCTAAAGCTATGAATATAATTGAAACATTTGGTTCTTTCTCAGGGTAGAAGCTATACCGTAACAAAACAGAAGGAATTTGGATTGGGGCGCTTCAAAACAGCGTAGATAAGATTGAGGGCATACGCTGGACAGACAAACCCGTCAAAGCTTTAGGCATTTATTTTGGTCACGATAGACTTCAATGTGAAAAGTTAAATTGGGAACCTAAAATAGATCGCGATAACATGAAATCATTAATTAAAACATGGGAAAAAAGAAAATTAACAATGGTTGGGAAAATATTGAGCATAAAATCTTTAATATTACCAAAATTTACATTTTTGGCTACTTCGAGCAAAGTTCCAGATATTTACTTGAAAGAAATTGAAAGCTGCTGTTTCAAATATATTTGGGAAGGAAAAAATGACAAAGTAAAAAAACCCACACTTATTGGCGAATACCAAAAAGGGGGGTTAAGAATGATCGATTTTGACAGTTATCTTACAGCACTGAAAGCCTCATGTTTCTCTAAATTAACAACAACCAATATGCCGAATTGGAAGATTATTCCTACTAAATATTTTAACAATCTTGGTAAAAACTTTCTTGTTTTTAACATGAATTTAGATAATATTAAATCAATAGATGGACTTGGAAAAATACCCGATTTTTATTTACAAGTAGTTTCAAGTTGGGTTAAAACAGGAGGAGTCATATCAACATTTTCTAATCACTTGTCTAATATTAGAAAACAGATTATTTGGGGAAATAAATATATTAAATATCGCAACAAATGCTTATTTTTCCCGAACTGGGTTAAAAGTGGATTGGTTTATATTAACGACATATTGGATCGTGAAGGAGATTTATTCGAAAGTTGTTTTTTTTAAAAGTTGATTAATAAAACAAACTGGATTGCAGAGTTTAAGATGTTAAAATCCTGCATCCCAAAAGAATGGATGCAAGTTTTAAAAAAAGAAAACTCTGTTAAGAGTATAATCAATATATGTAAGGTTAAATTAAGATGGCAAAATAAACAAATTGAAACAAAAGATATCAACAATAAAATACTCTATAAAACTTTAGTAGATTAAAAATATACAAAGCCAATTGGTATCAACATTTGGACAAGATATTTAAAATTAAAATACGTACCACAGATGTCGTTTGTATACGATTTTATATTTAAAATTTTACAGGAAAATAAGTTAAAAATTTTCAGATGGAAACTGCTTCGATATGTTATTCCTACAAAGCAGCTACTAAAGTGGTAAATATCTGAGAACAATAAATGCAATTTTTGTAAAACAAAAGAAGAAGATTATTTGCATTTCTTTATTACATGTTCATTTTTGAAAGATTTTTGGAGAAAGTACATTATCTTCTAGCAAAAATGAATTTTCAAAACAAAATATTAGCAAAACATATAGTATTGGATACAAAATATCAGATCAAGGGTATAACGGTTTTTATTATTTCTTGACAATTATTGGTTTTTGTATTTACAAGTTGTACTATGTATCCGAGCAAAAACTGAAATTTTTAGATGTGTATGCGATGTTTATTAAGGAGCTACGAAGGTTTATGAATGAGAACAAAACAGTATCTCAAAATGTATTTTTCATAAAGTTAAAAAGATTGATATCATTGATGGAAAAAAAAATAATGTTTATATTTTATTATATTCTGTGTATTTTCCTGGATACTCAAAAAGTTTTTCACAGGGATACTTTATTGAAGCTTGGACAATGAAGTAAAGTTGTAACAAGCAATTTGAAGAATAAAGAATATTTAGTTGTTGTTAAAAAAAAAAAAAGAAGTAAAAAGAATATTTCATATTTAAAAAAGAGGACATGGTATGATTACCAATGAGATAACTCTCCACTAGAGACCAAATGGCAACTATAGGTCACTGTTTAGCCATTCAACAATGAGAATCAGTCACATAAAGAAAGTGGAAGGGTTATTCATACATGTCAAAGAAACAGCAAAAAATCACAAAAATAATCAAAAGACTTTAGTCTTAAACAAAAGACAAATGCTTATACATTTTGCGAGATCAAATATTTTATAAAATTATTATATTTTGTGATTGTTGCAGAGTTTTAAATTTTTTAATTTTTATTACCATGGTTTTTAATGTTTACAGACTACGAGAATGATCCTTACTCTGAAGGTGATTCCTGTAATGCCATCTGTTGCCGTGGTGATCTAAAGAAAGATAATCCTCGTCCAGATGGTTGTTACGATACAAAGGTAATATTATAAGAATTTTCCCTATTTTTATTCAGTCAAGGATGTATTAATGCAGTAGAGAGTTTATAATCTTTTGTAAATGGTCATTTAATAAAGATCTGATCAAAATGAACTTCACTATTTTGCTAAATTGAAGTAAGTTCAAAGATAACTCAATCTAGAGCTATTTATAAACATCTATTTATATAAATAATTGATTTGGTCGTTTAAAAGTAACAGTAAGTAAGAGATAACTTTCATTTACTCCATATTCTGGAATGGTTTTTTTTAGAAGAAACAAGGAACATGTTTTTTATGAGTTACTTACCATATGACATGTTTTATTAATTTTTCTCTGTAAATTGCAGGTTTCAAATCTTGCCATGGCAATGAATTTCACAGCAGACATAATTAATGGACCAACTCGGGGAACAGATTTACCTGTGTTCGTCTGGTCAGATGTCTATAAACAATCTCACGTTGGTTTACCTGAGAAATATGACTTCAACTTTATTAGAACTGCTCCAAAATGGAATGTTTGAATCTTCTTCATTCAATTGGAGATTTGTACTTAACATTTACATCACCTCTAGTCATTCAAAAGTATCTCCCTTTCTTAATACCATTTCTTTTTAAAGATACATATGATTCTCAAAATGTTTATAAGGTAGAAATTATTTTTTTTTAACTTGTATACTGTTTTATTATAAAACATTTCATGAATGGTAAGAACTCACAAATTAAGAACTTCAAATATAGACATAACATCAAAGTAAATTGTTTGTAATAGACTAGCATTTGTAATAAATTAACTTTAATTAAAAAGATTATATTTTTTTTCATAATGTCACATTGACAAAACTTCCTCTTTACAGCATTTAGCATTTTCAAAAATGTAGCAAGATTTTTCAAAGTATTTGAATTATTTGTATAAAAAAGGCTTATTAATGTATCTTTGTAACAGTTTAGTCACTTTGGCACCATAATGGTAAACAAATTCTTCCTATATCAGTTATGTTGCAAATGTTATAACACATGTTGTTTCAATTCCAAGTATTTATTATTCAAATAGCAAACCTACATTTGAACAAAAAGATTGTATAAAGACAAAGCTTATAAAAAATCCAGTCCCATACAAGACGGATTGAATAATCTGATATTAAATAATATATTTTTTATATTTCATTGAACAGTATTGATTGCAGCAGGGAGGCAATATCTTCTTCTTGAATTTTTAATATATGATAAGTAGATATTAGTGAGTTTTTAGCAATTCTCTACTTTAAATAATTTATTTTTAATTTGTGATTTTCAATCTGTAAAACAGATTGAAATGTATTATTATATATTATATTTTTGTATTAGAAGAGGATATGCACCTTGATAGGATTTCTGACATATAAGTTATTGCCTTAAGAATGTGTATGAATTAAATGATTTGATTACAAAGTAGACATTGTCTCAGGTAGCATCTCATATATATATAGGTCTGAAATGTCAGAGCTAAGTCTGTAGTAATTGATTATTTTTTTTAACTATTTTGTTTATTGATAGTATTTGTTTTTGTGTGAGATTTGTATTCCACATTCCACAGCATTATAGCCTGAATCTAATTAATGAACATGTGCCACTGTTTTTTATCTGAATAAATTTGTCAGAAAAACATTTATTTATGAATCTGTTCATTAATTGGGTTAGTTTATTGCAGTGTCAAGTAGAAGAGGATTCTAACTGACAAAGCTACCTCACTAATAAAGATTATTGTTTGTTATCTTTGAAAATTGAATATAAAACACGATGTACTATGACAGCTAATGAGACAATGTTCCACCAGACACCAAATAATGTAAGTTATAAACAACAATAGATCACTGTATGGTCTTCAACAATGAGTAAATCTAGTACCACATGGCAAGCTATAAATAGAATGCTCATTTGTAAGTTATATGTGATATGGATGCTGATAATGCCCTTTCCAATGTAAATTGATTATAAATTGTTTCCTTTTTTAGCTCACCTGGCCTAAAGGGCCAAGTGAGCTTTTCTCATCACTTTGGTCATCCGTTGTCCGTCGTCGTCGTCCTTAGCTTTTACAAAAATCTTCTCCTTTGAAACTACTGGGCCAAATTTTACCAAACTTGGCCACAATCATCATTGGGGTATCTAGTTTAAAAAATGTGTCCGATGACCCGGTCAACCAACCAAGATGGCCACCAGGGCTAAAATTAGAACATAGGAGTAAAATGCGGTTTTTGGCTTTTAACTCAAAAACCAAAGCATTTAGAGCAAATCTGACAAGGTTAAATCGTTCATCAGATCAACATCTGCCCGGAAATTTTCAGATGAATCGGACAACCCGTTGTTGGGTTGCTGCCCCTGAATTGGTAATTTTATGTAAAATTTTACTGTTTTTGGTTATTATCTTGAATATTATTATAGATAGAGATAAACTGTAAACAGCAATAATGTTCAGCTAAGTAAGATTTACAAATAAGTCAACTTGACCGAAATGGTCAGTTGACCCTTTAGGAGTTATTGCCCTTTATAGTCAATTTTTAACCATTTTTCGTAAATCTTTGTAATCTTTTACAAAAATCTTCTCCTCTGAAACTACTAGGCCAAATTAATCCAAACTTGTCCACAATCATTATTGGGGTATGTAGTTTAAAAAATGTGTCCGATGACCTGGCCAACCAACCAAGATAGCCACCAGGGCTAAAAATAGAACATAGGAGTAAAATGCGGTTTTTGGCTTTTAACTCAAAAACCAAAGCATTTAGAGCAAATCTGACATGAGGATAAATCGTTAATCAGGTCAACATCTATCTGCCCTGAAATTTTCAGATGAATTGGACAACCCGTTGTTGGGTTGCTGCCCCTAAATTGGTAATTTTAAGGAAATTTTGCTGTTTTTGGTTATTATCTTGAATACTATTATAGATAGAGATAACCTGTAAAAAGCAATAATGTTCAGCAAAGTAAGATTTACAAATAAGTCAACATGACTGAAATGGTCAATTGACCCCCTAAGGAGTTAATGTCCTTTATAGTCAATTTTTAACCATTTTCATTGGGCCAAGTTTATTATAGATAGAGATAATTGTAAGCAGCAAGAATTTTCAGTAAAGTAAGATGTACAAACACATCACCATCAACAAAACACAATTTTTTCATGAATCCATCTGTTTCTTTTGTTTAATATTCACATATATACCAAGGTGAGCGACACAGGCTCTTTAGAGCGTGAGTTCCTTAATATGGGTTTGCTCTGAAAAACCTTTTTAAAATATTTTTAGCTCACTGTTGCTGCCACTAAATTCGTAATTTTAAGACGTTTTTAGCTCACCTGGCCCAAAGGGTCAAGTGAGCTTTTCCCATCACTTTGCGTCCGTCGTCCGTCGTCTGCCGTCGTCCGTCGTCGTTAACTTTAACAAATATATTCTCCTCTGAAACTACTTTGCCAAATTAAATAAAACTTGGCCACAATCATCATTGGGGTATCTAGTTTAAAAAATGTGTCCGGTGACCCGGCCAACCAACCAAGATGGCCACCATGGCTAAAAATAGAACATAGGGGTAAAATGCAGTTTTTGGCCTATAACTCAAAAACCAAAGCATTTAGAGCAAATCTGACATGGATTAAAATTGTTAATCAGGTAAGATCTATCTGCCCTGAAAATTTCAGATCAATCGGACAACCTGTTGTTGGTTTGCTGCCCCTGAATTGGTAATTTTAAGGAAATTTTGCTGTTTTTGGTTATTATCTTGAATATTGTTAATAGATAGAGATAAACTGTAAACAGCAATAATGTTCAGCAAAGTAAGATTTACAAATAAGTCAACATGACCGAAATGGTCAGTTGACCCCTTTAGGAGTTATTGCCCTTTATAGTCAATGTTTAACCATTTTCGTAAATCTTACTTATCTTTTACAAAAATCTTCTACTCTGAAACTACTGGGCCAAATTAATCTAAACTTGGCCACATAATCTTTGTAATAGCTTGAATTAATAAAATTGTATGAATAACACCTCCACGCAATGGAAATATAAAATATGTATCTCTTATCATTGAGAAAATATGTTTGTTTTTTGTTTGTTTGTTTGTTTATATTTAAATGGCTGTCACATACTCATTAAAATGGCTGTCACATACAATTATGAAATAAAAACACAAAAGCACAAATGAAATGGTTTGCACATTAAAAGCACATAAAGTTTCTATAATTGGCACAAAGCAGCAGAAGCACTATAGTAAAGATAACAAAATAAATTTGCCATGCTGAAAATAAAGCAACAAACCAAAAAATAATGAACAGAGATTAACTGGTTTTGCAGGCAAAGCATTGGCATGAGCTGCCAGACCAAGAATTTATCAAGTTCTTGAATTTATTTAAAGATGATTGCTTACGAAGCTCATCTGGTAGCTCATTCCAAAGCCTAGCACCCGCATACCTGAAAGATTGTAGGCCATATTCAGTTGTTCTTACATGTGGTAGATCTGCTGTATTCTGGTATCTGAAAGAGTAAGTGTTTTCCTTTAAGTCAATCAAATCATGGAGATATACAGGACAATCTTTATTTATAATTTTGAAAACTTCAATCGCCAAAGATCGCATTCTTCTTTTTTTTAAAGATGGTAATTTTGATTTGCAGAGTAGATCTTCATAACTTGAAGTATGGTCTTCATAGATAAACCTTAGTGCTCTCTCTTGAATTTTCTCTATCTTTTTTGTATTTAAATGGCTGTCACATACTCATTTAAGTGGCGGTCACATACTAATTTCAATGGCTGTCACATTCTCATTTAAATCGCTGTCACATACTCGTTAAAATTGCGGTTTCATACTCATTTAAATGACTGTCACCCACATACTCATTTAAGTGGCTGTCACATAGTATTACTCATTTAAATGGCTGTCACACACTCGTTTAAATAATGGGTTCATACTCATTAAAATGGCTGTCGCATACTAATTTAAATGGCTGTCACATACTCATCTGAATGGTTGTCACACACTCGTTTAAATAATGGTTTCATTTTCATTAAAATGGCTGTCAAATACTCATTTAAATGGCTGTCACATACTCGTTTAAATGGCTGTTACTTACTCATTTAAATGGCTGTTACTTACTCATTTAAATGGCTGTTACTTACTCATTTAAATGGCTGTTACTTACTCATTTAAATGGCTATCACACACTCGTTTACTTAACCAATTATCAATTTGGTCCACATTAGTTTGATTTCAACAAAAAATAAAATCTTGGGGTTCTTTGATATGCTTAATTTAAACAGGTATTTCGATTTTGATTTTTTGGCCCTGTATTCAAATTGGTCCTCACTAAAGTCCAAAGAGGGGGCAAGGGGTTTAACTGTTATGCTGTTATGGGGCAATTTAATTCTTTGTTATCTGTTATTTTGAAAATATATTAGCTGTTAGCTGTTATTGTCTTATTCTTTGTTAGCTGTTATTGGGCTTTTAGTTTTTTTGTTATCTGTTATTGTGATAATGTATTTGCTGTTAACTGTTATTGAAAATTGGAATGTTAGCATTTTTTTGACAGTCAATATTCGGTATAAATTGAAGATCATTGGACATTGGGGTCTAGCACTACTGGTATGTTTGTCCCGTATTCAGAAAAGGATTCCATTACCATATACCCATCACAGAAGTGAGGTCCAGGACAATTCAAGTATATCTTATGATTATCCTTTGTAATAAATTCCATTTTTTTTATGAATGTGTATTTAGAATTATCTTAATTTTTTGTATGAGAATAATGTTCCTTGTTTCCCCTACGAATATATTAAATTAAAACAATTCTTAATATGACAAAAAGGAAAACATATGGCCGGAATATCTGACAAGGATCTCAATTAAGGACTAGGTCCTAACAACCACTTAACCTTATATATAATATGGTACAGACTCAGCTCTGTGATCCTTTTCAAAGCAGAACCAAATGCATTGTACAATGAAAGTTCTAATCATGTACTTGGGTCCGAAGCTGCACATAACTCATTACAAACAAAGATTTATTTCGTTTCAAGTCATTGTTTCCCTACTAAACTATGTATTCTACTTACTAGTACACTTGGTACAATCAAAAACCTGATAAAAAGTTGTTCAAATAAGGCCTTTGAAAATAGTGGAATAAATTGCTTTTGGAGTGTCAAAATTCGTTCGAAGTACTTGATAAATTGCATGCTTATAATTGGTGCTTTTGATTTTTCTACCCTATATACCACTTTGCCTCATAGTCTTATTAAGAAAAAATCACACACCTCATTAAATGGTCATTTAATAAAAGTCAGAATATTCAAACTCTTTTAGGTCATTTTTAGGCAGTTAAGCTGCCTTATGCGAGCACCCTGGATTTGTGTTCTACCCAATAAATACTGAAATATGTGCCATTGTTATCATCTAGCTGGCTACTATATTATTTATAACTTATTGGACAGTTTTTTCATACTTTTCATTCTGGATTACAAAAAATATGACCAGAAAAACCTTAAATGATCGTCGATTTTCCCAAAAGTTTTGAAGTTGCACATAGGAAGTAGAGCACATTAGGAATCCTTATGTAGTTTATTCTCCCCTGAGCTTTTGGCTAAGATGACAAAGAACAAATGTATGAAATAATTAATCACCGAAAATCTCTTAAGACAAGTAGTTAAGATTTCCCAAATTGCAAAAGTCGTAGGAATATTGTTTGTCGTCAATACGTAGTCATCTACGTCAGTAGTCTATTAATATATTTCAACTGATCACGCTGTTGGCGGCAATTTTGAATTAGAAGTTGATATTTTCGTATCTTTTAAATTTGGACGCAGGGATTCAAATTAGCGGTGGTCCGAGGTCTGCGACCTTCCACTTTTGCAGTCGGACTTACTACTTGGTTACTAGCTACGCCCGACATGCCCGACGGACCTTGAAAGAAAATAAAAAATAACTTTGCAAACATTTTTACCAAAGTTTCCTAATAAACGATCTCAAACTTATTTTCATCACTACTATTCATGGCAGCGATGTTCAATTTGTTCAATCGCTAGCTTTATACAGAAAATCGCCGACAAATATGTGTAAATCCGAGTAAAATCGTATCTTACTGTCTGTCAAAAACAACATCGAAAAAAAAATGGCTGCCGCGAGAAGACAATTACAATATCGGATCCGATTCCGGAAGCGGATAAGGGTAATTCCGGGTTTTGGATATCAACTGAAAAAATCCAGACAGGTGACAAAAAACATCTATGCATGGTAAATAAATATAAACACTAGAATTGAAAACCAACAGATATATGTAAAAGAAAGAAAAAGCAGAAAATATTTTGTACACCAATTTTAATGTCAAAATCCATTACAACGTGACATCTGGGAACAGTTTATCTAACAATATATATGTTCCTGGTAACAGTATAAGTTTTCTTTATCAGTGATAAATGTTGGTAATGCATATTAGATGCTTTTCAAGTTAAACATATTACTGCAATTTCAAGGGGTATTTTTTTCTTCTCAATTTTGATAGGTCAGTTAAAATAGCTGGAAGTTTCTTATATAAAAAAAAAAGATCTGGTATGATTGCCAATGCGACAACTATCTATAAGAGACCAAAATGACACAGACATTAACAACAATAGGTCATCGTACACCCTTCAACAATGAGCAAAGCCCATACCGCATAGTCAGCTATAAAAGGCCCCGATAAGACAATGTAAAACAAGTCAAACGAGAAAATAAACGGCCCTATTTATATATTTTTTTTTAACAAAAAACAAATATGTAACACAAAAACAAACGACAACCACTGAATAACAGGCTCCTGACATGAGACAGGCACACATAGTGCAACTATATTATATGATACCTGAATGTAAGCAAATCATTTAATATATAGGTGGAGTCCATTGGGCCACTCTACCTCCTCCTGTTTGATAACTTTGAAACAGATGAGATCCCCACCCCTCAACCATATACATTCATTTATGAGACTAAATAACTAATCAAATGAAAAATAGGGGAAGTCCCTAGGGTCACCCCACCCCCTCATATTTTAGAACTTGGAAACAGTCGAGATCCCCACCCTAAACCATATTTATTCATGTATGGGACAATATATATATAATCGAATGAAATATAGGGGGAGTCTCTGGGGGTCACCCCACCCCTCCTGTTTGAGAACTTGGTAACGGTCGAGATCCCCACCCCTAAACCATATATCTTCATGTAGGCTACAATATAACAAATCAAATGAAATATAGGTGGAGTTCGTGGGGCCACTCTTCCCCTTCCGGTTTGAGAATTTGAAAACGGTTGAGATCCCCAATCTCAAACCATATATATTCATGTACAATGATGTATAGGACAATATTACAAATCAAAGGAATAATAAGGGGGTCCCTATGGTCACTGTAAACCCTCCTGTTTGAGAACTTGGAAACATTCGAGACCCTCAACCATAAACCATATTTATTCATGTATGGGACAATATAACTAATCAAATGAAATATAGGGGGATTCCCTGGGGGTCACTCCACCCCTCCTGTTTGAGAACTTGGTAACGGTCAAGATCCCCACCCCTAAACCATATATATTCATGTGTGTGACAATATAACAAATTATATGAAATATAGGTGAAGTTCGTGGGGCCACTCTACCCCTTTCCGTTTGAGAATTTATAACGGTCGAGATCCATAATGATCTTAAATAATATGTATTTCTGTATGGGACAATATTAAAAATCTTATAAGGGGGTCACAATGGTCACTGTACACCCTCCTGTTTAAGAACTTGGAAAAATTTGAGATCATCACCCCTTAACCATATATACTCATGTATAAGACTATATAACAAATCAAATGAAATATAGGGGAAGTCCCTGTGGTCACCCTACCCCTCATGTTTAAGAACTTGGAAACAGTAAAGATCCCCAACTCTAAATTAAATGAAATATAGAGGGAGTCCCTGCAGTCACCCCACCCCTCCTGATTGAGAAATTGGAAACAGTCCAGATCCCCACCTTTAAATTAAACCATATATATTCATGTATGAGAACTAATCAAATGAAATATAGGGAGAGTCCTTAGGGTCACCCTACCCACTCCTGTTTGATAAATTAGAAACAGATGAGATCCCCACCCCTCAACCATATATATTCATGTATTGGACAATATAAAATATCAAATGAAATATAGCGGAAGTCACTGGGGTCCCCCACCCCCTCCTGTTTGAAAACTTGATAACGGTCGGGATCCCCACTCATAAACCATCTATATTCATGTATGGGACAATATAAAAAATCAAATGAAAAATAGGGGTAGTCCCTAGGGTCACCCCACACCCTCTTGTGTGTGTTTTGAGAACTTGTAAAAGATTGAGATACCAACGCCTAAACCATATTCATTCCTGTTTGTCATTTCAAAAAAGATTGAATGACATACAATGTCAATCTCATAGGCGACACATATGCATATCATTTTGCTAGACCCTAACACCTGTCATTTTATTCCAAACTTAAACATCATGGACTTGGGGTGAAGGTGGGAGTCATTTACATTTACTATGGACAGGTCAGTCAGACCTCACCATTGATCCCTGTAGTAGTAAACATTTGTCTGATTTTTGTCTCATAACTTTTGTACTGTACAACACAAACTCAGTTTTCTTTCCAGGGAAGCAAGTCCATTCATACTTTTACAAGCTCGTACTAAAGTCAACTTGAACTACTAACAGTCAACTAATACGAACAATTACGATCAACTAGAAGAACTGCAATCATTTCAAATTTGCACCACTGCTGACTCATGAAAGACTCATGACCATTCGTGGTCATGTGCATTGCTATTGAAAACCTTGATAAAATATGAATTATTTGCCTTAATGATTAATTCATTAAATGAACATAAATGTACAATTATATATGAATGTTTAATGTTTGTTCTTTTAAATCTTTAAAAAAAAGTTGAAGCAACATTGCCACAGTTTTCATAATTATGTTTGCCTTGGTTTTTGGTTAACTGCCTACAGTGCTTACAGCGCTTTGATTTTTATTAGCAACAAATTAAGGGAGCTTCAGTCAATATATATAAACAATACACTTACGTTTCATGAGAACTGCTGAAAGCATTTTTGAAAACTAGAAAATACCACCTTTTTCTAATGAATTAAATCCCTCAACTCAATAACATAAAATCTAAAATTAATAAAAATCGAAAGGGAGTTTACAATAATAAGATATAAACATTTCAGCAAAGTTTCATGAGAACTGCTGAAAACATTTTTGTGTTAATGTCTGAAAACTGGAAACTCCCCCCTTTTTAATTAATAAAACCCATTAACTCGGAAACGTAATGAGAACTGCTGAAAACATTTTTGTGTTAATGTCTGAAAACTGGAAACTCCCCCTTTTTAATGAATAAAACCCATTAACTCGGAAACGTAAAATCTAAAATGTATAAAAATTTAAAGTGACCTCGTGTTAATAGATATAAACAATTCACCAAAATTCCTTGCTTTGTGAAAGCATTTTTGAGATCTATATTATCAGAAACCTGAAAAAAAACACCAATTTTATTGAATAAAAACCCATTACCCAGAAACTTAAAATCTAAAATTTATAAAAAAAAAAACCGGCCAAAAGGGAGCTCACGTCAATAGATATAAACAATTTCCCAAAGTTTAATGCAAATTGGTTAAAGAGTTTTTGAGTTAATGTCCGACATGTTGACAACAGACGGACAACAGTATACCATAATACGTTCCGTAAACGAGCGTATAAAAAATATTATAATATATTGAGTAGTAATTTAAACACATTCTAGATACATAAATTAATACTAAAAACATAATCATAGAAAATGGAACGCATTACAAAGGATTATATCCGTAATAATTAAGAAATACTGATTTGTCAAAGACCGAATTATTTTAATATTTCATTTACTGTTATCTGTTTTTGTCCATTCTAATTCCTTGTTATCTGTTATGAGCCAAATTAATTTGCTGTTTTGCTGTTATTGGGACCCTCCTTGCCCCCCTCTCCAAAGGATCCAACATTAGATAAAGTTTGATTTTAACAAAAATGAATTATTTGGGTTCTAATATGATATCTGATGAGTCTCTGAACATTTATTTATGTTATGATTTTGAACCCAGTTTTTAATTTGTCAAAAAGAGTCATATTTTCAAATATAAGTTAACAACAGTTTTCTTTTAGAATAATGAAAGTTAGCTTTCAATCGACAAACGACCAAAATTTATGACATACAACATAAGTATTCGTGTAGGTGTATTTGTTTGTCTGAATTTAAAATCCCAGTTACTCACAAAAAGATATTTATAGTTTAGTGTATTAACTACTAAGGTTAACTAAAAATAGACTAACAAGAAAACCTTCTGTATGTGTTTTTCAAAAATCTATACTGACTGGCATAACATGTAAGATAATCATTACAAGACCACGCTACTGATACAGGTAGGGTTTATAATTATATTTTTGACGACAGAATCATTGACAAAGTTTACAACAATGTCGCCTTAAAGATGACCCCAACATGGTCAATTCTTAGCGACAAAGACATTTCATTAAAAAAGATATGTGACAGCAATACATATCAATTGTTCAAAATCGAAAGTTAGAACTGTATTGCTTATTTAAAGTTTAATACCAATGTGCCACTTGGCTATAAGTACTACAAGCCAAGTGGCACATTGATAGTAAAGTTTAACCTGATGTATATTTAGAGTATACTATGGTAAATTGGTATACATATGATACATATAAAGATGTATACGAAATCGGGTATTTATAATAATAAAGGGAGAGGGACTATGGGTGATCAACATACATTGTAGGTACTGTCATGAAGCACCGCATACATATGCATATGATTAGACGAGAGGAAGATCCCTCCCAATTATGGTCGAGGTCAAAATTTAAACTAATCGACATTTGCAGATATGGAATTGAAAAAAACTAACTTGAATATCAATTTACTCAAATTTTAAAAAAGGAAGAAGCACCCTCAATGATTTGTAAGTCAATGGAAAGGCCAATGTCATAAAACCAAATATTTGTAAGAGACACCATTACTGTCTATAGTAATGTATGTACATGGTATATGTTTGATTTGAAGGGGGTTCTTTTCTGCGAATCGCAGTTTTCAAAGTTGCATCACAATATCACGGATGTACAATAATTCCAATAATATGAATTGAAATTGTGTCTTGATAAAACAATGTCGTTAATAAGATACCTATTTTATTTGTATTTACTCATCATTTAAAACAGGTGTATGTACATTATTTGGTCTCTGGTAGATAATAGTGTTGTCTCATTTGCATTCATATACCTCATATATAATTAATAATAGATTGCCTAACAATATAATTTTAACACACTATTTAGTATGTAAATATAAGAATGTTTAAAATATTTACAAAATGATGAAAATAAACGCAATATTTCGCTAGACCAACTAGCTTTATCAAGCGTGCATCTATCCAGGTGAAATCGGATGTAGATGATAAGAAACTTTTGCAGCTCAACGTATATGTTGCACTTAACTGCCTTGAAAATAAGAAAATTTTGCAGCTCAATGTAAATGTTGCACTTGGATTTAGCTGCCTTGAAAATACATAATTGGAAGTTGAAGTAAGCAACGTCCATTGACCAATATTACGGGATAAAAAGGACGATGCTTTGTTTTAAATTATTTTTTTTATCTTTCCTGTATCTTTTCTCGTCTTTTTCGTCAAGACCATCAGGTTCTAAAGTGTGGAGTTGGTGGATCAAAAAGTTTTCTCTTCTCCTTCTCGCCGTGGTGTCCCACTCGGTGTTGACTTCTATATTTTGGAAAGTAACATTATCAAAAGGATGTTTCGTTGAACGAAGATGTCTTGTGAGAGGACAGTTTTTGTTGGTTTTGTACGATGAACGATGGTTATTGAGTCGAATATTAAATTTGTTCATTGTTTCTCCACATACTGAATGCCACAAGTGTCACATGTTAATATATAAATTGAGTTCTCCGTTTTACAGTTGGAATTAGAGTAGATGGTATAATTTTGTTTAGTAACGGAGCTGATAAAAGAACTGCTTGTATTGGCAGCTTTACAACACAAACAATTCCTTCGACCACATTGTTTGTAGCAACTGGGCGAAGGAGTAGGCTGCTTTGCTAATACAGATGTCTCTAATTTGTCATGGATGTTTTTAGGTCTTCTGAAGGCCATGACTGGTGGTGATGAAAATACTTTTTTTTAGATTTAAATCATTTTCTATAATTTTCCAATGCTTCTGAACAATGGATGACACATTTTAAAAATCAGGATGGTATAAAGTGAGTACAAGGGGTGTTCTGTTAGCTGCTTTATTCTTATCTTTGTACTCAAGAAGTTCTTGGCGACTAGTTCTGTTTGCTCTTTCGAAAGCGCTATCAATGATGTTTTTATTGTATCCTCGAACAACTAGATGTTTACGAAGTTGTCCAAGTCTAGCATTTTTCGTATTTTCAGTAGAGCATATTCTCTTGATTCGCAATGCCTGGCTGAATGGGATACCACGGGAGCAGTGTTTAGGATGACAACTTTTAGGAGAAAGGAATTGATGTTTATCCGTTTGTTTGGTATGAAGGTCCGTTATAATGGTTCCGTTCTTGATGTAACTCGTAGTATCGAGGAAGTTTATATAATTAATTTGTAGGATCCTTTACTATAGATAATTTTATAGCTGATCTGTAACAATAACATCTTCATGCCTTAATGGTAAGCCGTTCTCGTCAAAACTATGTTTAAACCCTTTTTTTCGAAAAAGAATACACACTGAGATTTAAAAACCTAAAATAACACACTGAGAAATCGAAATTACACACTGAGATTTAAAAAAATAAAAAACACACACTGAGAATTCAAAATTACACACTGAGATTTTAAAAAGACGCACTGAGATGAAATAAATTGAATATACACACTGAGAATTGTTAATTACACACTGAGATTTCAAAAATACACAATGAGATTAATATGCAAATTACTAATGAATATTCATGAGATGAATAATTCAACAGATTAATATCTTGATCTCAAGAACGCTTGTCATTATCATGAAATGCGATCCCTTCAAACAACATTCGTAATAAATTTCAAGACTTAACATCGCTCATATTCATAAGTTTGTTGCCTATAATTCAGATCATTACTACCAGTGTATCGGGATTTTTTTTTTAGTTAAAACCGTTAACTGTTATCCTTATTTCGAAAGGTAATCTTTTATATTTTTGTTACGTTTATAGGCTATAATAGACACTTGAGTAAACATTTCACTGCATTCTTTGTTTTTTTGCAGATTGTTCCAATGTTTTCTTATATTTTAATAAAGTTTTTCACCATTTGGTTATATTTTGTAATAAGAGTAAGTGGGTATTTTTCTTGTTCTTGTATTTCTAAAGTTTCATTGTTTTATAAATAATTTGGAACCAAATCGAAGGACTAACGAGTTCTGTCCCCTAGTTGTTTTAAGCTTGTAATAGATTCAGATTAAGTATGCTAATTAGATATGTGCGCATAAAAAGTGCGCACAAATCTCAGTGTGTAATTTTAAATTCTCAGTGTGTAATTTCAAATTCTCAGTGTGTGTATTTAGTTTATTTATAACACACGGCCAGTGAAAGCTCTTTTTTTTTGAGAGCCCAGGTGGTCGTGTGGTCTAGCGGGACGGCTGCAGTGCAGGCGATTTGGTGTCACGATATCACAGTAGCATGGGTTCGAATCCCGGCGAGGGAAGAACCACAAATTTGCGAAAGCAAATTTACAGATCTAACATTGTTGGGTTGATGTTTAGACGAGTTGTATATACATTATGTACACAGCCATGTATCACCATCATTGATGGCGATCCGATGGATACATCTGTTGTAGAGTTGTCACTGACTCAGACGTACTTATAAATATAATTATTTTCTGTGACTGTATATTACATTAATTTGTAGGATCCTTTACTATAGATAATTTAGCTGATCTGTAACAATAACATCTTCATGCCTTATATATCATGTACTGTAGTACGCCGCTAGATTAAAACTGACGAGGAAAGGTAACACACGGCCAGCGAAAGCTCTTTTTATTTGAGAGGCAAGGTGGTCGTGTGGTCTAGCGGGACGGCTGCAGTGCAGGCGATTTGGTGTCACGATATCACAGTAGCATGGGTTCGAATACCGTCGAGGGAAGAACCAAAAATTTGCGAAAGCAAATTTACAGATCTAACATTGTTGGGTTGATTTTTAGACGAGTTGTATATATATATTCATATTTATATGAATATTGAGTTGCGATGACTCTATTAACCAATGAATGATAATAACACAACATTGACATTTTAGCCTTTCAATCTTTGATGCCATAGATATAAGACAAACATAATAAAGTTTGCCTCTTTCTCATTTGTAATAAGCCGAAGATGTGATATGATGAGATCAAATGACGTAGTGCAAAACTTGTTTAGCATTTTAGTGAGAATGTTTCCTATTCAATTACAATTGTAAATAAAACCGGAAGACAGTCCTTTATCATTAATAAACCTACTTGAAATAGCTTAATGTACTGTGTTATATTTTATTAAAGAGCGAATTTTCATTTTATTATTCGTAGAATATTTGTTTATCATTAGTAAGAGTGAAAATTATACATATATGTATAAAATATAAAAATAATAATCTTTATTGCAAAATTACACCCATGAGGGTCAAGCAATACAATCAAACAATAATTTTATACTATACAATGTAATACAATGAAATACAATGTAATACAATGAAATACAAAATAAAATAGCAATTAAGTAAATGAAGATTTTTCTGTAGTAGGTTTTTCTGTGTATTGACGTCATGGCTACAGCAGACGGTTCGTCCGTTACTACCTCTCCTGGAGATACTACTTTGATGGTTGTGGCATTAGATTTTGGTACCACATACTCCGGATATGCATTCTCCTTCCGTAAAAATCCTCACATGATTTTTGCCAACCAGCAATGGGATAGTGGGAAATACCACCTGAACTCGTACAAAACACCAACATGTGTTGTTATCAGAAAAGATAATCCAGAAGAGTTCTATTTTGGATATGATGCTGAAAACGAATATGCAGAAATCCAAACAGACAACGAGACGGATAATTATTTCTTCTTTGATAGATTCAAGATGCAGCTTCATTTACGTAAAGTAGGCATCTATTTTATTATCTTTGTTTTCATTCGTGTATATACTTTCTGCAAATAATTACAAATAATCTGGTTGTTCATCAATTTCTGTTAAGTTTAATCTGCCGTGGTGCGAATTTCTCGCATTAGACTTTTACAAGTAACTAGGAAATGTTTATCATCTTCAGGGCTTTCCATTCATTACTTACATTCAGCTGACTTTGTTTTATTAAAACGAGAAGCAATAATTTGGTTTCTATATGTCCATGTCAGTACTGTAGATTTAATTTTTTCTTTTATTAAAATAAATATTTTTATCTTTATTTTTATATATATATATATATGCACTGCAGCCGTCCCGCTAGACCACACGACCACCTGGGCTCTCAAAAAAAGAGCTTTCGCTGGCCGTGTGTTACCTTTCCACGTCAGTTTTAATCTAGCGGCGTACTGCAGTACATGATATATAAGACATGAAGATGTTATTTTTACAGATCAGCTAAATTATCTATAGTAAAGGATCCTACAAATGAATGTAAGATACATATATATACATACATATATATATATATATATATAGTACACAGCCATGTATCACCATCATTGATGGCGATCCGATGGATACATCTGTTGTAGGGTTGTCACTGACTCAGACGTACTTATAAATATAATTATTTTCTGTGACTGTATCTTACATTCATTTGTAGGATCCTTTACTATAGATAATTTAGCTGATCTGTAAAAATAACATCTTCATGTCTTATATATCATGTACTGCAGTACGCCGCTAGATTAAAACTGACGTGGAAAGGTAACACACGGCCAGCGAAAGCTCTTTTTTTGAGAGCCCAGGTGGTCGTGTGGTCTAGCGGGACGGCTGCAGTGCAGGCGATTTGGTGTCACGATATCACAGTAGCATGGGTTCGAATCCCGGGGAGGGAAGAACCAAAAATTTGCGAAAGCAAATTTACAGATCTAACATTGTTGGGTTGATGTTTAGACGAGTTGTATATACATTATGTACACAGCCATGTATCACCATCATTGATGGCGATCCGATGGATACATCTGTTGTAGGGTTGTCACTGACTCAGACGTACTTATAAATATAATTATTTTCTGTGACTGTATCTTACATTCATTTGTAGGATCCTTTACTATAGATAATTTAGCTGATCTGTAAAAATAACATCTTCATGTCTTATATATCATGTACTGCAGTACGCCGCTAGATTAAAACTGACGTGGAAAGGTAACACACGGCCAGCGAAAGCTCTTTTTTTGAGAGCCCAGGTGGTCGTGTGGTCTAGCGGGACGGCTGCAGTGCAGGCGATTTGGTGTCACGATATCACAGTAGCATGGGTTCGAATCCCGGAATATATTATATCAATGATATTAATGGGAAAATATAGAGGGAAAGGATGAGGACCGAATATCTTGTTTTAAGATATGGTACATATTTATATTCATATTTTTTCCCGTAAATTAAAAAGTGTATAGGATGTCAATAATCATATTCCAATACTTCCAGGATGTATCAGAAGGCATGATGATTCATGATATAAGAGGAGGCAAACTTCCGGCTATTGATGTCTTCTCTACGGCAATTCGAGCACTAAAAGACCACGCACTTAAACATGTCGAAAAAGGAGGGAATCATATAAAGTTAGAGGAGATTAAATGGGTTCTTACTGTTCCTGCTATATGGACAGACAAGGCAAAAACTTTTATGCGGCTATCAGCAGAAAAGGTATAGAAACATGTAACATGAAACAGTAAATATATATTGAACCGAAATTATTAATGAAAAGTTTGTTTCGTCGTTTTAACAGCAAACACATAAAAAGCGGCATAATATACCATAGAGACACTCGTCACTCATAAGTCGAAAACAAACTGGCAACGATATGTCAAAAAGCATAAAAGACAAAAGTTTATTAACAGAATATAGAACACTACATATAAAACTAAAGACCCAATAGAACCGGGGATTATCTCATGTGATCTGGAGCGGTAAGCAGATCCTGCTCCATGTGTGATAACTGTCGTGTTACTCATATAAGATAAGTACGTGGTTAGGCTTCATGCAATAGCGCATTTGCCATTGACTCTTATGTAACTCTAAGTATCACCCAAACCAAACGTTTGGTTGTGAGCATCAACCATTAGGAACTAAAATAGTATTTGGTGTCGGTACCAAAGCGATGTTTATCTGGTGGTCAAACATGGGTATGCATGATCTCATACATCACAAACAAGTCAACCAGTAGTGGAAGAAATTTATCTTGTACTACATCAAAAGATAAATTTCATACGTCAGAAGCATTTAGATTTACCATCATCAGAAACGCGCAAAACCGAACATTTCAAAGCAAAGAATAAAAACCGAATCAGTTGAGAGATCATATATGACCAAAAGGACATACCGAATCAGTTGAGAGATCATATACGACCAAAAGGACATACCATTATAGCCAAATCCATCTAAGGTGAACTTTTGCGGAGGAAGTTGAAACCTTAGTTTTATGAATTCATTAACGGACGACTTAAGAACGGTTTGTGATAAATCATGTCAGTACCGAAGTATGAATGATGACATTTTTCTTATAAGAAGATTTATTTGTTGATTGCATTACCTCCAGTCGCAAATATTTCATGCATGTTTTTGACGAGAACAAATTAAAAGTAAATACAATATGGTAGTTCTTGTTATTGGGGTCAATCGGGATGAACGTCAGGAAATTTGAAAATCTACTGTAATTAAGGGAGCATAATAACACTAAACGGTACCAATTTTCCTGCACCAGATGCGCATTTCGACAATACATGTTTCTTCAGTGATGCTCGTGGCCACACTATTTGAAATTTGAGAGCGTGACGTTTTCTCTACATAAGGCATCCGCCATTCGTTCCCTTTCTGACCCGACTTGACTACTTATTTGTAATTACTGCACGGACAAACTTAATTAAGCCCCACTTTGACAAGAGATTACTACCAGTCGGAAACAGACAAAACGTTATCATATTTCTATACCGTAGTCCTCTTTTGGGTACTGACAAGTTAGGAAAGACGTATCTTTTATATATCTTGAGTATGATTTTAAATATTGTATTGTTTTAGGCTGGAATATCTGGCGACAGATTGGGTATTGCTTTAGAACCAGAGGCGGCTTCTATTTATTGTCAGCATATCTATCGTAAAATGGATGACGAGTTGGGGGCCATAACTGGTCCTGTAATTGTTAAACAAGGTGCATCTTACTTAGTAGTTGATATAGGAGGTAAGTTGTCCACATTGGTATAACACTGTTACTATAAAAGTTTTTGCATCTAAGTTGAGTTGTTGAGGTCGAAGGGGATCGAGGTGTTATTATTTTTCGAAATCGATATCGGGGTTACATTTGTGCATTTTTTAAATTGAATGATGAAAGTTGTTAATGTGTAAGGAAACTTGTCGATGTCGATATTTTGTCAATTGAAAAAAATGTCGATATCGGTATTCTAAAATTGTCATTATTAATGAAAAGATGTCGATATTAGATTTCAGACTACATAGTCGGTGATATAGGAGGTTTTTGTCAATATCAAAATTAATTTATCGTAATCCTAGTTAGTTTGCCGATGCTGTAGGTAAGTTGTCGATATCGAGATTGTATGGCGTTATCGGAGTTTAGTGTTATGGATTATCGGAGTTTAGTGTTATGGATATCGAAATTGAATAATTTAAGATATTGTTTGTTGAAATTGATGGTATATTGTAGTTATCGGAAATAAGTTGTCAATTGTTACATCTTCTGACTGCAGACTCGGACTTCTCTTGAAAAGAATTTTAACGTGCGTATTGTTATGCGTTTACTTTTCTACATTGACCAGAGGTATAGGCCGGGTGAGTGTTGAGATCTCATAAACATGTTAAACCCCGCCTCATTTTTGCGCCTGTCTCAATTCATGAGCCTCTAGCCTTTGTTAGTCTTGTTTTATTTTTAATTTTAGTTTCTTGAGTACAATTTGGAGTTTAGTATGGCGTTCATTGTCACTGAACTACATCAAAAGAAAATAAACAAAATGATAATAATACATAAATAACAACAGACTACTAGCAGTTAACTGACATGCCAGCTCCAGACTTCAATTAAACTGACTGAAAGATTATTATTTCATCATATGAACATCAGGCACAATCCTTCCCGTTAGGGGTTTAGTATCATACTATCATAACATATATGAGAAGAACATAACCCGTGTCATGTCAACAACTGGTTTTTGAATAAATGTGTTTAGTTCCGATGCAAAGACCCTATAAGTGAATCAATATTAACGCCAAAATATGCAATTTTTAATAACCTGACAACAGTATCGTAACGATATCCTTTCTTAATAAGTCTATTCAAAGGTTTTGTTAGTTTTTGAGGTGAATACTGACACCTTTGTGCTTTATAAAGAATATTTCCATAAAAAATTGGATGTGAAATACCTGAACGTATAAGAAGTCTGCATGTTGAGCTATATTTACGAATGATGTCCTTATACCGATGATAAAATTTAGTAAATGTTTTGACTAGTTTGTGATATCGAAAACCCTGGTGTAATAATTTTTCAGTAATACATAACAATGTCTTTCATAACCACATTCTTATTTGTCGCAAATAATAGCTTACTTCTATTTAATTTTCACTCTGGTTGATAGTTATCTCATTGGCAATCTTATCATACCTCCTTTTTTCACACTTTTGATGATGACATGTGAATGTATGTTTGTCTTTCTAGGTGGAACACTGGACATCACTGCCCATCAGAAGGAAATTCACAATAAGGTTAGAGAACTTTGTAAGCCATCAGGTGCAGCGTATGGAGGGACTGCTGTGGATAGAGCTTTCATGGAGATTTTCGAGAAAATCGTAGGGCCTACAGTGATAGAAACTCTTAAAAAAGAGTACACTAGTAATTATTTTGATTTAGTCAGAGGATTTGAAATGCTAAAAAGAAAGATTGGAAATCAGAAGAGCTCTAGACCAAAAATAAACTTTCAAATTCCTTTTGCAGCATTAGATACTTTATGTAAGCGTTTCAAAGAAAAATCTTTCCCTCAGACTTTAGTAGATTCTGAATGCAAAGATTCCCTGACTTTAGTTTCGGACAAGTTACAAATGGACAAAGAATTGGTTAAAGATCTGTTTAAAAATACTACAAATCATATAATAGAAGAAATTAAGATGACATTACGAGAGGCAGAACCCGCAGATGTTACACATTTCCTTCTCGTTGGTGGATTCTCGGAGTCGGATATAGTTCAGAATGCAATAAAGGGAGCATTCCCTGACAAAGAAATAATAATACCCGATGACCCCACCTTAGCAGTTGTAAGAGGGGCGGTTCTATTCGGCCACACCCCAGACTTTGTGTCGTCTAGATTCACCAGATATGCATATGGACGGCGCATACGTCCTAAGTTCGACGAGTCAAAACATGACAAAAAACGAAGCGTCAAAACAAATGGACTTTTTAGATGTAAAGACGTGTTTGACCTTTTCATGAAGAAGGATACATTCTGTTCTGTAGGGACGGTTTGTAAATGTCAGTACCACACGTTTGAAGAGATGCAGAAGAAGATTACTATCGCGGTTTATGTATCTGATCATGATGATACTAAATATGTGGATGATGAAGGGTGTGAGAAGTTAGGAGAGCTTGTAGTAGATATTCCAAACCCAACGAGAGAAAGACGATTAGTTGATGTAGAATATCACTTCGGGGGGACAGAACTCACTGTTACAGCTAGAGTAATAGGTACACAGGACGTGCTCAAGGCTGGGTTTCAACTTATATAATGTGAGAATACCATACATATAGCTTCTTCAGCATTATAAAATATAGTGATAATTAATTTGTATAATAAAAGCTCTTGTAATTAATCGGTTTTTGTTTTGACATTATGAGTTTAGGAATTCAGTTTTACCCTCCAACCACTAAACTAAGAAACAAAAACCTTATTCAATTAGTTATTTTTTAATATTACCCTTAAAGAATAAAAAACATACAATAAAGAATTGAGTGTTTTACCATTTATAAGAATTATGATGAATGTCATGCAAAGCTCTGATTCCTTGTACTGTCATGGCTAGCGCTTTTTGTCTTAGTGGGTTTATAAGGTCTTTATTTTTAGCCCGTCTGACCCCAACAGAGCATAACAAGAAAAACCAGGAAAGGAATCAAATGAAACATTGGTTTATGCCCAGAAGAGAACCTGACATGATAAAAAGAGTCTTTATAGTACGATAATTTTAGAAAAAATCTGTAATCTTTGGAATTATTTTCGCTTAAAAGCTGATTTTTTTTTGTTAATTTTCTTGCCTTTTTCTCAAAAACCATAGGAGCAAAGCTAAAAGGGTAAATTGCAAAAATCATCTACATGTTGTTAATTATATCGTTACACCTTTTATAGATAGTTCCTTTATTTCATTAATGTTGTTGAAATCTAGTGAGTCTTTACCTGAATGTTCGATTGGTAGCCTCTGGAATATGATTGAAGCCATCAGACGACTGATCATAGTTCATATGGAAAACAAGGAAATAGTCGACCCAGATTTCGGGGGCCAAGTTTCAAGCCCGAAATCATAACTGATCCATTGGCATACATATATTCCTTATTCAAATCTCTTATCTACCGCGCCTGTCATACTGGCAATATTTTTGTACAGCGGAAGTAAAAAATTAAACGGGATAAAAATATATGAGAGGCATTAATACAGGCAACAGAAGTATACCAGTTTTCAAAGCATAAATAGATTCAGAGAAAGCACATCTAGGTTACAAATAAACTAATCATAGATTCCAGGATTAAATTTTGTAATTACGCCAGCGCGTTTGGTCAACAAAAGACTCATCAGAGACACTCGAATATAAAACAGTTTAAAACCCCAAATAAAGAACAAACTAAAACTGAGGGACACACATCAACTATAAGAGGAAAACAAACGAACAATAAAACACTGACGTGAATAAACCAAAAACTACTGATAACATACATAGAAAAAAACTATTTAATAATAATAATCATATTTCTGACTTGGTACAAAAAAAATTAAGAAAAATTGTGGGTTGGACCTGTTTTAAAGGCAAGCTAAACCTCCCGCTGTATGATAATTATATACAATTATCGCTGAAATGACAATACTACGTGACAAAATTACAGCACAAACACACGCAAGAACATTCATCCCATAAATCCTTTGAATTTAAGTTGCCAATGTTTTGTCTGAAAATCAGTGGGCCACTAAAATCATTGTGATTAATCCATATCTCTGAAGTTAAACTTATAATAGCTGATATCACTCTAGTATGCTTATATCAATATTGTACGTAGGTGTTATATTAGTCCGAGATTGCTCTAACGCACAATGGTTGTTTTGTTAGACAAGCTGGGGCCGTGTGACATCAGACCTCTTTTAATATTTAAAAGTAAAATAGCAAAAATACCGAACTCCTAGCAAAATTCAAAAATCTGTAATCAAATGGCAAAATCAAAAGCTCAAACACATCAAACGAATTGATAGCAACTGCCATATTCCCGACTTGCATGGTACAGGCATTTTCTTATGTAGAAAATGGTGGATTTAACCTGGTTTTATAGCAAGCTAAACCTTTCACTTGTATGACAGTCGCATTAAATTCCGATGTGTTTAACAAAACAAACAGAAATAATAGGTAAAAATGTCAAAATAGGGGTACAGCAGTCAAAATTGTGTTATAGTCTAAATCAATATAAAAACATAAAATATGTAACAAAAAACACACAATCGCAAATAGACCTAGCACAATAGCAAATTTGTAAGACAGGAATACAAAAATGTACCATAACATAATGTCGATATGTACAGAGCCACGACATATGTAACAGAGAAACACAAAACGGCATATAAACAAAGCACATTAACAAACATGTGTGCGGCAAATTAAACGGCCGTTGGACGGCAGCACAACCTCGGACAAGTGTTATATTTGAATGTCATGTGAAATAATATATGTTGTAAAGATTATATTTGTTATATGTGTATGCCCCTGCTTAAAATACTAAAAATTTTCATCTATTATATTGAATGAAGTCATTTCAATAGATTTTAATTAATTTACAACCACTTAAAACAGACTCATTGCCCGAGAATATATGATGGAAAAACCAACTAAGATTATATAAACATCTAATGGAAAGTACTTTTTAACAAAATCACCTATCTCAAAATAAACATATATTTATAAGCATTGGGAATCACCAGTCTATATATAGTTATACACAACAAGGAAAAGTGTAATTTCCAGAAGGGCACTACGCACGTCGGTATACTGTAGGTAAGTTAAGATACTGTCAGTAAAAATTCATTTCCACATAAAAAAAATGAAATTTCTCAACTTCTAGAAAGGGAGAGTTACAATAGTTGAAATGTTTGAGCAGGGTATGCGTTTGATCTACTATTGCAAGTCTGCTGCATTTCCAGCTTTTGATTTTGTAATTTTATAAAGTACTTTCTGTTTTGAATTTTCCTTGGTGTGTGATATTTTTTTTCTCTCACTTTTTTCAGCTACACTCCTAACAGATTGAGTTACGATTCTATCTCATTACTCGTAAAGGACCAAACATACACTTATGTCGAGTATTCCTATGAAACAAACCGAATGAAAGTCAATCTAACATTTTATACATTGTCGGTTTCAACTTACAACTGATATTTTCTCAGATATTTTCTTCATGATATGTCCAGCAATAGTACACTTATGTTATTTATATACATTCGAATAAGTAAGGGAAATATAAGTAATTTAACGAACAAAATAAAAACAATGTATTATATATAAAGTTGTATCATTCACCAATCATTTATACAATGTCATGTGTATAATCAATCCTCCAAACCAATCCTCCAAACTACTTGTTACATCCATGTACATGTGCATACTTTTTCTTATGCTTCATGCATACAACATACTGTTATCCAATTTTTGTTCTCACAATTTTTTCATATTTTTTACTTACACTTTTTTCACAGAACAGATGAAATGCTATGGGTTATTTATCTTTGTATACGGCCGCTCTCAGTTTGACCAATTTCAGCCAAATGTAACATAACTCATGGGAGTAGGAATTGAGTTATATCGTATGAGAGTTGGCCAATACTCACCAGGCAAAAACATCAAACATAGACTAAATTATATTGATTTTATCTGTATCAACTTATTTCTCGCTTGTAAAAGTGTCTCGCAGGCACTGGTGTTATCAATTTTAATCTTCACGTTGACGCATCAACTAGGCGTGTGCCTTAAACCTTTAGAGATGAAACATGTAGACTCAAATGTACAAAAAATAACAAGTGTAAATGTTAATCTTAGACTATTTATTATTTTATTTTTACTATTTGTTATTCAAATTTTGCTAATCTTAGCAGGAACAGAGGTAAATCCAGGTCCCAGTGACGATATCGATTCTTCTCAAAGTTCAATTAACTCAACTGACATGTCAGATTTCGGTGAACTTTTTTCAAAATCAGTCTCAATTCTTCACTTAAACGTACAAAGTCTAGCCCCGAAAATAGATCTGATTCAAGCTGAATATTCTGATTTCGACATTTTAGCGTTTAGTGAAACCTGGTTAAACAATAATCATACAGACGAATCAATTGAAATCCTAAATTACCAGCATCCCTTCCGTCGCGACAGAGGTCCACACAAGGTTGGAGGGGGGATAATTGTGTATGTAAAAAATGATATACATGCTCAACGTCGAATTGACCTCGAAAGCGAAAGCTTGGAAGCAATATGGTTAGAAATTAAATTTAAAGATAAAAAGGCTTTGCTCGGAACCTTTTATATACCTCCCAATAGTGGACCAGATATCTGGGAAAAAATTGAATATTCTCTTGATATGGCGTCTAATGATAATACTATTAATTACATAATGGCCACAGGCGATTTTAACGATAACCAACTAGCCCCTGTTAATTCAAAAATTACACCTTTGTTAAGCCAATTTAGTCTAACTCAATTGATAGATGAACCTACTCACTTTACTGAATCGTCGTCATCATTGTTAGACCTTTTTATAACAAACGATGCTCACATAATAACTTACTGTGGAGTCGGGCCACCTTTATTAGACCAAATACGCTTTCACTGCCCTATAATTAGTCTTTTGAACTTTCCAAAATGTCGTCAAAAAACTTTTAAGCGGAAAATTTGGCTATATGATCGAGGAGACTATGACAGATATCGTAACATTTTATCTGAAAAAAATTGGGATTCCGTAATTAACTTAAATAACGTTGAACAATTTACAACCGAAATAACAAAAACTATCATAGAAGCTGCTGAAAAATGTATTCCAAATAAAATAATAACTGTTCGTAAAAATGAACCTCCATGGCTAACAAATGATGTTAAAAAAAAGATAAGGAAAAAAAATAGAATCCACAGAAAGGCTAAAAAATATAATAACCCATCGGATTGGTCAAAATTTAAGAAAATACGAAATGAAGTTACCAGTTTAATAAGAAAATCAAAGGAAGAATATAACAACAATTTAATTAAAAAAATCATGAACAGTAGCCCGTCCACTACTAACTGGTGGAAAACGGTTAAACAAATATCTGGATTAAAAGCAAACGACGCAAGTGTACCTCCATTAATGGTTAATAACAACTTAATATTTGATGAAATCGAAAAGGCAAATGAATTTAATCGATTTTTTTCTTCCCAGTCAAATATTGATGATTCAAGTGCTATGTTACCTGAAGAACTTAAAACTATTAGTGATGACATTGGTTATATAGAACTTACTGTTACTGAAGTTGAAGATATATTGAAAATTGTTAATCCCACAAAAGCTTCTGGCCCAGACCTAATAAGTCCCAAATTGTTAAAAGAAGCATCTTCTGTTTTGAAGTATCCACTATGTAAGCTATTTAACTTATCGTTAAGTACGTCTACTTTTCCAGATCAATGGAAAAGAGCAAATGTTACCCCAGTTTATAAAAATAGTAAACCGAATGACGTTAAAAACTATAGACCTATTTCCTTGTTGAGTGTTATTTCAAAGTGTATGGAACGATGCGTATATAAACATGTTTACAATCACCTTATGCGTAATAATATTTTAACGAAAAATCAATCAGGCTTTACACGGGGGGATTCAGCGGTTAATCAATTAATTAACATTTCAAATGATTTTGGGAAGGCTTTAGATAGCGGTAAAGAAATAAGGGTAGTATTCTGTGATATAAGTAAAGCGTTTGATCGAGTCTGGCATAAGGGACTGATATTTAAACTTCAACAAGCGGGTATATCAGGTACTTTACTAAGGTGGTTTGAAAATTATCTTACAAACAGAGTCCAGCGGGTGGTTATTAACGGTTCATGTTCCGAATGGTTACCTGTTAATGCAGGCGTCCCACAAGGGTCCATTCTAGGCCCTCTCCTTTTTTTGATATTTATTAATGATATTGTAGAAGACATTCAAGCTCAAATTAAGCTATTCGCAGATGACACTTCATTATATATTATGGTTGACAATCCAACAGAAACAGCTACAATTTTAAATGACGATCTAGATAAGATTTATAATTGGTCAAAAAAATGGCTTGTGAATTTTAATGCCCAAAAAACTAAAAGTATGATAATTTCAAAAAAAGTAAATAGACCCTTTCATCCTCCATTAAATATGAATACCCAAGAGCTACAAACAGTTAGCAAACACAAACATCTAGGTGTCTTTTTTTCTAACAACGGATCCTGGAACGACCATATTGAATATATAGTTTCTAAATCTTACAAAAGAATAAATATAATGAGAAAAATGAAAAATGTTCTTGATAGATTTTCACTTGAAAAAGTTTACATATCATTTGTTCGCCCAATTCTCGAATACGCCGATGTCGTTTGGGACTCCCAAAATCAGAATTTGATTGCGAAACTTGAAAATATTCAGCTTGACGCAGCGCGTATCGTCACGGGGGGTACTAAACTTACCAGTATAAACAATTTATATATTGAAACTCGATGGGAAAAATTATCTGAAAGACGACGCAATCATAGACTAATTCATTATCACAAAATTTTGAATAATAAAACTCCAGAGTACTTAAGAGACTTATTGCCTGATTCAGTAGGAAGTAGGCATGATCATAATACAAGACAAAGAAATAATATTACCCAAGTCAACACACAGACCCGTTTATATTCTGAATATTTCATCCCTGCAACAACAAAACTATGGAACACTCTTAACTTAAACATAAGAAAATGTGAATCTCTATCATTATTCAAAAAACAAATTAGTACCCAAAATAGTAAGGTCCCAACGTATTATTATATAGGACATCGTTTCGGTCAAATTCTTCATGCTCGCTTAAGAATGGATTCAAGTTCTTTGAATTCTCACCTTTTCGTTCGTAATTTAGTAGACTCTCCAAATTGTCGTTGTGGTGATGTAGAAACAAATACTCACTTTCTGTTATCTTGTCCTATATACATTAATTTAAGACATGAACTATTAGATTCTATTTCAGTTCTTCCTGTCCAAGTAAACACAAAAACTTTGCTTTTTGGATCAACGGTACTCTCAGATGAGCAAAATAGTATTTTATTCAGTTTGGTGCAAAAATATATTATTAAAAGTAAACGTTTAAACCCTTGATGTTAATGCCTCATCACTCAATAGGAACCCAAGCATTTCACACTGTATAAATTACAATTATTCACGTTTGTTTATTATTATTTTTATTTTATTTTTCTCATGATTTTTTTTCTTCTTCCTTTTTCACCTTTTTCATATTCATATATTTATTACAGAGCATGCCAGTATTTATATTTATGTATTGTTCAATAAGTGTATTATGTCTGTAAAGGGAGACAGATTTGTAAAAGCAAATTGCTTGTTTCTGAATCCTTAATAATATTTCATTGTATAATATGTTTAATGTTGATTTATCTGAATAAATATTGTTTAAACTAAACAATGGTCTACCAATACATACGAAATTCAAATTCAACTTTTTGGGGGGTATAACTACACATAGGATTATCACCATGACAATTCAAAACCTGACAATGTTTACAAGAATACATTTATATTATAAGATAAATTTTATTTTCCAAATTAGGTCCCCAGGGGGGCATATACACATAACATATATAATTGATACAACATACAGTATTTTACATAACATTGTAAAATAAACTATTGAAATAGTCATACAGGTATTATTTGTTAAATACAAAAGTATTTGAGAGTTGCTACTCCAGAGATGTGGCAAACCCCATTTATTTATTTACTTTTTTTTCTTTCTCACTTGATTTTATAATATTTTGCTGAAAATGTATAAATATATATATATATATATATATGTATAATATAAGTATTTGATATATTAAGATATTTTGAAGGAGGTGATATATGTGGATGGCTTTTCTTACGTGAACTCGTCCACTTATTTAGACAATTTCTTACAAATACAAATTGGTAAACAAGGTGATATAATTATTTAGTATATAATTTAAGTAATATGCATTTTGTTTTTAACTGTAGCCAGATAAGATAACTGTTTACATATGATTCACATGTGATACATGTAAATAAACAAATTGCATGTCACATATTGATTTAAGGTAAGGTCGAGAGTATGTCAATAAAACAGCAACACAAAACAATAAAAGGTCAACATAAAGTTTGTTTAACAGATTAAACAACAGGTGTCTACTTAATCACATACCCGATTAAACAAATAATTACATCGAATTTAACAGTATATCAAAGATTACGCGCAAACACCAAATCTTCCAACCAACAAGAAAATGGAATACAAAAGATGTTATAGTTTCGTTTTTTTGCGTACACAAATCTAAGCTTGGAGTCAATGATGAGTTTATTTTCAATCTTATAATCGATGCCACTGCTGGTGGAGGTTTCATCCACTAGGGTATCACCAACCCAGTAGTCAGAAGGACGGTGTTGACTTTAAATATTATTTATATGATCATAAATTGTAATTAACTGATAACAAAACTATGAATTTTCGAATTACTAAAGAGAGACTACGTGATATAGATACAATGGATAAGCGTTGATTCTTGAAAAAGAAACCTTGGGCCCAGAGGGCGAATGGTTTGTTTTTCATGAATCAACGCTTATCCATTGTATCTATAACTTAAACTATTGTGCTAATGTCTTTTAAAAATTAACGCCTATTCTTTATTAGAAGGTATGTGACAATATGATGGCTTAAAATGTAGTCATGTCTTCTTTGACTATTAATGACGTTAAAATACTAAATCCCTGTGACGTGTTTTAGTCGATTTTAGTCTCTGATGCATGATTTTTTATTATTAATTGGTTTTGGCTTTTAACTAGCTGTCAGTAACTGCGAGTACTTTCAAATCGTATTTTCTTGTTAATTCGACCTGTTGATACTGTTTATAATGCTTTTTTGTCATTTTTTATTTATACGGATCTTGTCTGTACACCAGCTTTGATTATTTGTAATATCTTCACTTATTCTTACAACATTTGTATAAACTTCAAGATTATAAAAAACCGGTTTTTTTCTAAAGTGAACATTGATTGGTTAAATATTTCTCAGTCATGTCCTGTTTTTGAATTTGTTTGTTAGCTTTTTGGTCATGAATGTTTGTCTCTAATATTTAATTTACTGTGCATTTGTATTCAGATATCGCAGATCAAATTTATTCGTTCATTGTTTAATCATACGTTTTTTGATTAAGTTAAGTCTGCCAATTGATATTTTATCGTATGTTTTTCTTTGTTGTGATGTTATGCTATTGTTTCAGAAAAAGGGAGAAGGTTTGGATCCATTAAAACGTTTAATCCCGCTGCAAATGTTTGCACCTGTCCTAAGTCAGGAATCTGATGTACAGTAGTTGTCGTTTGTTTATGTAATATATACGTGTTTCTCGTTTCTCGTTTTGTTTATATAGATTAGACCGTTGGTTTTCCCGTTTGAATGGTTTTACACTAGTAATTTTGGGGCCCTTTATAGCTTGTTGTTCGGTGTGAGCTAAGGCTCCGTGTTGAAGGCCGTACTTTAACCTATAATGGTTTACTTTTTAAATTGTTATTTGTATGGAGAGTTGTCTCATTGGCACTCACACCACATCTTCCTATATCTATATATTATATATATTTATGTTTATATTTAGGATTATATATTCTCAAAAATGTTTATTAAATTGAATAAAACTCAGGGGAATATCTATTAAGAAAAACATGACCTTGTAAAAGGTTGTTCAATTGACCTCTATAGGTTATATATATATATATATACATGTTTACATTCAGACCAGGTGGTGACATGTAGCAATTAGTTAAAACACGAGAAATACGTGCATTCTTTGACCATCAATCTCCAGGTTGGTCAAAACATGTCAAAACATGTCATTTAGAGACAACTTAATAGATATTCATCCCTGTATCTTTTGATTTAAGACTATAATGGTCAAATTAATAGAAACCTTGACACTGTTTATATTTTGTATATATACTGATGTATTTTACTGTATAGAGGAGACCGTCCGTTATGGACACTGGTCCAGACCGGCTTTAATAAAATGCTATTCCAAATAACCGTGTGTTGTGTTACATGTGCTTATTTTTGGTTAACCGTGACCACAGGATATTAAGGTAAAGTGACTTTTTATTTGATACTCTTTATTTAATTTCTCAAAATGGCTAGACAAAAATTCAATGTAGGGTCTGTTTTTCAAAATTTAATAACAAAAGTTCAAAGTCTTACTCAAAGGGTGTTTAAAAAAGGCATTAATTCGATTGGAAGCTTTGATGGTTCAATATCAGAAAAAATTAGGATTAGGTGCACCAGATGTGAGCACAATTGTTCATGTTCAAGATAATGACGTGGATTAATTCATTAAAAAAAAAGTTTTATTAAATAAAGTTTTTTTTAAGCGAAAATGTAGATATTTATTTTTTTCAATGGTGAAGGTTTGATTTTTGTATTGATATTTTTTTTATGTAATCATTATCATAAGGGTGAAGGTACTTATAATAGGTATTTGATTGTTTTAGTCAATATAAAAGACTGGCAACTTTGTCAGGTATTTAATTGATAGTATAAGTCAATATATAAGATTTGCGTACATATTGTAATGATATAATGAGAAGTTTTTATATGCTGTTTTTTTTAAAAGACAGAATAGATATTTAAATAAGAAAAAAACAACACTTGAATATTAATATTTAAGAATTAAATAACAATAGGTAAAAATATTTTAAAGATGTTGGTTATATTTTAAAGTATTTAACTGCGTGAATAATGATAATATTAAAACATTTAATATATCTTGATTTTGAATATAATAATTGAATTTTTTATTCATATTTTGAGCTGTTTTCTGAAGAGACAATCTGTAATTCTAGAATTTACGCGCCTATATACATTGGTATAAGAAAGTTTCATAAGAACACTTTTGGCGACGGATTTAAGGGTATTTCTGCGATGTTATAATCATATAGTTGTTTAAATATGGTTGACGCAATTGGGTAGGTGCGTAAGCACAATTGTTTAGAGAAACAAAATATTCTATGTTATTTAGAATCCAAACCTTTATTTCCGCACAGTTATTGTGGTATTTTTAAAGAATTGAGGAACTATCTTCGGAAAATAGCACTTAAATGATAAAAATTGATATAATTGTTTAAGTCCACTCTTAAGGAAATATAGGGTTTAATAAGTTTCAAAAGTATTTAGCGATAGATGAAATATAGGATTATTTATACATTTATAGAGTACATAAATCTATACTAAGGGTTGAAAATGGAAATGTTTTCATAATAAAACAATTTAGGACTTAAAATATGGAAATAAGTATCATATGATTAATCGTTATAAAAAATAACGCGATACATCTTCCGCAAATATTTTAATGTGACCCTGATTGAGTTAAAAGAAAATTAGCAACCCAAGAAAAAATGAGAAAAACAAGAGCATAAGGTCATCTTTAACTTCCAGTTTAAGTGATATGACAAATGATAATAGTTCTGATAGATATAATTTAGAAAGTAATCAAGACATGCCTGTTGATGAAATCATAATACCAAAGAAAAATAAGCGAAATGTTAAAAAAGTCTGAAAAGAAAGACGAATTAATTTTAAGTCCTAACTATAGAAAAGTTTATCTTATTAGTTTATTGTTTTTGTATTTGAGTTTATTTTTATTTTTTGTTCTTATTTAAAATAAATAACATATCGATAATTTATTTTTTCAAATTAAAGCAGTTAGAACTTGAGGACGACTTTGAACTATCAAATTTAGTAAATGCATTAATTCATTTTGTTGCTATATTTATAGGTATTTTGTTATTGATCTATTCTTAAGTTTAATAATAGGTGTTTAGCCAAGAGAATTTAGTAAAAGAGAGGTTCAAATAGTCACACGATACCTTGGTGGCGATCAAATGGTGTCAACTAATGTTGAGGGCGATGGTACTGCCTCCAGAGATGTTAAAATAGCTTCTGCACCATTACAAGAACCAGCCACTAAGAACCATTATCCAGTATTGGATATTGGCTTTGATCATTGGACACAACGCAGATGATTAGATGTACATAAAACTATACGATCACATAACTTATATTGGTAGAGGGAATTGTTCTACAGCATCACAGGTAGATTTGCCTGTAATGTTTCAGCCGGTGATAACTGAGCAACCTAGTCAGGGACTCTGAATTAACAGAGTAGGTAAGCTAGGTCAGTTAGGAGTAAATCAACGACAGATGGTGGATCATATGCAGGTTGGATTTTCGCCGATGGATGGTGGATCACATGCAGGTTGGATTTTCGCCGATGGATGGTGGATCATATGCAGGTTGGATTTTCACCGATGGATGGTGGATCACATGCAGGTTGGATTTTCGCCGATGGATGGTGGATCACATGCAAGTTGGATCTTCGACGATGAATGGTGGATCACATGCAAGTCGGAGTAATTGCAGTACTTCTAAATGATGGGAATTGGCGTTGCAGATAAACAAAGGGATTGTTGGAGTTGACAACGACGATCAGAGGAGCAGTTCACTGGAGTCGGGGTTATGAAGACGGTCCGCAGTTAATGGTTGCGCCTTTTTCTGGAAATAAGAAGTTCCGATATTTGAATTTACGAACTTAGTTATTCACACAAGAATTGTATGAACTATACATTGCTGAACATTTAGATGTTGTTGAACTTTTGAAATGATTTTGTTTATGAATACTTTTTGTTGTTTTTAGGGAAATTGCGAGCATTCATATTGTCACCGATTTTAACTAAAATATAAAATTATATTTCTTAAGAAAGGGAGGAATGTGACAATATGATGGCTTAAAATGTATATATAGATATATATTATATATATTTATGTTTATATTTAGGATTATATATTCTCAAAAATGTTTATTAAATTGAATAAAACTCAGGGGAATATCTATTAAGAAAAACATGACCTTGTAAAAGGTTGTTCAATTGACCTCTATAGGTTATATATATATATATATACATGTTTACATTCAGACCAGGTGGTGACATGTAGCAATTAGTTAAAACACGAGAAATACGTGCATTCTTTGACCATCAATCTCCAGGTTGGTCAAAACATGTCAAAACATGTCATTTAGAGACAACTTAATAGATATTCATCCCTGTATCTTTTGATTTAAGACTATAATGGTCAAATTAATAGAAACCTTGACACTGTTTATATTTTGTATATATACTGATGTATTTTACTGTATAGAGGAGACCGTCCGTTATGGACACTGGTCCAGACCGGCTTTAATAAAATGCTATTCCAAATAACCGTGTGTTGTGTTACAGGTATTGTAAGTGAGTTTAAATAACTATGAAATCATGTCAAACGATACATTACAATAAATTGAATATCACAATTAAATGGTTAAACAAAAATACAAATATATTATAACACAACACGTCTGTCCTTACAGATCTTCATACTATCAGGCATCTGTATATTGCCTGTTTTTACAAAAGAAGATATATTAAATAAGGCCGTTAGTTTTCTCGTTTGAATTGTTTTACATTGTCTTATCGGGGCCTATTATAGCTGACTATGCGGTATGTGCTTTGTTCATTGTTGAAGGCTGTACGGTGACCTATAGTTGTTAATGTCTGTGTCATTTTGGTCTTTTGTGGATAGTTGTCTCATTGGCAATCATACCACATCTTCTTTTTTATATATTGAACTTATTTCTATTAAAATTGAAAATGGAAATGGAGAATGTGTCATAGGGAATACAACCCGTCAAAGAACATATATATAGTTCATATAAAAAGTATGTTTCCGAAATTTCTAACAAATAGCACAATTCTAGACACATCACGATTTTCTAGCATAGGAATCTACGAATTAACAGTCGTAAAATTATGTAGTAAAACAGATGATATCATATTATATTAATTTATAAACCAAAAATGGACAAATCATGAGAATGTTATCATTTTTACTTCAAACATTTGGAATAGCCAACAATAATTCAAAAATAAACGACCAAACTTTTATTACACAAATTATCCACAATAATAACATACAATACAAGAACAAAAACTGGAAAAGTAGAGAATAGGGACAACAAAAAGAATTCAGGGATTCGAACCTAAAAATACAAGGAAGTGTTAATTTATCAAATGAACAGTTCGTGTTTGTTTAATTTTAAAGGTATTGAAATAATGGCGACATCCTCAGACAATACTGCATCGGATGCTATTTCGAGACCACTTGTTGTAGTTGCATTAGATTTTGGAACGACATATTCCGGGATTGCGTTTTCTTTTACTGATAGACCGAATGAAATACTAGCCAAGCTATGGAACAATAAATATAACATGGTATCTGTTAAAACACCAACGTGTTTGCTGATAAATAAGACAAATAAGACGATTACAGGTTTGGTTACGAAGCTGAAGAAGACTACGCAGATATGTTAACAGATAGTACAGGGGAAGCTGAGAATTATTACTTCTTTGACAGATTTAAAATGGAACTTCATGTACAAAAGGTACTTGTTTAAAAGAGGGACAGCCACACTCATAGATCGAAACTAAACTGGAAACGCCATGGCTAAAAATGAAAAAGACAAACAGATAGTAGTACACATGACACAGCTTAGACAACTAAAGACTAAGGTACACGAACCTACCAAAAACTTGGGTTGATCTAAGGTGCTCTGGAAGGGTATACAGATCCTGCTCCACATGTGGTACCCATCGTCTTGTTCATGTTATTACAAACCCGACAAGTAGTCTGATTCGGTAGGTCAAATTCATAAAAAGGGAAGGGGGTTGTAGTTACGCATAAGGAACATATCCAGTATCATCTGTGGAACTCTATTCCATAACGGTAACCAACTCGTGATGGCGTCCGTAAAATTTACGAATGGATGATTTCAACCTCACCATTTGGAACTCTTGGTAACATTATGATAGGAAATACAAGCCCGCGAATATCGAATCAAATCTTTTTATCTAATAAGCTGATATCTGTTCACTCATTATTTTCTGTATGTGAATTATAGTTTTTATTAGTTTCCATGATCGAAGGAACAAACCAACCCCACTTACTCAGCAATGGTAATGAAAAGTGTTATGAACAATAATTTGTAGTAGGGGTGCCCAGTTGTAACTATCTATTCGTGTCAAGGGGTTGCATCCACAGTTATATTACAAAAACATGTGATTTCATCCACCCTTAAAATCGGAACCTGACACAATAACGAGGGAAATCGAACCTTAGGTGTTTTATGATTTTATAAACATACAATATAGGCAGTGGCTATTCGTCCGGCTAGCCGGACAAATAGTCATAAATGTCTATTCATCCGGCAAGCCGGACAAATAGCATGTTTACGGGTTTTCGCTATTTGTCCGGCCAAATATATAATGATGAAGATATAACATCGTGTTTTAAAGGTTTTGAATGAAGCACGGGTTGTTTTAAAATATGTTGTCTAACCTCATTTTATGAAAAAAACCCTCATTAAAAAAAAATAAACTATACATTTCATTTGATTCAGATTTTTTTATTCTAATATTCTAAAGGAGCGCTTGGGTATTTGGGGGGGGGGGGGCAAAAATGATTCTCTCTTTTGTTGTTCTGCCTCTGAATTTCCTGTAAGGTAAATAGTCGGGCCAATCATTATTGGCTTCATCTATGATTTCAAAAGATCCTGAATTTATAGTTTCTGTGAAGTTTGCCTGGTTAAAGTAAGGTCCTCATATGATTATGCACGATTCTTCATTTAAATTGTTCGGCGATTTTTAATTCATATGAAATTTGAGAAGGGCAGGCACGTGCAACCTGTCCCCAAAAGTAGGATTGTGTTTTCGATAAGATTTTTTTAGAAAAAAATAATGTATATTAGATCAGGAACATATATATTAACATATATATATATGTTAGATATACTGTTCCCAGATTAGATACAACAGAAAAAGGGGGATACCCAAACCCTGGTGTCTTATTCACAGTCCAGGCATATCAGTATGTTCATAGATCTGCGTTGCAGTATAATTAAAAAATAATGCATCCAAGCAAGTTTGATCTAGTATTTTTTCCTAATGCGTTTTGTCTCAATAAGGTAAATGGGGGTAAATCTTCAATTTCACTTTAATTTTAAGCTTATCATCCTCACGGTTAACATGTATACGCGATTGCTCTGGAATCACTACTATATACATTCTCTATGGTTTTCTCTATGACATCTTTAAATATGAATCACGATCTCCAATTCTCAACACGTCCATTGCATACGAGTGTGTTATCCGACACCGCGTGTGTTATCCGACACCTCATCCGGGACACTTTCCACGTCACATGACACTTTTATTGATATTGAATATTTGCGCATCCGCAGACGGATGGCCGGACGAATAGAGACTTTTAACTATTCGTCCGGCTAGCCGGACGAATAGACACTCTGTACAATATATATGCAGACACAATGTATCAACTTTATCATGCCAACAACGAAGTCGTAACTACTGGCTAGATTGCCAGTATTCTTCGCCCGAAGCATTATTTATGCAACATATAGTTAACTTATTTTTATAGGAGGTTTCAGAGCAAATGCTGTTATACGATGTTAAAGGTCAATCGCAACCAGCGGTAGAAGTGTTTTCGACAGCCATAAAGGCACTTATAGAACATCTGTGGACTGATAATATGGAGAGGAATATGAGGGACATAAAAATGCCAGATATAAAATGGGTATTAACTATTCCAGCAATCTGGAATGCAAAATCAAAGCTCTTTACGAGACGATGCGCAGAGATGGTAAGAAAACGGAAAAAAACTAATAACATTCAAGGGTGATAAACGCATGAACGTACATGTAAACTGTATACTGTATAGCGTATACTTGATAATTATTATCAATAGCATATTTGGCAGCGCACCAGTTTACTTATCAAACTAAATGGGATGTAGACTGTTTCATTATAATAGATATTATCGAGATATCATCAACATGATAAAAACAAATTACGTTTGATAGTTTGTAAACCAAAATGAGTTAACTGGATTTATATATTATAACAGTTTAGGACCAACTCCAATCTTTCAAAAAAAAAATATATGATTTTCTTTTTATATCGTAACATATAAATTTAAAACCTGAATGTTGTGAATAGTTTTAAACAATATTTAGAAATTTAGCCGATTTATTCTTTTCCAAAACTGTTTTATTTTATTTTATTTTATTAACTTGTGTTTCGTTTGATTTCAGTATTTATCTAACACCAATTTTAAACTTAGCGATATGTTGTGCTTAATTCGTCGTTTACCAAACAACACTTTTGAACAACTGAACTCAGTTCTTCGTTGGTCAACTTTAAATTATACTGCAATCAGCTATTTTACTATACTGATAAAGCTATACGTATAAACGCTTTATACGTCAATGACCTCAACTCGCATATAAGCCCCGCCTTTACGTCAATGACCTCAACTCACATATAAGCCCCGCCTACTTACAACGTCACGTCACAACCATGACAACGTGTAGTAACAATGGTCAAACTTTTATGAATTTAAACCTGTTATGTCTTCTAATTTATATACCATGTTTATCAAATGTTATTAATTAAATTCATTTTCCCTTTCTAATTCCTTAAATTGCCAATACTTACCGCCTAGACTACGCTCATAGGGAAATACCCCAAAATGGTACCCCAGGGGGGAAATTCCAAACACTTTTTTTAATAATATTTGTTCCATATTTGTATTATTTTTTTATTTTTTTTTATCGATTTCAGTATAAAAACAATATTCGTATAGTGTCTTGAAATATGAAATTTATTTGTATTCGGCACGAAACGGGAAAATGCTCGGTAGAACCTCGAATTTTCCCGTTTCTAAGCCTCATACAAATAGATTTCATATTTCAAGACACTATACGTATATTGTCTAATTATAACGTCAAATGGTCTTGCTTTCCTCTGATATCCCCATCGTGACGTCATGAACAAAGATGACCATTACTGATGACATTACAAAGAACGAACACATCTTTTTTCAGATTATTTGTAAAAAGGATTAACTTTGTCTGAATATAGTCTACAAATAATGTGAAAAACAGATTCTACCACCAAATATCGTGCAACACGATATTTTCCCACTATCGAAAGTAAAACTTCCAATATTTAGAACGCTCGGCAAGCCTCAATGTTTTACATTTAAAATTTAAATGTCTCGAGTGGATAAATATTGTATGACACTCGATCGTTTCTAGAATTCATATTTCGGGTTGAAAATTCTAAGACCAAACAAAAACAATCAATGAACCTCAATGCGTCGATATAGTTTCGTTCCATGTATCGAGGAAGCTTAACCATAAACGTAAAGGTTAACCACTCGGCTGAACTTTGTATAAAAGCGCCTATTTTTGGAAAAATAACTATTTTCCTATGACATATCTGTTTGTTGAATCAATCGAAGATGCAACTTAGAGAGCTATGCAATTGATATGAACACTTAGTTGTTTTTTTTTAGGCTGGTATACAGAGTAAAAGACTATGTATAGCCTTAGAGCCTGAAGCAGCAGCGTTATATTGTCAGCATAAACAACGTATGATTGACGAGTATGCAGAAAAAAGCATTGCAAGGATTGGACAAGGAGCAAACTATTTATTGATCGACATTGGAGGTCAGTATTCTTATACTTAGATTTAAAACACAAACCAAGAACAATGTATTTAATTTCTTTTGAAACTGGATTTTTTTCTGTATAGCTAAGTAAGATAAAGAGTGTAATGCTAATGGATATGATATGTTATTGTGAGTAACTAATCCCATTCTGTGTTTGTCTTGTTTATAATCAAAGAGAGTAGATATGCTTTAAATTCGGAAAAAGCAGGGCAAGGGAGAATTGAATAATTTTTATCAAATCAAAAGAATCATTCAACCACAAAAAGGTACTGAGATCAACCCCGGGGAGGGGTGTTCGTCTTTAGGTTGTGCGTAGTATTTTGTAGACAAATTCTTAGCAGTCTTCCACCTTAGCTTATCGAAATTTGTCCTTTAGAAAATATTTAAATTGTATAAAAAGAAAGCCCTACTCACTTTCATTCATAAGCGCATATAAAGGCAACCGTAGTATACCGCTGTTAAAAACAATGCTGTTTGTATTTTCCAGGTGGAACCGTAGATATTGTAGCACACAAAAAGTTAATTCATGACAAAGTTGAAGAATTATGTTCAGCATCAGGTAACCACTGCGGCGGTACAAGTATCGATCGAGAATTTATGCAAATGATAGAAACTATCGTTGGAGAAAATGTGATAAAGGGACTTAAAAAGGAATATGCCTTGGATCATTTAGAATTCATACGGGCGCTTGAAATATTGAAAAATTGTATTGGTAAGAGGGAAAAGCCAACAATTAATATGTCTATACCCATAACGGCATTAAATGATCTCTGTGAAAAGTTTGGCAAAGGATCATTTTCTGCAGCTGTTAGTCAATCAGATTATAAAAACTATTTGGAAATTAAAAAAAATAAATTACAGGTCCACATGACACTTGCAAAAGAGAAATTTAAAAGCGTAACTGACAAAATAGTGAAGGAAATTGAAAATGTACTCACACGTGTTGAAGGGTCAACGATTGATACGTTTTATGTTGTTGGCGGATGTGCGGAATCAAGTATAATACAAGAGGCTATAAAGGATTCTTTTAAGGACAAACGTATAGTTACGCCCGAAGAACCGACCCTCGCAGTTTTAAAAGGCGCTGTTTTATTTGGTCACACACCAGACTTTGTTACATCAAGGGTAACAAGGTTTGCATACGGACGACGCATTCGTCCTATTTTTAACGTGTTGGATCATGATATCAATCGAAAAGTATAAAACGACGGAGAGTTTCGTTGTATAAATGTTTTTGATCTCTTAATGAGAAAGAATACACACTGTAAAGTGGGAAGCAAACACGCAATAGAATATCACACGTATGAGAGAAACCAGGCTAAGGTAACAGTCGCTGTCTACGTGACAGAAAATGATGATACTAAGTATATTGACGAGGAAGGTTGCGAGAAACTTGGGGAGCTTGTAGTAGATATACCAAACCCAACAAGTGAAAGACGATATGTTCATGTAGATTTTCAGTTTGGTGAAACGGAACTTGTTGTCACAGCTACTGTGAAAGGAGAAATGACTCCGTGTACTGCACGATTTGAATTGATATGACTAGTAATTAGAAACCTTGTTTGAAAGTATTAATGCAGCAAAGCACTGATATCGATTCCATATGCCAGTCATTCTGTTCAAAAATGATATGAACTTGACTCCCAGAAGAGGTAGATTTTAGAAAACATGATACAATAACCAAATTATATTAAATCAAATCATTTTATTGGTGTAAAATCCAAATATTGGATTGTTACCAAGAAAAACATGACAATCATTACAAACATACAATATTAAAATTCAAGCAACATTCATATTCTATAAGACTATAATTAGATGTTTTGGAGGAGGTAATACCTTTGCAAATTTTAAAGTACAATTACAAAAATTTATAATGCAATAGTTATAAAATATATCATAACAAATACTATAAGAAAAATATAAAATAGTCATAAATTTGTTACATCGACTAGTTTTTCTTATCAGCTAGGCTATTTCTTACAAGCTTAAAACGTATAAATCATTAACTCCCTTTACAATAATTTTAGTTACGTCATTCTCATTAAATGTAAACATAAATGCAAATTTTCCTCATCAGACATTTTGGTGAAATCTTGAACTATACTCACTACTTCCTGAAACAAATTTTGCCTAGATTTAAAAAAAAAATTGACATTTTAAAGCAAAATGAGATTCATCTCGTACCTCCTTTTTATAGAGAGGACATAATCTTTTTTCCAAAGTTAATTTACGGTGTCTACCCTGTTCAATGTGGTTTTTTTTCTATGTTTAGATAACTATTACTTATTCTTATTTTCATAAAATTTGATATCATGTATTTATCTAAATCTATTAATAAAAAAAAATTCTAGTTTGTATACTTTTAAGCTAACCTGGATTGAAGGGCCAAGTGAGCTTTTCTCATCACTTTGCGTCCGTCGTCCGTCGACCGTCGTCGTCGACGTTGTTCGTCGTCGTTAACTTTTACAAAATTCTTCTTCTCTGAAACTACTAGGCCAAATCAAACCTAACTTGCCCACAATCATCATTGGAGTATCTAGTTTAAAAACTGTGTCCGATGATCAGGCCAACCAACCAAGATGGCCACTATGGCTAAAAATAGAACATAGGGGTAAAATATAGATTTTGGCTTATATCTCTGAAACCAAAGCATTTAGAGCAAATATGACACGAAGTAAAAATGTTTATCAGGTCAATATCTATCTGTTCTAAAATTTGCAGATGAATCGAAGAACCCGTTGTTGGGTTTGCTGCCCCTAAATTGTGATTTTAAGGAAATTTTGCCGTTTTTGGTTATTATCTTGATATTATTATAGATAGAGATAAACTATAAACATCAATAAGTAAAGATCTACAAATAAGTCAAACATGACCATAATGGTCAAGTGACCCATCAAGGAGTAATACACCTATCCACTAATCTGAGATAAGCCCGCCCATCATTAGCAACATATGGCAACTCAGCATCCTTGGACAAGAATATCTACAAAATGGCCGTTACTACGAAGTTAGATGTGTTGCTACACATTATTAATCTTTATTATTTTAAAGATAAGACATTAACAGGGAGATCAAATGACCAAGGTTATAATTATTTTACTCTTGGTTACATCCGTAGCATAAATTTGTGTGAAATTAATGCAAAGGAAGTGGATATTAAGGCCAAATGTTAGAGGTCAATCAGGAAAAATAAAGCTCCAGACAAAGTGAACATTACAGTGATGTAAGATGAGAAGATTATATCAGACAGTAAATGCACATGTGTAGCAGGGTAATTAATTAATTAAAATATATATGATTGCATGTGTTGTCATACTCCACATGATCAAATGGTCAGAAAGTTTTTAAGATCAGATACATATCAAAGATGTATGGCACAGCATGTAAACTGGTCAATTTACGCTCAATGAAACACTTGTTTTATTTGTGTACTGATAAATAGCTAATCTTTGATTACATATATATTTATTTAATGATGTTATAATCTATCAATTCTATCATGAAATTAAAAAGATAAAAATGAAAGAAAAAGAATAAGATATACCAGAATTATTAAAAACTTCTTTCTTCATGTTCAGTTAATCTTGTACTTGTTCCAATGTTGTTGGATCAGTGCATACGATTTGTCACTACCAGAGTTTAAACTTAAAAGAGGTACCATCAGAGCTATCTGCAACAAGTTTCCCACAACAATGGCACAAACCAAGAGGGAGGAAAATAAAAGCACAACCAGTAGTTTCAATGACTCTTGCAAATCCGACAACACCTTCTTCAGAGAAAAAGAGACAACCAGTGTTTACAGAAATTCCGCAGGTTGATTTACCAGGTTCATCATCAAGTGCAATTTCAAAACTCAAGGAGGAGGGTGAAATTCCACTGAGTTATTTACTGCAAGAAAATGCAACCACAATCGACACAAGGCTTGGCAAAGTTTAGACTAGGTCGATCCTTACTGTATTTTCATGTAAGTAAAATATAATCAGAAGTTAGACATATTTTAATTTTCTTTACCTGAAAATAAGATATTCATTACATTTTGACAAGAGTGTCCTGAAAATTTGTTCATTAGATCAGGATCTATCTGCCCTGGAATTTTTTATCAATCGGGCAACTTAATGTTGGGCTGGTAGTTTAAAGAAAATTTTGCAGCTTTTGGTTAATATCTTGAATATTATTATAGATAGAGATAAACTAAACTGTAAATATCAATAACGTACAGCAAAGTAACAGCTACAAATAAGTCAACTTGACTTAAGGAGTTATTGTCATTTATAGTCAATTATTAACAATGTTCATAAATTTTAAAATTTAAATTGTTAAATTTAAATTTTTTAATAATTTTTACAAAATATTTCCCATCGTCACTTCTGGGCCAATTTCATTGTAAATAGAGATAATTGTAAGCAGCAAGATTGTTTAATAAAGTAAGATCTACAAACACATCACCAACACCAAAACACAATTTTGTCATGAATCTATCTGTGTCCTTTGTTTAATATGCACATAGACCAAGGTGAGCGACACAGGCTCTTTAGAGCCTCTAGTTTTCTAATTTTCTGTATGTTCTTAGTTTGTTTCTATAAGGGTTGTTTTGGTCGTTAAAAATACTGTCTTTCCAAAAATCTGTCTACATTTCAGCTAATTATTTACCTACAGCATTAATAAGGCATTTTTTGGAGAAAGTATTTTGATTTTCCCATACATGATTGAACCCTATTTTTGAAAGAGCATTTTTTTATTTGACCGCAAAACCATTATTCAAATCTAAACTACATATATAGGCATTTGAAGCATTACTATCTTTTTTTGCATTCATAACCTGGTTCTAGTTAAACCTTAAGTCATCTCCTCAAATTTTCTAATTACAGGAATTTCAAACTTTGTATTAATACCTTAAAAAACTGAACTTGTCAGTTGAACATTTATTTGAGGTCAGTATGTTTTTTGTATAATATGAAATGAATTGTGTAAGAAAATGATTTTCTCTTTTTTAACGAAGAAAGATATTGTCATATGTGTACAAACTTTAGATATAGTTCAGTGTTCAAGGCTCATAAATCAAAGTGATTGTTTTTTATCAACTGGATTTATGGTCCGTTTATTGTTTATAGGTGCTTCATAAGTTTATCCTTACAATTATAAATTGATTGCGTGATATGATGTGTCTGTGCCTCAACTGACTAGCCACATGTTTTCACAGTCTTAGATCTGAAGATACTTTAACAGTCATATTATTATCTGTAATATTACCGATTTACTTCTATTCCCGATTTTGACATTTTGTCTGACTACTGGTTAGAAAAGCGGGTGATACATACACAGCAAGAGAAGCGGACCCAAAATGTGTGTCTAGATGTTGTATAATGCATGTCGTTTATAAATTTTGTGTACTGTGAAGATCAAATAAGATGTTGTTTCTTACAAAAAAAAAGTACTATTATTTCATGATTTCGTCGTTTTGGGATTTTTATTTTGAAGTTTGTCATGGTTTTTCTAGACTCGGCACTTTTAGAACTTAACATATCACAGTGTCGCTTTACCAATGATGTATTTGGCTCTCTTTTTTGCGTTTAATAGATGTCATAGTTATGTACATCTCACATACTCATTTTTTGTCTATATATGCAATTTCTTTTTTAATGTTGACATATTTGTTTGTTTTTTATTTTATATTTAAAAAACAGTTATTGGCATGACACGGGTTATGTTCTTCTCATATATTTTATGATATTATGATACTAAACCCCTAACGGGAAGGATTGTGCCTGATATTCATATGATGAAGACATAATCTTTCAATCAGTTTAATTGAGGTCTGGAGCTGGCATGTCAGTTAACTGCTAGTAGTCTGTTGTTATTTATGTATTATTGTCATTTTATTTATTTTCTTTTGTTACATCTTTTGACATCGGACTCGGACTTCTCTTGAACTGAATTTTAATGTGCGTATTGTTATGCGTTTACTTTTCTACATTGGCTAGAGGTATAGGGGGAGGGTTGATATCTCACAAACATGTTTAACCCCGCCGCAATTTTGCGTCTGTCCCAAGTCAGGAGCCTCTGGCCTTTGTTAGTCTTGTATGATTTTTAATTTTAGTTTCTTGTGTATAATTCGGAGTTTAGTATGACGTCCATTATCACTGTACAAGTATACATATTTTTAGGGGCCAGCTGAAGGACACCTACGGGTGCGGGAATTCTCGCTACATTGAAGACCCATTGGTGGCCTTCGGCTGTTGTCTGCTCTATGGTCGGATTGTTGTCGCTTTGACACATTCCCCATTTCCTTTTTCAATTTTATTAGGATTTTCAAACATTATGCTGACTGCTGTACCCTATTCTTGACATTTGTAACCCCCCAATTGTCTGTTTTTCATTTTTAAGCATGCCAGAGGGCTTCGCATGCCAAAAAAAACAAGTTCAACCCACCATTTTTTCTTTAAAAAATGTTCTGTACCAAGTCAGGAGTATGGCCATTGTTATATTATAGTTCGTTTCTGTGTGTGTTATATTTTAACGTTGTGTTTCTGTTGTGTCGTTTGTTTCCTCTTATATTTGAGTGTGAATTCGCATTGCTATAAGACGTGTCACGGTACTTTTCTATCCCAAATTCATGTATTTAGTTTTGATGTAAATTGTTTTTCGCATCGGATTTTGTCTAATGCTTAGTTCGTTTCTCTGTGTGTTGCATTTTAATGTTGTTTCGTTGTTCTCGTCTGACATTTAATGCGTTTCCCTCAGTTTTAGTTTGTAACCCGGATTTGTTTTTTCTATGGATTTATGAGTTGCGAACAGCGGTATACTACTGTAGCCATTATTTATGCACACATTGTTGTCAATATAATGGAATTTTATACGACTGGCATACGAGTGAGAGGTTGGATCCAACACTCAAAGATATAAAAACCCAAATAAAGTTGCTGAGTATCTCAACAATTAACAAAATGATTATTTAAATGAAAAACAAGAGTCTTTAAAGAGCCTGTCACTCACCTTGCGTATTCAACAAATGATACTCTCCAACATCGTAGGTGAGAAAAGTATTCAATAATGTTTGTTTTGTTGATCTTGTATTGCTGATCATTTAGCCTGTTTATTTTCTTTCTATTCTTTTTTTTAGTTTTTTGCTCAAAACTCTAACTAGGGTAAGAAAAACTAAATTAAGAGCAATTATTTCTTTGAAGAGTGACAGTCTTCTAACTATTTCCGCAAAATTTGACTTGGTAATAGTCTAGATCTTTTCTTGATAATCAGTTTTTTGCTTAATTAAGTTTCTCTCTATCTGTTAAAATTGTTATCATATAAGACGCAATGCAAAAACGAAAATTGTTATCATGGTTATTTAAAACTTCGTTAAGGATCCATCGAAGGATTTCCACCTTTATGTATTATTTGTAGTTCTTTACGTGCTGATAACGTATGCCTGTTTAAGTTAATATTGATCAATAATTTTTAAGATATACGGCAAAATTCAAAAATGTGGAAAAAATATCATAAAAGGGCAATAACTCTTATCAAGAGCCACTTGACTATTTCAACTAAAAGACTTATTTATCGAAAATGTCTACCTTATCATATTTGCATTTTAAAGTTATTACTCTCTATCTGTTTTTTTTTTTTTTTTAAATTGAAAGCAAAAATGAACGAAAATTGGTAAAATGTGTCTTTCAAGGACATAAGCTATCAGCTGACAGTTTTGACCAAAAGTAGAACTCAACACTCTTAACACTTCTGCTCTTGTCAGATCTATGTAAAACGATTTAAAATGATAGACAAAACATTCATTTTACACCTCTTTGTTCCATTTTTAGCCATGCCGTCCATCTTGGTTGGCGGTTGGGATTATCAAACACATTATTTAAGCTACATACCTTACTGATGATTAGGCCGAAGTTTGGTTATAATTAGCTATGTACTTTTAGCGGAGAATATTTTAGTAAAACGACGACAGCGGACGACGACGACGACAACAGACGACGGATGTCAAGCGATGAGAACAGTACACCTGGCCCTGTCAACGCATTAACTGTAAAAAGAACTAATTATAACCAAAACTAAGTACGCAAACGGAAGACAGTCCTTTTTTGTACCAAGTCAGAATATGACAGTTGTCATCCATTCGTTTGATGTGTTTTGATTTTGCCATTCGATAAGGGACGTTTCGTTTAGAGTTTTCCTCGGAGTTCAGTATTTTTGTGATTTTATTTTTAACTACGATAACTAGGAGATAACTGTATCTCCGCTAATGTGTCGCCAGTTAACTTAATTTGCGATCATCAAATCCCGAATTGATGCCGTCGGAGCTTAAAATACAATATTGTTATCTCCATTATAATGAAACTGACTGAAAACAACGTTAAAACATGTATTAAAAAAATTGTCATATGCCATCTGCGCTTGCGCGTACTTCCCATAGCATCAATTGTGAATTGATGCCATGTAAATAAGTGACGTTATCCAATCAAAATCAACGTTACAAATGTGTTGCATTAGAATACATATTAGTGGTTCACTTATATACAAATTGTTCACACAAGAAAGTATCTTTTTAAGCTTATCAAACAATGTTTGTACTATAGTTACTCTGATGTGTTCTTTTCACATACAAATGGCACTTTAAACAAACAAACACGATCAAACCAATTTCCAGATTTTGTTTTGATTATGTAGATGACACAATCTGCATTGGTTAATTCCTTTGTCATGTCATCTGGCTCGCCCCCAGCCCATTGATTATACGACATTACGTGTCGTGTAACCCATTGAAATGTTCCTTCTATTTCTCTGTCACTCGCACCAATCCACCACTGTGAGATACCTAAAGATAGATAAATTGAGAATGTATGTAAAGAATATTACAAATTTATATACAAGTAACCTTGAAACAATGTATTTAGAAGAATGCATTGTAATTGGCTATAAAGGTTCAAAATTGACAAATGAACGCTTTTATATTATTTACTAGTATTTGACTTTATATGAACGGACAATTGCTAAGAACATTGTCTTGTTTTGATTAAGTAATTTGCCTTGTGTTTAAAAAGTAAAATCACTGAACTTAGAGGAAAATCAATTCGGAAAGTCCATAATCACATGGCAAAATCAAATAATAAAACGCATCAAAAACGAATGGACAAGATCTGTCATATTCCTGACTTGGTAAAAATAAATAAAAATAAAAATAAACAAAAATATACACATACATATGTCTTAAGCCCTTTCAAACACACACAAAAATTTATTTATGTTTTTACATGCGATTTAATTGTTTTCTTCATGCTACATTGTAAGATGATCAGTAACGCTTAAAATTTAATCATTTCAAATTTTCAAGTATAGAAATATACGTTTTTATGTGTGTGGACTTTTGTTTTGTTGCAATTCAGTTTTTTTGTTGTTCCTTTTCCCCCCTCTTTTCTGATGTGTTTCTCTCGTTTTTAGTTTGTAACCCGGATTTGTATTCGCTCAATATGTTTATGACTTTAAACAAAGGTATATAACTGTTGCCTCTATTTAAACTATGGGAAAAAATAATTAAGCTGGATCGGGACTATTCGATTGCGCATAACTTCACACATGAATTACAATGCACACGAAAAGTGTTTGTCGTAAATTCGATATTACTTTTTTAAAATATTTTGATTCATTAGAAATGTTAAAACATTGTAGTTATGTCACTATAAGAATATTTTCGTTATTATTTGTATCTGTTAAAGGCTCAAAATGGCATTTCACCCATTTTCCCGCCAAAATTTGGGTTTGAAGGCAAAATATTATTTTCCTTATCGGTTACCTATGTTTTTTATTTGCTCATTCTTTGAAGCTATATTTCAGCTTTTTATTTTACAGTTTTGGATCAAGTGTCATAGAACATTTTTTTTTATATTCCGATAAAAATATGACAACATCTCTATTTTCCCTATCATTTCATTGAAAATTGGTCCCTTTTACATACCTGTTTAAAAGTAAAATTTTTAGCTTAAATGGTCCGTGACCCCATATTTTTTTTTCGACCAATTTCATTCACTTTAAGTAAAGAATAAAATAACAAAAAATACGGCACTTCTGATAGAAACTTCGAATAGGCCCGAGCAACCTTAATTAGTTCAAATGTAGGATAGCATGGCCTATAACAAGGAGAAGGATTCGAACCTCGCTGTCGTTAGAAGGTAAAATAGGTGTATACTTACCATATAATAATCTTACATACGCTAAAAACGCTTTATCTTTGGTTTCAGTATTTAAAACAATTAAGCGTCCCCCATCTTTTACACATTGTTTTTGTGCTTCCACCCAAGACCTGGGATTTTCATATAACTTTATACTACTGTTAAATCCATGTATACGACTGTATCCAATCGAACTATTACTTCGACTACCAGGAGGAGCTGAATAAAATATAAAGGAATATTTTATTTATAACAATAATACTCTATTCCAAAAGCAAGTACAGCTTATAGGATAATATTCATTTTCGACAAATTGATTATACATGCACCATATCACATAAACAGACATATAATTATAAAATGTTAACTACATTTAAATACATTAAATCACTCTTATACAATAAGATTCTAAGTATGAAATTCATAGAATTGTTAACATTTAGCAGCGTTGTTTCTTAGCTAATTTTAAGTATTTACTAAGATTGTTAAGTTCTTTATTGTATTGTACAGATAACAATTGTATCAATTTATAAGTAGAAGGGTGTCTCCAGTAATATGTTTTGATATATTTCCCCCTAATATCAGCATATTTATTACATTCCAATAAAAAATAAAATCACAATATATCCATAATCTATCTTTTCTGTCAGTATTATAATATCTTCCTGTCTCTATATTCAAATTATGTGCACAAATACGATATTTACAAATATGAGATTTATATATTTAATTCACTTGTTTGTCTAAATAAAATTGTAACGTATGTGTACAAAATATATTCATATAATTGACATTTGTTTGAGACTTTAAAGAAAGCATTCGCTTCCCATATAAATGTTTCAACCATTTTGTCTTTTAATTGTCTCAAACAAAAATCTACATTATCTACCTTTCGACTTAACAAAATAAAGTTAAAAGTTTACCCAAAAATATCTATTATCTTACAGCACCAATTCTGCTTATCATTAGGTTTTCTATTAGAGCTACTAAACATTTCATCATAACAATTTTTCAATGTGCAATTATCAGTAATTAATAATGTTATCAATATGCAATATCAGTAATTATTAATGTTGTTTTCCAATATTTAACCATTCTATACTCTCTCTCTATACACATAGATATTTGTGTTTTGTATTTCGCAATTTAATAAGTGAATTCAGAAAGGTTAAAACATTCGTATCCCTGGACAGATTGACCTGGTGATTTACATCAGTAGTGCTGATAGTTTATCTCTGTGTGTGCTTACCTGCAAAGTTTTCATCTGTAGAAATACGCTGGTCATTAATCCTTGTAGCGAAATAGACTATAACACCAGACAAGACACTTCCAAAACAAAGACCAACAAGAAACCATATAAAATACTGTTTTTTAGAATAATGCTTTCCTTGTGTGGTTGTACTTATGTTGAATTTCAAGTCATCATAGGTTGATATATCACCATTATTATGATTTAAGGCCTCGTAGAAGTTTAGTTTGTTATGTGATTTTTCGTTCGAATGGTTTCCAATTGTTAATTCATTAACTTCTGCTACCGAATTATACGCTTCGTAATCCATTGTTATTGATGAAGAGAAATACCGAAGAATGACCACACATAATGTGTACTGGATAAACCCTCCGGAAGAAATGAACAACAAATTGATGAGTTGTTTGCTCCACTTAGAAATACACTTACTGGGATACTTGATTTGAGTCATATACATGTACTTAAAATGGATCAATGTTTAAGTTTTTAAAGTAAGTAAGTAATTAGTATATTACGGTGTCACAATCTAACATTATACATAAAATATTGAACATCAGATAAAATAAACATAAAAAATATATTAGATTCCTGTCTTAAAAGACATATGAGACCCTTTTATCTCATGCTCATTAAATGCATACACAATTTAAAACATTTTTCAAAAACTAAAAAAAAAGAAAATTTTACAATTCAAATCAATTACTTCTTAGATCAGCAATGTTACACCTAAAAGAACCAAAAAAAGTAGAATTGATATAAATATTTAAAATAATATACTAATAAATAAGAATTAAAAATTTAAGTTTTTTAAAAGTTATAAATTTCTCTTTCTCCTCTTAAACATCTAATGGAATGTTTTAGCTAATAAAAAATGAATTTCATCACAGCTCATAATATAAATTTCTCTTCTACAATCAAGATAATAAAAACATAGTGTGATAAAATTGGCGAATTTAAAAGTTCCTATCTCAAGTCCGAATAAAAATTACAGTTCATTAAAAAATGGTGTTCAGTTTCAATCGTATTTTCATCACAAAACTGACAAATTCTTTCATTAAAAGGTGTAACTGGCTTGTTGTAACGTCCTATTTAGATGGTGAGTGGTAAGAAGCCACAACGAAAACTTGATAACGTTCTACGGTATTCTCTAAACTTGACAGATTTCACATAACTGTTTGGCTGTAGATAACTTTTTTACTGTCTAAACGTCCTAAGTTTATTACCATTTTCACAGTTTCTATCGTTATGCACATCGCGTAGCCAATTTTCAGCATCTATAGTGATTAATTTGTTCTTTACAATACTTTGTCGGGTTGTCATATTTTGAGCATTTATCAAATAACTTAAGTCACTTTTTTTAATAAATTTCAGAACACGGGAATGCCACGATGGCTTATTTGATTTTCTCGATTAATGTTTCTTTTTAACGAGCCTATTTCCATATAAATTTGTAACTTTAAAATACAGTCTCAAAACTTCGATATTTTGTTTAGTATTTACTGTAGACCATCCCATTTCTCTACGCATAGCTAGGTAGTATCGGCAGGCTTTGTTTTGAACAGTTTCTAATTGTTTGTTTTCTGATATGCCCCATATACTCGATCCATATAATACAAGGCTGGACAAGGCTTTCATATAGTTTAGTAAATATGTCATAGTCGATACCGCCACATGAAATGAACGTTGTATATAGTGCGGAGAGTGCTCTACTTGCCGACTTTATCATTTATCTCACTGTAAATTTCCAATTTAGATGTTCATAAAGCCGCAGTCCTAAATATCGATATTTACTGCAATAATCAATAGTTGTGTCTCAAAAAAGAAAGTCAAAGTTCGATCGAGGGATTGCGGGACAAGGAAATAATGCATTATTTTTGGTCTTTTCAAAATTTACACTCAATCTTCACTTTGAACACCAAGTGTTGACTACATTTACCATCATTTGAAGGGATTCTTCATCTGGTGTTAGCAAAACAATATCATCAGCGTAAAACAAGATAGACAAAATGCACGACTCATTGATCGGGATACCAAGATTAAGATTGTTTATTTTATCGACAAGATCGTTTACATACACTGAGAATGATGAAGGGAATATTTAGAAGCCTAGTTTTCACCCATATTAACGCCAAACATATCGGTCATATGACCGTTTACTTAAACAGCATAGCGAATATCTACATACAGCGATTGTAATCTTTTCGGAATCTTTCCATTTATGCCTATTGACATCAGTTTAAACCACATCATCTCTCTATTTACAGAAACAAAGGCTTTTTTTTTGCATCGATGAAACAAGCAAACGTTGCAATAGTTATCAAAAGTACCAGGATTATAATTTTATACGCCAGACGCGCGTTTCGTCTACATAAGACTCATCAGTGACGCTCAGATCAAAATAGTTAAAAAGCCGAATAAATACAAAGTTGAAGAGCATTGAGGATCCAAAATTCCAAAAAGTTGTGCCAAATACGGCTAAGGTTATCTACTCCTGGGGTAAGAAAATCCTTAGTTTTTCGAAAAATTCAAAGTTTTTTAAACAGAAAATTTATAAAAATGACCATATAATTGATATTCATGTCAACACCGAAGTGCTGACTACTGGGCTGGTGATACCCTCGGGGACGAAACGTCCACCAGCAGTGGCATCGACCCAGTGGTGTAAATAGTTATCAAAAGTACCAGGACTATAATTTTATACGCCAGACGCGCGTTTCGTCTACATAAGACTCATCAGTGACGCTCAGATCAAAATAGTTAAAAAACCAAATAAATACAAAGTTGAAGAGCATTGAGGATCCAAAATTCCAAAAAGTTGTGCCAAATACGGCTAAGGTTATCTACTCCTGGGGTAAGAAAATCCTTAGTTTTTCGAAAAATTCAAAGTTTTTTAAACAGAAAATTTATAAAAATGACCATATAATTGATATTCATGTCAACACCGAAGTGCTGACTACTGGGCTGGTGATACCCTCGGGGACGAAACGTCCACCAGCAGTGGCATCGACCCAGTGGTGTAAATAGTTATCAAAAGTACCAGGATTATAATTTTATACGCCAGACGCGCGTTTCGTCTACATAAGACTCATCAGTGACGCTCAGATCAAAATAGTTAAAAAGCCGAATAAATACAAAGTTGAAGAGCATTGAGGATCCAAAATTCCAAAAAGTTGTGCCAAATACGGCTAAGGTTATCTACTCCTGGGGTAAGAAAATCCTTAGTTTTTCGAAAAATTCAATGTTTTTTAAACAGAAAATTTATAAAAATGACCATATAATTGATATTCATGTCAAGACCGAAGTGCTGACTACTGGGCTGGTGATACCCTCGGGGACGAAACGTCCACCAGCAGTGGCATCGACCCAGTGGTGTAAATAGTTATCAAAAGTACCAGGATTATAATTTTATACGCCAGACGCGCGTTTCGTCTACATAAGACTCATCAGTGACGCTCAGATCAAAATAGTTAAAAAGCCGAATAAATACAAAGTTGAAGAGCATTGAGGATCCAAAATTCCAAAAAGTTGTGCCAAATACGGCTAAGGTTATCTACTCCTGGGGTAAGAAAATCCTTAGTTTTTCGAAAAATTCAAAGTTTTTTAAACAGAAAATTTATAAAAATGACCATATAATTGATATTCATGTCAACACCGAAGTGCTGACTACTGGGCTGGTGATACCCTCGGGGACGAAACGTCCACCAGCAGTGGCATCGACCCAGTGGTGTAAATAGTTATCAAAAGTACCAGGATTATAATTTTATACGCCAGACGCGCGTTTCGTCTACATAAGAAAGTCTTTCGATTTTTAGTGGAGCTCGTGTAGTTTCTTATTTACTATGAATAACTGTTGATGTAAATGTCTTTTGGTTTAACGAGTCTTTGTTTACTCCTTGTTTTGATTGTTATTGTTTTTCTATTAGTTATAATACTTGTTAGAGAGTATAAATGTTTGACTCGATGTTTGATGCAACTACGATCGTTTCTAAAGCCGTTTTGTTCATCGGCTAAGATGGTATTTTCTTCTAACCAGAATGATAAAGGTGTGTTAAGAATATCTGCATATATCTCACAGGGCAATTTTATAACAGCCTTCTTAACTTATACATACGCAATATCATTATTTTAAATTTCGGATTCCTTTCCTGAAAGATCTGTTATTCCATTTTCTAGTTGATGTTGGACAGAACATAGAACGTCTTCGTTCTACTACAATCAGTTACATTGAAAAATTGTTCATACTTGCGTTTCCATGTATCATATATTGTGTTTATATCTTTACATAATTACTTTTTGATGTTAATACCTCCATTGGTATGGAAGAACGTTTGTCATTAGATATTACCAATTTCCTAACAAAAGTTTCTTGTATTGTTCTCTGTCGAAAGATTAAGAAGCTGTTGTTTTTGGCGCATTTGATAACTTCGTTTTTCCTTCCTTAAAAGTTTATCGAACTTATTACTCGATGTAATAAATTGTTCTCGCACACGTTTCTTTTTGGTACCACATCCTTTCAATTTCAGCCATATTTTTTTTGTGTTCGCAAGTTTTATCCCACAGAATTTTCAGATTCTCATTCCAGTATGGTTTGTATCTTGATTTTCCTTTTGACTTCCTGTATTTGTTATCTCCTTCTTGTTTTTCATCTGTCTTTAATTTCACTTCATCAGAAATAAGTTCAACAAAACAATCATAGGCAGCATCAATGTCTTATTTCAAGGTTGAATTATTTTCAATGTTTTGAATGGCTTGTTCTATTTTTATTCATAGCGCATCGTCATTTAAAAATTCGTTTGGTATGTTTCGAGATCTCGGTTTACTTGGAAGTTTTCGAATATCGTAGTAAGACGCTTTCTGTGTTTTATCTTGTTGATTAGCCGATTCTCTCTTAAAAAACCCCAGTAAGTACCGAATGGTCAGGTATTTGGTGTCTTGTAATTCAAATTCTTGGTAATATCAGACATGATTTAAACATTAAAGTCAGTGCACATATGAATGTTTTCATGGGTTGTTATTATGAAGTCAACCACTGATTTACCTCGTTTTGATATACACGTAAAATATTGTATTCCTTTATTTCCATTGACCATGCATCAATTACAATCGACTGGGAAATATATTATAACTCATCGTTTGCATTTGAACTATGATCGATCACCTGTCTTGGTGTTACGTCATCAACTCCTTCAATTGAATCTTAAATGTCTGAGCATCTCGAGTTGAAATCACCAACTATATGCATTTGTCCAATGTTCTGATACATATATACCAGATTATAGTCGCCGTCATCTGAAATTCGTAGCGATTATCGATTAAAATAATCTAAACTATCAATCGCGTTCACTCGAGATATAGTTTTTCACACTCAATTCATAAATCGCTAAAAGATAAAGCACTACTGACCTACCTTTTAAGTGATTGCACTGTGATAATCCTGACCTTCACATTTTCCAAGACGATTTTGAATGGTTAAATCCGCCATAGTTTTTACCGGAAGTGTTTCCGTGGAGTTCAATTTCATAAAATGTGCATAAAGCGCGGGAAACTTTATCACATCAATAAAAAGAACATTACAGGAAACTCCGAAAGTGACGCGTGTCATATGTAAACAAAGGATCCTCAAAGAAACGAAGATGGCGGAATTACAATGGAAAACATTCTGGATAAATGTGAAGGTCAGGATTATTACAGTGCGATCACTTAAAAGGTAGGTCAGTAGTGATTTTTGTTTTGACGATTTATGAATGGAGTGTGAAAAACTATATCTCGAGTTAACGCGATTGATAGCTTAGATTATTAAGATCTGCATAAAACTGTTCTGAGTCATTTGAGCGGCTTGAGCCTCTTGGTGGTAAATAACATACACATACACAAAAAATTTCCTGTTCATTATCGAAATTTAGCCAAAGAATGCCTTCGACGGTTTTATCTAAACTTTTAACTTTATATTACTCTTCAATACTACTTTTAACAAATGTTCCAACTCCACCTGTGCCACGCTTCGCTTTATGATGCTTATCAAGTCTGTTGTGTCATAGTAAGTATAATCGTTTATATCGAATTTGTTGTTTCCAACTAAAAAAGTTTCACACACACAGAATATATCAAAGTTCAGTTCTAAAACACAATGTCTAAATTTATAATTTTCACGGTCAGTGTGTTTTGACCACCAGCCAACATTCCATACATCAAGCGTTAGTTCCTAGCTTCTTATGTATGGGTTATTATTTCCTTGAAAGTTTTCTAATAGCTCCAAGCAAAATTTTCCTCTTTTACATCTCTTAGCTTTAGTCCATCTCTTATCATAAATATCACATTGTTTTTTAAACAATTACTTGTGGGTCTTTTTATCATTAGTAACATTTTAGTTATCAAATTTTCCCTCTATCAATGGTATCCGAGTTTCTTTTTGATTTAACGAAAGATGCGTACGTCTTTTTCCACCGATTTTAGTTTGTTTTTCATAGTGTCAAGTTCAGTTCTAATTTCGCTCTTAATGTTGCCTATTTTGCTATCGAATTTCCGGTCCATCACTGTAACTAATTTCTCCGTTATCTTTATTTCAAGTCTATTTTCTAAATCTGTCATTTGTTGGGAAAGTGTAGAGACCGTAAACTTCAATTCTAGCGAAAGTCGAATGACTGATTCGTGATTTACGTTAGGGCGGTTGTTTTCGATACAATTTCTCTGTTTTTTAGTATCATATTCAATTTTCTCGAAATTAAAGTCAATATCAGATAGCTCACATATATTACGCTTTTTTGATTCGTTTTATGTACTTTTTGGTAGAGTGTTAGTATGTTACGTATGCATAGTAGCTTAAACTTCAACTTCAATTTCAACTTTTTCTATAACTGAGTTTCGTGTTTTATTTTAAGATTAAAAGTAGTAGTTTTACTATCCAGCGGCGCCGACGGCATTAAGTATGTGTTCAAAACTCCATGATTTAGATTGTAGTTCGAAGACTTGAATGCTTCATACCTAGTATACTGATATTCTATGGTACGTAGTTGATGTCTTATAAGTTCATTGGCATTGGTCTCACTTGCAAGGTTCAGTGATTGCCTGAAAAAGTTACATTGTTTCTGTCAAGAGAAATATTTACCTATTATGAATAATAGAATATTTGGTATATGGTTTCGATGCAACATATTCAAATCCGTGAGGAAGGGTTTGTCTAACCTCGACCTTATTTCATTGAACAACAAGCAAGGTTAAATTCACGTGGTCAAGTCATTTCTCATAAAGTACAATTTGTATGACGTCCAATATCACTAAACTAGTATACATATTTGTTTAAAGGCCAGCTGAAGGACACCTCCGGGTGCAAATGTGTCTCCCTACATTGAAGACCCACTGGTGGCCTTCAGCTTTTGTCTGCTCTATGGTCGGGTTAATGTCTCTTCCCCATTTCCATTCTCAATTTAAAGCATTAGGTAAACTTTATCTGGTGTATGGAATGAATGTAAAGTGTGTCTGGCCGACTGGCAGGTTTTCAACTCAATTCCATGGTGCATTGGCAAATGTTTCGTGTTTAAGGTTTGGTCTTCTTCGCAGATACTTGAATAAAGACAACAGTAGTTAACCGCTATTCAAGAGACAAAAATCGATTTAGGGAAACAAAAATTCGGGTTACAACCTAGTATCGAGGGAAACTATAAACACATTGTTTATTATCTATAAGTTCAAGATGTCTTCAAAACTGATTATGAAATTTGAATCATATTCTTTATCAGCTAATGCTAAGTAATGATCTGCAAAGAAATCATAAGATTTGCTGAAAAGAAAAGAGATTTTAGTCTAATTTTTATGATTTTTTGTTTGTTTATAGTTTTTTATGTGCTTTTTAATCACATAGCTCTACAGCTTTTTCGGTTCTTATACATCCTAGATATCAATTATTCGGCTTGGAGCGTTCATGCTAATGGGAAATCAAGAAAAGCGCTACGGACACACGAAATTAATAACGTTTTACTTCTATGGAATATATATGATTTCATCCATGGCTTAGATGAGTTTGTCATTGTGCAGATTGTGAAATGGGGGTAATGTCTTATAATGAATACCTCTATTGCTAACCTGCATCTAGATATAATATATTTAATGAGTGGAATGAGGGTTATTAGTTATCAATGCTACCAGGCTTATAATTCACTACGTCAGTTCATATTTCATCCATAAGTATATGGGATATTAATCATTTATTTCCCGTGTCTGAGGGAGATACTTCAAGAGTTATGAAGATTTATCTCCCTCGAAAAAAAACATATTTCCATCGTGCAGAGCCCTTGTGAAATGTGAATTTTCTTGGGTGAACAAATCATCATAACTCTTGAAGTAAAGGGAAATGAATGTTTCATTCCACTACCTATGTTTTTTTTTAGCTATTTGAATGTGAGATGTTAATTTTCATACTTTTGTTATCTTATACGCTGGTTTAAATAAACAAACACGATATAAACATTGATCAATATACATTCCGGATCAAAATTAAATTACTGGTCCTTTCATTTTAACGCTGGAATACATTTGAACACGGTAATGACTTTACTACAGCTATTCAAAAAAAAAAAACACGTCAAAATGGCATGTACATTAACCGTGCGTAACGTCATACGACGAGGTCCCGATGTACAGAGGGGATAATGATGCTCAAAAAGGAATATGAAGTTTTGTTCAATGACATATGGGATAGTCTCAACCGATCTTATATTGAGTTAGCTATCAATATGTACATACAGTAGAATAATACCAATTCCATCGTAATCTTTTTCTGGTTATATTTGAATCCATTGCTAGCTTATAGATTAACGTGATATATTCAGTGAATGGAATGGATGAAACACATTATCGATATACCGATATATTACGGTGCACTTTTAAGCAAACGTGGGTTGGGGCAGTATGTAAACTCATTATATATATATCAGGATTAAAATCTTTACACCTGACGCGTGTTTCGTCTATAAAAAAATCATCAGTGACCCTCGAATCAAAATAAATGAATAGGCCAAATAAAGGACGAATAATCCGTCATGTACTGGAAGTCACGTGTGATAGTACAAATGTTACCATTTGTATCATTTTATGCTTGACACAATAATGTCACATGACGCGCACGTGCCTACTATTTTTTTTAATTTTTTTAGAGCAGTTTTCGATTCTAATTTTTTTGATTGACATTCTGTCATTTTTCCTAATAGAAAACATCGTACTAGTTGTATAATATATTCCCGAGCTTGTTTGTTTAGACACCTGTCTTGTTTACAATATTTTATCTCTTTTGTCATAAGTGATCCTTCAAGTTAATGCCATTTGTACAATGTGGTGTAATGCAGTTATTTCATCATGTTGATTGATTGATTTCATTTTGGTTTATTTATGGTTGTTTTTGCAACTTTTTGCTGTTGTTTTATAAATCAATATTTAATTGTTATATTTCCTCATATATATCTCTCTTTGAAAAAAAATGTTTATATAAACCCGCATCCGGGAATATTCCAGCTTGTTTTTTTTCTTATATTGCTATATATACAAGAACTGATTTTTTAAAGGTTTTCCCCGGAAAAATTATGATTTTTAAAGGGATCTTTTTAGGATGACTTCATGATTTACTTATGCTGTTTTATTAAAATACGCAGTGATTAATTTTGTGAAGAAAAGTTATGACACAGTATATAAGAAGTATAATGTAATATATGGAAAAGAAAAAATAATCTTAAGGTAGATGGGGTGTCTAAATTATAATCCATAGATTTTTTTAATGATTTGCCAAAATGTGGTTTATATCCTGCTTGTTTAAAAACATTAATAAACAGAATGGGTCACGTGACTTATTTTCACACTACAGGTTGTGCAAAATTGTCAGATTTTGTATAAATTATGCATAGAAAACCCAATTTTCCGCCATAAAACGAAAACTACACCATAGAATTTTGAGATAAATATGAGAAGATAGCTCCAATATTATGCTTTCAGATACGTAAAAGAAAAAACGGGGACACCGGACTCGTTTTCTTGCTACATAATTAATGGGTAAATTCCTAACACATTCTATTGTAAAAGTAACACTATCTGAATTATCTGCCCTTATTCGGCAAAGTTGGAAAAAGTTGAATCAAACAAAAGAATTCGGTTTTTTGTAAAAGACAACCATAAATATGATAAAACATGAAATTTTCTATATCATAATGAGAATTCGACGAAACGCGCGTCTGGCGTACTAAATTATAATCCTGATACCTTTGATAACTATCACACCACTGGGTCGATGCCACTGCTGGTGGACGTTTCGTCCCCGAGGGTATCGACAGCCCAGTAGTCAACACTCCGGTGTTGACATGAATATCAATAATGTGGTAATTTTTTCTAAATTTCCTGTTTACAAAACTTTGAATTTTTCGAAACACTAAGGATTTTCTTATCCCAGGCATAGATTACCTTAGCTGTATTTGGCACAACTTTTTTGGAATTTTGTTTCCTCAATGCTCTTCATCTTTTTACTTGTTTGGCTTTATAAATATTTTGATATGAGCGTCACTGATGAGTCTTATGTAGACGATACGCGCGTCTGGCGTACTAAATTATAATCCTGGTACCTTTGATAAATTTTACACATGAATTACCTACTAATCCCAAAATTTGCACATTTTATCAAAGATCTAACCCTTGTTTTCTGGTATTTCAAAATCTAACATGCAGGAAGACACCCTTTCTACCTTAAGAGTGATGAATTCTATTTGACATGTGCCGTTATGTAGAAAATCCGTCAACATATAAGACATTTATAGATAGAAAAAAAGAAGATGTTATTTAATTTCCAATGAGACAACTCCCTTCCACAGATCAATTGACATAGAAATCAACAACCATATGTTACCGTACGGCCCTTTGGTAATGATTAAAACTCACACCGAACTGCTATTAGGGTCCCAATAGATTATATTGGTTCTTATAAGTTGCGGAAATTAATATAACACTTAATATTACAGCTGGCTTAAAGAATCATCAGGAGGAACACGAATTCAAATATGGGACAAAATTTAACCTGCTTTGCACATTGCTGAGTACATGCAAGATTTCGAACTCGATATGATGTCTTAGATATGTTCATATTTTAAATCATCGCAGATAAACAAATAACATATTGATTATTGTCTGTCTTTTTTTTTACCGTTGATGTATTCTTAAACTGCTACATTGTATGTCCAGTTTTATTCTAAATTCTCCGTAGTTTGATACTCATCTCAGGTACGAAAATAGCTCAACTTCCTTGGATGTATGTTATGATTAAGGTGTTAATGTCTGTCTGACTCGGTTAACCTAACCTTGACCTCATTTAATGCTGATTTATTGGTCAACTTTTAGTTTTCCTGTTTTAGTCTGTTTCATAGATAATATACACAATAGGTCAACTATATTTGGTTCTCAGAATGACGGTATACATATATATCCACCATGTACTCGTTGGTCCTAATATATATAACCTTAGTGTCGTGGTTTGAGGTGTCCGAGGTTATTCTGTGGTTACATGTTATAATGTATCATTATATCATTTATTTATGTTTTCTCTGTGCTTAGTGTTCATGTGTTTGTTTGTACTGTATTCCTGTTCCGTAGTGTCATTTTTGAGGTATCGACAAGTTTGGCTAGCCATAAAAATAGGCTACATCAACCACTGTCCTGTACCAAGTAAGTACAGTTCTTATTTACAGTTTGTTTTTATGGTTTTTTTATGTTTCTTTAGTTGTAGTTCAGAGTTTCTGTGTTTTCCACGACTTTAGTTTTGTTGATCGCATTTGATTTGGCTTAATCAATTTATGACCATTAAACATCGGTATACTATTGTTGCCTTCATTTGGTCTATTACGTGGAAACAATAAGCAAAAGATAAACTATATTGAGTCTATGGTGTAAGGTGTCTAGCTGGGCTTATCTAAACTGGACCTTGTTGTCGTGGATCATTGACAATGGTAAGGGTATTTGATACTTGTAGAAAAACTTATTTTAAATATTTTATCATAATATTAATCATGGTCAGCAGATGACATTGTGTTGCGCTCTTGTAAAATATAAATTTATCAATCATAGTTGTCCAATCATCAAATCATTACTAAGTAACTACAGTTCTTACTTAACCAGAGGCAGTTGCATTAAGTAGATTTATATATTCTTAAAGTTTTTGTGTTGCCGATATAGCTGCTGAAATATTTTCATGTGTTCAGTAACCTTGGCATTCAAATACGCTCAGGTAATAAAAACTCAACCAGAAATGTCATCGACCAATTGGTTGTTAATGAACTCATTACCCAGGGTTGAAATTGTGTATTTGCACTAGACGCGCGTTTCATATACAAAAAAACTCACCAGTGACGCTCGAACGCCAAATAAATCATGACCAAAATTCCTAACTCCATGAACATTATGAACTCTACTAAGTCTATATTAAGGACTAATAGAAACTAACAGTCATGCGTATTTAAGTCACAAGTACAAATAACTACACATATAGGCCTTTTATAGTTGACTATGCGGTATGGGCTTTGCTCATTGTTGAAGGCCGTACGGTGACCTATAGTTGTTAATGTCTGTGTCATTTTGGTCTCTTGTGGATAGTTGTCTCATTGGCATTCATACCACATCTTCTTTTTTTATACATATAAACTAATTTTAATCTAAATCGGTCATTTAGATCTGAATATCTTTTAGAAAACTGTACAATACATAGTTAAAGTCATTTTCGTTATAATTAATGTGTTTCCTTCGATTTTAGTTTGTATCCCGGATTTGTGGTCTTTAAATCCCTCTCTGCCTCAAATGGAGGTAACATTCTACCCCAAACGGAACATATCCCTGGTTATCAGTGACTAACCAATAACTCAATATTATGCTCTTGTCCACAAAACTTTCTTAGAGATGACTTAATTATGTACTCAACTTAGGTTATCCATTTGTTTCTTGTGTTTGAGCCTTTGATTTTGCCATTCGATTTGGGACTTTCCGTTTTGAATTTTCCTCGGAGTTCAGTATTTTTGTGATTTTACCTTTTTTTCATCATATACAGTTTAAAATGGATGATAATATTATGACACCAAGATCTACTGCGCATTTGATGTAAAACAAACTGTTGATAAATGTTAATTAATACATCAGATGTATATTAGACAATTGCTACCGCATTCTATTTCAATTAAACTATTCCAAAAATTTAATTTACACCATTGTATGTATCTATATATACACATTATTTCTTGTCTGGTTTCCTCATATATGTCTCAATTAAAAAAAAATTAGCATGAATCTGCATCCGGTAATAATTCCAGGAAACAATTTAAAATTCAAAGCTATTTTTCAATGATTTACCCTAGAAAAAAAAAAATTTCAGATGTTTTTGTCATATCAGAAATAATTTCCATTGTAGTGATTCGTTGAAGTCGATAAAGTTGTCAAGGAAATATGATGACAAACAGTAGTAAATAACTTAGGATTATTATATTATATGCGTAAAAGAAAAGTTAACTTTAAAGGAGATTCCAATTACGGCTGCATATATTCCAAATGAATCCAATGAGATACAAGAAAATAAACTAATAATTATCGTGCAATTTATATTCTAGATAGAAGGAATGTGTTTAAAAATGTGAATACAAATACTAGTATAAACCTTCTCTTTGATTTTTATAAACAAAACCGACCTCTTATTGCAAACTATATTAACAATTACAGCAAAATAATTCGAGTGTGTAGGTAAAGGATTTATCTTGGGTAAGCTTTCTTGCTATCTGCACCATGAAATTATTATTGATTAAGGTACCACCTTCCCTTGGGCAGCGTCAATCTATATATAAGTTAAGTAAAAAACACAATCAAAAGAAAAAACAGGGCATACACATTGATATTCTTGGGGTTCGTGTTGCTTATTCTTTAGTTTTATATGTAGTGTCATGTGTACTATTGTTTGTCTGTTTCATTTTTTTGCCATGGCGTTGTCAGTTTATTTTCAAATTTACGAGATTGACTGTCCCTCTGGTATCTTTCGTCCCTCTTTTATTACACTAGTTTAGAGATATGTTTTCAATATATATGTAAAATATAGTTGCAAGCATGATGAAGATGTGTTTGACATAATTCTAGTCAAAACAATACAATAGCATTTTGAGAGGAACGTCTCAAAGATTTGACCCGACTTAGATAATTATAACACCTTCTGGAGTACTCCCCATAAATACACATATCAAAAGCAAAGATACTTATATCCTTATTACATAAACAAACATATATAACAAGGTTATGAACAGTTGTGTTTTTATCCATTAAGTCTAATGCTATATAGAATTACACGTGTAAACAATATACTTGTAAATGAACAGAATTAATTGATTGAAATGGAATTGACAAATGAACACATCTTTAACCTAAAAATATATTTTGAACCAACTTGTAAAACTGGTTTCACAATATGTATGTATTGTTTTTTCTTCTTTTAAGTGCTTTCGTTAGTAACTATTGACTCCATCCACACAAACGTGTAACTATTGACTCCACCCATACAAAGGTGGTACATGAGCTAATAATGATTTCATGGCTCAACTAACAAGAAAATTAGCCAACAATATTATCTTTACCTACACACTCAAGTTATGTTGTTGTAAACACAATCTCTCTATTCTTTAAAGGGTGGCAACAGTAGTTGACAAAGAAACAAGAAGACCATGGTCAAAAGTATTAAGACTAACAAAGCTCTACAAAACACTACACTGGTCATGAACATGCATGAAATGTTCCAGCAAGCAATCGATCAAAACACTGGACAAAGTGCAAAAGTTCAGTAACACTAATCCACAAAATTACTATATTGAAAAAAACATAACAACTCCACCATAAATCAGATGGTGATATCATTGCATCGAAAGGGTAGGCAGAAATTGCTTCACATTAGCATCCGTTGTATTGCTCTAAGCATACACATATTCATTGAAACATAATTTGATTATGACTCACTTAGAGAAGACAGAACGGATTTCTTTTTTGCAACGACAATTTGAACATTTCAAATGTCATCATTGACACAGATATTACACTGTTACACTACGGTCAACCAACTCAAAATGGCGGCCGGAAAACCGTTGATATTTTGAAAAGTTACATCATACGCTAATCTTGAAGGTCATTCATTAGGAAAGGTTAATCAATACACCAGCTGTTTATTAGACAATTGCTACCTTATTCTTTCATTAAAACATTTGGAGAAATATAATATACATAAACATATCATCAACGTCGCCCCCTTGTCAAAAACGTAATAATAAATCTATAAGAATAATTGATTTATGAGAATACAATTTATTAGCTATTTCCACAAATCTGGACTCAGATTGTCGATTTTTCTTTATTAATTGTCTCAATGAAATACATTTCTAGCTGAGCTGAAGAATTTGTAAAACCAACAACACTTACAATATCAAGAATGAAATAGCAATTTTACCTGCAACATATTTATAAGAAACAAAAATAAAGTGACAAAACTCAATTAAGGTTAAATAGTATTATAATGTTTTACCTACTTTTATTCAAGCGTTCATAATGATTCGTTCTTTGAAACGCACGTCTTGCTTACAAAATTTCAATCATGTTATCTATCTCCAAGTATGTTAATAATTCTTACTTATACCCTTTCCAGTTTTTTGCATTGCAACGTAGTTATAAGAACGAGCAAGGTCCTGGATAATCAGATAAAGCTTTTATTGTTTAAATCAATTGATAGCTTCTTAGGAATAACGAGAAAGCAACAACAACGACACACATAGCAAGACGACATGAAGAGGACAGCATAAAGTCTCCAACAATATCGGCTATCAGACAACATATCATGGTATAAAAATATTGGAAACAAATTATGCATATATACCACCAAAGATCTGCAATTGCAAATAAAAAAAATACATCAAAACATGAATGATAAAATTTCATGAATAACCTCTATACAATGCTTGCTTTCATTATGTGATCATAAATGGTATCCATTAAATACATGGTCTTGGTAAGATTTATTCGAGTTTCAAATTTGAAGTTGGTAAGAAAACACGAAGGCGTTTTAACGGCAACAGAAATTGATGACTAACCAATAAATTGACTTGACTAACAAAAATATCTACCCTTTGCAACTGGGTTGCTTATCGAATAGTTGTTGATCACTTGTACGTGTTTTGTATAAAAATATTACAATCACCTGTTTCTTTTAAATCTAACAGTTTCATAGTTTTGATATGAGTTAATAGGTAGTACTAAATGATATTTTTAAGATTATTTCAAATATAAAGATTTGCTTACACGTTCTGCACATGAAATTATGATTTGCAAGGCAACGTTGTAGAAAATTACTTGTTAATGGTGACTTGCAAAAATTAAAATGACAAAAATACTGAAATCAAACGAAAATTGTAATCGGAAAGTCCCTTTTCAAATGACAAAGTCAAATTCCAAAACACATAACACGAATTCCTGACTTGGTAACGTATCCTTGGAGTTCAGTATTTTTGTAACTTTTTAAAAGTCATTTTATAAGTCAGAAAATTTGAAATTTTATTTTACTCATGGTACACAGAAAATTGTTTGGTAAAACAGAATGTTATGTTTGAACACTCAAAATAATTCGGGGATTTTTTTTTGTGAATTTAAAATAGTCTTAATTTTCCATTTTACATAACCACAGTGAACTTGCTATGTAATCATTTATGTATAAGAATCAATATTAAACATTTATGGTGTGATCTCGATCAGATATGTTTCCTGGTTGTCTTGATGATGATAAAGTGTTTTAATTTTATTCACAAAATTTAAATATTTAATATTTTATATTATGTGACAAGGGTCAAAATATAAGGAATGGAGAAATAATTTGACAAAAATTGATGAGATATTGTTGCTTTTATTTTTATGATCTTAAATGTTAATATACAAAAAGATAGAAGATCAATCAAACATTTATTTTTTTGATTAGAGTTAAAAAAAAATCTGATGTATTATCAAATACTATGTTAATAACTAATATTGAAAACAAGGATAAAAACAGAAACTAACAAACTTGAGACAATAAACCACACAACTGAAAGTAAATGTCAATTAAAATGTAAAAGATCTTGATGTCTACTGATCAAAGTATATGTAAATTTCCCCTGTTATATCAGACACAGGAGAAATAAAATATAAGCATGTGAACAAAGTACTCTTTCAATGAAATTAAAGTCGGCTTCTATTTCAACAAATGAAAATATCAAAGCAATATGAATTATGTTAATCTTTGGTATAACGGTTTTTAACAGTGATGGAAGTAGACATGAAATATAACCCGTATTGACGTTACATAATTTGTTGTTAAAGTAAATATATTTCAAATAGGCAATAAATAATACAATCTAAACAAACTAAACCTGAAGTCATAATCAGAAAATTGAAGGCATAGTTCTGTTACGATTCAGCCACATGTATGAGACGTTAGGGTCCGAGTGATCACGAATAGTCATTGTTATCCAGTCGATATAATGATGTATCTTTGTGTAGATACCTGGATACTGAGAATTACCACAGTCATAACCAAATGATACAATACCAACTTGTACCCATTGGTCTCCCGACCTACAGACTAACGGTCCTCCTGAATCCCCCTTAAAAAAGAACAATTTTAATTGATATTTCTAACATACATTATCAGTTCATTAAACATCAAAATATGTTTACATATGAATATATTAATGGTATTAGGTAGAGTAATAAACAACCCAAAAGAAGACGTGCTTATGGATATACAACATGTAAGATGTATGCCTAACATGAGATGCTTAATTTATTTGTTTACGTATTGTTATTGTTTACTATTGAGTTCATGGTTAAAAAGTGGGGTTTGGCATGCCACAAAACCAGGTTCAACCCACCATTTTTTCCTTTAAAAATGTCCTGTACCAAGTCAGGAATATGGCCATTGTTATATTATAGTTCTTTTCTGTGTGTGTTACATTTTAACGTTGCGTCGTTTGTTTTCTCTTATTTTTGATTGTAAATTCACATTGCGATAAGACGTGTCACGGTACTTGTCTATCCCAAATTCATGTATTTGGTTTTTGATGTTATATTTGTTATTCTCGTGGGATTTTGTCTGATGCTTGGTCCGTTTCTGTGTGTGTTACATTGTAGTGTTGTGTCGTTGTTCTCCTCTTATATTTAATGCGTTTCTCTCAGTTTTAGTTTTTTTACCTCGATTTTGTTTTTCGTCCATGGATTTATGAGTTTGATCAGCGGTATACTACTGTTGCCTTTTTCTATCTTTTGTTCAAATTAGAAAAGGTAATGAATTCATCAAAAAAAATAAAAGTACCTCTCAAATCTAAACATAACATGTAAAACATCAAACATATATTGTGTTGAACAATACTTGTCACAGCCTTTTCTGAACGCACTATAGCCTTTTTGTGCTAATGCGTCAACTGAAGTTGTTGAAGTAAGGTCTATTTATTAATATGTATCGTTAACATTTAACATATCTCACCTGGCATGAATCATTTCCGTCGCCGTCTGCAGTGGCACAAATGACAGATGATTCTATAGAGACTGCATTCTTGGCCACGTGACCATCAGGAAGTGCGTTGTATCTACGATGACATTCGTCAGGTGGTAAAATTGGAATTCGGGCGTGTAGAGGGAGCTTTACACCTTTGCCAACTGAAATGTATAAATTGATTGTGTTGAAAATGTGTCCTGTAAATATGAAGTCTGAACACTGATACCTGTATCGGACCTTTTGGAATTGTTTTACATTTGATATGTTTGACTGTTTGCTGCTCAATGCTCTTCAACTTCGTACTTTTTTTTGCCTTTTTAACTTTTTTAGATTCGAGAGTCACTGATGAGTCTTTTGTAGACGAAATGCGCGCAAATACAAAATTTCAATCCTGATATCTATATTGAGTAACAGAGTTTATTGAATGTTTTGTTTTGTTTTATATAATTATTGTGTCTCTTTTTATTTGAACTGATGCATAATATCTACGTATCTCAACTTTTATAGGACTAAAACGACGGGTGTCACTAGTAGGGCAGGAGCTGACTACTCTTTCGACCCCCAGTATTTGATTTAGTTTGTGTTGCTGTGGTTTTTCTTCTGTGTTGCATGAATTTGCTTTGTTGTCTTTTCTTTTGTTTTGTTCAAACAAAATTACATCTTTCAGGGGTTAATAACTGAATTTTACAAATTTTGAACAGTTTAGAATTATTTAAGATTTAAACCTTGATACTTTGCTAACGTGTTTTTTCAGAAGTGAGAAGTAAATGCGCTTATATAAAATTTTCTGACGGGTATAATAGCATTTTAGAATACTACAAATCGTTAACCTTATTGTACAAGTAACGCGAATTTAACTAAGGCCCTTGCTAACATTATTGCTAGTTCTACTGAACGTTTTCTTCCGTGCATGCATGGCTAACGATAAGTAAAAAAAATTATTATCAAATTAAGACTTATAAAAAGGATATAAGGTGAAGAGTTGTATATCTAAAGTATATTTGTCCACGTTTAGCTGAATTTCAATTATTGTCACATAAACCGGTAACGTCTGTTTGTGATATTCACATAATTTTGTAAATCTAACGGAACTATATATACAACAGTCATTTAAAAGCAGGGTTATTGGTTAATGCCCGTGTCACACTGTCCCGATTTTTACGCCGATGGCAACACGAATATGAAAATTTTCAAAATCGGGACTGATCGTATCCAGATCGGGCTATTCGTAGTGCCATCTTTAACAATCGTAGAACCATCGGCCACTTTTTCTAGCCTTCGGGGACAACTTCGGGAAGGGTTCTAAATTTTTTAACATGTTAAAAAATCCCCGAAAGTGCGTCCGATGTTGAGGGTTCGTATTGAGTTCGTATCACCATCCTCACCATCGTAATGTCACCGGGAATGCATCTTTGAACATCGTATTGCATTCGTGTTTCCATCGTTTCCATCGGGCAGTTTTGAAATTACGATGTCTACACGAATGAATCACGAAGCTACCCGAAGGTCTTACGATGGCAACACGACTTCATGAAGACCTCGTAATCCCGTCGTGTTGCCATCGAATAAAAGTACGAAGGCGACAAGATGGAACTACGACGGCAATAAATCCAGCTAAATGTAAGTTAATTTTCGCGCTAAAACACATTTAAAGTGCCATGCGCGATATGCACTGGTCAGTCTAATACGACAGTTAAGAAAGACGTTCACAAAACATGGAGCTCATATCATATGATTCTATGAGAACAAGAAAGGCGACAGCGTTGTTTCTATTAATTCAAATGTAACAAGAAGAGCAGCTATTACAGGCTTAGGATTTACTTTTACAAGTAAAATATTATTTTTTGTCAATTTTTCATATCAAGTAACATAATGAAAATCAAAAACGCGCCTCGTACACCAACACTGCAGGTACACGTATATAGGGAAACCAACTTTTTCTTCATTATTCTGATTTTTTATGTATCGTCTGAGTTGTTCTCACACGAATGTTTACTCCATTACCATTTTGTTTTCTATATGTCATATTTTGCCGCATTTGTTGCTTTCCCCACATCCTTCCTTTTGTCTATATTATTATGATATTCTCCTGGAAAGAGCTCTTTTTGAATAAAAGGGATCAACGAACCCATTACCTTACCTTTAAGATAGATCAGTAAACATGAGCATAATTATGGGTGATTATTCAGACTAGTGCACACATTTTACAGTTCAAACAAGGCAATGCCGAGTGTGGCATCCCCTCGTATGTAACATATTGGGGACAAATATGAACACTATATTTGTATATGACACATGCAGAAAATGATAAAATGAATATGCATATTTGATACATAAACTATTTTTTTAGAAATCAACCAAAACATTCAGTAACTGGAAATACCTTTAATATTGTCTTTAGAACCAGCAGACCAGCAGGCAAAAAAATGAGCAACCAAATTTCTGTGTATTATGCTATTTCAAGGAGAAAAAACAAGTCCATCTGCATGACCTTGACCTTTGGCCTTGAACGTAAATAATGTCAGATCATTACAAGGAGGAACAATATACCAAATGTGGTTAAATTTTTTTGAAGTATATTGGTTTTAGAGTGTCCACAAGGGTGATATTGCCTTGTATTACAACTGCCACTGTGACCTTGACCTTTGAACTTTAAAGTCAAATATAATATATATTCAATATTGATCAAACAATTTAAAACGCGTGATGCCTTCGGCATATTATTTAAATGCATCGTAAGCTGTACACGACGTCTTTTAGACATCGTATGACCATCGCGCCATCATCGTAATCCATCGGGTAGCCTTCGTGATCCATCGTGAAGGCTTCGGCTGAGATATGAAGCTTAAATACCCGTCTTCGATTAACCTTCGTATGTCCAGCTTTTGCTATCGTATATAATTTCGGCACCATCGTATAGACTTCGTTATTCATCGTACTTGCTTCGGTCACTTTTTGGTATTTTAACGAGATCGGGACCAACTTCGTACGAACTTAAAATTTTCGCATTCGGGTGTCCATCGTATATAAAAATCGGGACAGTGTGACGCGGGCATTAGTCTTATCGTTTGAAGTTGTAATTCTTTTTTTTTAATTTTCTATTCGTATGTCAAAGTACAGATAATTAATCACCCCGTTTATTTATATGATTTAAGTTTAAAGCAACCATATGAACATGATTTATTTGTTTTACAGTTTAATTGTTGAAGAAATACCGAGTGAGGAATATGTCAGTCGTTATCTAATAGTTTATAAGTATGTTGCATTGTCGTTTATATTTGGTTTTCACTTCAGTGTTTCTGTTGTGTCGTTGCTTTCCTCTTATAGGTGATGTCTTTCTCTCGGTTTGGTTTGTTACCCGGATTTGTTATCTCGCAGTCGATTTCTGTCTTTTGAACAGCGGTATACTACTATTGCCTTTATCTAAGTAAGCTATAATACCATCATTTTCCTCGGAAAATACATGAACAAAGACAAGAAATTGACAGTTCTTTTCCATTCTCCGTTAGTTGATATCGTTGTTTGTTTTGCTAAGTTTTTATGGATTTTCCGTTTTTGGATTTCATTTGGAGATTGGTATTTTAGTTATTACATGATTTTTAATAGAAAGTCAATTCCATAAATCAAATATTTCCAGGTCGAACTGATATATATATATAATTACATTAGATGTATGTTTCATTATAATACGTTATTCTGATTGGCTAACTAGCAATCTCGTGATATTCCTTAATCAATTGCATTACTCAATGTAACTTTTCATTCATGATGACACGAGGTTCCACAATAAAGTGCACAGGTAAATGAAACAAAAACTTGATAAAAGGCGTGTTTTCGTGATCTTATAGGTAAAAATGTAATTATAAGTATTGAATGCTTTTTTTGTAACTTTATAGGGTTGTAAAAGCGTTGACCGTGCGCACATTTTTAGTATGAAGCGCTTCCGCGCTTCATACAAAATGTACTTCGGTCAACGCTTTTACACCCCAATAAATTTACAAAAAAGAGCATTCAATTCTTAAATATATCCAACGCAATCATAGGTTAGAACGTAGTTTTCAATTTAGACTTGTTTATTTTTTTGTTTGGGCTTGTATCATATTTTCCCTCCGGTTTATGTGATTCGTTCATCCTATATTGACTCTTAAAAGTCTACAACAAATGTTTAACTTCCTTTTTTTTTTTTTTTTTTTTTTTTTTTATATTTCAGACTTTAACTTCAAATTTCAAATTTTTAACAACCTTGACTGGCTATACAGCCCTTGTACGGTCGGTATTCAAGCGTCTACAAATGGAAGTTTTTAACGACCTTGACTGGCTATACAGCCCTTGCACGGTCGGTATTCAAGAGTCTATCGTACTGTACATTTAATGTATACCGCCACCTTGAATTGTACAAAATCGGTCTAGTTATTTGACCAAATCTGCAAATTCGGAGAAAGATTTGCAATTTAATGGTTAGACTGTTTGTTTATATAAAGAAAACTTGGTGATGTATTGTATTATTCAAAATATTTAAACAGATATCCTTTTTTTGTTGTTTTTAGAATCATTTTGTCAAATGAGCCATTTAAGAGGATTGCGGGGGAAATAACTCTTTTAGTAAAAAAATTATACTGGACTAATAGGGATTTTTTATTTTTACTTGTAGCAAGAAAACAAGTTCGGTGACACCATTTTTTATTTTTATGTTCTTAAAACATATAATAAAACCTATCTTCTCACAGTTTATTTAAAAATTCCTTCTCATAGAATTTTTTTTATGCTCACAAATGTGTTTTTCATTAACATTCTAACCAAATTTAGGCAATTTTCAACGTCTCATAGCTTGAAAAATTGCACGGTGACCCATATTTTTTATTATATTTTTGAAAAAAGCGTAGTAAAATCTTCATTTTGGCAAAAGAAAATTCTGTCTCAAAAAGTATAAACTTATGATCTACCTTATACCGTTTCGATCCCTTACATCCCTGAAGAGACATTTATTGTCGAAATTCGGATCTGGTGTACAAAAAAAATATTGACATCATATGTTTGTGGCACAATATCTTGGCCACAAGTTTATTGTTTTCTGTTTAGTATTAAACCACTTTGTTACATCTTGTGATCAATTTTATATGGCAATCGCCAATGGCAGTCAGCAGGGTTAAAGAACATCAGTTGTTCGACCTGTTAGTCAAATGCGTTATGTTTAAATATACTTTTTTCACTTTTTTGGTCTTTTTGGAAATGTTGTTTGTGCTGTATTTAGACCCTTCTACAACGAAATAATTAATTTGTTTTACATGCACACGTATAGAAATTGCGGTTTTTATCCAACGCAATCATAGGTTAGAACGTAGTTTTCAATTTAGACTTGTTTATATATATATATATTATATATATATGCAGAATACAGAAATGTTTTCTTACCCACAGTATTTTGTCCCCATCCTGCTGCTACACAAGGTGTCCCTGGTGGAAAGGAATCATATGCGTCTAAGCACACAATATTCACATAGTCAGTCATTATTGCAGGGGATTTTAATTTCAGCAAAGCAATATCTTGTAAGATTGGTTTGTCCACTAAAATAAAATATAGATAACATATCATTGTATATTCAGTTTTGATTAAGAAGGTACATATTAGTTTTAATATTGATTCAATGTTGATAAAAGTGAGATTCTTTAATTACGGATTCCGTAGTTTCAGCTATTAATTTGAATATTTGTTTATATGCGATATTTAACCACCATTTATAATGATTCAAAACTGCTACAGAAAAAATTTAAATAGAAGTAATTTGACGAAAAAAAAGAGACGAGATTTCAAGATTGCCATTATCATAACGTTTGAAGTTTACATCGCTCTATATCGTACATTTAACGATCTCTATCTTTTTGTCTTCTTTCTGGTGTTCTGTTTTGTTGGTCTTTTCGTCGTGTTTCTTTTAATTTTTGCCCATGAGTTTTTTACTTCGACATAGGCGTTTTCAATGTCATTAATGTACAATGTAAATAAAGGCAACAGTAGTTCACCGCTGTTCGAAATTCGTAAATCGATTGAGAAAAAAAACCATATCTGGGTTACAAACTTAATTGAGAGAAACACATCAAATATAAGGGGAGAAATGTAACACACACAGAAACGAACTATAATATAACAATGGCCATTATCCTGACTTACTGCCACTTTTTTTGATAACTTTTATTGTGTAATCCATTAAAAAGATGTGCACTTACCGCCGATGCTAAATGTGTTATGTTTGATGATGTAATCAATCTGTATGATCTGTTCTGTCCCGTCATATCCGGTCTGGCTGTGTTCTCCAACAACCACCTGCCAGTTTAGAGGACTAGAAGAACCTGGTGCTACACGTTCACTGACAAAAAATAATTACAAGTATATAATAGTATACAGAGATTATATTGATAAAGGCATATATCATTCAATTTTTGTTCCCTTTTAGAGATGTAAGATAACAAATTCATTAAACTAAACTTTAGAATATGAACTAACGTTCCTCTCTTATGCCACACTTTAGAAGAAAAAAAAAACTATTCATGTATAAACAAATATTGAATTAATGTTCAGGTTCAGATTTTAATATCTTTGTCTCAAAATTCATTAAACCACTATAAAACTGACTGGTATCTTTTGATGTATAATTTTATACTGAAATTAGTGGCAAAAGAATGTTTTAAACAACTAACAAATAAACTATAGCTCGAAACTATATACAGTAGACCCCAAATTTAATGAACCTTTTTTTTTCTTTGGTCAATAAAGTTTTCTTTAATTATAGTTTTCCTATTTTATTGTTTTCTTTCCCTTTTACATTTCAAAGTTTTTTTTATCGGATTGAAAAAAAAGAAGCGTGTTGACATAATTTTTTGAATGTTTCAAAATGTTTTTTACCTGCCAAGTGCAAACAGGTACTATTTATAATGTTCAAAATCTCTTTAAGAGAGAATGTGTTTTGGCTTGATTTGTCAAAATGGTTCAGTGAAATGTTCCAAGTTTTTGATATATATTGGGGCGTGTACCGAAAGTTGGACACACAACAGATTTTACAGCAACCACAAAGTTATTTTTTTCAAACATGACAAAACATCGCTTGTTTTTGTTTTCTGTCAATGACAGTGCACCAAAATCAATAATAAATTACCTACTCAAAACAGTGTGCTGCTGACAGGACCCATTCTGGGTGAATCAGAGAGGCCCCACAAAGGTGTGGATATCCAGTATTGTTTGAAAAGGAATGAAATCCCATGAAATGTAGCGACACCAGCCATGGCCACTCACCCGGTACAGAATGGATTCCTCCAATCACACGTTTCTGTCGAATATCATGGTGATAGCGAGATGTTCCACATCTGTCTAGTGGTTCTATTGTAAAAAGTAAAATCAAAATTAAGTATAATATTGGGGCAATGATATTTTGAGCCTCTAGCGATATTAAATAATAAAATATTACTTTCATCAAAAATAACCGACTGCTTATAAAGAAAATGTGTACAGTTTTCTAGTTGTTTATGATGCACAAATAACGTTTAAACTGAACATGAATATCGGAACCCGACAACAGATACCACAAAAAGTGTCCATAACTATTTTACATCATAATATTTTGCAAATTATAAAAATGATAAAAAAGAAAGTCTGAATTAATTTAATTTGATGAGCAAGTTCTTAGTGGATTAATGATGTCCAGCTTAGCCATACGAAGATGTCTCTTTAACATTGGTTATACAGTCGAATGACAGACTTCCAAAAGCTGATATTTCTAACCCTTTCCGACTGGGGAATGCTATGGGTATCTGTTTCCATGTACAGATTTGTTCAGTCCATTGACAAAGCTATGTCAGTATCTACAACATAATTTGATTAGCCAGGAAAGTTTATTGTGAGGATTTCTAATCACATCGATATCAATGCTAAATTTTAGAAAATCAAATTTAGCCATCTGCATTTAAATATAAGTGAATTAACTAAATATCCATTTACCGCTTTAGGATGCTCATAACACGATTTCAGATTCCCAAATGTGAAATTGTCATTTCTATGTAGTAACAAAATTCTAAAAAGAACTTGTTTAGAATCGAAGGTGTAAACTAACAACTTACCATCTCTGTTAAATATACCTGAAAAAAATACATGTTTTGTTACAAATGAAATAATAAATAAAGCAATGTAAAGATAAATTACAGCCTAGACATTTAGCATTTAGACTCCAGTGGATAATTGTCTCATTGGCAATCCTATCATATCACCTTATGTTTAGATCTTTCGCACGTATTGTACCTTACGTAGATTGTTTAAGTGAATAAATAAACTCATCATAGATACCAGGATTGAAATGTTATATTTACGCCAGGCGCACGTTTGGTCTACAAAAATAAAGGCAACAGTAGTATACCGCTGTTCAAAACTCTCGTAAATCCATGGACAAACTCATCAGTAACACTCGCATCAAAAAATGTTAAAAAGCCCAAATAAAGAATGATGTTGAATGTAAGTGTTGAGATCACCCCCATTTTTCGGTGGGGTTTGTGTTGCAAAGTCGTTAGTTTTCTATGTTGTGTCATGTGTACTATTATTTGTCTGTTTGTCTTTTTCATTTTAGCCATGGCGTTGTCAGTTTATTTTCGATCTGTGAGTTTGACTGTCTGGTATCTTTTGTCCCACTTTTACAGTTTTGGAATAGTAATTTAAATTTGTGTTGACTTTGTGAATAACATGATTGATGGCTAATTTTGTTTCCTTCAATAAGAATAACTAATAAAATTGAGAATGATCGAAACGGGAAATGTGTCAAAGTGACAACAACTTGGCATATAAGCAAAAGGCACAATCCACCAATTGGTCTACCACAGAATGAGAAAATCTTGAATTCTTTTAAAAACTTAATTAAACTTACGACATCCACTGAGGTAGACATGAAAACCCGTTGTATCAGAAGCATTTCTGTTGCCAGCACTGATTCGTAGACACATTGCTCTGATAGGATGTAAACTGAGATCTACCACAATCTCATGACCATAAAATGAATGGAATATCTAAAACAGCAAGTACATATTATACACAGACTATAGACGAAGATCTACCACAATCTCATGACCATAAAATGAATGGAATATCTAAAACAGCAAGTACGTATTATACACAGACTATAGGTGGAGATCTACTATAAACACATGAGCATATAAAAGTGAATGGAATATCTAAAACTGGAAGTACATATATGTAATACACAGGCTCTAGACGAAGATATACTTCACTCGTGATTCTAATATGAATGGATTATTCAAAACCGGAAGAACATGTACACAGGCTGTAGACGGATATATACTACAATCTCATGCTTCTTAAATTAATGAAATATCCATACCGGAAGTACATATATTTCTTTTACAGGATGCAAACGGATATTTACTACGATTTATTGACCATACAATGAATGGAATATCTAAAACCGGAAGTACATGTACCATATACAGGATGTAGACGAAGATGAGCTACAGTATCATGATTATAAAATTAATGAAATATCTAAATCCAGAAGTACATATGTGTTATACAGAGGCTATAGACGGAGATCTACTACAATTTCATGACCATGCAATGAATGGAGTATCTTAAACCGGAAGTGCATTTGTATTTTAAAAAAGATTAAGACTTAGAACGACAACAGTCGGCTGACCTGATATTTGAATGAAATATCTAAATCCGGAAGTACACTGACTCGTAGACCCATTTGCCCGACAAGATGAAATAGTAGAAAATATAGACTACAAAATAAAAACAGCAGCTTACTTTGGGTCTGCCATTTTCTGCGATAAGTTTATAATCTGTACATGTTCTGCTGTATGATATGATGTATCCATGGTCATTTACGACACCCGGAAGTATAGATAACGCCATGACGATCTGTTCTGATTGGAACTTGGTCTCAAATTCACCCGTCCTACGATTTATATACCACAATGGATGTAGCGGTTCAGCACATTTTCTGGCAACTATCAAAAATAAAACATATATTTTTATTATTTCATTATATATACTTCAGTAAAATAAAAGAAATGCGACTAAAACTTTAACGTCAATAAAGTTTCCAGTACGTTTTAATTATTTCAGACTGCCATTCATCCCTTTATTTATACTTGTGCTCTTTCCCCTTTGAAATCCTGTATTTGTAAACGAGAATTTGAAAAGAAAAAGTATGCTGAATTCTAAAAGGCCAAAGTTTTGAAAAAACGTAATGATTATTTTTTTCTACAGAAAATAAAATGGGCACATCAAAATTTTATAGATAAACTGCAAAAAGAAATAACTTTATGGCAAGACGTTTGAGAATTAATAATGATTTTAAAGACTCTAAAAAATTTATATTCAAAACTATTTCATTAACGTTGATAATTTTTTCCAAAAAGGGAAAACATTCTCCAACGGCTTGCCTTGTCTATAACATAAACTCACCACATCCATAAACCTCCATTTGCATAGCTGTTGTATCGCCATGACGAGTGACTGGTATTACTCGTAAACATTTGGCAGTAAACACACGGTCAAAAAATATAACTGACAGCGAATTTCCATCAGCATTCCCAGGGAATATCTGAAGTAGAATCTTGCAGACTATTATGTTTGATTAAATGGCACATAACTGTAATATGATAGGTGTGTTAGGAAACGGGGCAGTGAAACGAAGTATCTCCAAATATACAAATTGAAATGTAAAGCAGTAAACATTTTAAGCATATTTCTTTATATTTGAAATTCAAGTACATCTAGTAGATGAGACATGGATGTCCTCTGTTTCCTATTATATAAGAACACAATAGAATTTAGCATAGGAATACTAGATACAACCTATATTACAATATACGTCATGCAATACAGGTTTCAATCATGCAATTTTGATAAAAACAAATCGTGTTCATTATTGAAATAAGGAGACAATGGGACAACTATCCACTAAAGTTTAAATGAAGTGGATGTAAGCATTGTATTTTTTAAAGTTGCATACAAAAAAAAATGATTAAAAGAACGTATCCAGTTAAATAGTACTTAAATGTCTGCTCTTCTGTATAAAAATACTTACCATATACTGATCATCACTAAAGGGAATAAATATATCACAATCTAAACTGTAAGTTACGTAAAGGGAGGTAACCCAAAGGGAATGTTTCAAATCTCCTTGAATTGACAATCCTGAGACAAGTATTGGTTCCAACATACGAACCTATAATATAAAGATTGTTTAAAAATTACAATATTCTTGATTAAATATTCCTGATACAAGTATGGGTTATTCAAATTATGTCACATGATTATTTCACATCTTTTTCGTAATTAGTTTTTTCATAATCATAATAAAGTTTGTTTCATATATATTATCATTTCACATATTCCTATACAATTATATTCCTAAGTTCGTTTGGTTTTAAATTCCATTTGACATGACCTGTTATGACCTGAAGTGCGTTTAAAACTTGTTCAAAAATGTATTCACACGAGTCATTTTTCATGCTTTCACCCCCGGAAAGTTATAATGTTTATATGATACTAACTGTTGACTATATTCTCGGTTATTTAGCCGATGATTGTAAGGTCTTTTATATCCAGAAATGAAATGCTCTGTACCATATCTTCTGAATTAGCAGTTGTACAGCAATTTCATTATATATAACTGCGAGTCGACATAATACTTATAAAAAATAACACACAAAGAATCAAAGATAGATATTTGGGAGACAACCATTGCTTGTAATAAACTGGAATCAGCTTGTATTACGCTATACTTAATGAACAACGTGTGGTAGTCAGCCTCCAACCAGCATATGCTTGTAACATAATAGTATATAATAAAATGTAGCAAACAGATTTTTAAATGAGCAAATTAAATTGGAAACGTGTAAAAAAATCTAATTGTATTTTCGTTTTCTTACTTGTTTATGCATGCTTTATATAAATGCAAGAGAAAAGAACGTGAAGGTTTGGTATTAATTGCCGTTATTTACATAATCTGTATTAAAATACTTAAACGTATACATGTAATGTACTTCACATTAAGTTTAACCACATCACTCGCAAGAAATGACCCTGCAACATTAGCTCCGGTAAATAACGGATTGTTTGCCTAATAAATCACACATGGTACATGTAACATCATGTTTGTTCAGTTAGTTGAAGGATTTTCTTTTAACTTTTAACGGTTACGAAGCCTTGAATAATCAAAAGAACAAATTTCAAAAACCATTATATGAGGGTCTGGATGGGGTTTTCGGAAACCATTATATGAGGGTCTGGATGGGTTTTCGGAAACCATTATATGAGGGTCTGGATGGGTTTTCGGAAACCATTATATGAGGGTCTGGGTGGGGTTTTCGGAAACCATTATATGAGGGTCTGGATGGGTTTTCGGAAACCATTATATGAGGGTCTGGATGAGTTTTCGGAAACCATTATATGAGGGCCTGGATGGGGTTTTCGGAAACCATTATATGAGGGTCTGGATGGGGTTTTCGGAAACCATTATATGAGGGTCTGGATGGGGTTTTCAGAAACCATTATATGAGGGTCTGGATGGGGTTTTCGGAAACCATTATATGGATGGGGTTTTCGGAAACCATTATATGAGGGTCTGGATGGGGTTTTCGGAAACCATTATATGAGGGTCTGGATGGGTTTTCGGAAACCATTATATGAGGGTCTGGATGAGTTTTCGGAAACCATTATATGAGGGTCTCGGTGGGGTTTTCGGAAACCATTATATGAGAATCTGGATGGGTTTTAGGAAACCATTATATGAGGGTATGGATGGGTTTTTCGGAAACCATTATATGAGGGTCTGGATGGGGTTTTCGGAAACCATTATATGAGGGTCTGGATGGGGTTTTCGGAATAGAGTAAAATTAGCAAAAAGTGTTGAATAATGGGCAAAAGTATAAAGAACGGGAAAGATAGGACAGAAAATAAAGAGCAGAGAATAATGAAGTGCTGAAATATAAAGAATAGAGAATAAACGGCCACAACTGTAAAGATAAAATTCCAACAGCAAATAGTAAAGAATATATAAATGAAGAAACCGCTATCCAGACCCTCCTATTACATCAGTCCCAGTGTTACGTTTCTTTTTTCCTGGAGCATGTGCATGACATTCGATCATTTTTTTTATCCTTCGGTCGTTATCCGAACTACACTCAGTTGAAAGAGGTAGGCGGTAAGTATACAAAAAAAAGTTAAACCTCTCCACATAAGTCCAAATCATCTATATCGTCAGTTATGAAATTTCTAAATGGGATTTTTATTTTGTAAAATTTGGTATGCAAGGTAGATCTTTGGTAGCTTCTCTTCTATTTATTTGCAAAATTATTTCAACTCGATACGATTTAAAGTTTTACAATAAAAACAAATGGATCAATATAAACCAATTTAATATAATCAAATTGAAAATTTCGACTTTGATGTCGATGGCAAATTTTATTGAAAAGATACGAAAAATGCAGAACGAAGTACTTACATCCGTATTCAGTGCAAAGACAATTTATGAATTTCAAGGCAGCCATGTGACGAGCGTGTATTTTTTTTTGTATACATTTTACATCATTATATAAGATAGTGTGCTTTTACACGTGATCTCTTTTAATGTAGAATATCCTGCATCAGAATAAATGATCTCGGTGGTTATTTGTTCGCTAGACTTTAACAAAACGTGACAAAAAAATCCTGTAAATGTAAATAAATCCTTAGTACTTTTCTGGGTCGCTTCAGATTTAAATTAATCAAATAACTCTGAATAGCCCATCCGCATGCTACATGTATACATAAATATATATAGGTACAGACAAAACTAGAACAACTGCAGTTATAGAACTTTATGATAAGGATAACGTTTTGGTAGGATACAGAGGTGTCTTTAAGGGGCATGGGGACTCTGTCCCCTTTCGTGGGGAAAATTTGGTTGATCATTTAGGGAACTACTGGAGCGGGTCCCTTTTATTAAATTTAGTGTCCCCCTTAATAAAATGTTCATGGTCCTCTGAGATACATATATATATATATATATAAGTTACAATGAAGTCTGGAATTTTGATTCTTTTTTTTCTATTAAGTTTTAACAGCAGTACAATGAGGAATGGATTCACAATTAGGAAAAGGAGAAGTTATTTTAAAAAATGATAGAAATTTTAAGCATAGGCAAATATTTATTTATAACGATTTGGTTTGCCGCAAAAAAAAACACAAAAAAACCCGAGTATGATGATCCGTTTTTTATTTCTATTTTTGAAGCGCATTATGAAAGTATTTGAATACTTTATTTTGATATCGTTAAGTTTTTTTATCAACTCACACAAAGTTGTTTTCCATGCATAATACTAACAAAATCTCACAATGTTGCACAACTTGTAGCATGAAAAAAAGGCTCATTGACTCTTTGCTTTGATTAGTATTTCGTTCATACAATCCTTTAAAATTTGTTTTAGACAGCCATCTGTAAAACTTGCATTCTAAAGTTCTTATTTTGGCTAACGTCTTCAAGTGTGTAACGTTCGGTGACACCAGAATCGTGCATCGTATCAGTATATTTTTTTTTAAATAGTATGATACACAATAGTTTGACAAAGCATAAACATAATCTCAGATCTATCTAATCAACCTTAAAAGAGCAAGTTTGATAAAAAAAATAATATGTGAAAACGATACAGGTTATATAAATGTTAGAGCAATTTCTTTGTTTAAAACAAATGACAATTTCCACCTGTATGACGTATTTTGATTCATAAAAACTATAACATATAGTTGTCAGTAAGGTGATAAACAGATGATGGCCCATTAATAGACAAATGTGATGGTTTATAGTTCAAGCCAATCATCTAATATAGGTAAAAAAAAGATTGTCCTTAGATTACTACAAGCATGGTTTTCAAGTCATCAATCCTGTGAACAAAAGTTTAATATTAAAATACGACTATGTCTTCCTTCCTTGCTAGTAATCATATACTCTACATATACATTTGTTTACATAATGGAAATGTATGTGTACACATATTCAAACCTTAACTGAACATTTCATATCTTTTTTTCCATTAAAATATGATTGCGTCAACCTACTTCGATAGTACTACCGATTGCAACTTTGAAATTGTGGGGTCTTAAATTATGTTATGTTTTGTCGTAAAAGTTTCGAAAGTCCATGTCCTATCTCATTTTCTCTTAGGGTTTGAAGAACTGTAAGCAGTTTTATTTTAAACTATAGTAATATTTCTTTTACAATTTGGTGGCATCGTTAATGGTAGCTGTCCCAATTCTACTGATCTTCGTTTCGTATAAATTTTGCCCTCCGGCATGTCCAGTGGAAACTTGTCTTACTTTTAATTACGGTTGTTGTTTTTATATTTACCTGTACAAATGTGGCGCTACCTAGTCCTGTGGCATACCAGGATGTGGGACTATGAAGTCTGGTGTTGGTGGCATTACCTTCGGTGGCACTGACAACATATCTTACTAAGTGGCGCTTTGATAAATATGTTAACCCAAGTGGTTTCTGGCAGGATGTATCTTCGTTCTGTTTTTGAAAACGCTGTTAGGTGAAAAATGTAATTAATAGTTAGTGAAAATTTATATTGCATAGATGAATTAAATTCTTAAAAGAGAGGCGAATGGTGCCAAAGGGACTTCAAACTCATGAGTCGGAAATATACTGACAACGCCATGGTTATCATTCCTTTAAAGTAAAACAAAAGTTAGAAGTTTACAACTATAGTATTAATTGAAATATGTATATACTAGTATACATATATATGATCATACGTCCTATCAGAATAAGTTAGAATAGCATGGATGAATTAAATTGTTCAATAGATAGGCAAAAGATGCCAGAGGGACATACAAACTCATGAGTAGAAAATAAACGGACAATGCATTCCTTCAATTTCAGTTAAAAGTAGAACAATCTTTGAAGTTTACAACTATAGTATTATTTGATATATGACCGTACGTCCTTCTAGATAAGTTAGAATAAGTACAGGAGTGAGTCATGGATTATTTGCATTCATAGACTGATGTATAACGTTTAGGTTAACGTTTTAGAGTTCACTTATAATTCATAAGAATTTATGGTAAACTTTTATATATTTCATTGAAGTCAGATGTAAATTCACAAACCGTTTAAACCGTTGTAACAAATAAACGCGATATATTGTATTTTGTATCAGTATACACATTTTGTACATGTTTTGTATATTCCACCACATGCAGTAATGGTTACGGCAAGGCCTAAAGATAACATATAAGAGCTTGAGCGGTAAACATGGGATTTGATAGCACTTTAATCGGGTTTTGTTTATAAGTCTTATAACACTGTAATAGGTAATTGTTGGCAATAAACTGCACTGTAAAAAAGGTGCTAGGGTAAAAGGTTGTGTTTATAACGTGTTTTTTTTTTTACCGTAATACTCTAAAAAGGATCTAAATATAGATTCACAAAAAGACCTGTGCAACTTTTCATTTGAAATTTACATGAACCTTAAAAAAAAAGGTATTTTTCTTTATTTTGATTAAATTTGAAAATTCAAATGTTATTTGAACAAGCTCATATTCAAAATACACATAAATTTCACGTGAAAAAAAAGTCATGTGATTTTCAAATCACGTGAGTTTTACATGAGATTCCGGCGTGAAACTCGAATGGCTTTTTGCACTGATTTCACGTAAGTTTCACATAAAAGATCGTTTGAGGCGATATTCAAGTGAATTTCACGTGAGATTTACCTGAATTAATATCCAGGCGAATATAACTGAAATTTGACTTTGTAGTCGCGCAAACTCGCTGTCATGCTGAAAAAGTACAGCACCAATAAAGTTTTTTAATCCTTTAATCAGCCACTATTGTACAAATATCATGCAGGTTCACAAATAAATATTTGCACATGTGAATAAACTCATCATAGATATCAGGACTAAATTTTGTATATACGCCAGACGCGCGTTTCGTCTACAAAAGACTCATCAGTGACGCTCGAATCTAAAAAAGTGAAAAAGGCCAAATAAAGTACGAAGTTGAAGAGCATAAAGGACCAAAATTCCTAAAAGTTTTGCCAAATGCAGCTTAGACCACGCTTACATGTTGATCAAGCGGTAATGTAGAGGAGATATGATATGTTTGTCAATGAGACAACTATCCCACAAAGTTCAAATAAGGTTGACGTAAGCTATTATAGACGATCATACGGCCTTCAACAATGAAATAGATCGGCTATATATGGCCCCGACATGAAAAAGGTAAACAATTCAATGGGAATAACTAAATGCCTAATATATAACAAAACAATTTACTAAAAACAAATATGACAAACAACGACAGCCATTGAACTACAGACTCCTGAGACATAGCCTAACTTGCAAACCAAATAATTGTATCTATGGAAGAACTAGTAAAAGTATTAAGTAATTTGTGGTAACGTTCGAATTTAGAATAAAATAGAGACAATGATTTGGATTTAAACAACTAAACGGCGTCAAAATTGTAAATTGCATGATACGTTGCCGGAAGTATAAGTGTATTTGTACTCGCTACGAAACAGGAAAAAAGCTCGGCGAAGCTCACTTTTCGTCCTTTTCCTGAAGCTTATACAAACATATTTTATATTTCAAAGATTTTGTTTTTGCACTGTAAACCTATTGTGCCAGTAAGGCCAGAAAATTAAGGAATATTTTTATAACTATATGCAATAATTCAAATACTTTTTGTCTCTTTAGTAAAAGTTGTTGATCTTGATGGGCGATTTCGTTTGAATGTTATATGTTCAAGAAACAATACATGGGCGTTTTTCAATAAAAGCGTTCCTTTCAGATCTAAAAAAATGGAAAATCAACTAGTCTAAAATTTATTTTCAAGAGTTATTTTGAATACCTCTATTATAGACCTGTTTGTAAACAAAAAGTGCAATCTTAAATACTCTTTAAAATGATATTATTTTCATAATTTGTGTACTGTTTCGTAGGGGACTTTTGTCCCCTACGAAACTGCTTCTAAACACACATATTTTTGCAATTTTAAATGTTTCCTATAGACATTCCAGTTTGTTTACTTTATATACTAGAAAAATCTCATTTTTTTCTGAATTGGAGAACCATTTGTTATCGATAAAGATTAGACAGTACTTCACATATGAAGGTACAACTCATGTTACGTAGTGGACATTTTGATGCGTTTCGTAGTTGACAAAACCGTTTCGTAGTGGACAAAAAATTTCGTAGTTGACATCAACCCTATTCTATGTTAATAAAAACATAATAAAAATTACATGAAACTAACCTTTGTTATTTGCTTTGCACGAATATAATTGAAAAAAGAGTAAAAAAAGACTGCATGGTAGTGGTAGTGTCCACTACGAAACGTTTTTCTCCCAAACTTGTTTCGTAGGGGACCGTTTCGTAGGGGACGTATTCACATGTTTTATTTTTTCCCCACAACCCCATTATTGCAATAGTAACAAGACTGACTGTATTCATCAAAGCGTTATTAAGCTGTACACTGATATTTTTTTCATAATTTTAAAACCAGTTACTGAAGGAGATTTGACCCGTTTCGTAGTGGACATTTACAAAAATACGGTATCACTCTGGTACATTTGATGTGCTCAATTTTTCTTACCAACAGTTTAATTGCCGTTATAAAAGCATCACTTCTTTTGTAAGACCCTAATGTTTATATCTCTTGCAAACAAAAAATTACATTGATTTTATAAAACTGTTTATAAGCAAGTTTTAATGACTTCGTTTCGTAGTGGACATTGTGTTAGGGACACACCTTCTAAAATAAAAAATCCTATGTTAAAAGCTGTTTATTAAAATATGTTGGCTCTAAACATACTTTTGAATTAATAAAGAACTTATATTAAGTAAAGTTAATATTTATTTCTACATTTTTTTACGATATTTGAGAGTATGAATGTTGAACAGGCGGTCTAGGGACATGCCATTTTGGTTGTTTTCGACCATTCAGGAATCAATATCTTATCAATCCCTCTAAAAAATAAACTGCTTCTTTGCTTAAAAATGTTATATCTCATTCAATGTACTGACTGCACAAAAATTACTTGCAAAGATCAAACACATTTTTTTTAAAGTGGCTGGGACAAGAAAGTACGTTTTTATTGAAAAACGCCCACATAAGTTCTAACTTATTTCTTTCAAGATTTGAGCTTTCCGTTTGTTTTTTCTCTCTCAGAGAAATGAATAGTTTATGCAAATATTCAATCTTTACCACCGAAATTACAAATGTATGTCAATCTTTACCATAGGGGATAGATCCTCTTTACAAAGCAAGGATAACAATCTGGACCTATTCTCAACTTGGTGTGGAGGGGCTGGATTGTTATACTTGGCAGACTTAACAAATCTTTAAAATCCATTCCTTCTTCAAATCACACTTATACGAATATTATTCATTGTTTTCTAAAATTGATAACACAAAATGGTTTTCAAAATATCCTTAAAACATATGAGCTTGTACCGGCAGTAACGTCTGAATAAATATTATTTATTTTATCATTATTATTTTGAGCAATGTTCTTTGTAATTTAAAAGCACATAAGCTGACAAAACAAACAAGATAAGGGTGAATGTTTGGTACCCTTTAAACAAAATTCAGAATTAGCGAACACACTCTTTTAAAAGAAAAGGGTAGACATCTTAAGAACCCTAGAAATCAAAGATATTGCAAATTCTGTAATGAGATAGAGGACGAAAAACACTTCCATCGCAAATGCCCTAAATATAACTTTTATAGAAACAAATATTTTTAATTAATGAAAACCAATTCAGAGTGGAAAGATACTGTTAAAGATGACATGCTTAAACTTAAAATAATACTAAACCCCACATCTCACAGTCAAATTAAAAATACAGTTTCCTTTATAAGACAGTCATTAGAACTGAGGACGGGAGACCCAAAACAATAATTTGAACTGATACATTTTGTAATTTAATATTGTATTGTGTATTTTTGTATATATGTTATGTTTGTCACAGATCATGTTTTTGGTTTATATGGTAATAAAATTATTTGATTTAAACGTTTAAACCCACTGTAATTGTTTGCACCCATCCTAAGTCAGGAATCTGGTGTTCAGTAGTTGTCGTATGTTGAAGCCCGTACCTTGATCTACATGTATAATGTTTAACTTATATAAATTGTGACTTGGATGGATAGTTGTCTCATTGGCACTCATATCATATCTTTCTATGTCTAAGAATATCAAGAGAGCAAACCACAGAACAAACGATATGTATAAGTACAGCAAACGAAACAAATGAAAAACAAACTTAACACTGTATTCTCCTCGCTACCACTAGAATTTGCAGGTTATAATAATAAAAAAAAAAAGTCAGGAAAATGTTGTTGGCATGACACGGGTTATGTTCTTCTCATATATGTTATGATGGTATGATACTAAAGATTAATAATAAGCTGTTGACACAGAGATATGTATCGTCACTGTCACTTTATATCAACTAGTAGATCAATATTGTTTTACCTTCCATTTCGTTTGATTATTAAAGATGTACACGATACTGTTGTCAAGTCATTAAAGATTGCATATTTTGGCGTTAATATTGAGTCACTGATAAGGTCTTTGCATCGGAACTAAACACATTTATTCTAAAAACAGTTGTTGGCATGACACGGGTTATGTTCTTCTCATATATGTTATGATGGTATGATACTAAACCCCTAACGGGAAGGATTGTGCCTGATGTTCATATGATGATATCATAATCTTTCAGTCAGTTTAATTGAAGTCTGGAGCTGGCATGTCAGTTAACTGCTAGTAGTCTGTTGTTATTTATGTATTATTGTCATTTTGTTTATTTTCTTTGGTTACATCTTCTGACATCAGACTCGGACTTCTCTTGAACTGAATTTTAATGTGCGTATTGTTATGCGTTTACTTTTCTACATTGGCTAGAGGTATAGGGGGAGGGTTGAGATCTCACAAACATGTTTAACCCCACCGCATTTTTGCGCCTGTCCCAAGTCAGGAGCCTCTGGCCTTTGTTAGTCTTTTATTATTTTAATTTTAGTTTCTTGTGTACAATTTGGAAATTAGTATGGCGTTCATTATCACTGAACTAGTATATATTTGTTTAGGGGCCAGTTGAAGGACGCCTCCGGGTGCGGGAATTTCTCGCTACATTGAAGACCTGTTGGTGACCTTCTGTTGTTTATTTTTCTATGGTCGGGCTGTTGTCTCTTTGGCACATTCCCCATTTCCATTCTCAATTTTATTAACTGGTTGACGTTTGTTGCTGTCTGTCGTATATATTTTTGTTTGTTTGTTTTGTACAATAATCGCAATAATCAGACCGTTAGTTTTTCGTTTGAATTAGTTTACATTTAGCCATGTGGGGGCCTTGTATGACTAACTGTACAGTGTGGGTTTTGTTTGTTATTTCAAGGTCGTACGGTGACCTACCGTTTTTCGCGTTTAAATTCTACGCATTTGAAATCTGGTGGATAATGTTGTCATGGAAATTAAGCAACGTCGCATTAGTTTATGATAAAATAAGATATCCAATTAAAAGATATCACGTTATGATTAATTTTAAAGATTTGTAATATCGTATTCGTCTTGAGAAACAAACCTCCTTCTCCCTATTCCCTGAATTTTCTATATCCTAGAGTTTAATCGATTATCCAAATTTGTTTGCCTTTTTTTTGCTTCTTCCTTTAAGCTGTAATTATATATGCGTACGTTTGTATTGTCTCTCTCTTGTTCGTTGAATTAATATTACAGAAACATTTTGTTTTGCTAAAATGATACAGTGTAAAACTGATTATAAAATAAACACATCCATTCTCCCAAATGCAATAAAAATCATGATCTGAATATATACTTTACTGTCGTCATGAGAAGTGTTGATTTATTAAAATATAGTTCAATAAATACATTGATTTGATATTGGTAGGTGATTTACATATAATTTTTTTACAGTTAATGTCAAGTCAATATAAGAATTCCTAATTTACTGTAACTGAAACGTTTATTCAAAATTCAAAATTTTGCATTTGAAAATTACTAAGTTACAGTCGAGGCATAGTATCTTTTTAAAAAAAAGAAATGTGGGATATAGGGGGAGTGCATATAAAAAGGGCGATCCAGCTATTTTAGGTCATTTTACGGAAATTAAAAATAAGTGTAGAAACGAAGTCCTCCCTTTTTCTGGTTGACAGTGTGCTATAGGGTAAGGTTTTAGGGAATAATCATTTTACATGTAGCTATAATATTTTTATAAATGAGATATTAGTAAATGATGTTAAGTTATGTAATATCTGTCCTGACAGAATGGTTGGAGGGCATGATAAACAAATAATTATAATATGGCCTGTTTATGGACAAATTAATATTCTTACCTTCGAGAAAGGATATGAATGTATCCGTACACAAATCTGTAGTAAAATAAAGGCCTGGAAGATTAGTCCCATGATCAGAGGCCACTAGAGTCGACTTCCTCCATATCTGGTATGGAGGTTATTTAGGAACATAACATCCAAATCTTTTTTTTTAGTGTTCTGGCCTGGTCTTTAATTGATAATACATGGAAAATAATGGATTACGGGGAAGTTAACAACGGTTAATGTTGTTGTCCCGCGGCCATTTACACCATGTTACAGAACAGACGTTACTGTTATTCTCATTGGTTACTGCCGTGTGTGAAGTGCAGTCATACATATACGGTGTCCTTCAGGATTTACGCTCTTTCAATCACAAGTCATATATATATATATAAATATATATTATAAAAGTATATCATACATCAAATACTAGTCCACAGATCTCTACATACAATTCATGTTAATATCATTACATCAAATACTAGTCCACAGATCTCTACATACAATTCATGTTAATATCATTAGGATTTATTATTTTATTTATACGATTGTTTGAGAATTACAGGCTTCAGGTAATTGACCAGAAAATGAATTTATACAATTAACATCAACGTGGTGGCGTATATATAATATAAATTTGGATACCCTGTTAAGCCTGCACAGATCATAAGAAGAATTTCAAATGCTCTGGCACCGTCCCTTGATGATCTTTGCTGGCTAGACACAGAATCTATAATCTTAAAATATGTTTTTGAAATATATTTTAATAATTTAGGAATTTGACTCATCTGCATTAAGTAAAAGTAGGGACTTCCCTTTAAGCACCGACTCTTGGTGCTTTCTGCAGATAAGTCATATTAAATATCCTTTATTAAATATACTTGTTATTTGCAGTATACCTCATAGTCAAATGTGCGAGTGGTTAACTGTTTTTGTTTTGTTTTTTTTTATATTGAGATTTCTCCGCACAAACTACTAATCAGCCTCATGTTTGTTTTTTCAAAGTGAAAAGACACTTACCGGGTGCACTTGAGTCAATGTCAACATAGTATTCATTGAATAATAATACATTGCTACTGTTTTGTTGAGTGTATTTTCTGTGGTATATTATTTTATTTTATTATTTTTATAACACTTGTTACATATCTTTTATTGTTTGTGTATTGCATATGTTATTGTTTATAATAATATTGTCTGTATGCTGTATGCCCTAATTTGGTGAATAAAAATATTCTATTCTATTCTATTCTATACGGTGTTGCATTCTTCATAAACACATTATTGACCGACAAAATTGGATGAGTAACCCAAACAGACGTGAGAATAGTGTATATGTTCCTGAACAGACATAATAAATAATGTGATAATGCTTTGGATCAAGCAACCGAAACGTTGTAAGCATAGATGACAGACATACAAAACAACTGACAAAAAGTTCAAACAAACAGACAAATAAATTCAACAAAGTCATAAAAGTTGTGAACTAAACTTTTTACTCTTATAATATCATATACAATTTCATTCTGTGTGTTATTGTACACAGTTGTGGACGTCCTAATCGCAAGTACTCCCGTTGTATAAGGTTAAGTGTACATAAATGTCCAGCTCATTTTTATTCTCAACTATTAAAATTATGAACAGGATAGTTGGTGTCCGTATCGTTTTGAATTGTATCTGTATCGCCAGATTAAGAATGTAATAGCTTTTTATAAGTTTATAATCATGACATTTAAACAGTCACGAAATTGTTCTATTGATTAATCTTTATTTAAAGTCCCCCGTACCCTTGCATTTCAATGCCAAGGTGTTTTAAATGCCTGAATACACGATCAGCTATATGGCTTTCAAAACGGAACATATAAATAAAAGTCTAGTTCTCCTGCGTTTATCTTTGTTGAGGGACCGGCTGAATAATTGACTTCCAAGAGATGCATGCTTAATATAAAAATATAAATTCAATTCAAGTTTATTTCATTAATTATAGAAACAGAGAAAAGAGGGAAACGGACGATTTTTAAAAGGCTGAGTCTGGAAAATACTTAAAAGTTAGATATACGACATTTGATAAATAAAATCGAATACTTGCAAAGCCATCATTATTCACAAAACATACTGACATATATTCATTTTTATAAATATGTATATATACATGCTACATTTGATGAACATTTTTTTCTATATCATTATCGGGGTGCTGTCTAATTGACCTACGTCACTACATTTTCTTTTATATATTCCTATACAAGATCAAAATGTTCAAATATAGCTATGAAATTGATTTATATAACAAGTAATAGTGGTAATAAATTACAAGATTGACACTCTTCACTTAAATACATCAAAAATATAATACATATATATCAAAAAAATTCATATGATATATACGACACGCGTTTCTAGAACTCTCTTGATCATGTCATAGACGACTAAGAAATGTTTCCGAAAAAGCCTTGGTCATGTGATATATATATGACACCGGTGCTTCTTGAACAACCTTGGTCATGCATTGGCGGATCCAGGGGTAGGGGGGGGGGGGGTCCGTGGGTTGGAACACCCCTTTTTTTGGACGATCAATGCATTTGAATGGGGACATATAGTTGGAACCCCCCCCCCCCCTTTTAAAATGGCTGGACCCGCCGTATACACGACACGAGCTTCTGGAACAGCCTTAATTGATCATGTGATAAACGAGAACTGTTTCCGAAACAGCCTTGGTCATGTGATATACGACACGTGTCTCTGAGACTGTCTTGATCATGTGATATACGACATGTGCTTCTCAATCTGGAACAACCTTGACCATGTGATATACGACACGTGCGTCTTGAACAGCCTTGATAATGTGAATTGATATGCGTCCGTCATGTGATATACGACACGTGTTTCTAGAACGGCCTTGTTCAATGGAAACAAAGAAAATATTCCTTATTGGTTGAAATCAATAATTAACCACAAAAAAGATGATATTAGCTTCCCAATTGCATTTTTGCCATTTCTTTGTAAGAACAGAGCATCAGCACCTGCATATCGATTATATTTCACTCAGTTGATACGATAATCATACAAGAGCTAGCATTTACTATTATGATTTCCTTGATAGATATTTGATGCTCACAAGGAAGCCATTGAACCAAATGTTAAAAGTGGCGCGAAGTTGAAATCATATCTGATCTTTAAAAATTTAACGGACGCCATCACTAGTTGATTTCCTGAGTTGGTTGACCTTTTTGGAATATAAAGATTTTAAGGTGACGGCGGATATGAACATAGTGTCATAACTACAATTCCGTCCCCTTGTTCTCGAATGTGACCTATCGAATAAGATTTACCACCGCGTTTTTCTTACATGAGCAACACGACGGGGTGCCACCTGTGTAGCAGGATCTTCTTACCCTCCTGCTCTTGCTTTAGTTGTTTTGTGTGTTACAGTAGTCCTTTGTTCAATTAGTTCTTTAATTCATGCGTTGCTTATAACGGTAATAGTGTTGTCTATTCTTGTCACGTGTTTTACTTTAAACATTTCACACCCGGTCAAGTTCAGTGAATTAACACGAACGGGGGTTAACAATTTTTTTAATGTCTCAGAAATAGGGTTTTTATGTGGGTTTCATGCTAATTAGTTTTTATGCCCCACCTACGATAGTAGAGGGGCATTATGTTTTCTGGTCTGTACGTCCGTTCGTCCGGATTCAGGTTAAAGTTTTTGGTCAAGGTAGTTTTTAAGTTGAAGTCCAATCAACTTCAAACTTAGTACACATGTTCCCCATGATATGATCTTTCTAATTTTAGTGCCAAATTAAAGTTTTGACCCCAATTTCACGGTCCACTGGACATAGAAAATGATAGTGCGAAGTTCCACTGAACATGGAAAATGATTGTGCGAGTGGGGCAAACGTATACTATGGACACATTCTTGTTCGTTTTTAATATTGTGTACTGTTGTTTGCCTTTTAATCAGTTTCGTTCTTTTGCCATTGCTTTGTCAGTTTGATTTCCACTTATGAGTTTTTAATGACCGGCTTTTGTCTCTCTTTATAAATTGCTGCATGAGCAAACTAGATCTACAATTACATCATGTATATGGTAATTTTGATTTATATATAAAGTGAAGTTTAAAATCATGATAAACATTTGCCAGATATAATTCTTTTTATTTTATTTTAATTTTAGACATAATGGGATGATAAATGTACCCTTTGGAAATAAATGAAAACCGGAAACCGGTATATGCAATAACACATTACGCTTAATTAACATTCGCCTTGGAACCATATATAATGCGTAATCAGGTATATCATTTGCATGTTTTAAAATTGCAGGTACAACATAGGTCAATGAATCACTAAGAATGTTTAAAATACTCCTCTTTTCACTTTGACCCATCTAGTCACTCACTTTTCATCATAGCAAGACTAGTATGAGGATATGGATGTGGTTTACAGAATAGAAAAAATGGACAAAAAGTGCAGAAAAATAAAGAATAGAGAAAAGAGAGTAACAAAAATAAAGAATAGAAAAAAAAGAGTAACAAAAATAAAGAATAGAAAAAATAGAGTAACAAAAATAAAGAATAGAAAAAATAGAGTAACAAAAATAAAGAATAGAAAAAATAGAGTAACAAAAATAAAGAATAGAAAATAATGGGGTGCAGAGATATAAAGAAAAAAGTAAAACAACAAAAATACCGAAATCCATGGAAAAAAAGAAAAATCGCAAAAATACTGAACTAAGAGGAAAATCAAATCGGAAAATCTCTAATCATGGCAAAATTCAAATGACAAAACACATCAATCAAAGAGCTAAAAGCTCTGAGGAAAAATGACGCCACTGCCTCTAATATTAGGATATTTTTTATGCAAGTCTTGATTTTTACATACCGTAATAAGTTTAACATTGCAACATGTCTCGTAAGCATATAATTGATATTCGTATATGTGTGTGTGAAGTAAAGATGACAACTGACTGTTTTTTTTAATACAAATGAACAGGTCAAGAGTCAAGACTACCTAAATGATCTACAGTATCCAATGACTACTGGCTGGGTTTTTTTACAAATAAATAGGTCAAGACTACCTGAATGATCTACAGTATCCAATGACTACTGGCTGGGTTTTTTTTACAAATAAATATGTCAAGACTACCTGAATGATCTACAGTATCCACTGACTATACTGGCGTTTTTTTTGTACAAATAAATAGGTCAAGAATACTGGAATTATCTACAATATCCTATGATTACTAGCTGTTTTTTGTACTAATAAATATGTCAAGACTATTTAAATGATCTACAATATCCAATGACTACTGGCTGTTCTTTTGTACATACTAAATAAAGACTACCTGAATGATCTAAAGTATTCTAAGTAAATAAATGTGTAATATTTTCTTGCAATTACATTTTTCTAAATCAAGAATACAGACTTCTAGTATCCTTTCAAACCAATAGTCCTATAACATATGACATGTATGACTTTGATTCAATTTTTAACGTTTCTATACTGATATTTTCATTTTTTTTCATTTTTTTTAATGCAAAGTGTGGCACATTGATAGTAAAATAAAATTATCAGAACAGTAAATAGAAATAGTAAATAATCTCCTGAGGTTATATGTTATAGGACTAATTACCCACATACTCATTAAATAAGTTACTAGTGACATAGTTATTTCTGTTACTTGAAGCAAATTCTATTTCTGTAGATTTATACAATAGCATAATATTGTTATACTTGTTTTATTTCACCTTGAAGATTAGACAAATAGGGATATACTCCTTTGATTTTTTATTCCATGTCATCCAGGTCCCTTTATATGAAACTTGAAACCACTTCTCTGCCATATTGATATTATATAACAACTCTGCCCATGACCCATACAATTTGATATTCATTCTTTAACCATATATCATAGTAAGCTAGTTTTTTTTTATTTTACACTAATCCACAATCTTTCATTTTAAATTTCTGTCTCCATTTAAGTTCATGCCATTGAACCATCATAGTATTAAACACATGTCCAAGTAATTATGCTGTTATATAGTGGGTCACCATATACTCAGCTTGGGTGGCATTCCAGTTATTGAAATTTGTGTCAGATTGGATAATGAACTAAACCTGTAGGAACTGATCTCATAATTTAATATGGAGCCATAGTATGTGGCCCCTACCCGGTAACAAAAATAAACATGTCAAGCGGCAAAATTTATCACCAGAGATTACAAGTGAAGAGAGCATGGATAAGTCTCCAAAATGCTTGCCAAACTGGAACTACAACAATATCTCCAGACAAGGACGAACAAGGCATTGAGGCCAAAGTTAGTATTTGTGTAAAAAGTAGTTGAGGGGCTGATACACGCTATTGACGTTGTCAGTTTGTTTTAGATTTATGAGTTTGACTGTCCCTTTGGTATCTTTCGTCCCTCCTTTTTTGAACCAGACGAATTTCTCTAAAAAGCATGTTGAAGTAAAACGAAAAGACTATCAAGTTTTCCCCGATTAATCTTTAATGTTTTAACAATGTTTTAGTTTTACTTCACATAATCAATAAAGGTATAAAAATTGATTTATGAGTATCTTAACAACATTGTTTGGTACACTTCAATCCTTTTGGTAATAAGAAGGACCGGAGGTATGAAAACTGGTTCCCGGTTGATTACTACACAAAAGTGATAATGCAGCAGATTCCGGTTTGTATGTAAAATAGTAAATTCGAATCCAAGCGAGGTAGACGTAGAAACGTAATGGAAAGTAAATACGAACCAAGCGCGGTAGGCAGAGAAATGTAATGGAAGTTCAGGTCAATAGTATCGGAACAAGACGCTGAAGCGTCATTTTCCAAAAACAAATGGACAACAACTGTCATATTCCTGACTTGGTACAGGCATTTTCAAATGAAGAAAATGATGGATTGAACCTGGTTTTAAGCGCTAAACCTCTTCTTGTATGACAGTCTCATCAAATTCCGTTATATTTACATTGAAAAGTCCTTTATCAAATGGGAAACTCAAAAGTTCAAACGATTGGAAAACAACTGTCATATTACTGACTTGGTTCAGGTATTTCCTAATAGAATAGAACATAAAAAAATAAAAAAATAGAGAGAAAAAATGTTTTAAGAATTCAGACCCCCCCCCCCCCCCTTACCTCCTCCACGTTATCTTTCTCATATTAGCTATTATGAATATCAACCCATGACTGATTTTCATAAAAACCCAACGAAACATGTTTCTTTATAATTTAATATATATCCACAGGATAAACGATCATAAACGTGTTTTAGAGTTTCCAATGAAGATATAATGACAAGTGAACTCACACTTGAGTAAATCAAATATTTCTTAGTCTTCACTGTTATAACTTCATTTTAAATTTACGAAAAAGTCACATGATTTCACACCTTAATTTCTGATAAACGAGACATTTTTTATAATTGTTTTTAATTTTCAGGTCTATGCACATCTTCAAAAATGGACATTCTTCAACCTTGTAGGCCAAAATATAAATCATGACTGAAATTAATTTTGCTTATCTCGTATCGCTGATAATTTTCTGTTTTAGTTTTCTCTTTTCTTCTTGCTTGATAAATGGTATAAATCAGTATTTAACATTATTTGGAGTAAACTAACAAATGCAGAAATGTTAACTTATTTGTTGATCTTGCCCCGACTTGACATTAAAGGGCAATAACTTGAAGTGGTTGTCGTTTGTTGCTGTGTTACTTATTCGTTTTTCGTTCATTTGTTTGTACATTAATTAGGCCGTAAGTTTTCTCGTTTTACAATTGTGATTTCGGGGCATTTTATAGGCGGATATGCGGTATGGGCTTTGTTCATTGTTGAAGGTCCGCGTACGGTGATCAATATCTGTTAATTTCTGTGTCATTTGGTCTCTTGTGAAGAGTTGTCTCATTGGCAATCATATCACATCTTCTTTTTTATACTAAATCCAATAAAGCGTACAGTAGATTGACGATTGCCGCAATTCGGCCTTTTCCTAGATCTTCTATTACTAATCATTCAACTATTAAAGTTTCTATCTATTCGTTAGAAAATTCAAGACAGTAGGGAACACACGAAAGATATTTGTTACAAGCAGTTTCAATAAAACTAACGCACTTAAAAGAAACATTACAAATGTTAACGCCGTCATCGTTGCCAGATCGAAAAGCAATCCTTTTTCTCGCTTTCCGCGACTTTTACGTCGCAGGGGAGCCAAAGAGCAGTTAACCTGTATGCAAGAAATGAAGTACATTGTATAGCAGTCTTGCAACCTCGAAATCATACAACTACCAAACCTTTCTTGTTATACCTCATTCAAGATAAGCACCTTGCATCTAGTGTTAGGACAACACTAACAAAATCGTGAGGGTACAGCGGAAGCCAGTGTCTCGACTACTTTTGCTGTTGTCGATGTTTTCAGTCTCAACAAAAATGGAGATACAATTATTTAAAACTTATCCTCTAGGTACTATCTGTTGTTTTTTAGTAACTTCTGTCCAAGTTTGGTACACATCATGTTTTTTACAAAGCTTACTTCTTGATACTATCTTATGATCATAAACGAGCTTCTGTCCATGTTTTGTAGAAATCCAGGACAGTTAAAAAAAATTATTATAATTTCAAAAACTTTAACCAAAGAGTGAATATTTGTTGATGCGACGACGCCGATGCCGGAATGTAGGATCGCTATGTCTCGCTTTTGCAACTGTGACGTAATCAATTAAATCTAAGATTTGATGGTCAGTTCTTAATCAGTTTAATGATCTTTCATCTTGTTTAATGTGACACTTTATACGATACATTAGTTGCACAGTTGAACTTCAATAGCATTTACAAGTTTATCCAAATAATCTAAGACCATTAATCAATGCCTTACATAAATTAAGAACATGTTTATAGCTCGATCTTGTGAGAAACTTTATGTATTGGTCAGATATATTAGAGTAGTAGCTTGAAGTAACATATTGTTTTATAAAGCTGGAATTTAGTAACGTTTTGTATTGGAAGTTATAATTGTGAACCTTCAAATCTATAATACTAAAATTACGAAGTCCAATTTGTCAGCCGTCATCACGTAAAAACGACAAATCAAAGAATTCAACTTTATATATAACTAATATAGTACAAAGGTGTAGATTAAAAATTACACTACTCCAGGCCCTTTTGTTTTCCACGTAATTAATATTGCCAATAATTAAGAAGTTCCGGGTCGAGTCCAATACCGATACCGATAGTATATTCACCTGTTACCTATTACCTTATCTGTACGTTCCGCATCTGACAGGCGCACCACCAAACGGTGTATTCAGGATTTATATGCTATATACACGGGTCATAATCACAGGGTTGACACTACTAAATTGTCAAATTGTTACCTATTGGCGTATAGGTACAGTTTTCAATTTGTTAGCGGGCATGACGTAAAACAGCGAATCAAAGAATTCAACTTCATTTATAACTAATATAGGACAATGCTGTTGATTAAAAAATACTCCATTCCAGGACCTTTTGTTTTCTAAATAATTAATATTACCAATAATTGATAAGTTCCAGTTCGACGGGTTCAAACAGAAAGATTTGAAAGCAGAGAAAAGTGTGTATCTTATAATCCGCATGAATTTATCAGATCACAATACTAATACTAAAATAAGGCTTGCGCATAGTTATATACTTTAATTCAGTCATGGACCCGCGATATCACGGGTGTGTTCTATTATATTATATACATGTACTTTTATAAGATTAAACATGTGAACATTAAGGAGACTTAGTTCAATTCTAACAGTGACTTTATGGTGGCATAATATATACAATAGCAAGTTCCCTATATTAACGGGCAAGATGGAGTTATCGTTCCCGGATTCATATTCCCGAAATAATGACTTGTAGTACAAAACACAAACACACACACAAGAAAGCCCCGTTATATGTAACAAAAGTCGCAGTCTTGACAAAAATGGAAGTCACTCAAAGAGTTGAAAGCACAATTTCAACTTATATTATACCATAATTTCAAAAAAATCGAGCCGAACACCTCCAACAGATTAATTGTAACAATGATTTTATCAATGATGGAATATTATGAATATTTTAAAAAAGGTTACCATACCCTTAAATGAAAATCTGAGTTTTTCATGAAGTGAACAAAGCTTATCATTTCGGGGCCTTTTAGAGCCGACCATGCGGTATGGGCTTTGCTCATTGTTGAAGGCCGTACGGTGACCTATAGTCACTGTTGTTAATTTATGTGTCTTTTAATTTGGGGAGTTCTCATTGGCAATCATACCACATATTCTTTTGTATATAAATATCTCCAATAACACGTTGATTCACGATTCCTGCAATTCGGCTTTTCCCTTGATCTTGTATCGCTCATCATTCTACTAACCAAATCTATCTATCTATTCTATTTTCAAGACAGAAGCAAAACACACTAAAGATTAATAATAAGCTGTTGACACAGAGATATGTATCGTCACTTTATATCAACTAGTTTCTACCTTCCATTTCGTTTGATTATTAAAGATGTACACATTTGACTCATTGCTGGATCCAGAATAAATCCTTATGTTTTATCTATCCTTATTTTGGCTAATATTTGCCACTGGACAATTGATTATCAGGAATCAATAACAAATCCTCTCTATTTATTATTAATTTCTGAACAATTGTATATAACTGTTACATGATCTTCCTCCTGAGTATAATTGTAACAAGCTGAGCATTGTGTCTTATATTTTAATAGTCTTTCTAGTTGATGTATAGATTGCTGTTCAGTTTGAGCCAAGCTCCGTGTTGAAGACTGTACTTTGATCTATAATGGTTTACTTTTAAAACTTGTGACTTGGATGGAGAGTTGACTCATTGGCACTCATACCACATCGTCTTATATATATATATGAACAATGTAAGTTATTTACCATATACATACATGATTTACAAATGTACATCGAAATGAATATTATATATGTACTACAAATTCAAAAATTATTGAGGCATTAATAATGTGATTTTTGAAAAATGGACCAAAAATTTGAGATTAATTAATGAGATTTCAGAAACAAACAGCATACAGATATACATGTACATGAATATCTGTTGGTGACCCTCTGCTGTTGTTTTTTATTTGGTCGGGTTGTTGTCTCTTAGACACATTCCCCATTTCCATTCTCAATTTTATGTATCAGAAGTATTAATTACAGCATACAGATATACATGTACATGTATGTATCAGAAATATTACAGCATACAGATATACATGTACATGTATGCATCAGAAGTATTACAGCATACAGATATACATGTACATGTATGTATCAGAAGTATTACAGCATACAGATATACATGTACATGTATGTATCAGAAGTATTACAGCATACAGATATACATGTACATGTAGGTATCAGAAGTATTACAGCATACAGATATACATGTACATGTAGGTATCAGAAGTATTACAGCGTACAGATATACATGTACATGTAGGTATCAGAAGTATTACAGCATACAGATATACATGTACATGTAGGTATCAGAAGTATTACAGCATACAGATATACATGTACATGTATGTATCAGAAGTATTACAGCATACAGATATACATGTACATGTATGTATCAGAAGTATTACAGCATACAGATATACATGTACATGTAGGTATCAGAAGTATTACAGCATACAGATATACATGTACATGTATGTATCAGAAGTATTACAGCATACAGATATACATGTACATAAAATTGAGAATGGAAATGGGGAATGTGTCAAAGAGACAACAACCCGACCAAACAAAAAACAACAGCAGAGGGTCACCAACAGGTCTTCAATGCAGCGAGAAATTCCCGCACCTGGAGGCGTCCCTCAGCTGGCCCCCAAACAAATATATACTAGTCCAGTGATAATGAATGCCATACTAATTTCCAAATTGTACACAAGAAACTAAAATTAAAATAATACAAGACTAACAAAGGCCAGAGGCTCCTGACTTGGGACAGGCGCAAAAATGCGGCGGGGTTAAACATGTTTGTGAGATCTCAACCCTCCCCCTATACCTCTAACCAATGTAGTAAAAGAAACGCATAACAATACGCACATGTACATGTATGTATCAGAAGTATTACAGCATACAGATATACATGTACATGTATGTATCAGAAGTATGCAAGTTCTTATTATTGCAGTACTCAGTTGTATTATTTGCATAAATTTTCTCTTCAGTTTTATCTATGAGGATTTTCTCTACTGTATGATGTATGAAGTTAAGGATTTTCTCAACTGTCAATGACTGTTTTATGTATGAAGTTAAGGATTTTCTCTACTGTTTGATGTATGAATTTAAGGATTTTCTCAACTGTCAATGACTGTTTTATGTATGAAGTTAAGGATTTTCTCTACTGTTTGATGTATGAAGTTAAGGATTTTCTCTACTGTTTAATCTATGAAGTTTAGAATTTTCTCTACTGTTTGATGTATGAAGTTAAGGATTTTCTCTACTGTTTGATGTATGAAGTTTAGGATTTTCTCTACTGTTTTATTTATGAAGTTTAAGAAGGTTTGTGGTTCCTTTGACCAAGCATGCTACTGTCATTAAGCCTAGGCTTGATTTTCCTCCAAAGAAAATTTTATTCTTTGATTTACAATGTTCATGATGTTATTAATATCATGATGACAAAAATAGAAATGAAATATTTAAACAAATGTTGAAGCCCACAGGGTTCTTCCAGCCCATCAAAATGAGTTAAAAGATTGTTAATTGTCAATTCACATTTTTTTTTCACAAATCAGTAATTTGCAAAAGGCTATATATAGATGCGGTCAAATTATAGCTCGACATTTGTAAATTAACATTTTACCTTAAATAATGTACATTTTGTACGTAAACTTCAAGATGTCTTTTCTTTTTATTGGTGTTGGATTGCCGTTTTTGTTGACATACAATGTATATTCCACACCTCCTTCTATTCATATTGCTAAATAAATTCTGCATGAAATAATGAATTAATATGAAACCAGGGTGTATGCAAAGTATTGGTTTAGTCATTGCTTGATTTTGACGGCCTAACCACTTCCATATGAATATCTTATTTTAGGCTGTTTCTTTATCAATGTATTTTAGCCTGAAAGGATCAGAGAACATTAAAACATATACCACACAGTAAACACATTAGATTTTCTGGGACTAAATAAGTTTTATTCACACGATTCCTATCACATTGTCCCCCTCATCTTGTACGAATTCTTCCTCCACTCCATCAGCAACTTCCGGTAAGTCTATTTTTAACAATGGTTTTTGAGGTAAGTTATTCCGTGCCTGGAGAATAACTCCTAACAAAGGAGGAAATGGTATAAGTTTAGGTACATATTTTGTCTCTTCAAATACATCTGTTATTTGACAGAATTCTGCTTCCTCCTCTTTTGGAATAAGTTTCCAGTCTTTTTGATGTGGTTTTTCCACTTTTTGAATTCCACATTGTTTCCCTCTAAATATGCGTTCTCCCCACACTTCCCCTTTCAGTAAATTCTGAAAAACATATAAACTGAACAATTAATTTGAAAACTAAAAAATCTGAACATCTGTAGGTTGATGGTACAATGTATAATATATACATGTATCATGTATATTCTAACAATCATTTCAAAATCTAAAAATGTGAAAATTTGTAATTTGTTCATTGTTGATGTTGTTCTAACCATCAATGGTACTCACTACTGTCAATCTAGTTTTTGTACATAATTTGTTTGTATGTATCTCATCTGCACAAAATTGATGTTATTTTAGGAATAGCTCTAAAGCATCCATATTTGTCATGTTTGATGTTCTTAAAAAGTTTTTATCAATATGATTGTTCAACATGTTTTAAAGAGGAGGAAAGATAATTGATTCTGGTTGTGATGTTTAATAAAATCATTCAATTCTAAAAAGTTTTAGAAGATACATGTACTTTCTGTTCTACAATATTCAATGTCATATTCCATGTATTAAACATTTAAAACAAGTGAAACTGCGAGCTACTGCTGATACCCCCGCCGCAAGTGGATAATATTAATAGTGTATTAATAGTGTAAAAATATGCAAGTGTTCGGTTAACATGAAGTTGTCGAGTGATGAATCTGAAAACAAATCACACGGTATAGCTAACTTATATAAATCCTGAAACCAAATTTCAGAAATCCTTGTATTGTAGTTCCTGAGAAAAATGTGACGAAAATTTTCAACTTGGCTATCATGTGTAAAATCATACAAGTGTTCGGTAAACAGGAAGTTGTCAAGTGATCAATCTGAAAACGCATCAAACTGTATGACTTAGATTATCCCTGAAACCAAATTTTAGAAATCCTTGTATTGTAGTTCCTGAGAAAAATGCGACGAAAAATATTCATGGGATGGACGGACTGACTGATGGACTGACAGACAGAGGTAAAACAGTACACCCCCCCTTTTTTAAAGCAGGGGTATAAAAAAATATATATAGAAAGATGTAGTATGAGTGCCAATGAGATGTTCATTATGATTTATAAATTGACCTACATGCATCATTCAGGTCAAAGGGAGATAAATGCAAATTGTCATTTGAAGCAGAAATATCTAGATATAAGAAGATGTGTTATGAGTGCCAATGAGACAACTCTCCATCCAAGTCACAATTTGTAAAAGTATACAATTATAGGTTAAAGTAAAGTCTTCAACACGGACCCTTGGCTCTAATATAACATGTTTAAACAAAATCACAAATATATGCATGTCCCTCCTTATACAGTGGATATTTAGTTAAACTCAAATCTGATTAGTAAGTAAGTGAGTAATGACTTTATTTAAAGAGGGTGACTCAATTAGCTTTCTCTAATCTACCTTGAGGCCCTCACAAAGAACACAAAGTACAAATATTACAAAGCTTACAGTTTCTAGCATATTATGTAAATGCACTATATATACTAACTATAAATTGTCTGTAGAACAAGAGAAAAATAAATTCATATATATACATAACATACAAATCATTAGAATATATATGAGTAAGTTGTTATAAATCATTTATAGTCAAGAAATCAATACATTTTTGTTTAAAAGTGTCCAGGTTTTCACAACATTTTATTTCATTTGGTAGTTTATTCCAAATTATAGATGAGCTATATGCAAAAGATTTCTACATTTCGTACAACAGCTAAATTATTATTTGCAGATGACCTTAGATTTGTACTATGTAGGTTAACAATTAAACAACAAGGTTCCTTTAAGTAATCAGGTGCTTTATCATTTAGAATTTTATGAACAAGAATAAGTTTATGATATGAAATTCTAGATTTGAAATTCAACCACTTTAGATCTTTAAATAAATTTATACTAGGTGTTAGTATTGGTGCATCAAGTATAATCCTTGCAGCTCTTTTCTGCATTTTAAGATTTTTTTATATACATCCTCATAGCAATTTCCCCATATTGAGCAACAAAAATCAAATATGGGCAGAATATAAGCATTATAAAACAGCTTTCTACTACTTATATCCAAAAATTCTAGATAGCAGTGCGATACGAGAACTTAAGTGTTTATGTTCCAGACCGTATGAGTATTTGGACCGCACGCATACGGTCTGGACTGTATGCGTACTTTTTCGAAATACTCATACGGTCGGACCGTACGCGTACGGTCTGACTAATATTAAGGAGTTGGTCAATTGTACTAGATACAAATAAATATAACCGATCAACATAACTTAACTCTCAAATAAATAGAAAAAAAATCAATTGTAATTGAAATAACAACTTTATGTTTTAACTATTTAAAAAAATCACGCTAATTAAATCTGTAAATCTCTAGTATTTAGCATGTAGATCAGTAATACATAATACACTAATTGAATTATGACAATTATTCTCACTGAAATTGAATGTGTATAATGTGGGAGGACTCATGCTTTAGAATATTTAGCAACTTTTCAAAAAAATGCTAATTGAAAGGAACATGCATGAACTGAATAAATGTAAATATGAAAAACATACTTTTGGTAGCGAGTGTCACCTTTGGCGAGAGTTTCAAAATAGGATTCAGATATACAATTAAACAAATATCTAATTTAAATTGTTAGGTAGTTCATTTTATTGATCTTATTGTAATAATAACAATTTGTAAAACTAAAAATAAAGATTGAGATAAATGTTTGTATAGATGTAACCCATATGATCCAATAACAGGTATGGTCAGCTCATACTGGACCATAGGCGTATACTCATACGGTCCGACCGTACGCGTATGGTCGGACCGTACGAGTATACATATACGGTCCGGACCGTACGCGTACGGTCCAAATACTCATATGGTCTGGAACATTTACATACATAGTCAATTTGAATTTTCCAGTCCAAATTTTTGTCAATATATACACCCAAAAATTTCTGTATTTCAACGGGTGTGATTGGGCTATCTTGTTTACATATATTCATATCATTTCCTTGCAAAGTCTGTTTCTTATTTGTTCCAATCAACATATAAGTAGTTTTTAAGGGATTTATAACCATCCTATTGTTCAGACACCAATTATTTATGGTGTTGGCATCGTAATTTAGTTTCCTTTCTATCTCTTCCTTATTTGTTCCATATGTATGAAGTGTTGTATCATCAGCATACATATCAATGGCTGTATGAGTGGCTTCTAAAGTCATGTCATTTATGAATAAGACAAACAAAAGGGGACCTAAAATGGACCCTTGGGGAACCCCATATTTGATACATTTAGATTCTAAGGTTGTATTACCAGAGCACACTTTTTGTTTTCTATTAGACAGGTACGATTCAAATCATTTTATTGAATGATTAGAGACTTTGTATAAATGTAATTTATGGCAGAGAATGGTGTGATTAACGAGATCAAATGCCTTTTTTAAATCTAGAAAGACTGTAGTGTTCTTACAACATTACCATTATCAATACATTTGAGCCAGGTGTTAATTAATTTGGTAAGGGCTGTCTGACATGAGTGGTTAGATCGAAATTGATCCAGATTGTGCCTCATGTAATAATTTATATTTTTTGGTCGAACTGGTTATGTGGTCGTAAGTATTTTTATGAAGGTCTATGAACATACCGGTTCTGAGAAATCTGGTTTGACATTGGTTAAAATGTAATAACATTTCTCTGGAAATTCCTTCTCCTCTCTCGTACGAACAACAACTCTTCCGACACCATTATTTCTTAAATTTGCTGCCAACCAAAACAGTGAATTCCCTCGAAAAAAACTTTTTCTCCCAACAAATCTAACTGGCATGTTTAACCGGATGTTTACCTGGTAACTTGACCATACGAACCAGGAACCAGAAAAAATCCATAATGACTAAAAGGTAGATTTAATTCTAAATAAGTAAGTTAGTAACTTTTATTTAGAGTGACGTCGGCATATATATATATCGGTATCAATGATCCCAATCATCTATCTCCTCCATTATCAAAAATTAATAGCTTCAAAGCTAATAAGAAAAAAAAAAATTAAAATCATATTTTACAGACTTGTAGACTGGGATCCCGCTATATATAATCACCTTGTTCTATAAATATAGATATATGAAATATGTAATATGCACATTGATCTAGACAGGCGAACCAGTCTAACAGACTTGTGGAACCGCAATGAATTGGTAAAGCATTCAGATGGTAAACTAAGAACTTATGTTACATTTAAATCAGTTTTTGGAAGATATATCTTTCCATTATAGGGAATTTTGAACAGCACTGACGAATTGAGTCCGGAAGGTATCAGGGTACTCTCTTAAATGACAGAACTTGTACTCGTTGTAACTCCGGAGATGTGGAGGATGAATATCCTTTTTTTATTCAAATGTGTTAAATTTAATGATGACCGCAATCATCTATTTCAAGAGATAACTAAAAGATGACCCAACTTTTTAATTCTTAACGCAAGAGATAAACTGATATGGCTTATGAACACATAAGATAAGTCTATTCTCACTGCCGCATGTAAATTTATTTCGAAAAAATGTTAATTATGTGGCTTTCTTGTCTGTTTCAATGTGGTGTCTGTTGCAGCTAAACTATCATTTATTTTATATTTATACATTTTCAGCAAAATATTATCAAATCAAGTGAGAAAAAAATAAGTAAATAAATAAATAAAAGTTTGCCACATCTCTTGAGTAGCAACTCTCAAATACTTTCTTATTTAACAAATAATACCTGTATGACTATTTCAATAGTTTATTTTACAACGTTATGTAAAATACTGTATGATGTATCAATTATATATGTTATGTGTATATGCCCCCCCCCCCCCTTGGGGACCTAATTTGGAAAATAAAATTTATCTTATCTTATCTTATCTTATCTTATCTTATCTTATCTTATCTTATCTTATCTTATCTTATCTTATCTTATCTTATCTTATCTTATCTTATCTTATCTTATCTTATCTTATATACATAATTACAGACAAAACATGAGCCCTGGTGACCGACTATCACTTAAAAAATCATGCAGCATCATGCAAATACTATCAAAATGAATAAAAATGAAAAAAAAACATGCAAGTATAATGAAAGCAAATATATTTGATCTGTGACAAAGTCACTCGACTCAGAAAAGGTATATAGGATTTTTTTTTTCTGAGACGAGTGCCTGTAATCTGTGAGCCTCCAGAGTCAAAGTTCATGTGGCAGGCGCCTCTATGTACATTGAACGGGGGAGTCAGCAAATCACTTGAAAATCATAAAATAATAACAAAGTCTCAGTGCGTCTTTATGAAATCAGTGTGTAATTTTTCATTCTCAGTGTGTGTTTTGAAGTTTTTAAATCTCACTGTGCTTTTTTGTAATTCTCAGTGTGTAAATTTTTCAAAAAATTGTTTAAACATAGTTTTGACGAGAACGGCTTGCCATATTATATTATATGTCTCTGCACAGACTAAGGATTTGTGTATTAGCAAGTCTTACTATAGAAATCCTTATTATTTGATATAAATTTAAACACTTAAATAAATCTTCCAACTTTCTATGGCTCTTGAACCTAGAAAATCTATCTTTTTTTGAAAAATGGGCTGTCACAGGTATATGAGACTGTTCTGAATTAAGGAAATCAGGTCAGCACACTAAATCCAGCTTATAATAATGATTTGAGAACGAATGCATGTATTATAGTTTTATTTTCTTATTCATAATATTTATATTGTTGTTGGCTCTAAAAAAAAATTTTCGTTCATTTTTCAGTATCATACTGACAAACGGACTTATCTTTACGCAATTGACAGACGATCTGGGATTTTTTTTACATGATAATTTTATAAACCTAAATTTGGACTGACGTACAGACAGTAAAAAAAATAATGCCCCACGGGGCATAAAAATACACCATTTATATTCTATAGTATGTTGCTATGGATGAGTTTTAATGACCGGAAAGGTATCTCATTATCGATATCTTGTTAGCTTTTGGGGGCTTCGCCCCCTCGAGCTTTCTACCACCTGGTGCTATGATCTGACCCACTTTGGGCCGTAAGACCCCTTGCCGAGGTTCGTGCGTACACGTTAAAATGACCTAGCTACGCCACTGGTTTGCCCGTGTTCTGGCAATCTCGTTTTTATATTCACTGAAAGTTCCATTAATTTATAATGGCTAAAGGCTCCAAAGAGCCTGTGTCGCTCACCTTGTTCAGTGTGCATATATATATATATATACAACATTGTAGATGAGAATAGTATTCATGACAAAAATCTCTGGTTTGTTGATCTGGGATTTTTGCTGATCATTCACTTTGTTTAGTTTCTCTTCATCTTCTTTAGTTTTTGCTTAAAACCCCCAAAAGGGCGTCATACTTTGAACCACACCATTATTTTATTTATTATTATTACTTTTACTGTTAAATCTGGTTTTTGTTATATCTACTTTACGTGAGTCTGCATTTATGTATGCCGTCATACGACAAAATTATTTTTATGTCTACCTGTGCGAATTTCAAACGCGCAATTTTACACCAGTAATGAAAACCTTCTATCATTTATGGGTAGACTTTACATAGATAAATTCAGCCGTATTTGACGTGAAACTGTACTTATGTGTCCCGTCATACTTTGAACCACACCATTATTTTATTTATTATTTTTACTGTAAGTCTGTTTTTTGTTATATCTACTTTACGTGAATCTGCATTTATGTATGCCGTCATACGACAAAATTATTTTTATGTCTACCTGTGCGAATTTCAAACGCGCAATTTTACACCAGTAATGAAAACCTTCTTTCATTTATGGGTAGACTTTACATAGATAAATTCAGCCGTATAAGAAAAGCAAAATGAGAATGTTAAATTTGATGTATGCCTTTTTGTGCTACTTTGTTACATTTGTTGTTTATGTAGTGATATTAAGATGATAACACAATATTGACTGTTGTACCCCTATTTTTGACATTTTTACTCTTTGAGTATGTTTGTTTTGTTCATGCATCGTTGACAATGTAATGGAATTTGATGCGACTGTCATACAAGTGAGAGGTTTAGCTAGCTATAAAACCAGGTTCAATCCACCATTTTCTACATTAGAAAATGCCTGTACCAAGTCAGGAATATGACAGTTGTTATCCATTCGTTTGATGTGTTTGGACTTTTGATTTTGCCTTTTGATTTTTGATTTTCCTTTTTGAATTTTCCTCGGAGTTCAGTATTTTTGTGTTTTTACTTTTTTCTTATAACTATATTGTCAAAATTTGAACTTGTTTGTAGATCTTGCCTTGCTGATCATTTTGTGATTTAAAGTTTCCCCTATTTTTACAGTGTTAGGCCGTTTGGTTTCTCGTTTGATTTTTTTACTTTGTCATTTCGGGGTCTTTTCATAGCTGACTATACGATATGGACTTTGCTCATTGAAGGCCACACGGTTACCTATAGTTGTTGATTTCTGTATTTTGGTCTCTTGTGGAAAGTTGCATCATTGGCAATTATACCACATTTTATAGACACATTTTTAAAACTACTTAGATACACAAATGATGATTCTGGCCAAGTTTGGATTTTGGTTCGGTAGTCAGTTGAGAGAAAAATATTTTTGTAAAAATTAACGACGTAGACCAGAGGCAAATATTTATAATAAATTCATAATATTTATTTCTAGAAAACAAATATTTATAATACATATTTCTAGAAAAAAATGAATAAAAACAAAAGAGGTTTCTTTGATCTTACCACGCAGACTAGTTCTATAAAACAGGACGAACATTTTTAGACCAAATTCTAATGGTTTTGACTGAAACGGTAATACAAGGATACCATCGAAAACACTTCGGTTGTTTTTTTTCTCTTCTTCTTCACGACAGTAAAGTTATTTAATATAATATAAAAAGGATTTGAAACCATACTTTTTGAACCAAAACCTACACAACTGTATTAAAAGTTCACCTACCTCTCATACACAAAACACGATATTGAATACAACATACCATAAGATTGATTAACCGGGATCAGGACACTAATTTAGCGAATTCCTAAAAATAATATTGTTTACAGTTTACCGGGAACTTTTTTACCCTAAGATGGTACTCAGAAATAAATCTTTACTTACTGCTGATTGGACAACTTAACAGTGGTAATTATTTTCTTTAATTTAAAAAAAAAAAATCATATTAAAAAGATGCATACTGCCGGGGCAACTAACTTATAACACCAAAGTTGTGCTCAACCGATAAACTTGCCGGTATTTTTGAAAAAACGGAGAAAACGATAAGACCCAATAACGTTAGCGGAGGTGTCATTTTGTTAGCGTAATCGTAAACACGCACACCTTAGGTTGACAGACGTTGCGGCCATAATATTTGGGCCACCTATAAAAAATTGATATCGACTTGTAGCACAGGAACAGGGCAACAAATTCATACCCGTAGATGTATGCTTTGTTGTAACAACTTTCGGCATTTAGCACACTCCCGGAAATCTATGACAGTCTGGAAAGTCACTTCCGTTTTATGAATTGTGGACAAACTATACATGCGACCCCCTATAAATAGCTGCAGAAAGTTAGCATACTGCCGGGGCAACTAACTTATAACACCAAAGTTGTGCTCAACCGATAAACTTGCCGGTGTTTTTGAAAAAACGGAGAAAACGATAAGACCCAATAACGTTAGCGGAGGTGTCATTTTGTTAGCGTAATCGTAAACACGCACACCTTAGGTTGACAGACGTTGCGGCCATAATATTTGGGCCACCTATAAAAAATTGATATCGACTTGTAGCACAGGAACAGGGCAACAAATTCATACCCGTAGATGTATGCTTTGTTGTAACAACTTTCGGCATTTAGCACACTCCCGGAAATCTATGACAGTCTGGAAAGTCACTTCCGTTTTATGAATTGTGGACAAACTATACATGCGACCCCCTATAAATAGCTGCAGAAAGTTAGCATACTGCCGGGGCAACTAACTTATAACACCAAAGTTGTGCTCAACCGATAAACTTGCCGGTGTTTTTGAAAAAACGGAGAAAACGATAAGACCCAATAACGTTAGCGGAGGTGTCATTTTGTTAGCGTAATCGTAAACACGCACACCTTAGGTTGACAGACGTTGCGGCCATAATATTTGGGCCACCTATAAAAAATTGATATCGACTTGTAGCACAGGAACAGGGCAACAAATTCATACCCGTAGATGTATGCTTTGTTGTAACAACTTTCGGCATTTAGCACACTCCCGGAAATCTATGACAGTCTGGAAAGTCACTTCCGTTTTATGAATTGTGGACAAACTATACATGCGACCCCCTATAAATAGCTGCAGAAAGTTAGCATACTGCCGGGGCAACTAACTTATAACACCAAAGTTGTGCTCAACCGATAAACTTGCCGGTATTTTTGAAAAAACGGAGAAAACGATAAGACCCAATAACGTTAGCGGAGGTGTCATTTTGTTAGCGTAATCGTAAACACGCACACCTTAGGTTGACAGACGTTGCGGCCATAATATTTGGGCCACCTATAAAAAATTGATATCGACTTGTAGCACAGGAACAGGGCAACAAATTCATACCCGTAGATGTATGCTTTGTTGTAACAACTTTCGGCATTTAGCACACTCCCGGAAATCTATGACAGTCTGGAAAGTCACTTCCGTTTTATGAATTGTGGACAAACTATACATGCGACCCCCTATAAATAGCTGCAGAAAGTTAGCATACTGCCGGGGCAACTAACTTATAACACCAAAGTTGTGCTCAACCGATAAACTTGCCGGTGTTTTTGAAAAAACGGAGAAAACGATAAGACCCAATAACGTTAGCGGAGGTGTCATTTTGTTAGCGTAATCGTAAACACGCACACCTTAGGTTGACAGACGTTGCGGCCATAATATTTGGGCCACCTATAAAAAATTGATATCGACTTGTAGCACAGGAACAGGGCAACAAATTCATACCCGTAGATGTATGCTTTGTTGTAACAACTTTCGGCATTTAGCACACTCCCGGAAATCTATGACAGTCTGGAAAGTCACTTCCGTTTTATGAATTGTGGACAAACTATACATGCGACCCCCTATAAATAGCTGCAGAAAGTTAGCATACTGCCGGGGCAACTAACTTATAACACCAAAGTTGTGCTCAACCGATAAACTTGCCGGTGTTTTTGAAAAAACGGAGAAAACGATAAGACCCAATAACGTTAGCGGAGGTGTCATTTTGTTAGCGTAATCGTAAACACGCACACCTTAGGTTGACAGACGTTGCGGCCATAATATTTGGGCCACCTATAAAAAATTGATATCGACTTGTAGCACAGGAACAGGGCAACAAATTCATACCCGTAGATGTATGCTTTGTTGTAACAACTTTCGGCATTTAGCACACTCCCGGAAATCTATGACAGTCTGGAAAGTCACTTCCGTTTTATGAATTGTGGACAAACTATACATGCGACCCCCTATAAATAGCTGCAGAAAGTTAGCATACTGCCGGGGCAACTAACTTATAACACCAAAGTTGTGCTCAACCGATAAACTTGCCGGTATTTTTGAAAAAACGGAGAAAACGATAAGACCCAATAACGTTAGCGGAGGTGTCATTTTGTTAGCGTAATCGTAAACACGCACACCTTAGGTTGACAGACGTTGCGGCCATAATATTTGGGCCACCTATAAAAAATTGATATCGACTTGTAGCACAGGAACAGGGCAACAAATTCATACCCGTAGATGTATGCTTTGTTGTAACAACTTTCGGCATTTAGCACACTCCCGGAAATCTATGACAGTCTGGAAAGTCACTTCCGTTTTATGAATTGTGGACAAACTATACATGCGACCCCCTATAAATAGCTGCAGAAAGTTAGCATACTGCCGGGGCAACTAACTTATAACACCAAAGTTGTGCTCAACCGATAAACTTGCCGGTGTTTTTGAAAAAACGGAGAAAACGATAAGACCCAATAACGTTAGCGGAGGTGTCATTTTGTTAGCGTAATCGTAAACACGCACACCTTAGGTTGACAGACGTTGCGGCCATAATATTTGGGCCACCTATAAAAAATTGATATCGACTTGTAGCACAGGAACAGGGCAACAAATTCATACCCGTAGATGTATGCTTTGTTGTAACAACTTTCGGCATTTAGCACACTCCCGGAAATCTATGACAGTCTGGAAAGTCACTTCCGTTTTATGAATTGTGGACAAACTATACATGCGACCCCCTATAAATAGCTGCAGAAAGTTAGCATACTGCCGGGGCAACTAACTTATAACACCAAAGTTGTGCTCAACCGATAAACTTGCCGGTGTTTTTGAAAAAACGGAGAAAACGATAAGACCCAATAACGTTAGCGGAGGTGTCATTTTGTTAGCGTAATCGTAAACACGCACACCTTAGGTTGACAGACGTTGCGGCCATAATATTTGGGCCACCTATAAAAAATTGATATCGACTTGTAGCACAGGAACAGGGCAACAAATTCATACCCGTAGATGTATGCTTTGTTGTAACAACTTTCGGCATTTAGCACACTCCCGGAAATCTATGACAGTCTGGAAAGTCACTTCCGTTTTATGAATTGTGGACAAACTATACATGCGACCCCCTATAAATAGCTGCAGAAAGTTAGCATACTGCCGGGGCAACTAACTTATAACACCAAAGTTGTGCTCAACCGATAAACTTGCCGGTATTTTTGAAAAAACGGAGAAAACGATAAGACCCAATAACGTTAGCGGAGGTGTCATTTTGTTAGCGTAATCGTAAACACGCACACCTTAGGTTGACAGACGTTGCGGCCATAATATTTGGGCCACCTATAAAAAATTGATATCGACTTGTAGCACAGGAACAGGGCAACAAATTCATACCCGTAGATGTATGCTTTGTTGTAACAACTTTCGGCATTTAGCACACTCCCGGAAATCTATGACAGTCTGGAAAGTCACTTCCGTTTTATGAATTGTGGACAAACTATACATGCGACCCCCTATAAATAGCTGCAGAAAGTTAGCATACTGCCGGGGCAACTAACTTATAACACCAAAGTTGTGCTCAACCGATAAACTTGCCGGTGTTTTTGAAAAAACGGAGAAAACGATAAGACCCAATAACGTTAGCGGAGGTGTCATTTTGTTAGCGTAATCGTAAACACGCACACCTTAGGTTGACAGACGTTGCGGCCATAATATTTGGGCCACCTATAAAAAATTGATATCGACTTGTAGCACAGGAACAGGGCAACAAATTCATACCCGTAGATGTATGCTTTGTTGTAACAACTTTCGGCATTTAGCACACTCCCGGAAATCTATGACAGTCTGGAAAGTCACTTCCGTTTTATGAATTGTGGACAAACTATACATGCGACCCCCTATAAATAGCTGCAGAAAGTTAGCATACTGCCGGGGCAACTAACTTATAACACCAAAGTTGTGCTCAACCGATAAACTTGCCGGTGTTTTTGAAAAAACGGAGAAAACGATAAGACCCAATAACGTTAGCGGAGGTGTCATTTTGTTAGCGTAATCGTAAACACGCACACCTTAGGTTGACAGACGTTGCGGCCATAATATTTGGGCCACCTATAAAAAATTGATATCGACTTGTAGCACAGGAACAGGGCAACAAATTCATACCCGTAGATGTATGCTTTGTTGTAACAACTTTCGGCATTTAGCACACTCCCGGAAATCTATGACAGTCTGGAAAGTCACTTCCGTTTTATGAATTGTGGACAAACTATACATGCGACCCCCTATAAATAGCTGCAGAAAGTTAGCATACTGCCGGGGCAACTAACTTATAACACCAAAGTTGTGCTCAACCGATAAACTTGCCGGTATTTTTGAAAAAACGGAGAAAACGATAAGACCCAATAACGTTAGCGGAGGTGTCATTTTGTTAGCGTAATCGTAAACACGCACACCTTAGGTTGACAGACGTTGCGGCCATAATATTTGGGCCACCTATAAAAAATTGATATCGACTTGTAGCACAGGAACAGGGCAACAAATTCATACCCGTAGATGTATGCTTTGTTGTAACAACTTTCGGCATTTAGCACACTCCCGGAAATCTATGACAGTCTGGAAAGTCACTTCCGTTTTATGAATTGTGGACAAACTATACATGCGACCCCCTATAAATAGCTGCAGAAAGTTAGCATACTGCCGGGGCAACTAACTTATAACACCAAAGTTGTGCTCAACCGATAAACTTGCCGGTGTTTTTGAAAAAACGGAGAAAACGATAAGACCCAATAACGTTAGCGGAGGTGTCATTTTGTTAGCGTAATCGTAAACACGCACACCTTAGGTTGACAGACGTTGCGGCCATAATATTTGGGCCACCTATAAAAAATTGATATCGACTTGTAGCACAGGAACAGGGCAACAAATTCATACCCGTAGATGTATGCTTTGTTGTAACAACTTTCGGCATTTAGCACACTCCCGGAAATCTATGACAGTCTGGAAAGTCACTTCCGTTTTATGAATTGTGACAAACTATACATGCGACCCCCTATAAATAGCTGCAGAAAGTTAGCATACTGCCGGGGCAACTAACTTATAACACCAAAGTTGTGCTCAACCGATAAACTTGCCGGTGTTTTTGAAAAAACGGAGAAAACGATAAGACCCAATAACGTTAGCGGAGGTGTCATTTTGTTAGCGTAATCGTAAACACGCACACCTTAGGTTGACAGACGTTGCGGCCATAATATTTGGGCCACCTATAAAAAATTGATATCGACTTGTAGCACAGGAACAGGGCAACAAATTCATACCCGTAGATGTATGCTTTGTTGTAACAACTTTCGGCATTTAGCACACTCCCGGAAATCTATGACAGTCTGGAAAGTCACTTCCGTTTTATGAATT